>NC_092872.1:119441070-120097570 GCF_028372415.1 Notamacropus eugenii | reverse complement strand
TAGACATCATCTTTCATGGAATTATCAAGGAAAACTGTCCTGAGATTCTAGAACCAGAGGGCAAAATAAATATTCAAGGAATCCGCAGAACACCGCATGAAAGAGATCCAAAAAGAGAAACTACTAGGAGCCTTGTGGCCAAATTCCAGAATTCCCAGGTGAAGGAGAAAATATTGCAAGCAGCTAGAAAGAAACAATTCCAGTATTGTGGAAATACAATCAGGATAGTACAAGATCTGGCACCTTCTACATTGAGGGATAGAAGGGAATGGAATAGGATATTCCAGAAGTCAAAGGAACTAGAACTGAAGCCAAGAATCACCTACCCAGCAAAACTGAGTATAATACTTCAGGAGAAAAAATGGTCTTTCAATGAAATAGAAGACTTTCACATTTTCCTGATGAAAAGACCAGAGCTGGAAAGAAAATTTGACTTTCTAACACAAGAATGAAGAGAACCATAAAAAGGCGAACAGCAAAGACAAATCATAAGGGACTTACTAAAGTTGAACTGTTTACATTCCTACATGGAAAGACAATATTTAAAACTCTTGAAACATTTCAGTATCTGAGCACTGGGTGGGAGTACACACACACACACATGCACACACGCACACATACATAGAGACAGAGTGCACAGAGTGAATTGAAGAGGATGGGATCATATACTAAAAAAAAAATGAATTCAAGCAGTGAGAGAGAAATATTGGGAGGAGAAAGGGAGAAGTTGTATGGGGCAAATTATCTCTCATAAAAGAGGCAAGCAAAAGACTTATTAGTGGTGAGATAAAGAGGGGAGGCAAGAGAAAAACATGAGATCTACTCTCATCACATTCCACTAAAGCAAAGAATATAATGCACACTCATTCTGATAGGAAAACCTATCTCATAATACAGGAGAGTGGGGGACAGGGGCACAAGCAGGAAGGGGGGGCGGATAGAGGGGAGGGCATGGGGAGGAGAATGCAATACTAGGTCGACACTCACGGGGAGGGAAAGGACCATAAGAAAATAGAAGTAATGGGGGACAGGACAGGATGGAGGGAAATATAGTTAGTCTTATACAACACAACTAGTATGGAAATCATTTGCAAAATTAAACAGATATGGCCTATATTGAACTGCCTGGCTTCCAAGGGGAAGGGGTAGAGAGGGACGGAGCTAAAGAAGTTGGAACTCAAAGTGTTAGGACCAAATGTAATGTTCTTACCACTGGGTAACAAGAAACACAGGTTAAGGGGTCAAGAAAGCTATCTGGCCCTACAGGACAAAAGAGAAGACGGAGACAAGGGCAGGGAGGGAGGATAGAGGAGAGAGCAGATTGGTCACAGGGGCAATTAGAAAACTTGGATCTGGGGGGAGGGGGAAAAAAGGGGAGAAAATTTGTAACCCAATATTAAAAGTTTAATAAAAAAAAGAAAAGAAAAACCATTTTTCCCCTGAAGTATTACACTCAGCTTTTCTGGGTAGGTGATTCTTGGTTTTAGTCCTAATTCTTTTGACTTCTGAAATAACATATTCCATGCCCTTCGATCCCTTAATGTAGAAGCTGCTAGATCTTGTGTTATCCTGATTGCATTTCCACAGTACTTGAATTGTTTCTTTCTAGCTGCTTGCAATATTTTCTGCTTGACCTGGGAACTCTGGAATTGGGCCACAATGTTCCTAGGATTTTCTTTTTTTGGATCTCTTTCAGGAGGGGATCGTTGGATTCCTGGAACACTTATTTTGCCCTCTGGCTCTAGAATATCAGGAAAATTTTCCTTGATAACTTCAGGAAAGATGATGTCTAGGCTCTTTTTTTGATCATGGCTTTCAGGTAGTCCCATAATTTTTAAATTGTCTCCCCTGGATCTATTTTACAGGTCAGTTGTTTTTCCAATGAGATATTTCACATCATCTTCCATTTTTTCATTCTTTTGGTTTTGTTTTGTGATTTCTTGGTTTCTCATAAAGTCATTAGCCTCCATCTGTTCCACTATAATTTTGAAAGAACTATTTTCTTCAGTGAGCTTTTAAACCTCCTTTTCCGTTTGGTTAATTCTGCTTTTTAAAGCATTCTTCTCCTCATCGGCTCTTTGAGCTTCTTTTGCCAATTGAGCTCACCTGTTTTTAAAGGTATTATTTTCTTCAGCCTTTTTTTGGGTCTCCTTTGCAATGTGTTGACCTGCTTTTCATGCTTTCCTTCCATCTCTCTCATTTCTGTTCCCAGTTTTTCATTCACCTCTCTAACTTGGTTTTCAAAATCCTTTTTGAGCTCTTTCATGGCCTGAGCATATTGAATATTTATTTTGAATGTTTGGGATATAGAAGCCTTGACTTTTATGTCTTTCCCTGATGGTAAGCATTGTTCTTCCTCATCTGAAAGGATGGGAGGAGATATCTGTTCACCAAGAAAGTAACCTTCTATGGTCTTAGTTTTCCCCCTTTTTGGGCATTTTCCCAACCAGTTACTTGACTTTTGGGTCCTTTGTGAAGAGTAGGGTATTCTCTGGGGACCTGTAAGATATCAGTTCCTCCAAGGTGGCACAATCAAACATGTACATGGTACTGGTGCAGGGAAGGATTTTTGTGCCCAGTATCTTATCAGAGTTTCCTCTCCACAACACCTGACCTCCAGTTCCGCCAAGCTAGTACTGGGGCGGGGGTGGGGGGGTGGGAGGGGGGGGGTTGGAGGGGTGGGGTTCAGTGAAGTTGTGGGGGCAGGGCCACCATTCAGTGTGAGACAAAGACCAGCTCCCTAATTGCCCCCAGGGGTTTTTACAATCCAGCAATGGTCTCAGGCTGCTGTAGGCGCTGTCATGAGAAGTCCTGCCGCCAGCCTGATGTGGCCTCTGCGGGCTGCTGCCTGAGGCCGGAGCTAAGGAAAGGCCCTTCTCCCTTCCCAGGAAGGTGAAATAACCCCTGTCACTGACCTTTGGGGCCTGTGGGTTGAGGGATCTGAGATCTGCTGCTGCTGGCACTGGGGATTCCGTGACTGGAGATTCCACCCCTGAGGGCTGTTTGCGAGCTGTACCGCAAACCCAAGGCTGAGCTGGGCTCCCCTGTCTGCCCTGTGTTCAGTGCAGCTGACGCTTCCCATGGGCCTTTCAGGTCTCCCTGAGCTGGAAATCTCTTCCACCCTGTTTTTCTCCACTTCTGCTGCTCCAAAATTTGTTCAGAGTCCCTCTCTACAGGTGTTTTATGGGCTGTGAGCCTGCATTTTTTTTGTCTTTATACTCCTCCCCCAAAAAGAAGTTATTGATAAATAAACTCTGGAAAAGCATTTCTGTCACTCACAAATCCATTCTCAGAATGTCACATTCAAATCAGAGAAAAATGAAGAAAATAACTTAGAGTTTCATTTCCTAAGGCAAACGTATTTTGGTGTACTGATAGGAGCCACCATGATGGAGTAAGCAGTAAATTGCTGTAATTCTCCCATATGCACCTCTGGCAATCATAAAATAATGCCCCCAAACAAATCCTTGAGTAGCAAAATCATCACAATCAGGATGAATCAATCTTTTCACTCAAGGTACTTGGAGGATTGACAAAAAAGATATTTCTCCGATGGATAAAAGAGGGCATTCCAGGACAGAAAGCATCCTAGCAAACTAGCAGGAATCCACACCTCAGCAAACCGGTAGGAGATCCTGAGCCCAAGTGTGGTAGATCAGGTAAATACCAACACAAGAACCCCTCATATGCCTTAGCATAGGCAGGGGAACTGGAGGACTCCAGCTATGAGCATCACCACATGGTTCAATATAGTTCCAGGCAACCAGGTATCCTCTAGCAAGAGAAAAAACAGATGATACCTTCATGTGCTTCAGTGTAGAGCTGAGAAATGCAGAAGCACTGCCACTGGAACTCAACACATGTCAGACACCACAATTAGGAACCTAGCTCAGGGCCAGGTAAGCTGCCCCTGTGGCTCCCAGTAGCAACCTACACAGCATGACACTGAGAGTGCACTTCTTTCAGTTCAACAAACTTGGAAGATTGACAATAAAGGTCCTTGCTACTTGCTACTTCACTACTTCCAGTAGCAGCCCCCTGCTCCCAATCAGGGCATCAAAGAAACACCAGGAAAACACCCAGAGCCCATACAAGAAAAAGAAAACAGTGCCCTTTCCACGTTAGGTGCAGGGCTCAAATTTGAAAGAAAGGAAAAAAGCCTCAAAAATATGGGGAGAAATTTGATCATATAAAATTGTTATGGTGACAGGAAAGATCAAGACATAGAATCAAAAGAGGACAACACTGTCAGAATATGTATGGACAAAGCTAAAAAAAAATGAGAAGCAATCTCAAACCCAGAATGGACTCATGGACAAACTAACAAAATAGTTGAAAAGTCTTGTAAGAGAGGTAGAAGAAAAAATGTGAAAAGAAATGAGAGTGATGGAAAACAATTGCAAAAAAAAAAAAATAAGAGTCAACAGCTTGGGAAACTACTAAAAAAAAAAAAAAAAAGAACTCACCAAATGGAGGATAAGATTCAAAACCCCACTGAAGAAAACAACCTAGAAAGAAAAATTGACTAAATGGAAAAGAAAGCATAAAAGTTAATTGAGACAAACAACACCTTAATAGTTAGAACTGGGCTAATGGAAGCTAATAATTTTATGAAGCATCAAGAATAAGTCAAACAAATTTAAAAAAATAAAATAAAAAACGGGTCTCAGACTTCCAGAAGCAAAAATTGTTGAGTAAACAGTAAGCTGCCTTTACATTTCCTTGTTAACTGCAAAATCCCAGAACATGTCTCCCTCAGGAAGAAACGTGAAGCCATCGGAAAGACAGGGTGCAGCAGTCTTTTAACCCAAGAGGCTTAAGGGATTAATGAGAAAGGTCCCTCTCACACTGGTGGACGAGAAGTACTCATGGACAGGAGTCATTCCAACAAGCCAGTCCCACCTCAGAAAACCAGCAAGATATCTTGAGCACCAGGGTTGTGGAGCCTCCAAGCACTAATACCAGAACACCCCATGTGCCTTGAGGCAGGGGAACTGGCAGACTGCAGCTCATAGAACCATGTCACTTACCAGTGGTCTGGTGTCTGAACTGAACCTCTCAGTGCTTTAGCAAAGTCCAGGCAAAGAGCAGGCATCCTCCAGGGGCCCGACTCCATCCCTACTCCTTACTCTCATCAGATTTAGCTCAAGGATGAAATCACTTCCTCAGATTATAGAAATCTAACTTATCCAGCAGGAAATAGAACGGGAAAGGAAAATAAAAGATAGAGGTGCATAGAAGGAAGGGAAGATGTTGTAAGGAAAAGGGGAAATAAAAGGGATGGGGCTGACAGAAAGGCATGCAGATTGAGGTGAAAAGCCAAACTGTTGTGCAGAGGGAAAAGAAGAAAGGAGAGAGAAAAGAATCAATGAGGTTGAATAGGATGGAGAGAAAGACACAATAATCATAAAAGTCAGTACAAATTGGATGAACTCTCCAGTAAAGTGGAAGCAGAGAGCAGAGTGAAGTAAAAAAAATAATAGTACAATATATAGGTTACAAGAAACTCATTTGAGGGGGAGGGATACTCACAGAGAAAAGGTTAAAAAGTAGAGGGCAATGTATTCAGCTTCTGCTACAGTAAAATAAAGGAACGGTAGTAATCCTGATCTCACAGAAAGCAACAGTAAAAACAGATCTAGTTTTTAAAAGGTAAGGAAAGAAATTATATCCTGTTAAAAGATACCATTGACAATGAAGCTGTATCACTACTTAACATATTTGCACCAAGTGTTATAGCATTCAGATCCTAAGAGAAGAAGTTAAGTTACAGGAAGAAAAAGTCAGTAAAACTATACTAGATAGATCTAACTACAAAATAAGCAAGAAATAAGTTAAGGAGGTGAATAGGATCTTAGAAAAATTAGATATGGTAGACCTCTAGAGAAAAGTGAATGGGAATAGAAAGGAATCTGTTTCTCAGTGGTACATGACATTTACGCAAAAATTTACCATTTACCAAGGCATAACAACCTCACAATCCAATGCAGAAAGGTAGAAATGGTAAATGTATACGTTTTCTGATCATGATGCAATAAAAATTACATGGAATAAAGGGACAAGTAAGGAGAGATTGAAAATTAATTGGAAACTAAATAATCTAATCCTAAATAAGGAGTAGGTTAAATAGAAAATTATAGAAAATATTAATAACTATATGCAAGGGAATGACAATAATGAGACAACTTAAAAAAAACGTGTGGGAAAGAGCAAAAGTGGATCTTAGGGGAAGTATTATATCTCTAAGTGATTACTTGAATAAAATAGAAAAAGATGAGATGAATGAATTGGGCAAGCAATTCATCAAGCTAGAAAAGAAGAAATTTAAAATCCCCAATTAAATATCAGTGTAGAAATTGTGACCAAAAAGAGACATTAATAAAATTTTAATTGAGGAAACTATTGAACTAATGAAGAAAACTAAGAACTGGTTTTATCAGGAAAACAATGAAATAGATAAACTTTTGTTTAATTTGATTTTAAAAAAGAAAGAGATAAAGAGAAATTACCAGGATCAAAAATAAAAAGTACGACATCACTGCCAATGAACAGGAAATTCAAACAATAATCAAGAACTATTTTGCCCTGTTGTATGCCAATAAATTGGACAGTCTTAGTGAAACTGATAAATATTTAAAAATATAAATTGCCCAGATTAACAGAAGAGGACATAAAATACTTAAATAACTCCATTTCAGAAAAAGAAATTGAACAAGTCATCAAAGAATTCCCTCAGGAAAAAAAAAAAAAAACCTCTCTAGGGAAACATAGATTTATAAGCTAAATCTATCAAACATTTAAAGAACATTTAATCCTCATACTATATTGACTATTTCAGAAAATAGAAAAAGGAGTCCTACCAAATTATTTTTAAAATAAAAATATGATGTTGATACCTAAACAAGGAAGATTCAAAACAGAGAAAGAAAATTATAACCCAATTCCCCTAGTTAATATAGAAGCAAAAAACCGAAATAAATATTAGTAAAGACACTAGAGCCACTTTTTATGAGTATAATAGCTTTGATCCGATAAGATATATACCAGGAGTGCAGAAGTGGTTCAGTGTTAGGGAAATTATCAATCCAATTGAATATATCAACCACAAAGTAACTGAAATCATCTGATTATGTCAATAGGTACAGAAAAAGCTTTTTAAAAAATGTATAGTAGCCATTTCTATTAAAAACACTTAAAGAGCATAATAATCAAAGAAGTTTTCCTTAAAATGGTAAGTAAAATTTATCTAAAACCATCAGCAAGCATTATATGTAACAGAGATAAGCTAGATGCATTTCCAGTAAGATCAGGGGTCAAACAAGTATATCCATTATCACTACTGTTATTCAATACAGTACTAGAAACTTTAACTTTAACAATGAGTAGAAAAAGAAATTGAAGGAATTAAAATACCCAAAGAAGAAACAAAATTATCACTGTTTGCAGATGATATGATGATATACTTAGAGAATCCTAGAGAATCAAGTAAAAAACTGATTCAAATAATAAACGACGTTAGCAAAATTTTAGGATTTAAAGTAACTTGCACAATTAAGTCATCGACGTTTTCTGTATAACACTAAGAAAGCTCAACAGCAACAGATAGAAATAGAAATTTCATTTGAAATTACTGTATACATTATACGATATTTGAGAGTCTACCTGCCATGACAAATCCAGTAAAACTTTTCACACATATAAAGTCAGATTTAAATAACTGAGAACATATCAGTTGCTTGTGGGAAGGCCAATCTAACATAATAAAATAAAATAATATTATAAAAACAATTCTACCTAATTATTTTTATAGATAGAAAAAATAATAATAAAGTTTATGTGGAAAAACAAAAGGTCCAGAATATCAAGTGAATTAATGAAAAGAAGTGCAAGGGAAGGTGCCCTAGGTGTAGAAAATCATTAATTGCATCATAAAACAGCAATAATCAAAACTATTGGTACTGGCTAAGAAATAGAGTGGTGGATCATTGGAAGGGTTTAGGTGTGCAAGTCAAAGACTATAGTAATCTACCATTTGATAAATCCAAAGACTCCAAGTTCTTGGATAGGATCTCAGTATTTAACAACAAATATTGGGAAAATTGGTAAATACTATGGCAGAAAATAAACCCACATCTTATAATGTATGCCAAAATAAAGTCAAAATGGGTACTAAATTTAGATATATAAAGGCTGATACCATAATCAAATTAGGAGAGCAAGGAACAGTTTACTTGTCAGATTTATGGAGAATGGAAGAATTCATGGTCAAACAAGAGACAGAGAACATTATGAAATGCAAAATAGATTTTTTATTTATGAGCAATTTTTAAATTAATTTAATTTTAGTTTTCAACACTCACTTGCCTAAGTTTTTAATTGTCTCCCTCTCCTTCCCTCACCCCCTCCCCAACACAGCATGAAATCAGACACAGACTCTACATATATTTTCCTATTATACATATTTTCAAATTAGTTGTGTTGTATAGAAAAATTAGAATGAATGATAGCAAACATGAAAAGGAAAAAAAAAGAGAGACCATATAGTTTACACTGATCTGCATTGGGACTCTGTAGTTCTTTCTGTGTATGTGTATGGCATTTTCCATCATGAGACTTCTGGAATTGTTTTAGGTTGTTGCATTGCTTAGAAGAACTAAGTCTATCAAAATCAGTCATCCCACACTGTAGCCTTTACCGTGTATAATATTCTCCTGGATCTGCTCACTTCACTCAACATCAGCTCATGTAAGTCTTTCCATGTTTTCCTAAAGTCTGCCTGCTCTTGATTCCTTATAGCACAATAGTATTCCATTACATTTATACACCACCACTTGTTCAGTCATTCCGCGCCTGATGGGCATGCCCTCAATTTTCCAGTTCTTGGCAACCACAAAAAGATTTGCTATAAATATTTTTAGACAAGTAGGTCCTTTTCCATTTTATATGATCTTTTGGAATGCAGACTTAGAAGGTTTCTCAGTCAAAGGGTCTGGGCAGTTTTATAGCCTTTTGAACATGGTTCCAAATTGCTTTACAGAATGGTTTGATCAGTTTACAACTCCACTAATAAGGCATTAGAGTTCCCATTTGCCCTATTCTTCTCAACCATTTACCATTTTCCTATTTTGTCATTAGCCAACCTGATAGATGTGATGTGGTACCTTAGAGGTGCTTTGGTATGCATTTGTCTAATCAGTAGTGATTTAGAGCATTTTTTCATGTGACTATAGCTAGCTTTAATTTCTTCCTCTGAAAACTTCCCGTTCATATCCTATGACCATTTATCAATATGGGAATGACGTGTGTTCATATAAATTTTACTCAGGTCTCTACATATTTTAGAAATGAGGTCTTTATCACAGAAACTAGATGTAAAAATTCTTTCCCAGTTTTCTGCTTCCCTCCTAATCTTGATTTCGTTGGCTTTGTGCAAAACTTTTTCAATTTAATGCTATCAAAATTATCCATTTTGCATTTGGTAATGTTCTCTACCTCTTGTTTGGTCATAAATTCTTCTGTGCTCCATAAATATGACAGATAAACAATTCCTTGCTCTCCTAACTTGCTTATAGTCTCAGGCTTTATATCCAAATCGTGTTGACTTTATTTTGATATATGATGTAAGATGTTGGTCTATGTTAACTTTCTGCCATATTATTTTCCGGTTTTCCAAGCAGTTTTTGTCAAATAGTGAAGTCATATCCCAGAAACTGGGGTATTTGGGTTTATCAAAAAGTAGATTACTATAATCATTAACTGTAAAGTGTTTTATGTGCTTACCCTATTCCACTGATCGACTTCTCTACTTCTTAGTCAGGACCAAGCAGTTTTGATGATTACTGGTTTATAACACAATTTAATGTCTGGTATGGCTAGACCATCTTCCCTACCATTTCTTTTCATTTATTCCCTTGATATTTTCTAACTGTTGTCCTTCCAGATGAATTTTATTATTTTTTCTAACTCTGTAGGATAATTATTGAGAGTTTGAGTAGTATAGCACTGAATCAGTAAATTAATTTAGATGAAATTGTCATTTTTCATCATATTAGCTTAGCTTATCCATGAGGAACTGGAGTTTTTCCAATTATTTAAATGTGACTTTATTTGTGTGAAAAGTATTTTTGGAATTTTTTTTTTATTGTCTACAGTAACTTTAAATGGAATTCCACTTTCTCTCTATTGCTGTTTGGCTTTGCTTGTAATATATAGAAATGCCAGTGATTTATATGGATTTATTTTATATCCTGAAACTTTGCTAACTTTGTTTATTACTTCAAGTAGTTTTTTTTTTTTACTTGATTCTCTAGGATTATCTAAGCATATCACCTTATCATCTGCAAACAGTGATAGTTTTCTTTCTTCTTCCCCTATTCCAATTTGCTCAAGTTCTGTTTCTTCACTTGAAGAGGACCATGACATCAAGATGATGACATGACTTGCAGTTGACTTTGATTTGAGTGAGGGACAGTTATGCAAGGTCTCTAACCTCACTTTCTTCTCCTGTGCTATTTGGATCCAGCAGCCTGATATTCATCAAGATGTCTGAAGGTGCCCTGGGATGCAATATGAGACCCTGGCCCTTTCAGGCTACAGTCTTATACCCTTCTCACTTTAAGTGAGATACACCCATTCAATGAATAGGCTTCTTTAAGTCGTTATTCAAGAGGTGGCCCCTTTAATAAAAAAAATCAAACCGAGAGAAGAAGTCTTCTCAGGGTTCCTGGGTAAAAACGAATGCATCTAACTTGTCCCTATAACGTAGAATGCTTGCTGATGGTTTGAGATAGATTCTGCTTATCATTTTAAACAAGACTCCATTTATTCCTAGGCTCTCCAGTGTTTTAAATAGGAATGGGTGTAGTATTTTGTCAAAAGTTTTCTGCATCTATTGAGATAATCATAGGGGTTCTGTTAGTTTTGCTGTTGATATAATCAAATATGTTGATAGTTTTCGTAATATTTTCCTAATATTGAACTACCCCTGCATTCCTGGCATAAATTCCACACTATCAAAGTGCATTAGATTCTGATAAGTTTCTGTAATCTTTTTGCTAGTGTTTTATTTAATAGTTTTGCATCTGTATTCAATAGAAAAACTGTTCTGTAATTTTTCTGTTTTGACTCTTCCCAGTTTAGGTATCAGAACCATATTTGTAACCTAAAAAGAATTTGGTAGGTCTCCTTCACCAGTTTTCCCAAATACTCTATATTGTATTGGAATTAACAGTTCTTTAAATATTTGATAGAATTCACTTGTAAATCCATCTGGCCTTGTTGATTTTTTTCTAGGGAGTTCAGTATTGTCTTATTCCACTTATTTTTCTTAGAAGGGGTTACTTAAGGAATTTACTTTCTCTTCTATTAACGTTGACAATTTCTATTTTTGTAAATATTCATTCATTTCACTAAGATTGCATAATTTATTGGCATACAGTTAGGTAAAATTATTTCTAATTATTGTTTTAATTTCCTCTTCATTGGTGGTGAATATATACTTTTTATTTTTGATACTGATAATTTAGTGTTCTTTTTCTTCTTTTAAGTCACATTAACAAAACTTAGGAATTTTATGGATTTTCTCATAAAACCAACTCTTAGTTTTATTCATTATTTAAGTACTTTTCTTAGTTTGAACTTTATTAATCTCCCTTTGGCTTTCAGTTTTTCTAATCAAGTATTTAACTAGGGATTTTAAAAATTTTCTTTTTCTAGATTTTCATTGACATGCCCAAATCATTTATCTCTTCTTTCTCTATTTTATTTGTGTAAGCATTCAGAGAGAGGAAACTTCCCCTAAGAACTGCTTTTGCTGCATCCCACGATTTGTTAGGTTGTCTCATTATTGTCATTCTTTTGAATGAAGTAGTTGATTGTTTCTATATTCTATTGTTTGACCCACTCATTCTTTAGGACTAGATACTTTAGTTTCCAATTGACTTTTAGTCTATGTTTTTTCATGGTCCTGTATTACATATAGTTTTCATTGCATCATGATCTGTAAAGGATACATTTAATTTTTCTGCCTTTCTGCAGTGGATTGTGAGGTTTTTACGCCTCAATACATGATCATTTTTCATGTAAATACCATTTACCATTGAAAAAAAGGCAAATTCCTTTATGTGCCTATTCAGTTTTCTCCAGAAGTCTATCCTATCTAAGTTTTCTAAAATTTGATTCACCTCCTTAATTTCTTTCTTGTTAATTTGAGAATAGATTTCTGAAGTTCACAGAGGGAGAGGTTAAAGTCCCCCACTAGTATAGTTTTGCTGTCTGTTTCTTCCTCTAACTCCCTTAACTTCTCCTCCAAGAATTTGGATGCTATACCATTTGTTGCATATACTTTTAATAATGATATGACTTCATTGTCTATGGTGACTTTTAGCAGGATATGGTTTCCATCCTTATCTCTTTTCATTAGATTTATTTTCGCTTTTGCTTTCCCTGACATTAGGATTGCTACCTTTGATTTTTTTTTTACCTTTACCTGAACCGTAATATGTTCGACTTAAGCTTTTTGCTTTTACTTTGTGTGTATCCCCTGTTTCAAATGTGTTTCTTGTAAACAACATATAAGGTTATGATTTTTATTCCATTTTGACTCCACCTCTGTTTTGTGGTAGAGTTCATCCCACTCACATTCACCAGTATGATCACTATTACTGTCTTTCTCTCCATCCTACCCCTTCCATTTATTCTTTTTTTCCCTTCTCCCTTTCCCTTCTCAAAACAGCTTTTCTTTGGACCACCATCTTCTTTAATCTTTCCAACATCCTGTAAATCCCTTCTCTTTTCTTTCGTCTTTCCTTGACTACTGCCTTTACAGCAAGTTAGATTTTTATATCTCAGTATGTTTTTCCCTCCTTGAAGCAAATCCTATCAGAGTAAAGTTCAATCAATGCTCTTCTCTCTTTTCTTTCCATATAATGACATATATTTTTGTACCTCTTCATGTGATGTAATTTACACATTTCTGTCTCTTCCTTTCCTCTTCTCCCATTAAAATTCCTTCTCATACCTTAAATAGGATGTTTATCCTAGCATCAATTAATTTATACTCACACAATTTATCTATGTATATCCCTTTTAAATGTTGTAATAAATATATAATCATCAAGATTTGCAAAGATCGTCTTCCCATTTATGGATATAAGCAGTTTGCCCACATTGAATAATATGCTTTTTTTCTTTCCTGTTTATTTTATACCTCTCTTGAGTCTTGTATTTGAATATCAAATTTCCCACTGATCTCTAGTCTTTTCAACGGGAATTTCTGGAAGTCTTCTCCTTTCCTGATAGATTATACTCAGTTTTACTGGATGGTTGATTTTGTTTGTAATTCAAGATATTTTCCCTTACAGAATATCATATTCCAGACATTTGATCTTCTAATGCAGAAGCTCCAAGATCCTACATAATCCTAACTGTAGTTCCATGATGTTTGAATAGTTCCTTTCTGGCTACTTGCAGTATATCCTCCTTGATCTTATAATTCTGGAATTTGACTACAAAATTCCTTGCTGTTTTCAATTTGGGATCTCTTTTAAGGAGGTAATTGTGGTTCTTCATTTTAAAATTTAATCTGAATCTTATTTTTATATTTTTCCTATCACCTTCTCAAGGCTAGACAGTCAATTAAAAGTCCCTGAGGTTTGCCAATTTGTAAGGTGTAAAATTGGGGAAAATTTAAGAATCACATCTCCCAAGCTGGCTGGTGCTGGCTCTAGCACAATCCTGACAGACATGAACTGCAATTTCAACGGTGCTTGATGATAACATTCATTCATTTAGGTAGAAAGCAGAGAATTCTCTCCACAGTACTGAAAAATCCAAATAGAAAATCACATGTCATCTTTCTTTTAAATAATTCTCAAATACAACATATTTTATCAATGGAAATAAGAAAGGTCCCGTGGCAGAAGATTAGACTGGGAGTCAGAAATGTAGGTTCTAGTCATTGATGAACTGCATGAACTTTTTTTGCAGCTATGGAAGTAATATGTTTAATTCATTATATACTTTAAAGTAAAATAAACTGTATACAATAAAAATCCACAGTTTCATGTGGAACATTTTTAGTTTTTGACATTCACTTCCACAATACTTTGAGTTCTAAATTATCTTCCCATCACTTCATTTCACCCAACACATGGCAGTATGCATTCTGATTCCTCCTTTCCCTAATCTGCCCTCCCTTCTATCACACCCTTTCCTTCTTTTATCCCCATCCTCTCTATTTCCCTGTAAAACAAGACAGATGTCTGTACCTCATTGCATGTATGTCATTTATCAATTGCAGGTAAAAACCATTTTCAACATTTGTTTTTAAAACTTCTCTCCTTCCTCCATCCCCAAACCTCCACTGAGAAGAAAAGCAATTTAATATAGATAGCATATATGTAGTCATGCAAAACATTTACATAATAGTCATGTTGGAAAGACTAACTACATTTCCCTCCATCTGATCCTGCTACAATTTATTCTATTCTCTCTTTTCACCCTGTCCTTCCTTGAAAGTGTTTGCTTTTAATTACCCCCTCCTCCATTTTTCCTTCTTTTTTATCATCTCCCCACCCCCTGCTTAATTCCTTCCTCTCTACTTTTCTTTAGTGCTATATATCAAATTGAGTGTGTATGTTATTCCCTCCTTAAGTCAAATGTCATGAGAGTAAGGCTCTGTCTTTCCTTCTCACCTTCCTCCTCTTTCCTTCCATTGAAAAAGCTTTCTCTTGCCTCCTTTATGTGAGAGATAATTCATCCTATTCTATTTCTCCATTTCTCCTTCTCTCAATATATTCGTTTCTCACTCCTTAATTTTATTTTTTAGATGTCATCTCTTCATATTCAACTCAACCTGTGTGTTATGTATATAAATATAATCCCAAATTTCAAAGATTATTATATTATTTTTCCATGTAGGAATGTAAACAGTTCAACTTTAATGAGTCACTTATGATTTCTCTCTCCTGTTTACCTTTTCGTAATTCTATTGATTCTTGTGTTTGAGAGTCAAATTTTCTATTCAGTTTTAATAATTTTATTAAGAATGCTTGAAAGTCCTCTATTTCATTAAATGACTAATTTTCCCCTGAAGTATTGTATTCAGTATGACTGGGTAGGTTATTTTTGGTTTTAATTCTAGCTCATTTGATCACTGGAATTTCAGATTCCAAGCCCTTTGATCCCTTAGCATAGAAGTTACTAGTTCTTGTGTTATCATGATTATGTTTCCACAATACTTGAATTGTTTTTCTGGCTCTTTGTAATATTTTCTCCTTTACATGGGAGCTCTAGAATATGGCTACTATATTCCTAGGAAATTTTCTTTTGGTATCTTTTTCAGGAGGCAATTGGCAAATTCTTTCAATATCCATTTTACCCTGTGATTCTACAATATCACGGCAGTTTTCCTTGATAATATCTTGAAAGATGATGTGTAGGCTCTTTTTTATCGTATCTTTCACGTAGTCTAATAATTTCTAAATTTTTTCTTCTGGATCTATTTTCCATGCCAGTTGGTTTTCCAATGAGACTTTTCACATTGACTGCCATTTTGTTCCATTCCTTTGTTTTGTTTTATAATTTCTTGATTCTTCATGAAACACTAACTTCCATCAGCTCCATTCTAATCTTGAAAGAAATATTTTCTTCAGTGAGCTTTTGGGCCTATTTTTCCAACTGACCAATTCTGCTTTATAAAGCATTCTTCTCTTTGACTTTTTGGATTCCTTTTGCCACTTGGGTTAGTCTGTTTTTAAGGTGTTGTTTTCTTCAGCGTTTTGGGGTCCCTTTTAGCAAGCAGTTGACTCATTTTTCACGATTTTCTTGTATCATTCTTATTTCTACTGCAAATTATTCCTCTACTTCTCTTATTTGATTTTGAAAATCCTTTTTGAGATCTTCCATGGCCTGAGACCAATTCATATTTTTTTCTTGGAGGCTTTGGATAAAGGATCTTTGACTTTGCTGTCTTCTATTTGCATGTTTTGCTTTTCCTAGTCACTTAAGTAAGATTCTATAGTCTGGTTCTTTTTTCCAGTTTTTGCTCTTTTCCTCAGCCATTTAGTTGACTTTTGAGCTCTTTGTCAATGTAGTTCTCTGCTTCCAGTGGGGGCTGGGGGCCAGTCGCTCTATTTTCCAAAATATGTGGGCCTGGAACTCCACAAATAACAACTGCTATTGCTGCTGCCCCTATTGCTGTAACTGTGGAGGACTCCTCCACTTCCTTCACCCACTTCCCTGCACTGGGACTTTGGCTCGACCACTCTAGTTTCTCACAAATGTTGCACAGGCTTTTTTGCACTGACCCTCCAATTTGTCCTCAACATTTTGGGGTTATGAACTCTGGAAACCACTATATGTGCCAGAGATTGAGTCCCCCTGAGGCCTGCTCAGGTCCCATCTGTGCCAGCGTGGCCCACACTGGACCACCCTCTGCACCCACTCCAACAGAATAGATGATTTCCACAGAATTTCCAGGCTGTCTTGGGCTGGAAAGTTGCTTCACTTCGTCATTCTGTGGGCTCTCCAGCTCCTAAATTCCTTCAGAGTCGTGATTTTTACAGATATTTGAGTGGGTTTGGGGAGGAGAGCTCTAGCAACTCTGTATTTTTATTTCATCATCTTGGTTCTAACCCTGGTGGATACTTTGATGACTATGTTACCCGCTGGTTCTAGAACACTGGGGCAAATTTCCTTAATGATTTTGTTGAAGATACTGTCCAGGCTCTTTTGCTGATCATGGCTTTCCAATAGACCAATAATTCTTAAATTACTTCTCCTGGATCTATTGTCCAGGTTAGTTATTTTTCCATGACATATTTTATGTTTCCTTCTATTTTTTCATTCTTTAGATTTTGCTTGACTGATTCTTGATGCCTCATAGAGTCATTAACTTCTACCTGCCCAATTCTAATTTATTAACAAATAGTTTTCTTCAGTTAGCTTTTGTACCACCTTTTCCATTTAGCCAGTTTTTATTTTTAAGGAGTTGTATTCTTCAGTGGTTTTTGTTTTCCATTTTGTCAATTATATTTTTAAAGGAATTATTCAATTTTTCTTCTACCTCTCTAATATGATTTTAAATATCCCTATTGAACTCTTCCAAGAAGACTTTTGGGGCTTGAAAATAACTCATATTCCCCTTTGAGGTTTCAAGTGGTATTTCTTTTTCAAAGCTGCCTTTTGCTCATTGTATTTGTCTTTTTCCTGGATTTTTAAGTACATCACTGCTGCTGGGGAACAGAGTTCTCTGTCCCATGCTTCTTTTGCTAGGGTTAGATGTCTGTTTATTGTCTTTGTGTGCTAGGGCCTCAGATTCTGGCTGCTGGAAGCTATGCAGTGATGTAGTTTACCTGGTGCTGAGTTGTAACTGGTGGTGGTGGCTGATTTCTATCAAAGCCAAATGAGATCTTTCTGCATTTCTCCAGTGTTACACTGAAAGTATGTGTGGGGGATGGAGTTTGGTTGATGGGGGTCTCCTCCCTCGGGGAGTCGCTAGAACACGTGTAGACTCAGCTATTGGTAGACACACTTCTGTGGCTCTCTTTAGTGTCTGCCAATTCCCCTGACTATGCAAAGGCACACAGGGGGTCCTGGTGCTGGTGCTTGCTGGTTCCACCACCCTACAGCTCAAGATCTTGTTCTGGTTTGTTGCAGTAAAGTTAACTTCTGGCTTCCCTGGTTATAGCCTGTGTTGTAGTGGTTCCCTTCAGCCACAGAAACCTACTAATCCCCTAGCCTCAAGACGTTAAAAATTTTCTGCACCCCATCTTTCTGCTGAATCTACTGTTTCAGGATTTTTCCTGGGGTGGTATTTTCTGGACTTTTTAGGTCATTAAAGGAGAGTGAGAATGACATTGCTTACTCTACAATCTTGGCTCCCAGAATTCCCAAAATGGCTAATTTTGATTACATTAAATTGGAAAGATATTTTTTTCATAAAGCCAGTGCAACTAAGATTAGAAGGTGTTGGGACTGAAAGCTCAATTCCGTGTGGACGGTCTCAGGCGGGTAAAAGTGGGACTTCTAAATCTTAGAGTCTTACGAGGCCCTCCATGAACAGCGGGGGTTCGAGAAGGTCAGACTGAGCTAGCTCGGCTAGCTCGGGTATTTCCGCCTCTCCCCCGGAGATACCTGATGGGTGGAGTCTCCCTGCCCTCGAGGTCGTCCCGGATTGGAGCACACCTAGTTACCTAACAGCATGGTATTGAGATGCAAACTATGTGGCTGAAGATTAAGTAGGATTGAGGAAGCCTGAAAGCTCTCTCTTAGCACGTGTGGAGCCAAAGAGAAAAGTAGGGCTCCGCTTCTTTTCTTTCCTCTCTCCCCTCCCCCTCTCTCCCCGCTTGTACTTCTACTTCCAATCCCTTAAGCTTAGCCTCCTTAGGAAATCTCCCCCTCTTCCTCCTAAGGAAGACTCCCCTGCACTTGTAACCGAAACCCTGAAATAAAGCTCAACCCCTGTTTGACTCTGGAACGTCCTTTCTCTCATACGTTTATCCGGTTTGGCCAACCGAAGACCTGGGACAGGTAAGAAAGACTCGGGTAGCCAAATACAGGCCTCTAGGCTTGGCAAGAAGGGAAGTGGAAAACTGGGGAACAATCTTCATATCCAGTATCTCTGATAAGTACCTCATTTCTAAAATATATTGAGAAGTGAGTCAAATTTATAAGAATACAAATAAATCATTCCCCAATTGATAAAGGGTAAAAGGATATTAAATTTTCAGATGAAGAAATGACAGCTGTCTAAAGACATATGAAATAGTGTTCTAAATCACTATTCACTAGAGAAATGCACATCAAAACAGCTCTGAGATACAACATCACACGTATCAGATTGGTTAACGTGACAAAAAAAGGAAAATGATAAATGTTGGAGACAATGTAGGAAAATTAGGACACAAATGCATAGTTCATGGAGTTGTGACCTGATCCTAATATTCTGGAGTGTAATTTCGAACTGTGGTCAAAGGGATATAAAAATGTTCATAGCTTTTGACCCAGCAATAACATTTCTAGGTCTGTGTCCCAAAGGGATCATAAAAATGGGGAAATGGATCCACATGTACAACAATATTTAGAGCAGCTTTTCCTATGGTAACCTAGAATTGAAAATTGAAGGAAAATCAATCAATTGGACAATGGCTGAACAAGTTGAGGTATATGAATGTAATGGAATACCATTTTTCCATTAAAAATGATGAGCAGATGGACTTCAGAAAACGTGGACAGGCTTACAGAAACTGATACTGAGTGAAGTGAATAGAACCAGGAGAACACTGTACACAGTAATAGCAACGTTGTGTGAGGACTAACTTTGATAGACTTACCCCTTCTCAGCAAACATCTAAGGATCTAAGAGAACCTCAAACATCTGATGATGGAAAATGATATCTTTATCCAGAAAAAGAACTATGGTCTAAATTCAGAACAAAACATACTTTTTGCTCTCTCTCTCTCTCTCTCTCTCTCTCTCTCTCTCTCTCTCTCTCTCTCGTTCTTCTTTCTCATGGTTCTTCCCATTGGTTGTAATTTTTCTTGACAGCATCACTCATGTGAAAATATATTTCATATAAATAGACATGTAAAATCTATATCAGATCACATGCCATTATGGGATACAGGGGGGCAGGAAGGGGGAGAAAATATGGAACTCAAAATCTCATGTAAGTGAAAGTTGAAAACTAAAAATAAATAAATTGTAATAAGGGAAAAATGGAAGAAAATTTAAAATACCTATATGAAAAGACAACTAACCTGGAAAATACATCCTGGAGAGACAATATCAGAATCATATGGACTTCTTGAAAGCCATAATCAAAAGGAAGACCTGGAGAGGACCTTCCAAGTAATTATAAAGAAAACTACCCTGATGTGCAGGTATCAAAAGGGCAAAATAAGCCTTGAAATAAATAAAATAGGCATCTGATCTCCTCCCAAAAGAGATTCCAAAATGAAAATTTTAAGGATGATTTTATATATATATATATATATATATATATATATATATATATATATATATATATATATATATATATATAATCAGGTCATGGGAAAAGTTCTAAAAGTGGAACAAAGAAACATTTCAAATAGCATAGAGTCACAATCAAGATTACACAAGACTAGGCAACGGCAACATTAAAGGACCAGAAGTCATGGAACATGATATTCTGGATGGTGAAAAACCAGGAAGACAATCAAGAACACCTTTTCTGGCAAAATTAAGCATACTACATCAAGGGAGATAATGGTCATTCAATGAAATAGAAGGATTTCAAGCTTCAATATCAAGACTCAAGAGAGGCATAATATGTGAAAGAGGAAAATAAAAGGGATTCAATAGAGTTAAACTAATTACATTCCTGCACAGGAAGATGATACTTGCAATTCTGAAAAAAATTATATCACTAATAATACAAGTAGAAGGAATATACATGGACAGAAGGTAGGATATAAAATGAATTTGAGAGAGTGACCTAAAAACAATTAAGGGATGAGAAAGAAGAGTGCCATTTGTGTGGAAAGAAGGGAGAGATTCATATGAAGAGGGGCTAAAGATCTGGTTTAGTGGAGGGAAAATGAAGAGGGTGGGAAACAAGCATTGTTTGAATGTTATTCATCAATATTGGCTCAAGGAGGGAATGAAATACACAATCAGTTGAATATAGAAATCCATCTTACCCAACAAGGAAGTTGGAGGGGAGGAGATCAACTAAAGCTTGGAAGTAAAGGCTATTTGGGGAGGTAGTAGACAAAAGTAAAATACTAGTGATGAGGGAAAAGGTGAAAGGAGAGACAGAGCAGACAGAAATAAGAATAGAATGGAAAGAAATACACAGATATTAATCATACCTGTAATGTGAATGGGACGAACGCTCCCATAAAATAGAAGCAGATAACAGAGTGGATCAAAAACCAGAATCCTGCAATATGTTGTCTATAAGAAACACACTTAAATAGAGTGACACACACAGAGGATAGATGCAACAGGGCGAAGCAAAATCTATTATGGTTTAGCTAATGCAAAAATAAAAAGTAGGAGTAGCAATCCTGATCTCAGATGAAGTAAAAGCAAAAATAGGTCTAATTAAAAGAGAGAAAGGAACACACTACATCTTGCTGAAAAGTGTAGTAGACAATTAAAAATGTCAAAACTAAACATATATTTACACATATACATATATGCATGCATACGTGTGTGTGTGTAACAAGTGGTATGGCATATAAATAATCCTTTTGAATTTTTTTTTTACTTTTATTTTTCAGCATTCAATTCGATAGGCTTTTGAGTTTTACATTTTCTTTTCCCTCCCCTTCCCCTTCCCCAAAATACCATGCAATTTGATATAGGCTCTACATTTATAGTAAATATATTTTCTTATTAGTCATGTTGTCAAGAAAATTATAAAAATATGGAATATTTCATGAATTTGCACGACACCTTTGTGCTAGGAACATGTTAATCTTCTCTATACCATTCCAATTTTAGTGTATGTGTTGCCAAAACAAGCACAGTATAGAAATTATTAAAGGAATACTTAAGTGAGTTACAAAGAAATAAACAACAAAACTATACTAGTGGGAGACATCAAGTGTTCCCTCTCAGAACTTTGTAAATCCAACCAAAAAGTAAACAAGAAAGCAACCAAGGATATAAATAGAATATTAGAAAAGTTAGAAATGGCAAACCTTTGCCATGATTTAGGAATAAAGGGTGACAACATAAACAAATTAGAAGAGCAAGAAGTAGTCTACTTGTTGCATCTATTCAGAGGGGAAGAATTCATGATTAAACAAGAGTTAGAGAGCATAACAAAATTTAAAAAATAAATTATCAATTTTGATTATAAACTTTTTTAAAAATAGCTTTTTATGGGAGCCAGGATGGCAGAATAGAAAGACACACATATGCAGGCTCTCCCCACACAGTCCATAAAATACCTGTAGAGAGGGACTCTCAACAAATACTGGAGCAGCAGAAGTAGAGAACAACACAGTGGAGGAGATTTCCATCCCAGGGTGACCTAAAAAGCCATGAGGAAACGTTTGTTGTACCAGATACAAAATGGAGCCCAGCCCAGCCTTGGCCTTGTGGCTCCCGAGCAGCTTTCAGGGGTAGAATCTCTAGTCACAGTAGCAGCGGTTCGCAGATCCCTCAACCCACAGGTGCCAAAGGTCAGTGACAGGGTTTTTTCAGCTGACCAGGAAGGGAGAAGGTCCTTCCCATAGCTCCGTCCTCAGCCAGGGGCAAAGAGGCCACATCAGGCAGGTGGCAGCAGTTCCCACAGCAGCCCCTACAGCAGCCAGCATCCATTCTTGGATCGTAAATACCCTAGGGGCATTGAGGAGCTGATTACTACCTCAGCCCTGTGTAGAGGCCCTAAGGGAGATGATCTTTATTTCACACTGAATGGTGGCCCTGCCCCCACAGCTTGGCTGAATCCCAGCCCCTCAGTGCTTGCTTGGTGGAACTGAAGGTCAGGTGGCTGTGGAGAAGAAACTGCTAAGATTCTGGGCACAAAAACCACAAAAATCCCAGACCAGTGTACAAGCTTGATTGTGCCACTTTGGAGGAACTGAGATCTTACAGATTCTCAGAGTATACCCTACTCTCTACGAAGGACCCAGAAATCAAGTAACTAGTTGGGAAAATGCCCAAAAAAGGGAAAACTATAAGGCCATAGAAGGTTACTTTCTTGGTGAACAGATATCTTTTCCCATCCATTCAGACGAGGAAGAACAATGCTGACCATCAGGGAAAGACATAAAAGTCAAGGCTTCTGTACCCCAAACATCCAAAACAAATATGCAACGGTCTCAGGTCATAGAAGAGCTCAAAAAAATTTTGAAAATCAAGTAAGAGAGGTGGAGGAAAAATTAGGAAGAGAAGTGAGACAGATGCAAGAAAAGCATGAAAAGCAGGTCAGCACCTTGCTAAAGGAGACCCCAAAAAAGGCTGAAGAAAATAACACCTTTAAAAATAGGTTAGCTGAATTGGCAAAAGAGGTTCAAAAAGTCAAGGAGGAGAAGAATGCTATAAAAAGGAGAATTAGCCAAATGGAAAAGGAGGTTCAAAAGCTCCCTGAAGAAAATAGTTCTTTAAAAATTAGAGTGGAACAGATGGAGGCTAATGACTTTATGAGAAGCCAAGAAATCACAAAACAAAACCAAAAGAATGCAAAAATGGAAGATGATGTGAAATATCTCATTGGAAAAACAACTGACCTGGAAAATAGATCCAGGGGAGACAATTTAAAAATTATGGGACTACCTGAAAGCCTTGATCAAAAAAAGAGCCTAAACATCATCTTTCAAGAAATTATCAGGGAAAACTGCCCTGATATTCTAGAATCAGGAGGCAAAATAAGTGTTCAAGGAATCCACTGATCCCCTCCTGAAAGAGATCCAAAAAAAGAAAATCCTAGGAACATTGTTGCCAAATTCCAGAGTTCCCAGGTCAAGGGATATTGCAAGCAGCTAGAAAGAAACAATTCAAGTACTGTGGAAATACAATCAGGATAACACAAGGTCTAGCAGCTTTTACATTAAGGGATCGAAGGGCATGGAATATGAAATTCCAGAAATTAAAGGAACTAGGACTAAAACCAAGAATCACTTACGCAGAAATGCTGAGTATAATACTTCAGGGGAAAAAATGGTCTTTCAATGAAATGGAGGACTTTCAAGCATTCTTGATGAAAAGACCAGAGCTGAAAAGAAAATTTGACTTTCAAACACAAGAATCAAGAGAAGCATGAAAAGGTAAACAGCAAAGAGAAATCATAAGGAACTTACTAAAGTTGAACTGTTTACATTCGTACATGGAAAGACAATATTTGTAACTCTTGAAACCTTTTTCAGTATCTGGGTAGTTAGCGGGATCACACACACACACACACAGAGAGAGAGAGAGAGAGAGAGAGAGAGAGAGAGAGAGAGAGAGAGAGAGAGAGAGAGAGAGAGAGAGAGAGAGAAAGAGAGAGAGAGAGACAGAGACAGAGACACAGAGACAGAGAGCACAGGGTGAATTTAATAGGATAGGATCATATCTTAAAAAATAGATTTAAGGGGTGAGAGAGAAATATACTGGGAGGGGAAAAGGAGAAATGGAATGGGGCAAATTATCTTTCATAAAAGAGGCAAGTAAAAGGCTTTTCAGTGGAGGCAAAAAGAGAGGAGGTGAGAGAAAAAGCATGAAGCTTACTCTCATCACATTCGAGTAAAGGAAGGAATAAAATGCACACTCATATTGGTATGAAAACCTATCTTAACATACATGAAATTGGGGGAGAAGTGGTTAAACAGGGTGGGGGGAGGATGGAAGGGAGGCCAATGGGAAGAGGGAGTTATTAGAAGTCAACACTCTTGGAGAGGGACAGTATCAAAAGCGAGAATAGAAGAAATGGGGGGCAGGATGGAGGGAAATATAGTTACTCTTACACAACATGACAATTATGGAAGTCATTTGCAAAACTACACAGATATGGCCTATATTGAATTACTTGCCTTCCCAAAGGGGATGGGTGGCGAGGGAGGGAGGAAGAGATGTTAGAACTCAAAGTTTTAGGAACAACTTGAGTATTGTTCTTGCATGCAACTAGGAGAGAAGAAATACAGGTAATGGGGTCTAGAAAGTTATCTTGCCCTCAGAACAAAAGAGGAGATGGGGATAAGGTAAGGGAGGGATGCTAAAAGGGAGGGCAGATTGGTGATAGGGGTAATTAGAATGCTTGGTGTTCTGGAGTGGGGGGAGGGGAGAAATGGGGAGAAAATTTGGAACCTAAAATTTTGTGGAAATGAATGTTGAAAACTTTAATAAATTAATTTAAATACAAAAAACAAAACAATAAAAAAGTTTTTACACAAGGAAAACCAATGCAACCAAGATTAGAAGCAAGTCAGAAA
The DNA here is from genome assembly GCF_028372415.1 of Notamacropus eugenii. Lineage (NCBI taxonomy): Eukaryota > Metazoa > Chordata > Mammalia > Diprotodontia > Macropodidae > Notamacropus > Notamacropus eugenii. Next base: position 120,072,661 of record NC_092872.1, on the reverse strand, counting down.
GTTGTGAAATAATCTTTCAGCATGTCTGATATCTCAGATATATGGAGAAATGAGTCAAATTTAGAGGAATACAAGCCACTCCTCAATTTATAAATGATGAAAGGACATGAATAGGCAGTTTTCAGAAATCAAAACTATTCATAGGCATATGAAGAGAAGCTCTAAATCACTTTTGATTATAAAAATGCAAATTAAAACAACTCACACCTTTCAGATTGACTAATATGGAAAAAAAAGGAAAATGGTATATGCTGCAGAAGATTTGAGAAAATTGGTACACTAATGCACTGTTGGTGTGGTTGTGAAATGATCATACTATTCTGGAGGGCAATTTGGAACTATGCCCAAAGCACAACCAAACTGATTTTTGATCCAGCAACACCACTACTAGGTCTGTATCCAAAAACGATTATTAAAAAAGGAACAGGACCTACATGTGCCCTTTACAACAACCTTTTTTTTGGTGGCCAAGAAATGGCAATAGAGGGGATGCCCATCAATTGGGGAATAGCTGAGAAAGGTGTGGTATATGAATGTAATAGAATGGCATTCTGCAAAACGAAATGATGAACAGGCAGATCTCAGAAACACCTAGAAAGACTCATACAAACTGACACAAAGTAAAATGATGACATGACTTTGACTTGACAGTTGACTTTGTTTTGAGTGAGGGAGATCTGTGGAGGTCACCAGCTTCACTTCTCCTCCAGAGCCATCTGAATCCAGTGACCAGATATTCCTCAGGATGACTGAAAACCACCCAGGGTGAGGCAATTGGGGTTAAGTGACTTGCCCAAGGTCACACAGCTAGCGCATATCAAGTGTCTGAGGTTAGATTTGAACTCAGGTCCTCCTGACTCCTGCACTGGTACTCTATTCACTGCACCACCTAGCTGCCCCAAAGTGCAGTGATAAGAAAAAGGAAAACATTGTACATGCTACTGGCAACATTGTATGATGATCAAGTATGAATGTCTCAGCTCTTCTCAGCCACACAATAATCCAAGATAAGTACAAATGACTCAGGAAGGAAAATTCTATCCACATTCAAATAAGGAACGGATGGACTCTGAATGCAAACTGAAATATCCTTTTCTTCGTATTTACTTTCTTCCCGTTTTTTTTTTCTTTTGATATGTTTCCTCTTTCACAACTGTGACTAATATGGAAAATGTTTTATATGATAGCATATGCACAGCCTGTATCAAATTGCCTACCATGCAAGGAAGAGCTGAAGGAGAGAACGCAAGGTGAAAAGTTTAAAACTCAAAATCTTTTAAATATATCAAAAAAATTTTCTTGACATGGAACTGGGGGAAAATAAAACACAATTCAGAAAAAAAAATTAAGGTTTGGTTCTCTTACTGATTTTTAAAAAGCTAAATGCAATTGGGATATGTATTAAAATCAATGAAAATGTATTTTGAAAATTTAAAAATAAAACAAATGTAAAAATGATTTCATTTCCATTTACCCATATCTAAAACAAACCTCTGACAACCTGCAATATTTGTATTTTTATTTGTTATTTTTTGTCTGATTTTCCTTATCTATTCCAAACTGGAAACATAGTGACTATTCACATGCCTAATTTCACTGCTGATTTTCATGGAAATTTTAACCTGTTCTTTTTTTTTTTTTTTCAACCTAACATGATTCATCCTCTTCTTAGTGAGCCAAGTGACCCTTCACCCCTGGGAACTCAATATACTTTTATGCGCTGTAGTTCTGATAACCAATTAACCTTAACCTTACTGAAAATCAGAACTTAGGAATTCAGGTCATCCATCAGATTCAACCTCCTTTAATGACAAGAATCACAGGTGTATGTCTGCAAACCTTATAGGAAATATTTTTAGAAGGATGTATCTGCCATGTAAAAAAAGAAAAAGTTGGCCTGAGGGAGAAAAAAAATCATCAACTGATTCTCATTTAGTTCTGGAGGTTTCATCACCTTTAGGACTTAAACAGAGTCACTCTCACAACACAGTCATGTAGAAGGACACAGCCTCCAAGTTGCCTTCTTTAATCGAAAGGGAACAACAGAAACCATCCACCAATATTTCAAAACTACAGACTATACTTCTCTCTCTCTCTTCTGTCTTTGGTGGCATTACAAAAATGAATTTGTGACATAGCTTGTTTCTTTTTAGTTTCATTTATTTTTTCAAATTTTATATATTAATTCTTAACATTCTTGTCTTTTTAATTTTGATTTCTAAACTCCCTCCTCTCACCTATCACTGACCCACTATTTAGACAATCTATCAATTATACATGTGAAAATCATGCAAAACACGTTCCATCTTAGCCATATTATGCACGAAAAACAAGAACAATAAAAAGTGAGAAATAATGTTTCAATTTGCCCTCATAGTTCCCCATTTCTTTTTCTGTAGGTAGATGGGGGTTTTTTGTTTGTTTGTTTGTTTTATCATGAGTCCTTTGGAAGTGTCTTGAATCATTGCATCGATCAGAGCATCCGAGTGTTCTATAGTTGAACATCTTCACAACATTGCTGTTAATCTGCACAGTGTTCTGATTCTCCTCACTTTACTTTGCATCAATTCATATAGGTCTTGGCATTTTTGTTGGTTTGTTTTGTAAAACTAACCTCTGCTCCAGTTATTTCTTATAGCATAATAATTCTTCATCATAATCATATTCCCCATTTGTCCCCAATATGGTTAACAGCTTACAAGAGGCTCGAACAACTACTTCAAAATAGAGATGTTATGCTGCCTAAAAACCAGTTATCCAAATATTGACCATCCTTTCTTTCCTACTAACTCTTCACTTTTCAGAATCTGGAGAGTTTACGCTTAAATGAACTAAGTTGTTTTTCTCTCATACCTTTCACCAATTTTACTTATAAAAACGGTTTCTATAATGGTAAATATACGCTTTAAACATAAATTGCTAAAATCTTGAAGTGATAGTATTTAAGGCTATGATAAAAAATAATTTGATCAAAGTGCGATAAAAGAAAAAAGCAAACTTTATTTTAGTAGTTTTAAACATATTGTCCTGACAGATATATTGGGTGGACAGATGGTTCCCTAGATTTAATTTAAATATAATCCAAGTAGCTTTAAACAGCTCAATAATTCACCTCACTTGACATAGTTGGCTTGCTCCTAAGATTTAGCTCTTTCAGCCTACAGTCGTGCTATGGGTACCTTGGTTTGAGATCTTATCAGTTTGAAGCCATAGCTAAAGTCCTATTCCAAGAGAAACTTGTCATATTTACTCAGAGAAAAAATGTCTGATTCCATCCCAAAATCTATGTACTGAAATATTGGGAACAGTTCATCCTCTGTCTTTCTCCTAATTATTTATTTATTTTTAATTTACAACATTCAGTTTCACAAGCTTATGAGTTCCAGATTTTCTCTCCTTCTTACTCTCCCATATTCACAACAGATCATGCAATCTTCTATAGGCTCTACATATACATTCACATTAAACATATTTTCAATTAATCATATGTCTCCTGATTTTGGCCACAGTCAAAAGACAGAGATCTAATTATTTAAAATTAACATTGTCCTTTTAAAATACTATAGTCTTGGGGAGTCTCACCCTGTTTTTTCAGTCTCCCTCCCTCCCACCCAACAAATGCATACCACAATCTTAATGATGCACACAGAAACAAAACACATACAGAGACCAAAAAAAAGCATATAGAAATCAAAATTGAGATATAAAAGCTGTTCCTGTGCTTGGTACCTTCTACTCTGCTCAAAGCAATTTCTTATCTGCTTTCCTACTTTGCTCCCAGAAGTTGTATTTTGTTTTTATCTTTGATTTTTACTCAGCACTGCACCCAATCCTGCACTTAGGTATAGCTACCTGAAAACATGCTCCCTGGGACTTATAGCTTTTACAAGGGTTGGTGCCCTCCTAATTTACTTCAGTTTCCTTTTTGAAACCTTATATGGAAGAAAGTTCAAGCTATTTTATAGCACACCAGAAATGCTTAGCCCATGATTTCAAAACGAATCCTGAGATTTCTTAGGTGGCACCCCCCATCTCTTCCATGTCACCCTGAAAATAAAAGAGAAGTATGCCTTTTCAAAGCCGTCTTCAGCAGAGTTGTACTTGGGTGAAAAAATTTTTCTCTGTAGTCTGTTGGTGAGAGTGAAAATCAGAGAATTGCAGTACAAAAACAAATACTCAAATATAGAACATATGCATTTACCTAGAGAAAATCTAGTTACTGATAAAACAGAGAGCCATATCACAACCAGAGTCCCAACAGAAAGTTCCTTTTTATAGAGAAATTCTCCATGTAAGCCAAAGATAAAGGAAAGGTGTCATTGTTAAAAATCCAGGGTGCAGAATTCTAATTCTTTCATGGTCACCAAACTGTGATGTATTGAAAAGTTCAAGAAACATAATTTCTGGGTAATTAATAATTTTATTAATCATAGCTAGCAGGTAATTAATAAAAGGGGCCAGTGGCACTCTAAATGACAAAGACACCTTATGCAGCTCACTCATATGCCCTTGGAAGAGTGTGTCTTCCTGAGGATAGCAATCAACTCTGATTGGTTAACCATTAGTAAGAAGAATGCCTGTTATACTGAAAGGTAGACCTATTCTAATGAAGAGCTTTGAGATGTGGCTTTATGTCACTTACTTTCAGACCAGTCTCAGCCTTGGGCTATCTAGACAAAAGATCTACACCTACCCAAGCAGGAGTAGAATTTATTGGCAGGAATTCACCTGGGAGTAAATTCTTTGTCAGATTCTCTGGTTAGATGGTGTATCAATTCCACCTAGATAAGATGGTGGAGGTGGGGTAAATTTGAGGTCAAGGACACAAATTACCTTAAAAAGGAACTGACCCTGCATCTCTTGAATAATTCGTTATTTAATAATCATTTCCCTCACATCCTTACCTAAACCCTGAAAGAAACCAATTGAAGGGAGACTAAAAGAATCTACAAGGATCTGACTTGTAGAATAAGTCCTTTTGGTTATGAGTTCAATATTTATCAATATAGTAATGTAGATTAAGGTTAAAAAGTACCTTTTTGAATTGGCATTGATCCCACCATAATTTAACTATTTCATGCTTCACAACATATTCAGGTCTCAGAAAGTAAAAGAACTTCAGTTTATTAATTACCCATAATTGCCTTGCAATATGTTAGCAACATTTCATACTGATATATTTAAGAAATTCAAATAACTAAAAAAATAGAAAATTCTGAACCCAATTTTTATATTCGAAGTATGTAATTATCTAATTTTGTTATAATTTATAAAATGAGATTTTTCCACAAACAAAATTTTCACTATAGCTATTTATTTCATCATTTACTCTTGTAGATATTCACTTATAGGTACTGATTCTTCCCTTAAGAGGATGAGATTCTACGGAGCAATTAATCCTCTTCAGGAGCACATAAATAACAACACTCTCTCATAGATGATTATTTTATTCCAATTGTAACAAAAACTGGTGGGGTGTTTTCCAGATGGTATTGAATGAGTTGTTACTAATCATCTTCAAATGAATAGGAAGTACACTTACATAGATCACTACTCTCAGATCATCTTCAAACTATTGCATATTTCACTTTGTATTCCAGAATATGCTCTATACACAACTGTTAATCTCACATTAAATGATAACCTTTAGTGAAATTGGATGTCTCTTTAAGGAAACACAAGATAGACTATAGTCACTATTCTCTTAAGTAAATTAATAGAGCTGAAATTATTTTCTTTAACACAGAACAAAAAAAAATATATATATGGTATTAACCTTACTAAATAGTAAAATTATATTCTGGTTTCACAAATCCTTACATCATTGCCTAATTAGTCCCCATATCATTATGAGATATTAAAGGACCTTATCTTATACGGGAATATATGTATATAGCTACGTAGGTAGATAGATAGAAAGATTGGTAGATAGATAGATAGACAAAGAGACAGACAGACAGATAGAGATGGTAACAATCGGGTGACAAGCTCAAGTACTCATCTACTTAATTATTTACTGTATCCTAAACATGCATCAGGAAGACCTTGTTACAATTTCTGTCATAGACTCCTCCCAGTTATGCAAGCATGGGATTTTTCCTGTCCATTAATCACTCTGAGATTCATTTTTCTTATCTGTTAAAGGACAGAGGCAGGGAAGCAATAACACTTATCTAGTCTACTTAACTGTCTTGAGGTTCATACTGGATATTGCACTTTTAAAACGAGAGAGAGAGAGAGAGAGAGAGAGAGAGAGAGAGAGAGAGAGAGAGAGAGAGAGAGAGAGAGAGAACTGGAAAAAGAGATAGAAAGACCTAAAGAGAAACAAAAAAGAAGAGGAAAGAGAGAATGGAATGATCTGTATTGACAAAAGGATTTTCCTCACTAGCAAGAATTCTGTATGCCAAAAAAGTCACAGGTCTAATTCAAACATAGATCATGTGCATGCTTGTGTATATATTCCAATCTATCATTGCAACAGGGTGGAACATACATTTGAGTTATTTGGAAATTATTTATAATGTAATTATTAAATTCAAAACATAAAAATAACAGATTACACTAGGAGTCAAAAATTACTTTGACTCATTCAATATTTCAGACTTTGTCAGAAGCAGTCTTTTGGAACAGTCATAGCTTATATATTATACATAAATTTGGAAAAATATAACTTTTGGACATCTAAAAATTTTCATTATTGTCTCCACAACAGTGTGGCAATGAAATGCTAGGAGTCATACTGCCTCCACTCACCCTTTTAATTCTCTTTGGCCACCTAATAATTTGCATTGGACAGAAGGAACAATGAAAAAGAGAAGTATTTGCAGTATCAGTGTCTTTTTTAAACCCAACATCAGTGGGGGGAGGGAAAGATTCTAAGCCTTGAACCATTTTCCCCATTGCTTAGCATTTATTTTCTCGCCTTACCTCACCTCTTTAATAAGAAAAAAAAAAAAAACCAAAACAACAACAAAAAAACCAGAATCTTTGTAATAGAGAAAACAAGTTCCTCCACTGAACATGTCCAAAAATAAATTTGTCATTATACATGTGGAGTACATCACCTCTCTTTCAGGAGGTGAGTAGCATGCCTTATCTCTAGTACTCTAACACTGACTGGTTATTGCATTGATCAGTTACCAGGTTTTTTTTAATTTGTTTGTACTATTTACAGTGACTTGAATCACTTTTACAGATTAGTGAAACATAGTGAAATTCATTTCACTTTTCTGGGTTAGGTTCTTCACTTGTAAAATGAAGATTTTAAGCACACTGACATAAAATAAATGACACCTTCTATAAATATTTCACCAAACTATAGCTAATAGACCCAATAGCAATTGCAGTAGCACTAGTAAGAGCAGATAGGAAGTGTGTGTGCATATATATGCATAAGTATATGAATGTATTTATACAGATGGATAAGTTGTTGGTTGGCATTAGAAATAAAACTTGGCCCGGTATTTGTCGTCTGTCATATTAGGTGGGAACTGTTCAACAGTTCAATAGTTATCTAAAATAATTCTTTAACTGACTTACATTTTCTCTCTAAACAAATGCAATTATATGCATGCACATGCATACATATGTATAAAATATATACATATATAATGCTTTTTGCATATATATGCACATAAATATTGGTGGAGGAAGAAGATGGCTTCTGATCAATTTATTTCTATCCTTCCTATAACTACAGAGTTAGAAAAAAAGAAGGCAATGAGGAATAAGTTATTAAATTAATTTTAAGATTTGTTTATGCCCAGTATCATTTTATAAAATGTGAACAAATATCTCCTTTATTATACTAGAAGGGGTTAATGCCACTGGTAGGGAGGAAAGTAGTCATACCACTGATGGCCCCTTTAAGAGTAAGACATTCTAGACTGGAGCCAACTTTAGTGAAATTTGATCCCTGTAACTATATGAGAATGCAGATGGGAAAGGGTGGGGAGAGAGAAGGGAATTTCTCTTTGCTTCCCTTTCCTTTTCCCTACTGATGATATCAGTCATGGAGTCTAGAAGCAGGGTCACTTAGCTAGTGCGAAACACGTCATCAAATCAGTTTGAAAGACCCAGAGACATAGATGATAGAGCAAAAGTACATACTATCCAAAAAGATACAGATAATGAACGACATCCAATCAATAACAGAAGCAGCTTAAAGCAGTGCAACCCCTGGCTGCAGAGAATAGATTGAATGTGAATTCAAAGGATAGCTTATAATTCTCAGTCAAGAGTTTGGGGATGTCTTCAGAAGGAGAGAAAGGAATTGAGTTCTTGTAGTGCTGGAGACCTGATTTGCCTTAGCCACATATTCCCAATACATATGTGTTTCACTCTCATAGTACTGTGAGTTATGTCTACTCTTCCCATAGATTATGGGAGAGTATGTTTCAGATTTACAAGGAAAATGTTCACTAGCAACTGCTTTTACTATGTTATCTATTCTCTAAACTATGAATGATAGCTTCCCTGTGGAAACCCAACACATAAATACAAATTGATGTGGGGGGGGGGGGAGAAGGGGAGAATCCAAGAAAAGGTGTTACATTGGAGTAGTACAAATATACAACTTGATGAAACTGGTACAGTTGAAGGACTGTATTCAAATCCCACCCCTGGTGATGATTACATGTGTGATATTAGGTAAGATATATAACCTCTCTGTCCTTAGTTCCTTCGTCTTAAAAATGAGGGAGTTTTACGGCTCGTATTCCTCTGCATCTATAACTTGATTACCTATGATTTGTCAATGTAAATGCATAATGGATAGAATATAAGCTCTTTAAGGGCAAAGACTCTTGATTTTTACTTTAAATCCCCAATGTACAGCACAGTGTCTTTTATTATTATTAGTCCTTTACTAATTTTGTATTTAATGTTAAAATTAATTTTTGAATAAAATGTGAACTTTCTCTTATGTCCTGGTATATTATGATAGGAAAAATCCCAAGAAATAATATGCAAGCCAAACCATTTTATTTCTTTATTCCCTAGTGAGAAACAAAATGGGAGAATACATAACATCTTTTTGCTAACTAGATTTACCAGCTGACAAAAGTTGGTTATGCAATGTCAATGTAATTAGAATTAGCAAGTAGAGATAAGGATAATGGAGGACGTGTCCCTCTCCTTTAACAATGTAACTTTTGAGATATATGAACCATGGTTTTACAAATGACTGGATAGCCATTTATTTTTGTCAAAGTTATTTAAGATCATACACTTAGTTTATAACTTTCCGCAGCCTTGAATGCTTTTGTTATTTTAAGCTTTATCCTTGTTGCTGTACCTATGCAGCAATATTTAATGGCATATAAGCAGTAACCAATTTCAGTATGGATTCTATTCAGGTGCTAAGTGAGTTACCAAAATAAATTTTTCATAAAATGAATCTGGAGGATTCATAGGGAAGTATTTTTTTTTTTTTACCATCTCCAGAATCCTCAATATCTTAGAATAGCAAGGGGCTTGAAGACAGGGGAAGATTCCTTGGATAAGACAGAATGCATTGTGACTATGTGAGAATGTGAGTGTCTAGTTCATACTTATAAAAACCACTATAACTTTTATATAACCTTTGGAGAAGAATTTTACCCCTTTTCTCATGCCCTCATTTATGAACTGACACTATGCACAGGGAAGTGGTTTATAAATTTCAAAGCACTGTCTAACATTTATTCTATTATTAAAATTTATTTTTGAAATCCAGTGAGAAATTTTCAGTTTGTAAAACTTAAAACTCAAAACCTAAATATTATGGGTCTTCTGGCAGATAGGGGAAGTGACAGAGACATTTTACACTGAACAATATTTTGAGATTTACTTTTTCCAGTTCTTACTATGTTTAGTTGTTATGTTCCCAGGAATATGATTTGACAGAAAGTATATTTGAACTGTGTAATAAGCTAAGTTGAAACAGAGTTTCACTAAGTAACAAGAGTCCTATACATATTTTCTCTCCAAAGATATTTCCTTTTACATTGGATATGTCAAGGTAAGAATTACATCTAATACTGGGAATATGCTCAAAGGGCTGCTCAAATTTTGGAGTTTATGTGCATTATCACAATGTTCCCTGTTAGATAATATTCAACTGTGATTGATCACCATCAATAGTCTTTTTCCTGTCATCCTTTCAGAAAAGCTAAGTATCTTTAGAAAGTCAAAAGAGCGCACTTTTAGTTATACCATGTCTTTAATTTGTTTTTTCATTTTTCAGGTTCACACAATGCAGTAAAATGTGTCCTGCCCATGAGTACTTGCATGAATTTTTTTAAATCATTTTTAATGATCATCAAATCCCTTAAAGTGTGACAAGAAAATAAAATGAAAGAAAAAACTACATAGACTTGTAAAATAAATACATGACACTTTTGTATGTAGGAGTGGATTTGGGAGGGAGGTAATGATTTAAACTCAGTATTTTAATTATAATGAATCACAACAACCAAAGCATCAGAGGGAAACCTTGTTTAAATGGAACATTTAAGGAAGGCTTTATTCTGGTTTACTGAACTTTCTTTTCATCTTTGGGCGAGATAGATTTTTTGTATGTTTCATTATTTCAGTCCATATTCAGGTTTGTTGATGTGACACAAATATACAACAGATATAGATGATGGGGAGGGAGGGAGAGAGAGAGAGAGAGAGAGAGAGAGAGAGAGAGAGAGAGAGAGAGAGAGAGAGAGAGACAGACAGACAGACAGACAGACAGACAGACACAGACACAGAGACAGAGACAGAGACACAGACACAGAGACAGACACAGAGAGAGAGACAGAGATAGAGAGACAGAGGGAAAGACAGTGACAGAGAGAGAGAAAGAAAAAGAGAGAGAGAGATTAACATGTCACATCTCTCATGCTTCAAAGGATTTATGTCAATAACGTGGTTATTTCATCCAGTGATGCAGATTGGAAATCCTCTGTGCAGGTTCTATGTGACTCATGCACTTCCTGCCATGAAATCACAATAGGATCCCATGAACTGTGGCCATCTTCTAATTTTCTTCTTTTTAAAAATATCAGTAGAGCACAGGAGACACTGACAGAGAAGGCTGTCTATTTTTTGTCCTTTAGGTGATTTTTTTCTATTGATTCATTTCTATGAGAAGATCTTTTATACCACTGGTTGTCAGAATTCCACTTTTCTACTGTGTTGCAGCCTGATCATCTCCCTCCCACCCCCAGCCATACACCTTTTTCTTTCCCTCATCTGTGCTAGATTATTCATATTTTTTGTTCTCTTTCTATAGCATAAGCAAGCATACAGTAAATATTCTATAAATTTGTATTGAATTATTAAATGCTGAAGGATCTTAAAGTACCTTAGATCCATTATCCTCACATCAGTTGGTATTTTCCAACACTGGAGACAGAAGAGGTATAAGATGTTGGACTAAATATCTACTTTTATGAGATGTGTTTTTTTAATAACTCTACTCTGAATTTCATCCTACACATACATAGTATGTGCTGTCATGAAAGTAAAGAATGGAAAGGAAAATGCTTTGAAGATAGTTAATTGTTTTCCAGGTAACTGAGAACTTATGTTTCACAAATGAGGAGTTTCTACATAAAAATACATCTGATATCACTTCCCAGTGAATAGTATTTGGTAACTATTAGCAGGAATCCTTTGGTCAATCTAAATAGCCTCAATGCTACAAAATATAAGTTTAAATTTCTAAGGCAACTAAGGGGCATCCCTTAGAGCTACATGTATCAGATTACTATTTGACAACATTAAATAGGGGTTTATTTAAGGGTATAAAATTATTGGGAAACAATTATTTTAGTCTATCCATCTTTGACTTATAAAACTCTATTTAATGACTCTATTTAATATATTTCTGGTTAGCATTTCCGAAATAATGGAAAAGTAAAGCAAATCTACATTTAGAAGTTTCCATATGGGATGTCATTTCTACTAATTAATTCAACTAGGCAATAAGCTTTACCCCCCCCCCCCCCCCCCCCCCCCCCCCCCCCCACCCTATTATACTCTGTTAAAATACTTTGTAATTGAGTTTTTAGTTATGCTACTTCATATCTCTACCAGAACTCTCATCAACTGGCAATCTTTCAGAAAGAAATTCATTTATTTTGTTGTCAGAGCAATTCTTTAGAGTAGAAGCACTACTTTGTCTTCTTAATGTTCCGTAGCTTTACAAAGTTCAAAGTTTACAAAGGATACAGACATTATAACTGTGTTCCCATCAACACTAAGTTATTTTCACTGCATTGTTGCCAATAATTTAAATAGACCTACACTAAAATTTTCTTTGTAATTGCATTTATGCAGGGGGAAAAAGTATTTTTAATGAAGTGGGAAAAAAAACCCAGAAGCTACATATGCAGTTCATGAGCAAGAGCCTGAAAATTTGAAAAAGATCCATTATAATCTCTCTCAGAGAAAATTTTGCAAGCTCTGCTAATTACATGGAATCCATTAGAATGCACTTGATCTAAAAACTCTAAGAACTATATTTTTTCAGGCAACAAATGCCCGAAAGTTTCTAAATTCAATCCCTTAATGAGAAAAATTAGCACATTAAAAAAAATCTAACGAACAAATTAAAGAAAGCAGAAATATTTTAATGATTTTTACTGACCACAAGGTAATAAAATCCATTCAATTAATGCTCATTTAAGGAAATATTTAAATTAATTGAAAATTAAATAACTTAATTCCAAAAAGTCTATTGGGTCAAAGAATAAATCAAAGAAACAATAGATCGATAGGCAATATCATCAAAGAAAATGATTTTGGGAGAGATGACAGAGTCAAGATGGCAGAGTAAAAACCCTGACTTGCTAGAGCTCTTTCCCCAAACCCACCCAAGTATCTGTAAAAATGACTCTGGACAAATTCTGAAGCTGTGGAACACACAGAATTACAGAGTGAAGCAAATCTCCAGCCCCATGCAGCCTGGAATTTCGAGGGGAAGTGTATATCATGCTGGGATGGGAGCAGGATGTGGGCTGCACTGGAACAGAGCAGTCCTGAGAGAATTGAATTTCTGGAACCTACAGTGGTTTCCAGACTTCACAACCCCAATACTCCAAGGATAAATTGGAAGGTCAGTGAAAAAACCTTGTGGGACCTGTGTGAGAGACTAGACTGCTCTGACCCTAACCTCAGGGTGATGGAGGGGGTAGACAAGCCTGCTGCAGCCAGAGCAGCAGGGTTAGTGGCAGAAGCTGCTGCTATTTCTGGAGCTTTAGGCCCACATATTGGGGAGGGAGGGAATTAAGTGGGTGACAGTCCAATCTCCCACCTCCACTGGAATCAGAGAACTACATTGACAAAGAGCTCAAAAGTCAAGTCAGTGGCTAGGAAATGAGTAAAGACCAGAAAAAGAATGATACTATAGAATCTTACTTTGGTGAAAAGGAAGACCAAAATATACAAAACGAAGAAAACAAAGTCAAACCTCCTAGATCCAACCTTGAAAGAAAAATATATGAATTGGTCTCAGGCCATGGAGAAGTTCAAAAGGGATTTTGAAAATCAAATAAGAGAAGTGGAGGAAAAAATGGGAAGATAAATGAGAGTGATGAAAGAAAATCATGAAAAATGAGTCAACTTCTTTCTAAAGGGGACCCAAAAATGCTGAAGAAAATAACACCTCAAAAAACAGACTAACCCAAAACAGATCCAAAAAGCCAATGAGGAGAATAATGTTTTAAAAAGCAGAATTGGCTAGATGGAAAAGGAGGTTCAAAAGCTCACTGAAGAAAATAATTCCTTAAAAATGAGAATGGAGCAGATGGAAGCTAATGACTTTTTGATAAAATAAAGAAATTATAAAACAAAACCAAAAGAAGTGAAAAATGGCAATGCAAAATATCTCATTGGAAAAGCGACTGCCCTCGAAAATAGATCCAGGAGAGAAAATTTTTAAATTATTGCACTATCTTAAAGCTGTGATCAAAAAAAAAAAAGAGCGTAGACATCATCTCTCAAGAAATAATAAAAGCAAATTGCCCTGACATTCTAGAAACAGAGGGTAAAGAAGATATTGAAATAATCCACCAATCATCTCCTGAAAGAGATCCCAAAAGGAAAACTAGGAATATTATAGTCAAATTCCAGTGTTCCCAGGTCAAGAAGAAAATATTACAAGCATCCAGAAAGAAAGTATTCAAGTACTGTGGAAACATAATCAGAATAACACAAGATCTAGCAGCTTCTACTGTAAGCGATCAAAGGGCTTGGAATATGATATTCCAGAGGTGAAAGGAGATAGGATTAAAATCAAGAATCACCTATCCAGCAAAATTGAGTATAATACTTCAATTGACCATTCAATGAAATAGAGGACTTTTAAGCATTCTTGTTGAAAAGTCCAGAGCTGAATAGAAAATATGACTTTCAAATACAAGAATCAAGAGGAACATGAAAAGGTAAACAGGAAAGAGAAGCTGTAAGGAACTCATTAAAATTGAACTGTTTACATTCCTACATGGAAATATAACATTTGTAAATCTTGAGACTTTTCTCAATATTAGGGTAGTTAAAGGGATTTTATTTATAGATAGCAGGCATAGGGTGAGTTGAATACGAAGAGATGATATCTATAAAAGTAAAATTAACGGGTGAAAGAGGAACATATTGGGAGGTGAAAGAAGAAATAGAATGGAGTAAATATTTCTCACATAAAAGAGGCCAGGGAAAACTTTTTCAGTGAAGGGGAAGAGTGGGGAGGTGAGAGAAAAAGAGGGAACATTACTCTCGTTGGATTTGGCTTAAGGAGCATACAACATGCAAATGCAATCTGGTATGAAAATCTATCTTACACTAAAAGAAAATAGGGGAAAAGGGTTTAATTGGGGGGTAGATGGATGATAGAAGGGAGAGCAAATGGAAGGAGCAGGCAATTAGAAGTAAACACTTTTGAGGATGTGCAAGGTCAAAAGACAGAATAGAATAAATGGGGGGCAGGATAGGATGGAGGGAAATATAATCTTTCAAAACATTACCTATGGAAGTGTTTTGCATGAATACACGTGTATAACCTATATTGAATTTATTGTTTTCTCATTAGGGCTGGGTGGAGAGGGAGGAAGGGAGAGAAATTGGAATTCAAAGTTTTAAAAATAAATATTAAAATTGTTTTTACATGGAACTGGAGAATAAGACATACAGGCGACAGAGTATAGAAATCTATCCTGCCCTACAGGGAAAAAGTGGGGAAGGGGATAAGAGAAGAATGGGATGTGATTGAAGAAAGTGCAGATTGGGAGAAAGGGCAATCAGAAGGCACACTGTCTTAGGGTGGGCAGAAGGGTGAGATGAGGAGAAAATTTCGAACTCAAAATCTTGTGAAAATGAACTTTAAAAACAAAAAATAAATTAATTAATAAAAAAGCAAATGACGTTTCATTATTGAAATAATATGCCAATATTTGTGGCATACAGAGAAAGCAATACTTTGGGGAATTTTTTATATATAAACTTTTCTTTAGTATATTTTTTTGTTTAGCACATGCTTTTGTTTAAGATTGTTGTTAGGAACAACTTGTGAGAGTACCTCCTGGTGTCAATGGATCTGTGTTGTCGTGCAAACACCAAGACTTTTTTTCACCTGAAAGAATTAGGGAGTAACTTTTAGTCAACCCCATGACCCTGTGCAGAAAGCCACACAGTTTTTTGGCACAGCACAAAAGAGTGGATTGGGAACTAGACACAAAAGCAGTAAGTTAAGAGTTCAAGTTTCACCTTTGACACAACTCAACTGAGTCATCCTATGTAAATCACTTCACCTCTCAACCCTCTATCAATTCTCTAATGTTACAAATTATAGAGGAGGTTCGTAATTGCTCCAATTCTGGAATTTTCTTCTCTGTGTGTTCTCTTAACAAATAAAATTTGTTATCGCTACTTGTAGAAACTTGGTTTTCTCTTTGAAAGGGGAATGTTAGTATTATTTTGCTTATTGTCTTTGGGTTAACCAGGCCCCAATTTACCACTGAAAAGTTTGGGTCTTACTTTCCATAAGAGAAGCAAAAATCATATCAATTTGTTGAACTAACTATCCCACAGTATACTCTTTTCATTATTATTTCTGTTCCCCTCTTAAACTTCTGATCCCTTTGTTTAGAATGCCCCCTGTCTTTGTTTTTCCTATTATTTGTTCCAGTCCTACTGATCCTTCAAGGCTCACCTGAAGTGTGAAAGTGGGAAGAATACAGGATTTGAAGTGGATGAGTAAATTCAA
This sequence comes from Notamacropus eugenii, assembly GCF_028372415.1. Lineage (NCBI taxonomy): Eukaryota > Metazoa > Chordata > Mammalia > Diprotodontia > Macropodidae > Notamacropus > Notamacropus eugenii. The sequence continues at coordinate 120,056,433 of NC_092872.1, read as the reverse complement.
AGTCCACTATAGTAAGAAACTACTTCTTTGTCCTTTGCCGTGTTATTCACCTTCTTCCCTCCTTAGTTCCTTTATCTGTAAAATGAGAGAATTCATTTGGTAACATATAAATCATTTCTGATTCGAAATCTGGGATCCTAAAAATTGTCACCTCCTTTATGAAGTCTTCCTGACTACCCTAGATGTTTTGTTGTTATTTAGTCATTTAACATTCGTGTTCAACACTCCATGAACCCATTTGACATTTTCTTGGCAAAAATACTGGAGTGTTTGACATTTCCTTCTCCAGCTCATTGTACCAATGAGGAACTGAGGCAAACAAGGTTAAGTGACTTGCCCAGGGTTACATAGCTAGTAAGTGTCTGAGGCCTTGAATTCAGGAGGATGATTTTGACTCAAGGCCTCAGACTCTATCCACTGTGCCACCTAGCTTCCCCACAATAGACATCACTACCTCTCCATTCTCTGATCTCATATTATCTCTACATATAGTTATTATTTTCAGTGGCCATTTATTACATTGATTTTTAATTGTATTTAATTTTTTATGAATATACCTAATCTTATTTCCTCCAAAATATGCTGTAACATCCTTGAGGACAAGACTGCACACGTTTCTTTCAGAATATCACTTTAGCATAGTTGTCAGAATTTCATGTATGGAATATCATGATGGTGGTAGTAGTAATGATGATTGTGATGATGCTGAATATTCACATGAAAATTCACAATCATCATGTCAGTTACGTAGTATATATAAATATTATTATTTTAGAGCTGATGAAACTAAGAATATGAACGATTAAATATCTTATCAATGATTACAGAGCAAGTAACAGTAATAATAGTTAACATATTAAATGTCCCTTTCATCAATAAACTTTATGATTGCAATGATGATTATGCTCACACAGACGAGATGGTTAGTTTGCTGACATGCCAAGATTAGTTATTCATGGAACCACATAGAGAAAATAAAACAAACCTCTGTTTTTCAACTTAAGCAAAGTTGAAAAGTTTTTAAAAATGTAAACTGTGGAAATAAAATAGAGAGTATAAAGAAAGAATGGGTTGCAGTATCTTCCCAGCATGTCTTGAAAGCTTGCAAAATAATTAGAAGATGGATTTAGTCCCTCTATCAAAAAAGAAAAATAGCAAAACGTATACTGCCAAGCATTTAAGATATAAGAAAAATGAATAGGAAAGAGATTTAAAGCTTTCAAATTTGGTTTCTAATTATACTATGCAGTGGAAATCATTGGTTGAGAATTTTATGGCAAGCAGTTTTATATACAAATATGAAGAGAACTGTGTGAAATAGTATCATTCTTTGGAAAAAGAACTGTGGAAAGTGGAAACAAAATTGACTGTAGTTTTGAGATAAATCACATCTCTGACATTTACCATAAGTCTGATCTTGGACAGGTTATTTAATTACCTTCGACTTCAGTTTCCTTATCACTAAAAGTACAGATTTGGATTAGATAGTCCCTGAGGTTCTTTTCAGCTGTAGATCTATGAGTATATGACTTCTGCTGACATAATAATCAGATTGTTTTCCTACTTTGTCAAAATATTTCAAAAGTAGAATCTATGATGTTCACTAATCTAAATTTGCAGGGAGGAAGTGATACTTTTGTATCAAGCAAGATACTTTTACTTCCATTAAAGAAAAAAAACAGAACTTACCCTACGTCATCCATGCCCAACTACATAATTTTCCATTCTTTTATCTTGATAGACATCCTGTATTTTTCATGGAGAAACTAGACATACTAGTAATTGCATTGAATTTCATATTTTAGGTGAAAACCCAATAAGGAAAACTAAGTCGTTAAACTGCATGATGAATAAAAACAGAATGCAGCATATCATTTCCCAGTTATTATATTGGAAAGGGGCACTGGAAAAAAGAAGAGGTCACTGTCATTGAATTTTCCCTTTGTATTAAATATCTATTTCAAATCTTCAGTATTCTCATACTATATCAATTCATTTTTAAATCCTAAATTGTACATCCTGGAACAGGATATAATCTTTGATACGGAAGACATTTGCCATGGTAAACTCCTGTTAGACATGTACTTGACACAAAAAATAAAACATAAAATGAAAATTGTTCATGTCATATTTTTGCCAGATTTTCAGGTGCCATGAATAGAGGAATTTGGAGAAAGGGCTATTGTACTTAGCTCTGATGGGACTTGAAAAATCACACGTCTGAATTTCCAAGATGGTAGTGAACATTTCTGGAGGAAATGTCCATAAATCTAAGTGTGAAAATTGCCTTTGTGAAGGGAAAATAAAGATTAGATTCCAAGTTGTTACTTCTTGCCTATATATGTTTAATATGGAAGAGGACTGAAAAAGATGTCAAGTTAAAAATAATAAATAAACCCTTCTAAAGGAAGTGAGTGTCCTCCATTAAAATTGCAAGTCCCACAAGTCGCAAACCAAATCTGAGTGATTTAAAAATAATGAATGTTTCAATAATGCATGCCATTTCCTTGTTAGAAAGTTAACAACTCTCTTCCCTTGGGAGGTATCTATAAAAAGCAGGAATAGCCTTTTCCATGGCTTACCCTCTATTTTATTTTTTTAATCTTACCAAAGAAAAATAATTTTAAAAAATCACATTTACAGTTTGCTGCTGTGACCTCAGAGTATTTTTGAATAGTCAAATTAATTTTTGGATGAAAAATTCGCATCAGTTTTGATGTATCAAATATACTGGCATGGAGTCTTTGGTCAGAAACAGCAAATTATATTTTTTGCTGACATTTTATTTCAATAAATGAAAGATGCTTTAGGAATTTACAAAAACTATACTGGTATTAACGCCTATGAAGAAACAGCAATTTCCAGGTTCATTCCACTTTCTGATTCATACTGCCTCCAGATTCCATTTGAAAATCACACAAGAAGTCAACACTCCAAATACATTCTTGATTATTAAACCTACACAGGAATTATTCATAACAAAACAGCATTCACATACATCTAATGCCTCCCTAACCATTAGCTTCCCGATTTCAAATTATCTGTCTCTCTTGTTTTAACATCAACTAAATCATAGCCTTTTTTCATGTTTTCCAGTCTTACAGTTAACTGATTTCTTTTCAAAATAAAACAACACAAGACAAAACAAACAACAACAACAAAAACCTTGGTTTCATATTTACACACGCAGATGTCTTCATTGTTTCAGATTTAGCAGCTGTGCATATTTAGATCATCACTGTGTTATTACTTAGTCCTAATTTAGGATCTTTTGATACACCGATATGCTAAATGCTACAGGTCTCTCCTCTGATATAAATTACCAGTAAAATTCAAGCAGGGTTTTATACGGTTTTCCCCAGTCTTAATCCAGAAGTGCATTCAGCAGCAACCATTCTTTCCAGGGCCAGCTACTTAACCCAACTGAAGCATTTCTCTGAATGTCCTAGATTCCAACGTGTAGCAGTAAAGAGCACTCTTGTGGACAATTCTTTTCCATTTTCTTGCAACTGCTTTCGGTGTTGCTTCCTCATTTTCATTTAACCAAGACTGGTCTCCGTTTCCACACCCCTCATTACTCCATCCTACTCTCCATTATTTTTATTATTGTTTTTGTCCTTAGCCACCCACTCTGCAGTCATTTCTTAGCATGTGTAGCTTAAACTTGTCCAGCTTTTCTAGTTAAGACAGCTTCACTGCTTACCTATTCAAAGAACAAATTAGGCTCCGATCAAAAGCCATTCACGTCACACAGGGAATTAGTTCAAAAGCCAAGAGTCCTCACAGCTCCGATCTCAAGTGACTTTCCAAATCACAGACATATACACCCCCGCCGAGGAAAAGAATTCCCTTCCTCTAATCCAGTCGAAAGGAGAAACCTCACAAGTCTGCCCTCCGCGTGATCCTACAGAATGTTGCCCGGAATACTTTTGTTTTTGAAGAAAGTCAAGTATAATGGCAGGCGTATTATCGGCTGGTCGGAGGGGTAAAATGTATTTTTTTCAAAAAGGTAAATGGGGAAAAACGGCGTGGAAGGAGGCAAGGAAGTTTGCTTTCTCTGACCTGGTCTCCCCCAAATGTTCAAGTTCAAAAAACAAACTGCCAAGCAAACTTTGGAGGGAAGGGGAACCCTAGAGATGAGGGATGAAGTTTCCCATAATCAGAAGTGCAGGAAAGTGCGAGATCTTTCTATTTTTCTTTGGTTTGAAGTCACTCTCCCAGAACTCCACTCCAAAAGGTCCCTCTCAGCTATAAGGTAGAGAGGATAAAGTGATTGGTGCAAGCAGGAGTTCCTAACTGCTTCTTCCCATAATAAGCCGAGGAAATGGCTGCGAAAGGGGCTGGTTCTCTACGGTTTTTAAACCCTCCCCTTTTCCCAGCGGAGGGCTACACCTGCTACCGTCCAACCTGCAGTATAAGCGTATACTACCGAAAATAAACTAAATCTAAGGGAACTCCAAATCCATTGCCCTTTTCACTTGAGGACATTAAAGTCTCCATCAGGGCTCATAATAGGAGCGTTAAAGCAAAAAAAGAGAAAGAGAGAAGGAGGGTAAAAGGGAACGACAACAGGGAGAGGCTGTTTTGGTTCCTCTGTACTAAAAGCTGTGGGGAGCCCCTTCGTTCCTGATCCAAGTGCTGCAGAGACTCAGCTCCACAGGGGAGAAAAGGGTGGTAGAGCTATAGGAGGGGGCCCGGGAAAAGGTTATTTTATTGTATAATATAATATATATTATGTAGATAATATATATTATATTACAGACTCACTGATCCCCCTCTTTCCCTCAGTTTACTAGGACTATAGTTGTAAGAAAGAAATCACCAGGAGGGAAAAAAAACGAAGAGAAGATGCCTGGAGGGCGTGGAATCCTTGAAAAGATGTTGGGAGTTTGCCTTGTTGCAATCTGTTAACTAGTGAGGAGTAATTTACTATTTATTTTATTTTTTCATTAATCCTCCATTCTTTCTCCTCCCTTCTTCTTTTTAATTTCAGATCCCTCACCAGCCAGCTAGTCTGCGGTCGATGCAGGACTGGGCTTGAGTGTGTGTGTGTGTGTGTGTGTGTGTGTGTGTGTGTGTGTGTGTGTGTGTCTGTGTCTGTGTCTGTGTCTGTCTGTGTATCTGTGTGTGTGTGTGTGTGTGTGTGTGTGTGTGTCTGTGTGAATGTGCGCCCGAACACTGACTGCTCGGAGTGGGTGACAGCAAGTGAAGGAGCGGCTAGTTCCTTTTCTCTCTCCTTCTCCATCTTCTATCCTCTTGCTTTCTCCCTCTTCCGTTTCACCTAGAACCAAGGCTGTTTCACTAGATCTTTCCTGCCCTCCACCGCTTTTCACTTCAAAGTTTCCTCGGGGCCAGCAGCTTCATCTCTACTGGGCTGCCCAGAAAAAGACATTTGCTCAAGCTTTGCATTGGATCTGTTGTTCACCCCCACAACCACCTCACACAACCATTCAGGAAATTGGAGCAGCGAGTTGAGGTTTTTGCCAATTAAACGGGAGGGGGAAAGACAGCAAAAGAGAACAAGGGAGCTGCAGCTGGAAATCTCTGCTTTTGTTCTGTCTAATTCTGAATTGATTTGAGTGTCTTTTTTTTTTCCAAGGGAAGAAAAAAAATTAAAAAGGAAGCCAAGTTGGGCGAGGAGGGGCTGGGGAGACTCCAGGGTGTCAGTGTGGTTGCCACAGTCCTGTTTTTCATAAGGTTAGAAAGCTGTCTACGCTCCTCTGGGTGTCTAATCCTCATCTGCTCCTAATTACATTAAAAGAGAAAGCAAAAGGAACTGAGGTTTTGGAACTCAAGAAACACAACAGACTTGAATGCATTGCATCCACCTCCTTGGTTTTAAGGACACCGCCTCAAGGTAAGAGACAGCACTACCCCTGCCTGAATTATCACTGGGAGGATAACTTAAATTAGATATGTATTTTTGTAGGTGCGTATCTCTTATTTTAAAATGCAACTTTATTGTGTATTTTGAAAATCCTTACATGTTTTCTGTGCGATTGCCTAATTGAGGGTTGAGTGGGGGGAGAGCGATATTACGGTGGGAATTTAAATGAGGTTGCCCATGATGGAAATGGTGCTGATGCAAGACTAAGTACTTGCAAGGCAGGAAGCTGTCTTTGTACTTTTTAGAAGCTATTGAAAATCGAAAATCTCAGTGTAGTTTAGGTTCACTGTCGTGTACGTGTGTGCATATTTGGATTTTTTTTTTTTCCTGCACAAGATTGCCTCTCCCTGCAGTCCCCTCTCAGCATTTGCAAGCATTTTAAGCATTGCGGACCCATCCCCTTGTTGCCTTAGGGAATGGGAGTTCGGAGGGTGCCCTCCAAGGGAAGCTGTAGCAGGTAAGTAGAGCATGGGGGTAACCGGTTGCACCTTAACTGGTGGCGGCTGGAGCCAAGATGCAATCCTTGGGCGCTCTGCTCTCTTGCCTCTCCTTGTCTGATCTGGAACTGGTGCTGTTCCTTTATCTTCCGCCAGAGGTTCCTATCGGGTACCGCGGCCAAAGGTGGGTGGGGGAACAGCTGGGAAATGCGAAAGCGGGCTAAAGGAGCTAGCGCACCAGAGGGGTGGTGTGTTTGGCACCAGGGGCTGCGAAACACAATATTGGCCAGGAACAGAGGCAAAAGGAGTTTCCAGTCCCTGCTCCTCCTATCGCGAAGCAAGCTAGTGAGCTTCAAATTCGGGACTTTGCTCTTGCGCCACTGAAGGGACCAGCTTTTGGCTAACTACCTAAGGGCAGCCCCTGGAGGTAATCATACCTTTTCACCCTCTACCTTTCCTGAGCCCTCAACTGCGAACGCGCGGGGCGGGAGTGGGGAGGAGAGAGAATGTGTGTTTCTATATGCAGACGTGTCAAGACACCCCAGTGTTATATGTCTTAGGAATGATCTGTGATCTAGCTCTTCTTTCTCTTAACGTTTAAGAGTCTTATTTAGGGAAGTTTTCCATAGGCAACATTCAGTGGTTGGTCTTCAAGCTGGACTGTGCCATGAGGTGCACAGGCAAGCTGTACAATGCATCTCTGAGCTGCAGTGAACAGAAATGAAAGACCCCTTGCGTGAGGTGGGCTGGGGTGGGGTGAAGAAAGAAGAGCACCGCACCCATCACTTCTCATTCCCCTTTAGTTGAAGATTAAAGCATTCTTGCCTCGAATATCCCCTGACCTGGTATTTTAGTGATTCCCTTTCCCTCGAGACTGTTGGGGGTGGGGAGAAGAGAAGAAAAGCTACTGGGACAATTTTGGGAGTGGAAAAAAGGGAGGAAAGAAAAGGAGGCTTAAGCATCTAAGGGAAAGAAAAAATGAAACAGCATGGGGAAATAGAGGTTTGGGACTCAGGTTCTTTGGTAAAGCCTAGTCCATTTAACATTTTCTTTGACATATGTAATTGATTAAATCCAGCAAAACAAAAATAACCTCTTCCCAACATCTAGTACGCTACTAAGAACAGAGTAGCTACTGAACACACACACACAACACACACAACACACACACACATACACAGATATGTGTATATATATATATATATATATATATATATATATATATATATATATGTATATATATTAATTTAAAAAAAGAGAGAGAGAAGGCATTCTGTGAATTGTATGACTGCTTTGTGCCTGGTAGACAGTTGACAATTTATATATTTTTCCAATGTACTGTGCTGTGTGTATATGCACACTGTATGTGATTATTTTGCACTGAGTAATACAGTTCCAGTGTCCCCTTACGGAGGCTCTTGTCAAACATGAGTTTTGAACAGATGTTAAATCTTCTACAAAATAATATTTTAGGAGGGTAGGGAAATAATAACAATGCATTAAAATTCTGGGTAAATTGAATAAACAGTGAAGTTCTAATATTTGTGAAACGTTGATCCGTATGATTAAGAGTAGACATATTTACAAAAGACAGGAAGTGATGGTTAACAGTATAAGGGAGATCAGTGTATTATCATCACCATCCAGTAGAGTGTATAATTTCCAATGCTTTTGGAGTATGTAGCAGATAAAAGGAACACTCTTTGCTTCAAACCAGTTAAAAGGTTTTTGAAAACATTGTCAGACATTTCAACCTAACAATTTGAAACTAATTAAGTGTCAACTGGGGGAGGAAGTCCACATGCTACAATTCTGGTGTCATGGCATGAATATATTTTGGTTGAAATTATTTTCTTAAGATATACATGTGAGTCAGTTAGCATTATGTAATGACTTTCACTTAAGGGAAATGAAATTAGGTCAATATGTTGTTGCCTATGCTTCTAAAATGTAATGTTAGGCAACTGAGGATGAGATTGGAAGGGAAATCGATATAAAGTTTGTCATTCATGATGCACTGTATTGGCCTCTGTGCAGAAGTCTAGAAAAAATGATGGTTAAACCTCAAAGGGCTGTATTGAATTTTTAAATGTATTATTCTTAAAAACTTTGCAATTTGGCAGAATGCTAATCTACTTAATTAAAATAAAGCTATTTTTTCTCAGTTTAGGGACAATTCCCCCTCTAGAAAGAAAGCCTGGGAAATCAGAGGTCTGGACAATATGTATGCTCTTAACTGTTCATAACAGGATTTTATTTCTTGATATTCGCTGCCAAAACAAAACAAAACAGTACTGAAGATAAAAATCTAACATCAAGTCCATTTTTAGAGCATTTTCTTCTTTTAGAAACATATTTTTAGAAGAAATGAAACCACCATAATGCAAATTATGAAACCAAGAATATCTCAGAAAATTCAGGTTAAAATAATAAATAATTAAAACACAATAAATTAATTAGCTTAATTTTCTTCAACTCTAATTATGAATTCACCATTTTATAGATTGTTACATATTCTGCTTGCTCTATATATTCTGTCAAAGAGCTCTGGGAAGAAATTGTTCCCTTATGTACAAGGAAAGGAGGTCAATATACGTAATGTGATGTTTATCAATTTAATATACTCTGTTGCCTTTTATTTACAGACAGCATCAAGAGAAAATAATCATTTGCATTATTTGCTCTAATAATTCCCAGTCAAACATTTCTTTCAAGTTCAGTTTTGAAATTCTGATTCTGAGTCTTTCCCCCTTCAGTATCATCCCCTTGTGGGAGGGACTGGTTTGCTTGTCAGCGGTAATGGTTGCTTAATGAAAAGGTGAAAGTCCCTATTTGCTGAAATTCCAAGGAAGATGGTTAAACAGGTATTAATAGAGCCTAAGATCTCTAAAAATTGGGGGGAGGATGAGGGAGAGAACTGAGCTAGAAGGGAGACAATTGGTGGAGAGGAAAACATTAGTCTGCAAGTCTGGTATATAACCACACAGAGGAAATCTCAGAAATTCCTTTATTTGGGGGAAGACCACCCAATAATCTCCTCCTAAACAAATTATTATTTTCATTTTCTTGTGACCCCAAGTTTAAAGTTACTGCATAGAACCTTTCTGTGTAGTAGCAGATGAATAAAGAATAATTTCCCCCATAATTTCCTGTAGTACCTCACCTTTATTTTGTTGGTGAAATATACGATAAAAAAAGAAATTATAGATATAAATAATTTATTTTGGTTGCTTTGAAAGTATCTCAATCTTATTTATTTGAAGCAAAGAATTGTGGGAGTTTTTCAGGTCTAGGGAAGAATTGTGGTTATTTTTTAAATATCAGGAGTAGCAAAACATTTTTCATCAGCATTTCATTTGCAAAACCAAAAAAAAAATGGTCAGGGATATAAATATGAAATAATTAGTCTTTAAGAAGGTCTGAGAATGGGGAAAAAAAACCATCACATAGTTATTATATCTTAGACCGTGGATTTAAACCAAATGTTTAGCTAGAAATACTGCATTGATATGGGATCTGTAAACTGAGAGGTTTGAACTAACTTATTTCTAAGGTGGCTTTCTGCAGTTTGAATCTATGTATAGTAGTGTGAATACTAAAAACATAGTGGCATATTCCATGGTTACCTACTTTAAAATGAATAGGGTATATATTCGAATGCCCTGTTTTAGTAGTTAAGTTGTCCTTATTCATATTGTCCAACATTGAATCCAAAATTTTGAAATTCAAGTCCTCATACAATGTTTGAGCCAAATTTCCATGTTCCTGAGTTAGCCTGGAAGGCAGGCCCCTTTATGAACTTTATTAATGTCTTACCTTCTCCCTACCAATCCAGTCTTGAGATGATTCAACTTTCAAGTTCTTTAAAAGTAACTCAAGACCACCAGCAGGAGCCAACCCAAATGAATGGAGAAAGGGGTGGGGGAGACAGATTGGGATCGCATTTTAGTGGGAGCTTGGTCATTAACTAGTTATGTCACGTTGAACAACTTACTCCAACCCTATGAGCTCCACTTCCTTCATCTGTAAAATATGAATATCTACATTGCCAGTCTCATAATGTGGTGGTAAGGATAATAATTTGATTAAATATGTGCACTGATTTTGAAACATCAGATTGATACATAAACACAAGACATCATTATAATTTACATTATGAAACAGAAAAATAAAAGTTTAAAGGAAATTTATAAATTTGCAATTTTGCTGTTTAATTTTGGTGTGCTTTTATTAAGTGGAAAATTATTGAAGAAGTAATTTTTGAATTTTTTAAAAAGTCCATCCAGTTTATTACCAATCAGAAAATCTAGGTTCTTTATCCTGGATCTTTCCCTAAGTTACTGTGTGATCTTGGTGAAGTCACGTAACCACTTTGAATATCATCTGTAAAATTACGGGACTGGGCTAGAGGATCTAATCCAAACAGTAAATCTGTGATTCTGAGAAGTAGAACTGATATATCCCTCTGGACAATAAATTCATTTTTAAGGTACTGTACTTTTTGTTTTGATTTGATATATTTTAAGAAAGGGAGAAAGTAGAGTAAGGCATAATAAGATTTGCATTTTTAAACTAATTTAGGTTGCAGAAAACTTTATGTCCTTTGATTTCCTTAGATGCTCTTTAGGTACTGAAGATACAGTGGAGGTTGGGAAAGGGCTATGTGTGCAGAGGCAGGGAGCATTCCTTGTCCTTAAGGAACTTATAGTATACTTGGGAGCTCCATCATGTACATAACTACATGGAAACAACTCTGCCATGAACACCAACCTATAAAGAGTCATTTTAAGTATAAAAGCATGCAAAGTCTACAAAATTATTTGGTCACTTTTGTCCTAAGAAGGCAATATACACATATGTATATGTGTGTCTATATGTGTCTATGAGTATGTGTTTGTGCGTCTGTATGTGTGTGTGTGTGTGTGTAGTTTCCAGAAGAGACTTAATATTTACTTTCTTACTTGATGATTTTTAAGAGTATGTTAGCACCATTCAAATTCTTTTAGCACTTCAGATGAAATATTTTAATACTTTTCCTCTTTGATATGTTGATTTTAAACATTTCATCATTTTAGGACACTTAACCAATTCATTTTTTTATATGATACTAATTTTATGGGGTCTGAATATGTCAATAATATTTTAAGAAGGTAGATGTGAGAAACAGGTGTGAAGAACACTGCATTTAAATAAAAATGTGACATTTGGGGGGAGGGGAGAGATTTGTATGAACTCTTGATGAGAAGGCATTTTGGCCTACTAAATAATCAATTAGTTAGCATTTAAGAGAGACAGACAGATAGACACACACACACACACACAGACAGAGAAAAAGAGAGAAGGAGAGAGAGAGAGAGAGAGAGAGAGAGAGAGAGAGAGAGAGAGAGAGAGAGAGCGCTTTCATTACAGTTTGCCAGGGTAAATCAAATACTATTTCAGCTATTTATTTTACTACAGTTTCCCTGTAGTAATGTAAACTGAAAGCATATTTTCTCTTCCAAATGAATAAGACTGAAAGAGATGTGTATCTAGGATCCTAGGAAAGAGAGCAATTTACTTATTTGTTGTAGATATAATAGAACATAATATCAAATTGTCTTATAATGTGAACATTATTGACTTCCTAAAACCAAAACCAAATTTACAACATAACAGAAATATATGTAAAAAATATAACTCTCCAGCACAATTTTTCTTCCAGCTATATCACTGTAGAGTTTTTAAAACAGATTCTAAATTGGGCTGCACAAAAGAATTTTGTGTCTTCATAAGATCTCATTCTATTGTAATGTTACTATGGTTAGCTGCAAGATGTCTATCTTAAAGCCAGCATGAAGAGAAATAATTAGCATACAAACTGTATTACTCCTAGTGTACCAAGGGAGCAGACCATAGTGTCTTTTGATAAATGCTGCTTTTGAGACTCTACTTCATTTCTGAAAAGGAAGGTGTCTTTATCTTGCAACAATTTTGTGTTGGGCTTTTCTTTAGTTAACATATTTTATGCTGCTGAAGGTTGCCTTCATGAGGGCAAACACAATAGGTAGCCCTCATGAGGACTTTTACTCAATAGCCAGGCAGAGAAGCCATATTCCAGCAAGTTTCAACATCATAAGAATTCAGAAATGTTCTTTACTTATTACATGCTTCCAGCTTTGTTTGTAAAGTTCGTCTGAGTTAACAATCCCCAAAACTAAAATTCTGGCCATGATTTTACAGGCAGTGATCCCACTCACTTACACATATTTACTGGATGATTCCCATACTCTCCCCGCCCCCTTCCCAAATGCTTTACTAAGTACAGGAGTGGTGGTGCTGAAATTAAACATTTCTTGTTCACAAGTTCACAGTTTGGTTAAATAGAGCAGGACGTATAAACTAATTATTTGTTGTTTGGTCATATCAGTCATATCCAATTCTTCTTGATTCCATTTGGGGATTTCTTGGCAAAGATATTGGAGTGCTTTGCTATTTCCTTCTCCAGTTCATTTTACAGATGAAGGAACTGAGACAAACAGGGTTAAGTGAGGTGCCCAGTGTCACACAACTAGTAAGTGTTTGAGGCCATATTTAAACTCAAGGTGAGTCTTCCTGACGTTAGACCCAGCACTCTTATCTACTTAGCCACCCAACTACTCGTACAATTAAGTAATTAAAAAAAAAAAACACGTTTGTGTAGACATTAGTATAGGGAAACTCCTAGTGTGGAAACTTCTCCACCAGAACACTAATGCTTAGCTCAGTGGCTGACATATAATAGAGACTTGATAAATGTTTATTGATTGATCAATCAGCAACTCCTCTTACAAAGTTCACTTGGTTGTCCCTCATCTAAAAGATAATAGCTTTGCTGGAGTTAAATCCACTTATTCACCAAACAACCTATTATGTACAAGACAATGAAGTAAAAAAGAAGTATTACTTTTTTAGTCATGTCTCATAAAAATGACTCTAGCCATGGAACTAATGTTTAATTGTTAGATGTGGATATATCTATTATTGCCAAGTAAGTGGTATAGGAAATAAATACTATCACCTCAGGATAGGGAGACTTCACTATGTCTTAGATTATGTTAGGAAAGCTTTATAATGGAAGAGTATTCAGTCGGGTTGTGAAAACTGAATATAATTGATATAGGCAGGAAGAACTTTGATTAGAATATGAGATCTGTATGTGAAATTGCCCTGTTTTGGTCATCTATGCCTTCTCAGCATCTAGTAAGATCCCCTGAACAAACTATGCAGCTAATGAATATTTATTATGATCATAATTATAAGCAGGTAAAATAACATGAACAAGCAGGGAAACAAAAAAAAATATTTTAGATGTATTTCCCAGGGCCAGTGAGCATGTTATTCTGAAATGAGTACAATTTTGTATGGAACAAAGAATAGTGGGGCATGCTACTAGAAAAGTATATTGGATCAATTTGTGAAAGATCTTGAATTATAGGCTAATTTTTTAAAAAAATATATATCTAATAAGAGATAGAGAGCTGTTAAATGTTTGCCATCAATAAATTGACATGGCATCATACTATCTTAGAAAGATTATTATGGTAGTACTGTACTGGGTGGATCAGACTGAGGAGAAATTGGAGTTAGTGAAAATATGTACAAGAGTCTCAAAGGAGTTTTAACGATAAAACATGGTGCAATTCACAAATATTCAGGTAGCTACAAATGTTTATCAAATATAGCTATTTGCAAAGGAACTAAAAGATGACAGAAATTCATTTTGTGTAAAATTATCTTTAACAATACAAAGAATTTCATAATATTGTCTATAGTAAGTATTTGAAGGACTGACATATGGAGGAGGAATTTAACTTGGAATCTATTTGGCCTCAGAAAGCTGAGCCCAAGGGTAATGGATAGAAATTGCCAAGAGTCATATTAGGTAAGATCTTAAAGGAAAACTTTCTAAATTTGAGCTCTCTAAAATGTAGAATGGGTTGCTGTGAGAGATGGGTTTTTCCTCAAAGAGATGATGACCAATTGATGGACATGATAGAATAGGGATTGATTTCTTTCATGTATGTTAAACTTTATGTTATCCTATCTTTGACTCCACAATACTTGAATTGTTTCTTTCTCAATACTTGCAATATTTTCTCCTTCAACTGGCAACTCTGGGATTTGTCTATAAAATTCATTGCAGTTTTCATTTTTGAATCTCAGGAGGTGATCAGTTGATTCTTTCAATTTCTATTTTGCCTTCTGGTTCTAGAATCTCAAGATAATTTTTCTTGATAATTTCTTGAAAACGATATCTAGGCTCGTCTTCTGATCATGGCTTTCAGGTAATTAAATAATTTTAAAATAATCTCTCCTGAATCTGTTTTCAAAGTCAGTTATTTTTTGTGATGAGATATTTCACATTGTCTTCTATTTTTTCATTCTTTTGCTTTCATTTATTTTTACTTTTCATTCTTTTGGTTTGGTTTCATTCTGCTGTTTCTTGACTTCTTATAAAGTCATTAGCTTTTGTTTGCTAGGTTCTAATTTTTAAGTAATTATTTTCTTCAATCAGATTTAGAATCTTCTTTTTCACTTGGCCAATTCTGCTTTTTAAGGCATTTTTCTCCTCATTGTCTTTTTTATTATTAAAGTATTTGTTTTCAGTGTTTTACAATCACTTCTGTATATCTTAGATTTCCCCCCACCCTTCTCCCTTTCCCCCCCTACCATCTCATTCCCTCCCTGAAATGGCATAGAGTTTTATATAGGTTCTACACACACATTCTTATTAAATACATTTTCACCTTAGTCATGTTGCATTGAAGAATTACAATGAATGGGAGAAATCATGAAACAAACTAAAATATAATACAAAAGAAAATGAACTGCTTCATTCTGTGGTAAAATTCCAGAGTTCTTTCCCTGGATGTGGAAGGGATTTTCCCTTAAGACATCATTGGGAATTATTTAAGTCCTTGCATTGGAATGAAGTTCTAAGTCTACAAAAAAAATTCCTCACACACTGTGGTTGTTGCTGTGTACAAAGTTCTCCTGGTTCTGCTCCTTTCACTCAGCATCAGTTCATATAAATCTTTCCAGGCCTCTCTGAAGTCTTCCTGTTCATCATTTCTTATAGCACAATAGTATTCCATTACATTCATATACCATAACTTTTTCAGCTATTCCCCAATTGATGGGCATCTTCTTGATTTCCAGTTTTTGGCCACCACAAACAGAGGTCCTATAAATATTTTTGTACATGTGGGACCCTTTCCCTTTTTTATGATTTCTTAGGGATACAGTCCTAGAAGTGGTAATGGTAAGTCAAAGGGCATGCCAATTTTTGCAGCCCTTTGGGTATAGTTCCAAATTGCTCTCCAAAATTGTTGGATCAGCTCACAGCTCCACCAACAACGAATTAGTGTTCCACAGCTCCCACATCCTTATTGTCTTCTTCGAACTCTTTCATAATTTGGCCTAGTCTATGATTTAAGGTATTATTTTCTTCAGTATTTTTTTGTGTCTCCTTTACCATGCTGTTGGAACATTTTAAAAATTATTTTCTTACAACACTGTCATTTATCCTACCAATTTTTCCTCTACCCCTATTACTTGATTTTCAAAATCCTTTTTGAGCTCTTCCGTGACTTGAGACCAATTCCTATTTTTCTTGGAGGCTTTGAATGTAGGAGCTTTGACTTTGTTACATTCTTATGAAGGTATATTTTGATATCTCTTGTCACCAAAGTAAGATTCTATAGTCTGAGAAAAAATAATTTCCAGTGTTTGCTCATTTCCCCAGACTACTATTTGACTTTTTCTCTACTATTTGACTTTTTAAAAGTAGGACTCTGCTTCTATAGTGAAGGTGCACTGCCCCAAGCTTCAGAGATTTTGTTTATCTGTTTTCAGAGATACTTCTAGGAATCTGCAAATCTTTGATTCTTCTAAGTTGGTATGATCTAAAGAGATGTGTTTACTCTCCTGGCCTGAGCATTTTCTTCTGCCCTGGAACTGTGAGGAGGGTTCCCCCCTACTTTGGTCATAAGCTCCGCTATGCTAGTGTTTTCCTCACTCTGGGACTGCCACGTGAGCCTGGGACTAGGAACTGAATATGGGCAAAGCAACAGAGTCCTGAGTCAATGCCAGCAAAAAGATCCCTGTAATCTCCCTCTGACCAGTTGTTCAACCCCCTTACTCTTTGTGGGCTGAGAGTCTTGAAGTAGTGGCTGCAGCTGCCAATACTTATTCAGTCAGTAAAAGGTCTGTTTCAGTTTTGCTGAGTCTGTGGCTGTGCTAGAGTGACCTGCGTTGGAATATGCCCCACTCTCACCCAGGTGCAAAAAACTTTTTCTGCTGACCTTCTAAGTTATCTTTGGCATCTGTGGGCTGAGAGTCTGGAAACTTCCATTGCTGCTAGCAGTTCAGTTGCCCCAAGACCTGCTCCTGGTTTGCTGGTACTCAGTCTGCTATGGAGTGCCAGACTGCACTCCTCTCTCACCTTGCTGCAACAGACCTTTCCTGCCGACCTTCCAAGTTATCTTGGGTTGGAAATTTCACTCTATCTTTTTATGGGTTCTGCTCCTCTAGAATTTGCTTAGAGTTATTTTTAAAGGTAATTGAAGGAGTTTAGAGGAGAGTTAAGGTGACTCCCTGCCTTTACTCCAACATCTTGCTTCACCTCAGTATTTATACATTTTTAAAATGGTATGTAAATGGTAGTGGCAGAATTCAGGCTTTCTTTTTTTTTTTAACTTCTCTATTATTATTTATAGAAAATCAATCAGCAAGAATTTATTAAAGCTCTACTAAGTACCAGGCACTTTGCTAGCTCTGGGAAAATAAAGAGATGAAAAAGAGAGTCCCAGTTCTCAAGAAGCTTGCAGTTTTATGATGGAGACAACATGCAAACAACTATATACATGGATGATATATATAGGAAAAATGGAAGATAATCAGGAGAAGAAAGTTGATTATCATTAAGGGGGACCATGGAATGCAAAAGCATTCTTGCAAAAGCCAGAACTTTAGCTGAGACTTGAGCGCCACCAAGAAAACTAGGAAAACCAGGAGGTGGAGATGAAGAGGGAAAGATTCCTAGACATGTGAGTCAATGAAAATGCACAGTGGATGAACAACCAGGAGTCCAGTGTCACTAAACACAGAAGATGTGTTCTGGTAGCGAAGATATGTATGATATAAAAATGGTAAAAGGCTGAAAATGGCCAGGTTATGAATGGCTTTAAAAAGTAAAAAGAGACAATTTTGATATTTCATCCTGGAAGCAATAGGAACTACTGTAGGTGACTGAATGGACTAAATTGGTGAATGAGCTAAATAGTCTAAACTAGGAAGATCATTTTGTCATATAAATGAATGGGATGAGAGTAGGGAGAGTAATTAGGCAATGAGACCAATTAGCTTGCCATTACCATAGTCCAGGCTGAGGAGATGAGGGCCTGTATCTGGATAGTAGCAGTGTCAGAAAAGAGAAGAGGTCATATAGAAGAGATGTATTAAAGGTAGAAACAACAAGAATTAGAAACTTATTGAATATGAAGTATAACAAAGAATTAAAAGTTTAGGATGACACCTAAGTTGTACAGCAGGATTCATGAAAGGATGATGGTACTCTTAAGAGTAATAGCAAATTTAGGGGCATGAGATGGTTGGGAGGGAGGAACAATAATGAGTTCAGTTTTTGATATTTTGAATTAAAACTATCTACAAAGACATCCCTTGGAGATGTGAGAATAGAGTTCAGAAGAGAAATTAGGACTCAATGAATTTATTGAGGATCATCTGCCTAGAAGTTGTTTAATTCATAGAATAAGTATATTAAATAAAGATAATGGGTATGACCTGGGTGAAGATCAGACAAAAGAAAGTAATTAGGAATGGTCAGATAGGAAGGAGGAGAACCAGAAGAGAGCAGTGTAATGAAACTCTAGAGAGAAAAGAATATCAAGGAGAAGAAGGTGTTTGATGTAAAAATTGCACAGAAGTCAAGAAAGATGAGGATTGAGAAAATACCCCTGGTTTAGGCTTTTGAGATTATTGGTAATTTTGGAGAGAAGGATTTTAATAGACTGATAAGATCAGAAACCAGAATTCAAAAAGTTAAGATTGGAGAGGGAAGTAAGTAGAGGCATAGATTGTAGGGAGAAGAAGTATGAGGCTATAATTAGAGGATATCATGCAAAAGGTTTTCTGGATGACAGAGACATGGGCATGACTGTAGGTAGTAAGGAAGCAGTGAACATAGAGAAAGAGAGAGATTGAAGCTGAATGAGGAGAATGAGAGTGAGGCAACTGTTCTAAAAGATACAATTGAATTGAATTAAAGGAATTCCCAAAGTAAGGAGAAGGGCCATCTCATTGCGGGAAAGTGAAAAAAGACAAAACGATGGAAGACATCTTAGTGATGTTAGACAAGGTGGATGAAAAAGGGACCTCTTGGCCAATGGCCTTAATTTTTTTTCAGGAAAATATAAAGCAAGACTCTCAGCTGGGAATATAGGTAGTGGGAAACCATAGAAATTTTGAGGATGAATAAAAAGAAAATTTTGAAAATGCACCAGGGTCAATGGGAAAATAATTAAATTAGACATATATAAAAGGATCACTTTGCTTCAATGATGTCGAGTTGAGATTACATAACATTCACTTGTATTGGATCCAGTCGGCAGGGTTTCATTAATTTCTCCAGGTTGGTCCAGGAGTGTATGAGCAAAGGATGTCAATGGTGGAAATGATCTAGAGAAGTTTGGTAAAGCAAAATCTTCCAGGTGATAAAGGGTGAAGGGACTCAAGAGAAGAGGGTGGTATAGATTTGAAGTGGTTCACCAAATGATTAAGACAGTGAAGAGATAAGGGTAAATCTACTGTGGGGGCAGGGAGTAGCATGGGAAAGAACTGAGTTGTGGAGAAATTGTAGGCTATGAGGATGAAAAGTAAATAGGTTTTGGGTGTAGTAATACAAAGGCAGAGGTGAAATTACAACAGATTGTGATTAAAGTAATTTCAGAGTTCATGGACATGGAAGCTGTATATTTATATATGATGACAAGACAGAGCATCACTGTCTCTGTGCATAATTGAGGTGGGTGGGACAACAGATAACAGGAAATGAACAAGTTGAAGAACTAAAAAGTTAGGGGTTTGGTGATAATATCAAGATGTTTGCTGAAATCCCCTAATATGAGGGCAGGAGATGGAGACAAGAAAAGGACAATGAGTCAGGCACTATCTTCATTGGTAAAGGCAGGAGGATGTCTCGAAGGCCCGCAGTTAATAGCTACCAGCATTTTTGAGTGACAAATATGGATTAAATAGTCACAAAAGAAGATAACTTATTTACCTATAGTAATAGATATCCTGACAATGGCCACAGGGAACATATTCCAACTCCTTCCCCCTCCTCCACCAGAACTAGTGAGTGCAAGGAAAAGGAAGAAAAAGAAAAGATTTAAGATGAAAGCTAATTCACCCATGGAACAACAATTCTAGAGTATTAAGTTGAGTAGTTTTAGAGGGGGTTGATGGGGTTGGGTTTAGGGTAAGGGGAATAAGAGAGTCCTCTGATAGTAGGTGGACTGTAGGTTGGATAAAAATGGTAGTTTAGGAGATAAAGATGGAATGAATGACTTGGTACAAGTATGTTAACCATTGATGAATGACTTCTGCTAGGTCATCAGTGTGCATAGAGGTTCTGCCTGGAGTTAAGTTGTTCCAGGGCATCAGGCAGCTGGAAGGGATAGAGGAGGATTGGTCAGGCATAGGCAAACTGATTTCTGTGGAATTTGAATGGCTGAAAAGAATGGCTTTCCACTAAAATATACTGTTGGACAGAGAGCTTCTGGTGTTTTATACATAGCTCTTGTCCACTAAGATTTTTTTTCGTCCTTATTTCCCATTCATTTTCTTTGTATTCCTTGAAAGTCCACTGAATAGAACTGGAACCATGGAAACAAGTACACTTTTCTGTGGGTGTGAAGTCAAGGACAAAGAGGCTATGTAGTAGGACTAATAACCGAAAAGAAGAATAATAGTAATTTGTTGTTATTCAGTTGTCTCTGACTCTTTCTGATCTCATTTGGGGTTTTCTTGGCAAAGATGCTGTTATTGTTTTGGGGTCATTTTCTTTCTCAGCTCATTTTACACTTGAGGAAACTGAGTCAAACAGGGGCAAGTGACCCATGCAGGGTCACACAACTAGGAAGTGAACGAGAAGAAGACCAGTCTTCCTGACTCCAAACTTGGCACTTTATTGACTATGCCACCTCGTTGGCAATAATAATGATAGCTAGCATTTATACAGTGCTTTAAAGTTTGCATGGCAAATTACATGTTATCTCATGTGATCTTCATTGGCTAGTCTTTGGATGTTCTACATTCAAGAACATTATGATTCAGCATGTATGTTTTTGATGCAATCATATTTTATCATCATGATAGAAAATCATAAAGAAGCAATTTGTATCCTGACAGAAAAATGTACATTTCTCCCTCACCTGATTTTGTCATGAGAGGTAAAAACATATAGGATGCAAGATTTTTCTTATTATTATAGGTTATTCATATTAGAAATGCTCTTCAACTTGTTACAACTGAATGATCATTATTAATATTTTAAAATTGCAAATCCAAGAACAATTCAGATGATTTTATTTATTGTATCTAGAGGTGGATAATGAGTGTGTAAAGCCATTCTAACACTATATGACTTTCTTATAAATATGTATATATAATAACCAATAACAAATCATTAACCAAATATGACTTTTTAGGAAAGTGAAAGTCACGGAGTAAGTTGAGCAAGAAATTCACTTACACAACTACCAGAAATTTTGTTTTGTTTTATCTTTTTGTTTTTCTTTGAAATATTCTTATGTTACAATTGCCGTTTGAAGGAAGCCTATTGAGTTCAAATGATGTCCCAGTTTTCTCCTCTCTCTTCAAATTTTTAGTACATTTTTATAAAATAACAAGCATTATATTATTCTACATTTTGGCTGTTGAATCTTCTTAGGTATGAAATCTTTCTTTCTCCTTTTTCTCCTTTATCTCTGTTTCTTAATTTCTTAAAAGTAAAAAATCAATCACTTAGTGATTTGATCACAGTTTGTTTCTAGGGGAGCCATTATGCATCTGTTGGTGTTTGTTCTTTGTTTTTCATGAGGATTAATAACTTCATGGGATGGAATCTTGACTTATCGGTGAATTGGATTTAAGTTAGGCAGAATTGTACGAAGTCATCCTTCCCCAGATAAAAAGTCAGAATGACCAATGATGGCCCAGGATGCAGTGTCTTTGATATCTGATCAAGCTCTACGAATTTCACCGAACTAGCTTCAACTGTCTTCATGGACATTGGGACAAATTGTTCTCATCTGCACATTCTGTTGGGGAAGTCTTCGGATGCTTGGAGTAGATTCCCCATACTTCAACCTGGTTTAGCCCATCTAGGCACTTCACCAAATCATGTCTCCTGTGTGTGCTATGACTTCTTGGAACCACAGTTGAGAGTTGACTGAAAGGTGGACACCAATTGTGGATGAACAGCCTTGAAAAAAGCAAGCTTTCACATTAGCGATGCCAGCCCTCCTTGAACACCTCATACACTGTACTCATTATACAATGTGCTATCTCTCTATGACTAAATATGATTTGATGGAAGTAAATCATATTTTTCATCTTGGTTACACATTCTTATTTGACCAATATTATATGGTCTTATCTAATTTTCTACCATTTATTTTGTTGGAATAAAGAAATTTTTTTCTAGGTATTTTTGACTTGCAAAATAGCTAACTTCTGATTTACCTTTCTATTTAGATTTCAGGTGTGTCTGGCTACAATTGCAATGGAGACTATGTAGACTAATATTTGACTTGTTTCTCCTTTTATGAAAATTTTAGCCTATACGTATTCCCGAAAGTTTATTGTATAAAATACTCCTTATGCAGTTTTCCATATCTGGGTTCACCTTGAGAATATTTTCTTGACTGGTTTTGTTATGATTTGTCTTTACAGTTTACCAATAAGGAATGGAGATTAAGGAAAACAGTTTAAGATTCTAGGTCATTAATGACAAGCTCAAATAAGAACAGGGCCCCCTAAGCCCAAGGACCCCTGGAGACACATATAAAGTTAGAAAACTATATGTTGGCACTATTTATGTTTTATCTATTTCTATTTATTTTGTTAAATATTTCCCAGTTACATTTTAAACTGGTTCTGGCCACATTCAAAAGGTTTTTCTTTGTTTGTTTTAAGGGGGAGGTATACTGCCTGAAGGTAAAGTGACTGACACCTTCACTGTAGCTCATAGAGTCTCTTAAAGGATTTTATTTGTGGAAGGAACCTCAGACATCTAGTCTAATCCCCTTATCACATAAGAAAGTATGTTCAAAATATTTTGAACATGGAAGAATTTGTAAAAATATCAACTTACGTTATTGATATTATTTTATACATAAAGAAACTGAAGCCCAGATAGGTTACACATCTTGCCCCTGTTCTACAGGTATTACGTGTGTGTGTGTGTGTGTGTGTGTGTGTGTGTGTTCATTCTTCGTTGCTGAAGAAGACCATGCCATCAGAGAAATGATGACATTACTTGCACTTGACTTTGTTTTGACTGAGGGAGGGCTGTGCAAGGTCACCAGCCTCACTTCTCTTTCAGAGCCATCTGAATCCAGTGACCAGATATTCATCAGGATGACTGGAGATGACCCAGGATGAGGCAACTGGGGTTAAGTGACTTGCCCAAGGTCACATAGGTAGTGAGTGTCAAGTGTCTGAGGTGAGATTTGAACTCAGGTCCTCCTGACTCCTGCACTGGTGCTCTATCCACTGCACCACCTAGCTGCCCTACAGGTAGTATGTAATAGATGCAAGAACCCAGGTCTTTTGATTTTCATTTCAGTGTTCTTTATACTGCACCAAAGCAAAACCACTAAGCTTTAAAAAGTTACCTTAGGTAAAACTGCTGGTTCTTATTGTCCTCTAACCTTGATTTGCTTCAGTAACTATTAATGTAACTTATGAGTATAAATATTGTAAATAAGCAGAGTTAGGCTATTTTAGCTATTTTTATTAGTATCTTCAAAGCAAGTAGGTGTCACAGTGAATAGAGTGTCAGCCTTGACGTCAGGAAGACTCAAGTTGAAATGGGACCTCAGACACATACCTGTTTTCCTCAGTTTCCCCATCTATAAAATGAACTGGAGAAGGAAATGCAAAATTATTCCTGTATCATTGCCAGAAAAACTTCAGATGGGAACATAAGAAGTTGAACATGACTAATGGACAAAACAACAACTTATTACTTTTACTGAAGGGGTTTTGATATTTTTAACAATAAGTTATTTTATTCATGGCTATATTCCCTCAAATAGCTGATCCAGGGTAACTTTTGTTTCATCTATATGCTCAGAATTTTCCTCCCAATCTGTGTACATTTCATAGGTATTGATAGATTATCTATAATTATCCTTCACTCCCACCCCTACCTCATTTTAGGTCTTACATTTCATTGGTATTATATTTTTAAGATTTATACCCTGCAGTAATATTTATAATGTTCAACAGCCTAATGTCTCACTATTGCCTTTTGCTTTACAGAAATTGTGGAATTATATGACTTGTGGAGATATATCATCTCCAATTTTGATATCAAAATGATGAACCTTTGTTTTGGGAGGAAATACTGTATTTTTAAAACCACTCTGCAATTTACTAAAAGCAATTCAGTCCACTTGCTTTCATGTTTCAAGTCTGGGCCATTGTTTGTTCAAGATATTGATGAATAGAGATAGAGAGTTATAGATCTACACACATATATCTGTGTATAGACACAAATATAGATATACATATACACAAGATATATGCTATATTCGTAAATTTCATATATATTAGTCAAGAATCTTTCTTTATCTACATATTTTTCTCCCCTGTATATATAGTAGAAACTGAGCTTTTTATTTTATGAGTCAGATCTCTTTGAGGAGGAGTTGTGATGTCCAGGGATTTGTTATAAA
The DNA here is from genome assembly GCF_028372415.1 of Notamacropus eugenii. NCBI lineage: Eukaryota > Metazoa > Chordata > Mammalia > Diprotodontia > Macropodidae > Notamacropus > Notamacropus eugenii. Next base: position 120,032,104 of record NC_092872.1, on the reverse strand, counting down.
CACCACATTGTTATCCAAAAAAGAAGATCTAGTGCATTTCATTACTTATAAGGAACTCTGTCCACCCAATCTATTCTTTATGCATATTTTCCACAATGTTTGCAAACATATTTGTTTTGTATACATCTTCCTGTTTTGAGACTTTCTTGATATTTTTAATTGAAAGCCTGACCTATTGGTCAAGTTATTTATATTTCTGTCTTTAAAAAAATTCTCTGCGATGATTAAAAATACAACACTGAAAAACTGAAGCAGGTGCCCCTAAATGGTGGAAAAGACAGAGTGTTGTGCCTGGAGTCAGGAAGACCCATATTCCTGAGTTCAAATCTGGCCTCAGACATTTACTAGCTGTGTGACCTTAGGCAAGTCACTTAACCCGATTTGCCTCGGTACTCATCTATGAGTGGCAAATAATTCCAGCATGTTTGCCAAGAATATCCGAAATGGAGTCATGAAGAGTCAGACATGACTAAAAAAGTACAATAAAAAACTTAGGCAAGTTTTCTGGACAAGATAGCAGTTGTATTAAAAGTGACATGTATAACTGTTTTAAAAAATTGATCAGACCGTTCCCCCTCAACAAATCACTGACCCCATGGGACTGAAAAGACCATATTTATTGGTTTGGCCTTCAGGTTTGACTGAATGTGCCCCTCCCTGACAATTAAGGAATGCTATTTACTTTTTGAGACACGGATGCCTCTAGTAATCTTGTCTAGGAAACCAGAAACAAAACCCTCATCAGGATCCAAACATTCCCCTTAATGACCAAGTCACCAATAACTTTGATGATGAAAAGCAAGAATGAGAGCCATCCTCTGGGGAAGGGGCCACCCCAAGTTGGCTCTTCTGTTTGTAAGTAAACAGAAGTGAGGACCCTATTCAGACTGGTTAGGGAGTGATGACATTTCTCAACTATGCCTTTAGTTGGGAGTAGGAGAAGACCCATTTTGAGATAGGTTGGGAAATAGGGTTTGAGAAAGTGGGGAGCAGGATGAATTATTAAATAACTGATTATTAAACAATGCAACATAATATTAATGTTCCTCATCTGTATGATTTTATTTCATGTATGAAGGATCCCATGTAGTAGTAGAACAGTAAAAGGCACATTTTATTCCAGAAAATCAAAAACTTTTTGTAGTCAGCAAACAGACAGCAACTTCCCTTCAATTATGTGATAAAAGATGTAGTTGACTATAGAATATTTTTTTTGCAATAGCCTGCTTCCCTAACCATTTCATGATGAATCAAGGATCTCCTTCATATATACATACAAATATATGATAAATGATAAACTGAGTATATGGGTTACAAATTATCTAAATTGGTATTTTGATGGTAGTAATATCCATGATTTATAATGTATGTACTATTGTTCACTTCTTTTCAGATATCTTCAAAATCAGTCTCAGGCTTCTCAGATTATTGTTTACCTCTCCATCAAGGGAATTTCTTTGAATGCCCCTAGTCTAGTGTAGCCTAACTCTATTTTCTAATTTTAATTGCATAATTGTTTCCTCGTGCCACTGTGATGATGGCATTTAAATGTGGCAAACCACTATATTTGATGGAGTGAATTGTTTTGTATAATAATGTTTAAATGTATTTTCAGTTGTCATGTTTGTTCTTCTAGTTCTATCCTTAAATGTTTTGTTTTAAAGATAGTCTGTTTTAACTTAGTCTCTTAGCAAACTTTTCATAAACTTTCGTTGACATTCTCTGCTTTCATATTGTTTTATGATTAAAAGATCAGAGATTCAGGCCTGGAAAAGACTTTGGAGGACATGCAATTTGACTTCTTTCATTTTACAGGTGAAAAAAAAAAGACAGGTCTAGAGAAGGAAAGTTTTATGTGGTCACACTATTATTAACTAGAACTAGACAGCATTGAGATACCAGTGGTAAGAATTTTTTATCCTCCTCTGTAATTTTTTTTAAAATTAATTTTAATTCTAAACTGTTCTTGTGCTTACCAGTCATTTCTCTCTGGTTGGCAAGAAGACCAAGTGCTTGTTGGCTGAGGTACTTTCTATTCACATTTGGTCCTTCATTTTGGTTGATTTTCATTGGTTACACATCCCACAGGACATGGAGATTGAGTCAATTCCTGTACTTTTTTCCATTTACCATATTTAATACCAATAGTTTGTTAAAGGAGGTACTGCTGGAGTTGTTTAACTTGCTTGTCATATCTTATTTCCATTCTAACTTGACATTGATATTTGTTTTTGTATGTCAGGGGTACTACAGTACACAGCAAATGCATAAATGATCCTCACATTTGATAAATCTTTGTTTCCTATTTGTTAATAATTTTCATTTTTGTGAAGTTATTTGCTACTTGCTATGTCCTACACTTCCTCTCTCTGCTCTTGAATATAAGTATGTGACAGAAATATGAAAGCTATCTGTGTAATATCAAAGTCTTTGGTCTGTTTTCTTCAATATTTCTTATTTCTTTTATTTCTTGGGCCATATTTTCCACCATATTTTTCATTGTGTTCCCTTATGCCCACCTTTACAATGACTTCCCCTACCGTTAAAATGAATGTTATTTTAATTTGGAGGCTCTTATTAGATTCTTAGCAGAATGTTTCAACTGCAATAGCCATTGCAATAAATGCTGATGTTGGTGCTCAACAATTATTATGTTCTATTTAGTAATCCTCACTGAAAAGTTTTGTGTAATAATGTCTCTTGTCTCTGGCCACATGATGAAGTCTGTTGTTGCTGTTGTTGTTTAATTTTATTTATCAAAGAGAATCAGCAAGTCATCCTTATATTTATATACAACTTTCTTTTGGATGGGTCCATTTATAGTTAGAATATCAATATTGATATGAGTTATTTACTTTTCTAATACATTCTTTCTTAATCACTGGACAACTGTCTTGAATTTAGAATACAAACAGTTGCTCATTTAAAAAAAATATTCTACAAACTGCATGCTATGAAAAAAATGCCCACTACATTTTTTATTTCATCGCTGTTGCTAATGAATCAGAAGACATCCAAATGAGAATGAAGACTATTTTATATTTTTTCTCTGTTTCATGGGTTTCAACATTTGAAAAACAATTAAATATTGAATAGCAAAAGTTATCTTTTTTAAAAGAAATACAGATAATGAATTAAAAGATGATTTTAAGGCATTTCTAGTCAAAGAATACACTAGGTAGTTCAGCATTGTTTCAGATTGGTTATATACACAGATATCACCATTTACTAACTACCATTCATCTTTTATAATTTATTAGCCAAACTACACAGCACATATAAACTAATCACTGTTTTCAGGAAGTTGTTCATCAGTAGAGCTGAATTTCACAAGGGTCTATAAATTCCGTGAAAACATGTATCAAAACTTACTTATCAGCAAGTGACAAAAGCTTTTAAAATTCAGACCATTATAGGGATTTTTAACCATTTAAGAGAAAAGGTAGTACAAAAGATTGCTGGAGCTACTTATGTCTTTCCCCTACTTTAATAACATTCATAAGTTGAATTAAAATGCATTATTTTCAATAATTGCAGATTCATGACTCCTCTTCAAGAAAGTAGTGTATGATATATAGAAAGCCCTGACATTGTTAGAATGATTTTGCTCTTGCTGCTATTCTTAAAAATCAATTGGGCGCTATGCACAAAAAGCATATATTTTCTGACATCTTATTAATGCTACGTGTTACTTTGAAAAACATTGCTAAGTAGAATTTACAGAAGGTATTCAAAGAAAAATTAATTATTGCTTATTATTATTTTGCTTTTTAGGCGAACATATCCCTGAAGATGCTATCATTTACCATAGTGTTTATTCCTAGATTTCTCTGGTTTACACAGTTAATAAACATTTTTTTTATAATGGCAGCTTATCTCATAAATTGTTATGAAATCCAATAGGGAAGAAGGTATAGTAGGCAGGTAGTGAAACTCTATTAGGTAAAGTGTCCATTGCTAGTTGTAAACCTAACCTCATGACTAAATTGGAAACCCAATGATAGAATTATGTAAGCTTTTTTTTGTAAAAGGAAAATAATGTGCTTTTTAATACTTGAGTGGAACAAAAGAAAATTCAACAATTTTAGCTTAGTAAAAAAATAATGTGGAAATTCACATTATGCATTTTGAAAGTCCATTGTAATTGTTGTTGTTATTCATGTAGCTTATTTTCTGCTTAAGGTAATTCATGCACAACTATTTTTAAAATATAATTAAGTTATGTTTGACATTTCTCATGACTCGAGTCAAACTGATGAGTAAAAGTAGAAATTTCGTACCAAATATATCCATATCTTCGTGTCTCACTACTGCAGGAGATATGCAAAGTTAATAAACTGACATTCTACTAAAAGTTTAAAATTGAAACAGCGTTGGAAGAATACCACCTTACCTTAGAAACTTGGTATTGGAATGACTGACTTGTTCACAAATATACAAAACTCCTTTCTAGAACGTATAGTTAAAGATTTAATTTGTAAAAGTTTCTGTCAACAATGTTTTTAAAACGTTTTTACAACATGGTGTATTGAGATATGTCACAATAAGTTAGTGCCAGCACTTACTAGGTTTATTATCTAGGAGCTTTTTGGTATACTCTTGTCCCCTCTAGTCTCTGATACTTCAAGAAACTTGGGAGATAACTTGCAATGTAGTTTATTTATTTCTGAGCTGACAAAAATGAATTTTTTTTATCATTCCACGTGATTAATTAATAGAATCACATACAGACGACCTGGGGAATAGAGAACATCCTTTTTAAATCAAATTTTACCTTTTTAAATCAATTATTATTATTACTTCTTCCCTCCTATTGAAAAAAGATAAATAGAAAAACATCTTACTTGTGACAAGTATTTATAGTTTTAAGAAATTCTCATGTCGGTGATATTTCATATTAGAGGAGAACTTTCAAAGCTGTAACATTTAAGTAACTTGAATATAGTCTTCTGACCCTACTGAGGGTTCTAAACTACTTTTCTAAATTTCATTTGTCTCTATGATACGTTTTGTACTTCAACTATAGATTGATCTGTAATCTTATATTGCTTTTTTTCCCCATCTAGACAATATGTTCTTTGAGGGCAATTGCTATAGCCCATCTTTCTCTGTATACTTTACAGTTAATTTCTCTGGGGTAGCACAGTGACTTGTATACAGAAGAGGTAGTCATAGTTTCTTCAGCGTTTAAGTAATTCAAAGAATAGTTGAAAGTCATCAGAGAAAATTATAGTTAGGAAGAGGAGATAGCCAGCAATGATCTGAAAACTTTCAAAGTAGACAGATCCAAAGTCTAAAATCAAGAGAAGAAAAAGATGAATCAATAACTATTTTAGGTGAGGATGGAGAGGTATTTTAGTGGAAGAAAACAGAGTCAAGAGAACCCCAGGAAAACCACTTGTGATCAGAAGGAAGCAGTGATAAGATATTATGCATATCCCAGGAAACTTACAGGGTATGACTTTTCACCAGTTTTCTGTTATAATCATGAAAGAAAAATAAGGAGGGACTGTGAAGAGATGTCATATAGAATGGTGAATAACTCTTTCTGAAGGCTATAATGTTTTTGAATAAAGATTGAGATTCTGAACACTTTTAGTTAGAGTTGACATTTTATTGCACAATGATCGATAGTATTTGAAATTTAGTTTGTGCTAAGTAGTTTTTACCAAGGTTCATGTATTTCTTTCAATCTTGTAATTTTCCTTAAGAATTGGTAAATATAGGCTGGTAGTTAATATTTAATTTATGGAGTCATTTAAATACTTTATCTTTTAAAATACAACTGAATGTGTAATATGTGCCACCCCTGTTATTTGTGACTAGAGTTGCAGAAAGATGATAGAGTAATTACTTTAACTATTATAAAAAGGATATTTTTGTCAAATGCAGAACATCTACTACTGAATCTATAGTACAAAGCATAAAGAACTTTATGAAAATATGAATTAGAACAAAATAACTATCATCTTTCAAATGATGACTTAGCATCAGTCCCACACCAGTCTTCACAATATCCAGCAGAAACATAGCCCTTGCAGAGATGAAAAAGAACTAGTAGGCTTGGGCCTAGTGACTTTCAAAGTACCTTTACTCCTTATGCAGAGGATCTTCAGGAATATCCTACCCTTGAAATGCTCCCCCCTCATTCAGCAAAAATTTAGACACAGACTCTGTCCAGCCATGTGAATAGGGGGAGGGGGAAGATTGAAAAATGTTGTTTGTTGGTTTGTTTTTTTTAACTTTGGCCTGTCTCTATGTTAGGGAGCCCCAGGCTACAGAGATTTCCCCCCCTACTATCTATGGCCTCCCTCTACCCTATAAAAATAATAGCCCAACTCTGAGAATGGAAGCGAGGAAGTAGGGCAAAGGGCCAACATGTAAGGCTACACTGAGCCTGACAGATGAGGGACTGAAACACAGCAGTGTACCCCTCATAGGGTACTCAAGTCAGTGACCCAGGCCAGAAAACTTTAAATCTCTTACCATGGAAGAAGTCTTAAAAACTTCAAAATCTGGCCACAGGGTTGTACCCACTAGTAAAAAAAAAATAAAATAAAAAAAAATAAAAAAAGGAAGTCTGAAAATGCGTGAAAGGAGAATATAAAACAAAAGGGTAGGAGCAACAGTTATATGAAGAGGGAGAAAAATCAATAAAAGTACAGTGTAGAAGCAAACAAATCAACAGAAACAATCCCTAAACTAGAATGAAGAATGTATACCAAATCCTCAAAGAGTTTATAAAACTTTCTCAACCAACGGTACTAGTAAAGGGATAATGACCCAAGATTTAATTAAATATAGAATCCTATGGTTCTCCAGTAGGGCATGGATCAACAGCATTACTCCAGAATAGTTAAAAGGGGAACTCAATCCTGGTATTTCATAAACTTTAATTCTATTAGAAACCCTGTAAAGTTAAGAAAGGAATAAATAAGGGTACATATCTTAAAACAGAATAAAAAAATCAAAGGTATTAGAAGTAAAGAGTATTACTTAGAGAGCAAACCAAAAGCATAGATGAATGGAACCTAATGAACCTAAGAAGTTGGAGGGAAAAGTATAGGAGATTTTGAAGTAATTATTTAACTGAAAGGAGAAAAAGAAGCAACAAATAGGGAAAGAAATAGATAACTAGAGAAATAAAGAAAAATGAATTTAACTAAATCTCTGAAGCAAAGGGAAGGGTAAACAGACAGGGTAAGAGGAGGAAGAGAGAGCCCATATAATTTGGTTTTCATCAATTCAATTTAGGTAAAAGTAAGAAAGGGACAAAATATGCACAACAGAAGAGGAAGGGGTTGAGAAATATTAAGACAAAGGAAAGAATAACCTTAACTTTCATAGATTTAAATGGCAATTCACTAAACAATCCGAAAAAAAAGTATAGTAAAATGGGTAAAATAAAATGGATAAAAACCCTTAACCCAATGAATTCATATCTAAAAACAAAGATACAAAGATAATCAAAGTGACAGACTGAAATAAAAGTTACTCTCTATGAAGTAAATAAATAAAGCATCAATAATCATACGATCAGAGAAAGACTAAAAATTGAAAATATCAATAGAGATAAATAAGAAAACATATAGGGAACCATTAGAAACAAATCATTATGAATAATATACATATATGCCCTGACTTCCATAGTGTCTAAATTTGTAAAAAGAAAATCTGCTGATTTTAAAGATAAAAATGGTAACAATATATTGCTTTATGTTCTCTTAGAGCTAGTGAAGAAAAACGAACAAAGCTAAAGGGGAAATATATATAATAAAGAAGAGCACTGAACAATTTAAAGCTGAAAAATATAGTGACTTCTTATTGAGAACATTAAAATATATCTGTAGATACACACATATTTACGTATATTTGTACATAAACATTATAAATATACATATACACATATACATACATATGTATGTATATATATACTGATACAAAATAGACTATTCACTAGGGTACAGAAAATTTATAAATAAAAATAGCTAGCATTTCTCTAGTAATTTAATATTTACACAATGCTTTATATGTGTTAAGTCATTTGCTCCCCATAACAACTCAGTTGTAGAGAACTGCATTCAAAGAAATACCAAGCATATTATTTACAGAGCAAAACAGAATAAAAAAATCTTTAATATGAGTAGCACGTACGCGTGCGCGTGCACACACACACACACACACACACACACACACACAGAAACACCCTACCAACATCCTGAAGGACCCTTGGTCAAAAACAAATGACTGTAACAAGCATTAACTCTCTGAAAGAAGATGACGATGAAGAGAAAGCATGCCAAAATTTCAGGGATGCTCATAATGCAATCTTAAAAAAAAATACAAAAGAAGTTATCCTGAGAACTTACATTAACAAAATAGAAAATGAGATTAAAGAATAGATTATGAAATTAATAGTTAGAAAAAAACCTAAAAATGCCAAAAGAAGCACAGAAGAGGAAATCTTGAAAATTCAAAAAAATAAAAATCCTTGTTTTTGAAGAAAAAAGCTAAGTGATAAACCTTTAGCTAAACTGCCTAAAAAGGAGACATAGAAGTAGCAAAATAAAAAAGAAAGTTGATATTATTAAAGAAAAACAAAATAATCTAAATCTTTTATTTGTTGTCGAATCGTTTCACTGGTGTCTGACTCCGTGAGGTCACTTGGAATTTTCCTGGTTAAGATTCTAAAGTAGTGTGCCAATTTCTTCTCCACCTCATGTTACAGACAAGGAACTGAGACAAACAGGATAAAGTGTCTTGTCTGGGTTCACACAGCCAGTCAGTGTCTGAGATTTTATTTGAATTCAGGTCCTCCTGACTTCAAGGTTGGTGCTCTGTCTACTGCACCACCTAGCTGCCCCCTAAAATGACTACCATACACTTCCAAAAATTAGGCAATTATCATTTATTTTTTACCCACTTATTATAAGCACAGTTCTGAGAATTCAATACAATGGTGATTATCAATAAAATTATAAAGCATCCAAATCAAATATCAAATTAATATCTTAAACCAATTTCATCAAAAGAAGTAAAGTCATTTGTAAAGGAACTATTAAAGGGGAAAATGACTTGTCTTCTAGAATCTATAGGAGACTGCTACCAAATTGTTAAATAACAATTATAACTTTATTAATGATGTTATTGTCAAAGAATGAGAGATAAAGCATGACAAATGAAACATTCTATCAACTTCCTTTTGTGAGTCAAATATATTTCTAATGTTTAATCCAGGAAGAGTGAAGCAAAGATAAAAACAGTATAGATGATGTATAGATTCAGTATAGATTGATGAATGTAAATTTAAACATTTTAAACAATATCTTGAAAAGTTTAAAATTTATCCAAAAATATCATTCTTCATTGCATTAGATTTAAACCCAGAATTTATAGTCATATCAACTTTTTACAACAACTATATTTTTTCCTTTGTCTGATCTTTTTGAGTTTTGTCCCTAGTAGTGGTATCAATGACCCAAAATGAATGCACAATATTATTGCATCAGAATGGCTAGACCAACTTATAACTTCACCAGCAGTGTACCTGCTAACAAACTTCCTCACCATATTTAGTCATCTTCCTCTTTCGTCAACATTGTCCATCTGATGGGTGTAGAATATAATAGAGTATTGATAGGATGGTACATGTGAAGCCTATATCAGATTGTATGACATCTTAGAGAAGGAGGGAAAGAGAGGGAGGGAGAAAAAAAATTGGAACTCAAAATCTTATTAAAGTGGATATTGGAACCCTCTTGTAATTGGAAAAAATGAGATAACTATTAAGTAGGGGGTAAAGTAGAGAAATTACTTCAGGAGTAACAAGCAGTAATGTGGATGACTGACTTCAGTGGCAAAAGGTGTTTTCGGTGGTGATTTATTGACAACATAGAGAACCTCTCCCTTATGTCAGAATATAAGTTTTCCAATGGGTGAATTTGTTCCTTGCCTACTGTTACATAAAACTATTCAAGCTTTTTCTCATTTGTTCATGGGGGCTAATAATTATCCTGTTGCATACTCATGCACATACTCCCCTTATTCATTTTGCAAGCATATTTCAATTAAATGTTTGACTTTGTGGTTTTTGGTTCTCCAATGATCCTTGATTTTATGTACTGGATCAGAATTCAAGCTACATATTTGCTCCACATTGAAACTGAATAACAGATGGACTACATGGTTTACTTGGCTCGTTACATAATAAACACACATATGCAGCATGTTCACATTTTCATAGTGTTTTCTTATGGTTTAAAGATAGTTTTCTTTGATCAAGCTTTCCATCAGCTTCCAGCTTAGAGGGAGAAGGTGGAAGAGGCCAGCCCCATTTCTGGTTGCTGAAGGAATAGACTCTAGGAAAACATAGGAGCAGGTGGTCTCCATCGTGTCCCTATCTCAAGATTCCTTTTCTAGGGACTTCCGTAAGTTTCTTGGGGTCAGATTCAGAACCCTTTGTCCTTATTGAGGTAAGTTATCTTGCTCCCAATGAGGGCATTCTGCATTGTGTGGTATATATCATCCAATGTATATTTTTTCTGATTTTTGTTGTGTTATAATTGGAATAAATTAATTTCTTCAGATAAAAATGAATTTTACTTGAAACAATGTTCAAATAATATGCATCATAAATATAATTGTTACCATATGACAGATGTAAGAAATGGGCTTTAAAGGACCTGTTACCTAACCACATGACTAAGTCAGAGAAACCCAAGTCTTCTGAGTCAAAACCAATGCTTTTTGTACTAAACAATGATGTATCTAATGTGTGCATGTGTAAATGATAACCATTCAAATATGTATATCTATATACTTGCTCACATTTTAAACTATCAGTCTAACATACTTCATTTTGGTCAGTGCCCATTAAAGTTTTTGGTAAGTCATAAGTAAAAATTCACCAGCACTGGATAAGATGATTTGTAAAATCCTCTTTTTGATCCAAAATGTTATGATTCTACTGCCTAAGTCTAACTGAGAGTAAATATTATTGAGACAAAAATGAGAAGCAACATCATAAAATTGACTTTTTGAAAGCAAGTGGATACTTGTAACAGAATTGAGTGATAAAAATTGAAACAGTCCACATTTATAGATGTTTTTAATTTCCCATCAGGGTAGACAGGCTAAACATAATGAATTAAATATAGTCAGGAGAAAAATAGACAAAGCCATTTCTGTAGGTACTCCTTGAAATGAACAAATTCTTCTTTCCAACCTGCTGAATGTACTTAAGAAAAGTCATAACATTTCTTCAAGAGTAGTATTAATATTTTATCTGAAAAGTATTAAACCCCATCATTAAAAATGGTTTGTTAAATTCTTGAATTTTCCTTTTACATTCTTATACAGAAATATGTGAGAACACAAAATCTCAGAAACAGTGTGATACCATAAAAAAAGATTCTGCAGTCAATGGGCCTGGGTTCAAATTTCAACTCTGGCATTCCATTCAAGCATTCCATTCTTCATAAACCTTAGTTTTCTCATTCACAAAATGAGAAGGTTTTCTAACGTCATCTCTGCATTTTCTTCCAAATTATTGTTATTATTATCTATAGTTAATTATTTATCTATGATTCCTCTTGTATTATAATAGAAGTTAATGTGAAAATCTAATGTAATTAACACAAATGTAGGACTGTTGAGGGATGGTTCAACAAGTTAAAATGAATAAGGAAATCTTATCCACTAAGTGAAGAAGACTAGAGAATAATCTGGCAGGTACCCAATTAAAACACTTTGAATGAACTACAGCCCTGATCATTGGAAGACCAGGAAAGTGAGAGTCTATGAACTGGGCTAAACCTGTAAGATTCTTAAAGGAAGAGAGAAGGAAAGTGTGGAAAATGGGGTAAGAAGATAAAGGTATTTTGAAGTAAAAAAAAAAAAGTCAAAGTCAGGAACAGATTGGGAAAGGAATAAGAGCCTGCCAGCCTGGGGATCCTTACAAAATGGAGGCTCCAGGAAGAATTCACCATTGGAAGAATAATGGTGATATATATGGTGAGGAGATGGCAAGGCAAGTAGTATGATCCAAAGTGAGGAAGGTTGGGCATTCTAAGCTTGGGACACAGCTTACCCAAAATCATGGAGACAATTGAAAGGATTTTAATAATGGGAAATGTAGTATAACAGCACTTATCATACTGACAAATCAAGTTGTAGAGATCCTTAAAGTCAAGTATAAGTGACAATGCATTTTATCGTAGAAGTAGGGAGCTCCTGAAGGCTTTTGAACATGGGAGTAACATGGTCAGATCTGATTTAGGTTATCTTGGCAGGATGTTCATGTATGGCTTAGAAAGGGAAAACAGTAGACTCATGGAGAAAAATTGAATGCTATTACAATACTTTAGCTCTTGAGGAACCATGTGACCATGGCTATGTGAATGGAGGGACACAGATAAAAGTTGTCACTGTGGCAGAAATGACAATATGCAGGAACAGAATGGGAGAAGTAAGAGGGGAAAGAATCATGAATGGCTCAATTACAGTCCTGGGTAACCAGTAGAATGTAGTATGTACCTTAGAAAATAAAGGAAAGTTCTGGGGAAGAGCTGGTTTAGGGAAGAAAATGACTAGTTCCAGTTTGGACATGTTAAGCCAGTGGGACAGCCAGATGGAAAGGTTCAGCTAGTAAATAACAATGTGAGATGAGTATAAGGTTATAATCAGGGGTAGAAGTATAGATTTAATATTCATGAATCTACATTTAGCTGTCTCTCTAAATCCATGAGAAATTATGAAAGAATTACCAAGGGGAAGGTATAGATTATAGGACACCTGATTGGGAAATTAGAATTGTATTACTAAAGAGCAAAGAAAACTGAAAAGAAATGGTCACAAAGTCAGAAGAAGAACCACAAAAGGACAATATTCCATAAGCTAAAAGAAGCAAAATATTTCGAGGACAGAATAAATTATGTGTTTAAAAGCTGCAGGGAGAAAGATTAGGGAAGGGAGGAAGGAAGGAAAGAAGGAAGGAAGGATGGAAAGAAGGAAGGCAGGAAGGAAGGAAGTGAGTGAGGGAAGGAGGGAGGAAGGAATGAGGGAGGGAGGACGTGATCTGTGCAAAGCATTATGATAAGTGTTGGGGATACAAATAGAAGCAAAATATAACCCTTATCCTCCAGGAGCTTACATTCTAATAGGAGAGGACTGTAGGAAAAAGGAAGCTAAAATTTTGCAGGCAGGGATGAAGGAATTTTAAGTTAAAATAATAGGAACAAGCTGGGAGTTAAATGAGGCAGTTCAACATAAAACCGTTCAGAGAGAGAGAGAGGAGAGAGAGAGAGAGAAAGAGAGACAGAGACAGAGACAGAGAGAGGATCTAGGAAGAATTTATTACTAGAAAAAGTGAGGCTAGCCTTGTGGTGGGATATTCCCTAGTGAACAGGTCAAAAAGGATGATGCAGGGTGATCAAGCCTCAGGTCAAGATGGAAGTTTCTCAGGATGAGACAATAGATACATGATTTTGAAGTCCAGAAGTTGGAAGTCCAGATATTTAGATGTTAAGATATATAAAGATATATAGAATATGAGAAAGGATAAAGGGCTATTAAATTTGGCGCTCAAAAGATTTTTAGTAACCTTGGAACAAGAAGGAGAGAGATAAGATAGATAGGTGGAAAACAAAGAAAAAGATGGTAAACAGAAAACAAAGGTGGAATAGGTGGAAAACAAAGAAGAAGATGGACTGAAGTGGGGAGAAACTTGAGGCAGGGAGACTAATTAGGATGCCATCATGATAGTATAAATTAGAGGTGATGGAAATCTGAATTACAGTGGTAGCTGAGTTAGTAGAGAGGAGTTAATACAGAAAAAGTAATGATAAGATAGAAGCAGCAACATTTTGTGACTCATATTTGGATTGAAGGAGGGTGAGGTGTCAAGTATAGCATCAAAATAATTAATCTGTGATATTTCAATAAGCAGTACTATAGAAAGTGGTATAACAAGATTGATGTGATATTTTAAAGTTATGGAACTGTTCAGAAACCCTGAGGAGAAATCAATTTTAAAAGTATGCAGAAAATACTAATGGTAATATGAATAAAAATTTTCACATGATATATTTATTTAGCAACTTAGTTAATTTACAACAATTTCTTGATAGTATCCTCCTGAAAGGAATATATAATAAATTTAGCTCACTGAAAGAGAAATTGAAGAAAGCAAAATGTTTCCCTCAGTTTCATTGATAGAAAAGATATCAAATCAGGTTGCTTGGTAGATTCTTGTATTTCACTCATCTGGCTATATTGCTGTGATAGTAAAGAAGTCATTGAATCAATTTCATGATATATTGACCACCTCTTATATGTGGGAGTCATAGAAATGGAACAATGGAAAAAATAATGAATACCCAGACATAGGATATAAGTGGGAATCCCAGCTGGGCTGCTTACATGTATGTTCCTAGGCACACCACTTAACCTTTTCAGGTCTTGGTTCTTGTATTTGCAGTTCACTTCTAATTCAAGAACATGGAATAATCTATTATATCTACTTTCAAGGGCAACATAGAGTTTTGCCACATAGTGACTAAATGTTGTTGAATTCAATTTGATTCTATATCAAATGTCTTTGGACGCTCCTTTCAGAACCATTCTTTTACTTACAGAGAAAAAATGCAATACAAATACAACACAGATTTCATAAAAGTTTTAGGGGTAAAGGGAAGTCAGGACTGCAGGGATTGTTTAAAGACTCTGTTAGTGGGTTTGGAGATTATATAGGAATTATAAAGGAATATTCACTCTGGAAACTTGAGCCAATATTCAGACACCCATCTCTACAGGGAAGTCATACCTACCCAGTAACCATTCATCCATAAGACTGGGCTACAGAAGAGATAGACCCCATATGTTTTCTGCAGTTGCTTTAAAATTTAACATTGCTGTTGGTCTACTTAGGGGACAGCTAATGGTGGGGTGGATGCAGTGCCAGGCCTGAAGTCAGAAAGGTGCATAGTTCTGAGCCTTAGATACTAAATAGCTGTGTGATCTTGGACAAGTTTCTTAACCCTGTTGGCCTCAGTTTCTTCATCTTCAAAATGAGTTGGAGAAGAATATGGCAAGCCATTTCAGTATCTTTGGAAAGAAAACTCCAAATGGGGTCACAAAGAGTTGTACATGACTGCAGAACAATTGAACAACAATGAAAAATGGTCTGTTCAAGTTTTCTGTCCTAGAGCTGAAATTTACTTGTCGTATAATCATGAGGAATATCTCTGATCATCACTGAAATCATCATCACTAATAGCTATGAAGTATTTGAAGATTTTTGAAATGTTTTACAAATATTAATTCTCAAAACCACTCTGGGAGATGTGCTATATACATCTGTATATGTGCATATACAGATAAGGGAAGTGAGGCAGAGGTTAAGTGACATGCCCAGGGTCACAGAGTTAATATGTGTCTGAGGTCAAATGTGAACTGAGATCTTCTTGAATTCAATTCTAGTGCTCTCTAAATTATACCACCCGGTTGTCTAGTTTTATCATCTAGTAGAGATTACATATCTGGAAAATTGTCAAAAGGAAATGTTTGCTTTCTAAATTTCAGGATTTTTATGAGGAAATTTCTCACAACTTATGTGACAAAAAGGTGGGTAATCAAAACCTACCAGGTGCTTTTGCAACTGAAGATTTTTGGAAAACATGTTAACCATTCCTTACATTTACCTAGGTTTTCTTCTATAAAATTCAAATGTTATTATTTCACTGTAAAGGGTCCTGTATTGAAATATTCTATTCATCAAAAACAGTTCCATATTTTTTTTTTTTATTTTTGGCTAGTTTGCTTTTCCCAAGGTTTTTGATGTTTATCATCTGCCCATAGGCACTTCCTATGGTTCACATTTGAAATAACGTTGGAAAATTTATAGTAGTAAAATTAAGCATGTTTGAGTGAGAAGCAAAAAAGGCATCATTTTGATTTGTATTTTCCATGTATACACTTAGAAATGTATGATTGTTTTTCTTTTTCCTTTTTTTAAAATTTATTTATTTATTTATTTGTTTATTTATTTAACTTTTAACAGTCATTTTAACAAAATTTTGGGTTCCGAATTCTTCCCCTCCTTGTCCCCTCCCCCCCTCAAACACCAAGCATTCCAACCACCCCTATGACCAATCTGCCCTCTCCTCCATCATCCCTTTCTGCCCCTGTCTCCATCTTCTCCTTTCTCCTGCAGGGCCAGATAACTCTCTACACCCCTTCACCTGTATCTCCCACTTCCCAGCGGCAAGAACATTACTCGACAGTTGTTCCTAACACTTTGAGTTCCAACCTCTCCACCTCCTTCCCTCCGCACCCCCTCCCACCGGGAGGCAAGCAATTCAATACAGGCCAAATCCGTGTAGTTTTGCAAACGACCTCCATAATAGCCGTGCTGTACAAGACCAACCACATTTCCCTCCATCCCATCCCGTCCCCCATTACCTCCACTCTCTTTTTTGATCCTGTCCCTCCCCATGAGTGTCGACCTCAAATTGCTCCCTCCTCCCCATGCCCTCCCTTCCATCATCCCCCCCACCCTGATTATCCCCTTATCCCCCACTTGTAAGATAGGTTTTCATACCAAAATGAGTGTGCATTTTATTCCTTCCTTTAGTGGAATGTGATGAGAGTAAACTTCATGTTTTTCTCTAACCTCCCCTCTTTATCCCTCCACTAGTAAGTCTTTTCCTTGCCTCTTTTATGAGAGATAATTTGCCCCATTCCATTTCTCCCTCTCTCCTCCCAATATATTTCTCTCTCACTGCTTGATTTCATTTTTTTAAGATATGATCCCATCCTCTTCAATTCACTCTGTGTACTCTGTCTCTATGTGTGTGTGTGTGTGTGTGTGTGTGTGTGTGTGCGTGTGCATGTGTGTGTGTGTAATCCCACCCAGTACCCAGATACTGAATAGTTTCAAGAGTTACAAATATTGTCTTTCCATCTAGGAATGTAAACAGTTCAACTTTAGTAAAGTCCCTTATGACTTCTCTTTGCTGTTTACCTTTTCATGCTTCTCTTCATTCTTGTGTTTGAAAGTCAAATTTTCTTTTCAGCTCTGGTCTTTTCATCAAGAATGCTTGAAAGTCTTCTATTTCACTGAAAGACCAATTTTTCCCCTGAAGTATTATACTCAGTTTTGCTGGGTAGGTGATTCTTGGTTTTAGTCCTAGTTCCTTTGACTTCTGGAATATCCTATTCCATGCCCTTCGATCCCCTAATGTAGAAGCTGCTAGATCTTGTGTTATCCTGATTGTATTTCCACAATACTTGAATTGTTTCTTTCTAGATGCTTGTAATATTTTCTCCTTGACCTGGGAACTCTGGAATTTGGCCACAATATTCCTAGGAGTTTCTCTTTTTGGATCTTTTTCAGGTGGTGATCAGTGGATTCTTTCAATATTTATTTTGTCCTCTGGTTCTAGAATCTCAGGGCAGTTTTCCTTGATAATTTCATGAAAGATGATGTCTAAGCTCTTTTTTTGATCATGGCTTTCAGGTAGTCCCATAATTTTTAAATTGTCTCTCCTGGATCTATTTTCCAGGTCAGTGGTTTTTCCAATGAGATATTTTACATTATCTTCCATTTTTTCATTCTTTTGGTTTTGTTTTGAGATTTCTTGGTTTCTCATAAAGTCATTAGCCTCCATCTGTTCCATTCTAATTTTGAAAGAACTATTTTCTTCAGTGAGCTTTTGAATCTCCTTTTCCATTTGGCTAATTCTGCTTTTGAAAGCATTCTTCTCCTCATTGGCTTCTTGAACCTCCTTTGCCAGTTGAGTTAGCCTATTTTTCAAGGTGTTATTTTCTTCAGCATTTTTTTGGGTCTCCTTTAGCAGGGTGCTGACCTGCTGTTCATACTTTGCTTGCAAGTCTTTTATTGCTCTTCCCAGTTTTTCCTCCACCTCTCTAACATAATTTTCAAAATTTTCTGAGCTCTTTTTGAGCTTTTCCCAGGTCTGATCCCATTTAGTGGGCTGGGATACAGACGTCCTGACTTCCTTGTCTTTCCCTGATGGTGAGCACAGCTCTTCCTCATTAGAAAGGAGGGGAGGAGAAACCTGTTCACCAAGAAAGTAACCCTCTACAGTCTTGGTTTTTTTTCCCTTTTCTGGGCATTTTCCCAGCCAGTGACTTGACTTCTGAATATTCTCTTCACACCCACTTCCCCTCCGGATCCTCCCAGCCAGCTCTTGGGTTCTGAGATTCAAATGCTGCTTCCCAGCCTCAGGGCTTGGGGTGGGGGCAGGACTGCTATACAGTGTGAGATTAAGTTCAGGTGCTCAGGTAGGGGCAGGGCCGCCTCATGGGCTCAATTCCCTCGGGGGGGTTTATGCAGAGAGCTTCAACAATGGATCCCAGCTCCTGCCTGCTTGGGGAGCCCTGGTCTGCTCCCGCCTCCACTGTTGCCTCCCGAGGGGGCCTGAGTTATGGGGGCACCCCACTCCCCTCTTGACTTGCCCAAAAGACCCTCTCACCGACCCCTGTCACCTGTGGGTGGAGGGACCCGTGCGGCTGCAGGAGATTCTGTCCCTGAAGCCTGCTCGGATCTGCTCCCCACTCGGATCTTCTCCTCTTCGTGCGTGGCCGCAGCAGGGCTGTGCTCAGCTCCCAGTCCGTGGTGCCCAGTCCGGGGCATGAAGGACGTTTTGCGAGAGGTTTGCAGGTCCCTCTGGAACAGAAATCTCCTTCGCTCCACTGTTCTGTGGCCTCTGTTGCTCCAGAATTTGCCGTGAGTTCCTTTTTACAGATGTTCTATGGGTTGTGGGTTCGGAGCTATGTGTATGTGTGTCTTTCTACTCCGCCATCTTGGCTCCACCCCCGTATAATTGTTTTTCATGAGCTTTATTTATCATGAGAATTATTTTTTTTTTATTGGGAAATTCTGGCAAAAAATATAAAAGTCATTTCTATGATGAAACATTTAAAATATTCCTTACTGTTTGCCTTCCACCAATATTAGAGGCATTTGTGTACTTGTGTAAATAGAATATTAATTATTAATTTGCTGCCTTATAATAATATGACTTGTTATATTAGGACTTTACTTCAAAATAACTTAGTAGAGCTACCACCTTATAAGAGGAAGGGATTCAACAAAAATTTGAAGAGAGTTTATTGAATTTACTTTCTTTTGAAGTTAATTTGTTTTCAGTTTTCAACAATCACTTTCATAAATTTTAAATTTTCTGCCATTCCCTCCCTCCTCTCTCCCTGAGACAACATGCAATCTTTAATGGGTTCTACCCATACATTCTTATAAACACGTTATCACTTTAGTCATGCTGCATAGAAGAATTAAAACAAAGTGATGAAACCATGAGAAAAATAAAAACAAAAAGATAGGATAACACAAGAGAAAATAAGCTGCTTCATTCTGCGTTCTGATTCCATAGCTTTTTTTCTCTGGATAAGGATGTCATTTTGCCTTAAGCCCTTTGGGAATGTTTTAGGTCTTTGTATTGTTGTGAAGGGCTAAGTCTACCAGAAATAATCTTCACACTGTGGCTGTTATTGTGTACAGGATTCTCCTGCTTCTTCTCTTTTCACTGAGAATCACTCAATAGAAGTCTTTCCAGGTTTTTCTAAATTCTACTGTTCATAATTTCTTATAGCGTAATAAGGACAGCTAGGTGGTGCAGAGCACCAGTGCAGGAGTCAGGAGGATCTGATTTCAAATTTTATCTCAGACACTTGACACTCACTAGCTGTGTGACCTTGGGCAAGTCACTTAACCCCAGTTGCCTCATCCTGGGTCATCTCTAGTCATCCTGATGAATATTTGGTCACTGGATTTAGATGGTTCTGAACCTCGCTCAGAGTAAAGTCAAGTGGAAGTCATGTCATCATTTCTCTGATGGCATGGTCTTCCACAGCAATGAAGGACGAACACACACTTAGCTTAATAGTATTCCATTACATTTATACTCCAGAACTTGTCCATCCATTCCCCAACTGATGGGCATTCCCTCAATTTCCAGGTCTTAGCCACCACAAAAGAAGTTGCTATAAAGAGTTTTTTAGATGTCGGACCTTTTCCTATTTTTATGATCTCTTTGGAATACAGTTCTAGAAGCAATATTGCTGTGTCAAAGGGTATGCATATTTTTGTAACCTTTCGGAATATTTCAAAATTACTCTCCAGAATGGTTGGATCAGCTCACTGAATCACCAATAGTGAATTAGTATTCCAGCGCTTCCACATCTTCTTTAACAAGCATCATCTTTCCGTTTGTCATGTTAGTCAATCTGATATGTGTGATGTGATACCTCAGAGTTGTTTTGATTTGCATCTCCCTAATCAATAATGGTGTAGAGTATTTTTCTATGACGATATATACCTTTAATTTTTTCCTTTAAAAACTTCCTGTTCATATACTTTGACCATTTTATCAACTGGGCAATGACTTGTATTATTGTAAATTTGACTTAATTCTTTATATATTTTAGAAATGAAGCCTTTATCACAGAGAAAAGTTGTAAAAATTCTTTCCCAGTATTCTGCTTCACTCCTCATCTTGGTTGCACTGACTTCATGCAAAAGCTCGTCAATTTAATGTAATCAAAATTGTTCATTTTGCATTTCATTTTGTTTTCTATCTCTTGTTTGATCATAAATTTCTACATTTTCCATTAATCTGACAAAAAAATATATCATATTGTCTGCAAAGAGTGATAACTTAGTTTCTACTTTTCCTATTCTAATTCCTTCAATTTCTTTTTCTTTTTTTATTGCTAAAGGTAACATTTCTAGTACCATATTGAACAACAGTGGTGATAATGGACATCTTTGTATCACCCCTGACCTTACTGGAAATTCGTATAGCTTCTTTCCATTGTATAGAATGCTTGCTGATGATTTTAGGTACTTACTGTTTATTATGTTAAGGAAGGCTCCATTTATTCCTATTCTTTCCAGTTTTTTCAATATGAATGCATGTTGTATTTTGTCAAAACCTTTTCTCTGCATCTATTGATGCAGTCATATGATTTCTATTAGTTTTGTTGCTGATATGATCAAAAATGCTGACAGTTTTCCATATATTGAACCAGCCCTTCATTCCTGGTATAAATCCTATCTGATCATAATGTATTCTTCCCATGATAAGTTGTTGTATACCTTTGGCTAATATCTTATTTAAAATTTTTCATCTATATTCATTAGAGAAATTGGTCTATAAATTGCTTTCTCTGTTTTGGTTCTTCCTAGTTTAGGTTTCAGAACCATATTTGTATCATGAGAAGAATTTGGTAGGAGTCTTTCTTCCTCTGTCTTCCTAAATAGTCTATATGGCATTGGAATTTACTGTTCTTCAAATGTTTGATATAATACATTTGTAAGTCCATCTGACCCTTCAGACTTTTTCCTAGGGAGTACATTGATAGCTTGTTCAATTTCTTTTTCTGAGATGGGTTTATTTAAGTATTCAACTTCCTCTTCTGTTATTGTGGGCAATGCATGTATCTGTATCTATCAATCTATCAATCAATCTATCTATCTATCTATCTATCTATCTATCTATCTATCTATCTATCTATCTATCTATACATATATATATATACACACATCCATATATACACACATATAATATGTACATATTATATATGTACACATATATACATATATGTATATATTATATACGTATATGATATTCATACATTTCACTTAGATTGTCACATTTATAGGCATACAGTTGGGCGAAGTAATTTCTAAGTATTGTTTTAATTTTCTACTCATTGGTAGTGAGTTCACTGTTTTCATTTTTGATATTGATAATTTGGTTTTCTTCTTGCTTTTAAATCAAATTGACCAAAACTTTATCAATTCCATTTTTAATAATACTAATTATTAATTGTTTTCTGAATTTCAATTGTATGAACTTCTTTGTTTTTCAGTATTTCTAATTTGGTATTCGTTTGAGGATTTTCAGTTTCTTCTTATTCTAGCTTTTTCAGCTGCATGCCCAATTCATTGACCTCCCCTTTCTCTTCTTTATTAATGTAGACATTCATTGTTATAAATCTTACCCTAAGAATGACTTTTGCAGAATCTCATAAGTTTTGGTAAGCTGTCACATTATTGTCATTCTTTTGAATGACATAATTTATTGTTTCTATGATTTGTTGTTTAAACCACTTTTTCTTTAGGATTAGATTATTTAGTTTGGATTTAATTTTTTATCTATATTTCCGTGGCTTTTTATTACATATAATATTTATTGTATTATGATCTAAAAAGAACGCACTGACTATCTCTGCCTTTCTGCACTGAGTTGTGAGGTTTTTTATGCCATAGAATACGATCAGTTGTTGTATATTTGCCACTTACCACTGAGAAAAAGGTATATTCCTTTCAAACCCATTCCATTTCTTCCAGAGATACATCATATCTACCTTTTTCAGAGTTCTATTCACCTACTTAATTTCTTTCCTGTTGATTTTGAGGTTAGATTAATAAATTTCAGAGAAAGGGTGGTCGAGGTCCCCCACTAGTATAGTTTTGGTGTCTATATCTTCCTGTAACTCCCTTAACTTCTCCTGCAAGAATTTGGATGATATAACACTTGGTGAATATACGTTTAGTAATGATATTGCTTCATTTTCTATGGTGCCTCATAACAGGATACTATTTCCCCCCTTATCACTTTTGATGAGATATATTTCTGCTTTTGATTTGTCTGAAATTAGCATTGTTACCCCTGCTTTTTTTTTTTACATTAGCTGAAGCATAATATATTCTGCTCCAGTCTTTTACCTTTACTATGTATCTCCATGTTTCAAATGTGGTTCTTGTAAATAACATTTTGTTGAATTATGTATTTTTAATTCATTCTGCTATCTGCTTCTGTTTATGGGAGAGTTCAACCCATTCACATTCGCAGTTGTTATTAAGATCTCTGTCTTTCCATCCTATTTCCCCCCGCTTATGCTTTTAGTTCTCCCTTCCCCTCCACAATAGAGTTTTAATTTTTGACTATTACCTCCCTCAGTATTCCCTCTCTTCTATTAGCCTCCATCCATTTTATTCCCCTTTTTCCTTTCTACTCCTTCCCTCCCTTTTACTATATCCTCACTTCTCATTCCCCTTTCCTCTCCTACTGCCTATAGGGCAAGTTAGGTTTCTATACTTAAATTAGTTTGTTATTCCCTCCTTGAACCAAATCAGATGAGAGTAAATCTCAAAACAGTCTTTATCTCCCTCTCCTCTTTCACTCTAATATAATATGTTTTATGCCTCTTCTTGTGATGCAATTTACCTTTTTCTGTCTCCTCCTTTTCACATCTTCCATTACAAGCCCTTATCACCCCTAAATCACATTTTTATCATCACATCATTTAATTTATACCTACTCTCTCTATCTATGTATATCCTTTTCAAATATCATAATATGTATACAGTTCCCAATGCCAACATGTATCATCCTCCCATATAGGGATGTAAACAGTTGGCTCATAATGAATAATAAATTTGTTCTTTCCCCCCCGTTTACCTTTTTATTCCTCTCTTGAGACTTACATTTGAAGACCAAATTTTCTATTGAGCTCTGGACTTTCCATCAGAAAGGTCTGGAAGTCTCTTATTTCACTGAATATCCAATTTCTTGCCTGGAATATTACATTCAATTTTGCTGGGCAATTGATCCTTAATTATAGCCCAAGCTCATTTGCCTTATGAAATATCATATTCCAGTCCCTATCTTCTTTTAATGTAGAAGATACAAGCTCCTGTGAGATCCTGACTGTAGTTCCTCAATATGTGAATTGCTTTTTTCTGGCTGCTTGCAGTATTTTCTCCCTAACATGATAATTATGGAATTTGGCAACAATACTCCTTAGTGTTTTTAGTTTGGGATATCTTTCAGGAGGTGATTGGTGCTTTCTTTCCATGACTCTTTCGTCCTCTGGATCTAGGAAATCAGGAAAGTTTTCCTTGATGATTTGTTGGAAGATGTTATTCAAATTTTTTTCATCATGGCTTTCCAGGAAACCAATAATTCTTAGATTTTTCTCTCCTGGATCTCTTTTCCAGGTCAGTTGTTCTTCCAATTAGATATTTTACATGTTCTTCTATTTTTTTCATTCTTTAGTTTCTCATAGAGTCTTTAGCTTCTACTTGCCAAATTCTATTTTTTCATAGATTGTTTTCTTCATTTAACTTTTTCATCTCCTTTTCCATTTGTCCAATTGTTGCTTTTGAGGAATTATTTTCTCCAGTTAGGTTTTGTATTTCCTTTTCCATTTGTCCAATTTTCTTTTTGAAGGAGGTGGTCTCTTCAGTGAATTCTTTTTCCATTTTTTAAAAAATCATTGGCCATTCTTTTCTTCTGTCTCTCTAAATTAGCTTTTAAAATCCTTCTTGGGCTCTTCCAGAATGCTCTTTGGTTTTGAGACCAGCTCATGCTCCCTTCTGATGTTTCAGATGTGAGTACAGTCTCAATGCTGACCTCTCCTTCTTTTGTGTGTTGGTCTTTATTCCCATAGTAAGATTCTATGATCTTTTCTGACGTGCTTCTTGATCATGATGATTGTCATTTTCTTGTCTTTTAAAGTGGATCCCTTCTTCTGGGGCATAGGGACCTCTGTTCCACATTTCTTGTGCTGAGAACTTGAGACTTTGCATGTTGTGGCCTCTGTTTCTTTCAGCTAGAAGCTAGGATGCTGCAGTTTACCTGATGCTAAATTATTTGGTGTGTGCCAGGTCTGAGGCCAGGTGAAGTCTTTCAGAGTTTCTCCAGGGTTGCCCTGAAGCTCACTGTGTGAGGAGTGGAGGAGGGCTGGTCTAGCTGCAGAAACTCTCTTTCTTTGATCTGGTGTACAAGCAGGCTCTGCAATTGGTGAATCCTTATCTTCACTGGTGTCTTCCCAGTTCTCCTGGATTTCTTAAGGCATGCCTGGTATCCTGGTGTTGGTGCTTTTGGGCTCCACTCTTTTGGGGCTCAGAATTTCCTCCTGGTTCAATGAGGTGGGGCTGTCTGGGATAATTCTGGTACTGCACTGGTCCCCTTGAGCCACAGCAAGAGCATCTCTCCTTGACAACTTTGCTAGCCTCTCAAGCCAAGAGATTGTTTTAACCCTTTGGTTGATCCCACTATTCCAGGATTTTTTATAGGGAAATATTCTCTGAGTTTTTCAAGGTCAACAAGGGGAAAGTATGAGCACTTACAGATCACTACACCATTTTGGTTCCTGGAAATTCAAGTAGGGGACTTATAAACATTCAATCTGGATTGATTGTTTCAGGAGCTGCTGCTGCTGTTACAAGGGTGCTGCGCTTCTCTCTCACTCAGTTACGCTGGACTCTCGCCCTGTACTGATGTGTTTGAGATTCCACACTGCTGCTTCTGATTCAGTCCACCCTGAAACAGGTGGTTCCTGGTCGGCTTTGCTGTCTATTATCCAGTTTTCCCAGATGTTTTTCTCATACAATGAGATCTTATCCCAAAAGCTGGGGTCCTTGGGTTTATCAAACAGTAGATTGCTATAATCATTGACAACTGTGTCTTGAGTAACTAACTTATTCCACTGATCTACCCTTCTGTTTCTCAGCCAGTATCAAGTGGTTTTGATGGTTGCTGCTTTATAATACAATCTGAGATCTGGTATGACTAGGCTACAATTCCTAGCATTTCTTTTCATTAATTCTCTTGATATTCTGGATGTTTTGTATTTCAGGATGGATTTTGATCTCATTTTTTTCTAGCTCTAGAAAATAATTTTCTGATAGTGTGATGGGTATGACAGTGAATAAATAAACTAATTTAGGTAGCATGGTCATTTTTATCATATTAGCTTGGACTACCCAAGAGCAACCAATCTTTTTCCACTTATTTGCATGTGACTTTATTTGTGCAAGAAATGTTCTGTAATTGTGTTTATATGTTCTTTTGGTTTGCTTTTGCTGGTAGACTCCCAGATATCATAATGTCTACTGTAACTTTAAATGAAATTTCTCTTTGTATCTCTTGCTATTGGACTTTATTAGTAATATGTAGGAATGCAAATGATTTACGTGGATTTATTTTGTATCCTGAAAATTTGCCAAAGTTGTTTGTAGTTTCAAGTAGTTTTTTATTTGATTCTCTTGGATTCTCTATGTTATCTTATCATCTGCAAAGAGTGATGATTTAGTTTCTTCTTTGCTTGTTCTAATGCCTTCAGTTTCTTTTTCTTCTCTTATTGCTAAAGCTAACATTTTTATTACCACATTGAGTAATGGTGGCGATAGTGGACGTCCTTGTTTCATAACCAGTTTTACTGGAAATGCATCTGGCTTGTCCCTGTTATATATAATATTTGCTGAAGATATTAGGTAGATTGCTCTTTTTTATTTTATTTTTCATTTTTAACACAGTTTATAACAGATAAAACAATTCAAACTTTTGATCAGGTGATACTTCTTTTTAAAGCATTTACAATATGGACCACAAAAGAATTTTTTTTAAAACATTAACCAACTGAGACACAAATAATATTTATATTGCTAACTTCACAAGCTCTTGACATAATTGTCTCCAAAATATTGCTAAGAATTAAAGGACCCTAACTTATTGCTGTTGGTCTAAAGTCCTATGCCTAATAGCTTAATTTTAGACTTAACCTTGGATATTCCCCTACCAATAATCTATAATTGAATAGGTCTGGTATTAAGCTTACAAACCTTTTGACTATAGGAAATTGCCACCAATTGTAAGGACGTTGCAGGGATACAATATCTTCCCAACTTCATGTCAATTCCAGGCAGGATTAGATTGTCCACTTGCATTCAGTCAGGCTTCAAGTCTCCCAGGTGTCAGTGGGAAAACTGAGTCAGGAGAATCCCACCCCAGCCCAGGCTGAACAGCCACTCTTCCACCCTTTCTATGAGATCAACTTATGCAGTTCATACCAGCATCTCATCAGCTTACTGGCATCATGGATTGGAGGCTCAGAGAGCCTTTCTTGCTATCCATACCTAGACTGAGACTCAGAATAACAGTGATTTAATAGTTCCATAGCATTTAAAAATGGCAAATTCTAATGACCAGGGTTCAAATATGATTATAATTTCACTTTGGCTAAGGAACATCTTTTGAGACAAGTCTTAAGTGGCTTACATGCCTGTCTATACATGTTCTAGTTCCTGATTAAATAGGAACCGTAAAATCAAAGTTACCATTAAAACCTTAACTTTTCCATCAATGCCAAATTTTACCCAAGGTTACTTCCTCTAGGAAATTTATACTGAAATTCTTTTCCCAAGCTAAAGATGTCATTGATTTATTTTCAGTAATTATTTCAGTGAATTGTTTTAATACTAATTGCTTTTACCTCACTTTATAACACGTCCAATTTTTCTCCCCATCACTCCCCTCTCCCTGCTTCCTAATACCTTGCATTGTGATTACTTCTTCCTTCAATGTACCTCTCCCTTCTATCATACCCCACTCTTCCCTTATCCCCATCTTCTCTCTTTTCTTGTAAGGCAAGATAAATTTCTGTACCCCATTCCCTGTAGTTCTTATTTCCTGACTATATGCAATAAAAATTCTCAACATTCATTGCTAATACTTTGAATTCCGACTTCTCTCCCTCCCCGTCTTCCAGCCCCACTGAGAAGGGAAGGAATTCAATACAGACTATACATGTGTTCTTTTGCAAAAGACTTCCATAATAATTATGTTGTGTAATACTAGTTATATTACCCTCTGTCCTATTCTACCTCCCCTTATTTTTCCCCCTACAATTGACCTTGTCCCTTCTCAAAAGTGTTTATTTCCAGTGACTCCCTTCTTCCATTTGCCCTCCCTTCTAACATTCCCGTAACCCCACTTGTTTCCTCCTCTCCTATTTTCTTGTGGTGTGATATAAATTTTCATATCAAATTTAGTGAGCATGTTATTCCCTCCTTCAGCCACATGTGGAGAGAGTAGCTTCATTTTTCCCCTCTCCTTTTCTCTCTTTTATCCTCCATTGAATAAGATTTTTCTTATCTCTTTTATGAGTCACAGCCTGCTCCATTCCATTTCTCCCCTTCTCTTCCCAGTATTTTACTCCTTCACCCTTTAATTTTTATTTCATTTCATTTCATTTTTTTGTGTGGATATCATCTCTTCTGATACACCCTGTACTCTCTCTACATATATGTATATGTGTGTGTATAATCTCTCCATCTACCCAAATACTGAGAAAAGACTTAAGAGCTAAAAATATTTTCTTTCCATGTAGTAATGTAAACAGTTCAGTTTTAGAGAGTCTTTTATGATTTTTCTTTCCTCTTTACTATGCTTCTCTTGATTTGATGTGGGAAGACAAATTTTTCTATACAGATCTGGTCTTTTTCTCAATATGAATGACTGAAAATCATCTATATCATTGAGTGACCATTTATTCCCTTGAAGTCTTATAGTCAGATTTGCTGGGTAAGTGATTCTTTTTTTCAATCCCAGTTCCTTTGACCTCTGAAATATCCCATTCCAAGCCCCTCAATCCCTTAATGTTGAAGCTGCTAGATGCTGTGTTATCCTGATTGTATTTCCACAGTACTTAAATTGTTTCTTTCTAGCTGCTTGCAGTATTATCTCTTTGATCTGGGAATTCTGAAATTTGGTCACAGTATTCCTAGGAGTTTCTCTGTTCTGGTCTCTTTCAGGAGGTGATCAGTGAATTCTTTCAATATTTATTTTGCCCTCTGTTTCTAGAACCCCAGAACAGTTTTCCTTGATAATTTCATGGAAAATAATGTCTAGGCTCTTTTTTTGATCATGGCTTTCAGGTAGTCCTATAATTTTTAAATTGTTTCTCCTGAATCCATTTTCCAAGTCAGTTGTTTTTTCAATGAGATGTTTCACATTATCTCCTATTTTTTCAAATTTTTGGTTTTGTTTACTAACTGCTTGGTTTAACTCATAGTCATTCATTTCCCTGAACTGAATTCTCTCTTTTAATGAATTATTTTGTTCAGTGAGCTTTTGAATCTTCTCCTCCATTTGACTAATTCTGCTTTATAAAACCTCCTTCTCTTCACTGGCTTTTTGGACCTCTTTTTCCAATTGATTTAGTCTCTTTTTAAAGCTGTTTTCTTCCTCAGCATTTTTTTGGTTCTCCTTTAGTAAGCTGATAACTTGTTTTTTTTTAAGATTTTCTATTGCCTTATCCCAGTTTAAGTTCCCTTTGGAGGCCCTGGAGGCAGAGGCCTTGCCTTCCTCTGACAGTATGCCTTATTCTTCCTCATCTGAAAGGATGGTGGGAGACACGTGTTCCCCAAGAAAGTAACCTTGTGTGGTCTTTTTTTCCCCCCTTTTTTGGACATTTTCCCAGCCAGTTAGTTGACTTCTGAGTTTCCTCTCCACAACCACCTAACCTTCAGTTCTGCCAAGCCAGCACTTGAGGCCTGAGATTCAAATGAGCTGTTCCCAAGCCTCAGGGGCTTTTGGTGGAGGCAGGGCTGCTATTCATTGTGAGATTAAGATCAGCTGCTCAGGTCGGGGCAGGGCCACCACACAGAGTTCAGTTCCCTCAGGGGCTTTCTGATGAGACCTTCAACAATGTAGTGGGGCTACTGCCTGCTTAGGGAGCCCATCTGCTGCTGACTCTACTGCTGCCACCTGAGGAGGGCTGAGTTATGGGGACACCCCGCTCCCCTCTCAGCCAGCCAAATAGACACTCTCACTGACCATTGGAGCCTGTGGGTTGAGGTATCTGCGCTGCTGCTGGAGATTCTGTCCCTGAAGTCTGCTCGGATCTGCTCCTTCTGGTGCCACTTGCCCAAGGCAGGTCTGGGCTCTGACCTTTCCCGTCGGTCTTTCATATCTCTCTGGGATAGAAATCTCCTCCATTCCATTGTTCTATGGCTTCTGCTGCTCTAGAATTTGTTGAGAGTTCTTCTTTATAGGTATTTTATGGGATGTGGGGTAAGAGCTAGCATATGTGTGACTTTCTATTCCACCATCCTGGCTCCTTCCCCTGTTATTATTCTAGATTGCTCTTACAACTTTAAGGAAGGCTCCATTTATTCCTAGGTTCTCCAGTGTTTTCAATAGGAGTGGGTGCTGCATTTTGTCTAATGCTTTTTCTGCATCTGTTTGAAATAACCATATGGTTTCTGTTAATTTTGCTGTGGATATGATCAATATTGCTGAAAGTTTTCCTAATATTGAACCACCCCTCATCTCAGTAAGCCAGGAAGTCAACCTGAGCCCCAAGTGGGTGGAGTCTATTAGTGTCAACATCAGAACCCCAAGTGTGAATTAGCACAACAATGATTTATTTTTGACACTGCCTTCCACCAATTTTCCCTCCCTTATATCAGCCTCCTCCCTTTTATTTCCCTTTTCCCTTTCTACTTCTTCCCTCCATTCTTATCCCCCATACACTCCTTTTTCTTTCCCTTTTCTCCTCCTACTCCCTGTGGGACAAGTTAGATTTCTATACTTAACTGAATATGTTATTCCCTCCTTGAACTAGATCAGATGAAAGTAGTATGTTGTTCCCTCCTTAAACTAGATCACATGAAAGTAAAGCTCAAACAATGCTTATTTTTCTCCCCTCTTTCCCTCTACTATAATATATTTTTTGCTTCTACCTGAAATGTAATTTACGGTTTTTAGCCTCCTCCTTTTCTCCTATTACAATCCCTTCACGCTCTTTAGTTGTGTTATATTATCATCACATCAGTTAATTTATACACTCCCTCTATCTTTTTAAATGTCATAATAAATATACAATTCTCAGGATTAGCAAATATCATCCTCCCATATAGGGATGTAAACAGTTCTCCCATTTTGAATAAGAAGGTTTCTCCCTCATTTTCCCATTTCATTTTTTATGCCTTTGTTGAGTATTGTCTTTCAAGTTGAAATTTTTACTGAGTTCTGGTCTTTTCATCAGTAAAGCCTGGAAATGTCTTATTTCATTGAATGTCCATCTCCTTGCCCGAAATATTATGCTCAGTTTTGCTTAGTGATTAATCCTTGATTGTAGAAAAAGGTCCTTTGCCTTATGGAATATCACATTCCAATCTCTCCGGTCTTTTAGTGTAGAAACTACAAGGTCCTGTGTGATCCTGATTGTAGTTCTTTGATATTTGAATTGTTTCTTTCTAGCTGCTTGCAGTATTTTTTCCTTAAGTTGATAGTTCTGTAATTTTACAATATGGAGTTTACAATTTAGGATCTCTTTCAGGAGGTGATTGGTACATTCTTTTGATGACTATTTTGTCCTCTGAGACTAAGACATCAGGGAAGCTTTCTTTTCTGACTTCTTTGAAAATATTATCAAGGTTCGTTTTTTTTCATCATGGCTTTCTGGTAGACCAATAATTTTTAGATTTTTCTCTCCTGGATCTATTTTCCAAATCAGTTGTTTTTCAAATGATATATTTTTACATTTTCTTCTACTTTTTTCATCCTTTATATTTTGTTGGACTGATTCTTAATGTTTCATAGTCATTAGCTTCTACTTGCCCAGTTCTAATTTTTAATAAATTGTTTGCTTCAGTTGTCTTTTATACCTCCTTATCCATTTGCCCAATTTTCCTTTTATAAGGTGTTGTCCTCTTCAGCCAATTCTTTTTCATATTTTTAAAATCATTCTTCAGTTTTCTTCTACCTTTATAGTCTGGCTTTTAAAATCCTTCTTGAGCTCTCTCAAAGATGTATTTTGGGCTTGAGACCAGTTCAAAGTCCTTTTTGAGGTTTCAGATGTGAGTATATTGTCAATGTTGTCCTGTTCCAAATTGGTATTTTGATGTTCTCCGTTTTCATAGCAAGATTTTATTGCCTTTGCATCTCTGATTTACATCTTGCTCATGGTAATTGCCTTTTTACTTGGCTTCTAAAGTGGATCTCTGCTTCTGAGGCACAGGAGGCTCTTTCCCACTTTTCTTTTGCTCACATTTTGAGGCTTTGTGTGTTGTGACCTCTTATTTTTTCACCTAGAAGTTGTATAGTGCTTCAATTTACCTGGTGCTGAACTGGCTGGTGTGTTCCAAGGCCGAGGCCAGGTAAAGGCGTTCTGAGTTTCCCTGATATTACACTGAAGCTTACTGAGCGAGATGTGGGGGAGTGATGATCTGGCCATAGTAGTACTCTTCCTCTCCTAATTCTGTGCTATAGCACAGGAAGTCTGAGTGATTGGTGAACCCTCATCTGTGCTGGTTTCTACGCTATTCCTTTTCCTGTGCTGATTCACACTTGGGGTTCTGATGTTGATGCTAATGAACTCCACCCACTTGGGGCTCAAGTTGTCTTCCTGGCTTGCTGAGATGAGGCTGTCTGGGACACCTTCCATCCTGCACTGGTCCTCTTTATCCACAGCAAGAGGAATTCTTCTTGATGATCTCCCTCACCTCCTAAGCTAAAATATTTCTGTGACCTCTTTGCTGATTCCACTACCACAGAATTTTTCCTTGGGCAATATTCTCTTTGTTTTTCAAGATCAACAAGGTCAGCGTGAAAGCACTTACAGTTTACTGGCTGGTTTAATCTCCTTGCTCTCCAAGAGACTTTCAAAAATTTTCTCCAGCACCACAATTAGAAAGCATTGATTTTGCTTTGCTCAGCTCTCTCTCTCTCTCTCTCTCTCTCTCTCTCTCTCTCTCTCTCTCTCTCTCTCTCTCTCTCTCTTTCTTTCTCTCTCTCTCACTCTTATAGACTTACATTAGTAGTGAAAATATCATAACTTTGACTATACAGACTTTTATCAGTAAGATGATGTCTCTGTGTCTCTGTTTTTTAGTATTCTGTCCAGATTTACTATAACTTTCTTTCCAAGGAGTGTCTTTTAATTTCCTGGCAACTCTTGATATCTGCAGTGATATTTGAGTCCAAGAATATAAAATGTGACATTGCTTCCATTTCTTCTCTCTCTACTGGGCAAGATGTGATGGGACCAGTTGTCGTGATCTAAGGTGTTTTTTTTAATATTGTTTCAAATCATCTTTTACATTCTCCTTGTTCACCTTCATCAAGAGGTTTCTTAATTCTTCACTTTCTGCTGTCAGAGTTTATTGTCTGCATATATGAGGGTGTTGATATTCTGCCTTTCAACCTTAATTCTGACTTTTCATTCAACCAGCTCGGCATGATATATTCTATATGTTAGTTAAATAAATAAGATGACAATATATGGCTTTGTTGTATTCCTTTTGCAATCTTTAAACTAGTCAGTTGTTCTCTATTCTATTCTATTGTTTGTTACCCAACATACAGATTCCCTCAGGAGATAAATAAGATGACCTAGTATTCCCATCTCTTTGAGGACTATCCACGTTTTTTCTTTTTCTGTGATCCATATAGTGAAAAGTTTTGGAGTAGTCAATGAAGCGTAATCTTGGTGCCATGTGAATGAATGCAATTATTCGGTGATTTGAACATTCTTTGTCATTACTCTGCTTTAGGATTGGTCTGTATACTGAATTTTTCCAATCCAGTGGCCACAGTTCAATATTCCATATTTGCTGGCATAATGAGTGTAGTATATTAGCAGCAGCATCTTTTACTATTTTAAGTAGCTTAGCTGGAATTTCATCACCTCTACTCGCCAATTGTTAGCAATGTTTCCTAAGGGCGATTTGACTTAGTTCTTCAGAAGTCACCATGTCATTGTGGTTATTTGTGATAGTAAGATCTTTTCTTAATATTTTTTTGTATATTCCCATCATTTCTTCTTAATCTCTTCTACTTTTGCTAAGTATCTAACATTTTTGTCTTTTATCATGCCAATTCCTGCATGAAATGTGTCCTTGATATCTCAGGTGATCATTGTAATTTCTATTGAAGGGAAGAATCCTTAGGAATAAATGGAATAGCTTTCATAGTCAAAGAGAGGGTGAGAAAAACAGTACTTGTGTATAATTTCAAAAAAGGATCAAATGATATCTTTTCAACTCCATGGCAAACTATTCAACATCACAATGCTGATTGTTCTCCAAGCACTAATGCCGGAGACCAAAGCTCCTCAAAATCTTCTAGAATTAACCCCCCTCCCCAAATGTACATTCATCATAGGAGACTGGGATGCTAAAGTAGGAAATCAAAAGATAATTGAAGTGACAAGTTTGGCCTTGGGAGTAAGTTCACCAACACTCGAATTGCCAGTGTTTAATCTTTCCATCTTCTTTTTAAACATATCCAACTTACCTTGGTTCAAAGATCTTACATTCCTCTTTATACCCTCATACTATCCTTTTATCACAGGCATATTCACAGCTAAGCTTCCTTTTGGCTTGACCAAGATACTTTTTACCTTCTGGAACTACCTGAATTTTTCTGCTGTTCTTTCCCACTGGTATATTGGGCACTTTTTGATCTGAGGGGCTTATCTTCTGGTGTCATATATTCTAGCATTTTAACATTTTCCATGAGATTTTCTTGACCAGATAGTGGAATGGCATGGCATTATTTTTTCTCCAGTGGATCCCTTTTTCTTTTAAGAATTCTCAGGGGGTGTGGAGCCAAGATGGCAGAGTAGACAGATGCACATACGCTGGCTCCGAACACACTGCCCATAAAATATCTGTAAAAAAAGAACCACCGGCGAATTCTGGAGCAGCAGAAGCCACAGAACAATGGAGCGGGGGAGATTTCTGCTCCAGAGAGCCTGAAAACCTCTCGCAAAAGGTCCCTTATGCCCCAGACCTGGAGCAGAGCCCAACCCTGCCTCAGCAGTGTGGCGTGGAGCAGAAAGGAGCGGATCCAAGCAGGCTTCAGGGACGGAATCTCCAGCGACCATGCAGATGCCCCCACCCACAGGTGACAAGGGTCAGTGAGAGGGTCTTTTCAGGGGGTCGAGAGGGGTGTGGGGTGCCCCCATAACTCAGGCTCCCTCGGGAGGCAGCAGCAGAGGCGGGAGCAGACCAGGGCTCCCCAAGCAGGCAGGAGCCTGGATCCATTGTTGAAGGTATCTGCATAAACCCCCTGAGGGAACTGAGCCTGAGAGGTGGCCCTGCCCCCACCTGAGCACCTGAACTTGATCTCACACTGAATAGCAGCCCTGCCCCCACCAAAGCCCTGAGGCTGGGAAGCAGCATTTGAATCTCAGACTCCAATTGTTGGCTGGGAGGATCTGGAGGCAAGGTGGGGGTGAAGTGAATATTCAGAAGTCAAGTCACTGGCTGGGCAAATGCCTAGAAAAGAAAAAAAATGTAAGACTATAGAAGGTTCCTTTCTTGGTGAACAGGTATTTCCTCCCTTACTCTCTGATGAGGAAGAACAATGCTTACCAGCAAGGAAAGACACAGAAGTCAAGGCTTCTGTATCCCAGCCCACCCAATGGGCTCAGGCCATGGAAGAGCTCAAAAAGGATTTTGAAAATCAAGTTAGAGAGGTGGAGGAAAAACTGGGAAGAGAAATGAAAGACATGCAAGCAAAGCATGAAAAACAATTAAACACCTGCTGAAGGAGACCCCAAAAAATGCTGAAGAAAATAAAACCTTGAAAAATAGGCTAACTCAACTGGCAAAAGAGGTTCAAAAAGCTAATGAGGAGAAGAATGCTTTCAAAAGCAGAATTAGCCAAATGGAAAAGGAGATTCAAAAGCTCACTGAATAAAACAGTTCTTTCAAAATTAGAATGGAACAGATGGAGGCCAATGACTTTATGAGAAACCAAGAAATCACAAAACAAAACCAAAAGAATGAAAAAATGGAAGATCATGTGAAATATCTCATTGGAAAAACAACTGACCTGGAGAATAGATCGAGGAGAGACAATTTAAAAATTATGGGCCTACCTGAAAGCCATGATCAAAAAAAGAGCCTAGACATCATTTTTCATGAAATTATTAAGGAAAACTGTCCTGAGATTCTAGAACCAGAGGGCAAAATAAGTATTCAAGGAATCCACCAATCACTGCCTGAAAGAGATCCAAAAAGGGAAACTCTTAGGAACATTGTGACCAAATTCCAGAGTTCCCATGTCAAGGAAAAAATATTGCAAGCAGCTAGAAAGAAACAATTCAAGTATTGTGTAAATACAATCAGGACAACACAAGATCTAGCAGCTTCTACGCTAAGGGATCAAAGGGCATGGAATAGGATATTCCACAAGTCAAAGGAACTAGGACTAAAACCAAGAATCACCTACCCAGCAAAACTGAGTATAATACTTCAGGGGAAAAATTGGCCTTTCAATGAAATAGAGGACTTTCAAGCATTCTTGATGAAAAGACCAGAGCTGAAAAGAAAATTTGACTTTCAAACACAAGAATGAAGAGAAGCATGAAAAGGCAAACAGCAAAGAGAAGTCATAAGGGACTTTACTAAAGTTGAACTATTTACATTCCTAGATGGAAAGACAATATTTGTGACTCTTGAAACTATTCAGTATCTGGGTACTAGGTGGGATTACACACACACACACATGCACACACACACACACACACACACACACATAGAGACAGAGTACACAGAGTGAATTGAAGAGGATGGAATCATATCTTAAAAAAACGAAATCAAGCAGTGAGAGAGGAATATATTGGATGGGGAAAGGGAGAAATGGAATGGGGCAAATTATCTCTCAGAAAAGAGGCAAGCAAAAGACTTATTAGTGGAGGGATAAAGAGGGGAGGTGAGAGAAAACATGAAGTTTACTCTCATCACATTCCACTAAAGGAAGGAATAAAATGCACACTCATTTTGTTATGAAAACTTATCTTACAATACAGGAAAGTGGGGGATAAGGGGATAAGCAGGGTGGAGAGGCATGATGGAAGGGAGGGCATGGGGAGGAGGGAGCAGTTTGAGGTCAACACTCATGGGGAGGGAGAGGATCAAAAGAGAGACCAGAAGTAATGGGGGACAGGATAGGATGGAGGGAAATATATTTAGTTCTTACACAGCACTACTATTATGGACTTCATTTGCAAAACTACACAGATTTGGCCTATACTGAATTGCATGCCCTCCAAAGGGAAGGGGTGGGGAGGGAGGGAGGAAGAGAAGTTGGAACTCACAGTTCTAGGACCATCTGTCGAATACTGTTCTTGCCACTAGGAAATAAGAAATACAGGTAAAGGGGTATAGGATGGAGACAAGGGCAGAGAGGGATGATAGAAGAGAGGGCAGATTGGCAGATAGGGGCAATTAGAACGCTCGGTGTTTTGGGGTGGGGGGAGGGGACAAAAGGGGAGAAAATTTGGAACCCAAAATTTTGTGAAAATGAATGTTAAAAGTTAAGTAAAGAAAAAAGAAAGAAGGAAAGAAAAAAAAAAGAATTCTCCAATATGACCTGTCTAGTTTGGGTAACACTGCATGGCTTAGCTCATAGTTTCATTTAGCTACAGAAGCCTCTCCATCATATCAAGCAGGGATGTATAAAACATAATATGACATAATATTACAAAAAGCAAGTAGATAATTATAGTGCAATGAGGTCTGAGAAGAAAAATTCATGGTAAATTGACAGTTTTTAGGAAGACCTCTTCATCTACTTTTTACCCTTAAGTATTGTAATGATACATTTAATTAATTTTGTTTTAGTTGAGTTGGGTACCGATTTGAATTTTTAATCTGCTGCTTGTTGTAATAGTCACCACATTACAATTCAATGCTAAAACCTCTTTAACAAAGACATTGTTAAATTATAAAAATATTATTTTAACGTGTTTTGAAATTAACTCCTTAGCTAAATTGATAACTTTAATAAGTGTTTTTTCTTGGGTAAATGAAATAGGTGTGTAAAATTTCACATTCTTCAAATTTTTAAAGTTGAGAAATTGGAAAAAAATATGGGATCCTTCTTATGATAACAACCTCTCTTGCTATTCAACATCTATCAATTTTAGTTTTACTTATGAGCCTGTAAGCATTCTTCCACATTCTTAAAAACCCTCTCCTTAGACAGTAATTATATTCCTATACCTCTTTCCTTTAAATTTCTTGAAATAAAAACTCTTGATTTCTTATGACCTCATTTTCTCTCCTCTCACTCTCTTCTTGATGCTCTGCAGTTTGGCTTCTGACCTCATTCTTCAAATGAAATTGCTCTTTTGAATTGTCAAATCCAATGGTGTTTTCTCATTTTTCATCTTTCTTGATATCTCTGCCACATTTGACACTGCCCATAATCTCTTCCACGGATATCATGATACTATCCTCTCCTCATTTCTTTCTGCCTCTCTTCTTAAGTGACTCTTCTTATTCACTTTTGTTCACCCCAAGGGTGTACCCTGACCCTCTACTCTGTTCTATATATATTCTCTCAACTGGGGACTTCTTCAGCACCAATACAATTCTTAGCTTATGAAAATGACTCTGAGAGGCTTATATCCATCCCTGCTCTCCCTTGTGAGCTCTACTTTTTCGTCATCAGTTGAATCTGGACATGTCTAGTGCGACATTCTATAAGACTCTTTCTCTGTCTCTTCGTTTCTCTGTCTCTCTCTGTCTCTCTGTCTCTGTCTCTCTCTCTCTCTCTGTCTCTCTCTGTCTCTCTCTGTCTCTCTGTCTCTCTGTCTCTCTGTCTCTCTCTCTCTCTCTCTCTCTCTCTCTCTCTCTCTCTGTCTGTCTCTCACATCATAGAAATTACCATTTTTTTTTGAAAACCTGACCCTCTTCTGAATTTCCCTGTTACTATCAGTGACTAACATCTTTCCAGTTATCTAAGTTCTCAAACTTTAGGTCATACTTAATTGCCCATTTTTATTCACTGCACATATCCAGTCATTTATCAGATCTCATTTTTGTCCCCAAAATTTTCCTTTCTCTCCACTAACACAGCCATAATCCTACTTTTCAGACTCTCCATATGGATGTTGTTTCTTACCAAGAGCTTTCAAGTGAATAAATGGATGGAATTGAGATGTGAGTTTCTTATGTTATGTTCTAATGGAAGTTATTTAGAAGATTGTATACACTGTGTAAAAAATAGTACTATCCAAATTTGAAATGTTTGTATTACGTAACAAGTGCGATACCTATGCTTTCTAGACATAGTAGGTATTTGAATGAATGTAGAAGTTTTTTTATTTAAAAAATTGTTTGCATTTATGTATAGTGGTAGATGACAGTTAGTCTAAAAAACATTTGTTAAATGCCTATTATGATTCAGGCACTGTGCTAAGTGCTGATGACAATTTTTTTTTTTTAAAGCAACTCAGTGCCAACCCTCAAGGAACTCACAACGTAACTGGGGGAACAACATGCAAAGAACTATATACAAATGATACACACATATATGTCTAGGTGTATGTAAATTTATGTATATGGGTGTATGTATACGTATATATGTGTATACATGTGTGTTTATGTATGTGTGGGGACAGATATATATGGAAATAATCAACAGAAGGAATGCAATAGAATTAAGAGAGAGAGAAAAGCAAATGTATTGTCAAAAGTAGGATTTTATCTGGAACTTCAAGGAAGGCAAAGTAACTAGGAAGTTGAGATGAAGAAGGAGAATGATCCAGGCATGGGAGACAATCAGTGCTTGGAACCGAGAGATGGAATGACTTGTTTGAGGGTCAGCTTGGTGGCAGTGTCACTGGAATGAAAAGTTCTTGTGGGTAGGGATGAAGACAAATCGAAAGGTATGTAAGGTAGGTTATAAAAGGCATAATGCAGAATGAAAGATTTTATATTTAATCCTGGAGACAACGGGAAGCCCCTGAATTTATTGAGCAGAGTGGCAACTTGGTAGGATCTACATTTTTGGAAAATCACTTTGGCAGCTTAATGGAAGATAGGAGGGACTTGTGGCAGGCAGACCAACTAACAGGCTACTGCAGAAGTGCAGATGTGAAGAGATAAGATCTTGCATTACTTTGGTGGTATTATCAGAACTGAAAAGAGCATATGTTTGAAAGATGTTGCAAAAGTGAAGTGGATATGCTTTGGGAAGAGATTTGAAAGGGGAAAGGTGAAGAGTATGGTAAGGTGCCATAGATAACACCTTGATTGTGAACCTGGGCACTTAAAGTATGATAGTGCCCTTAGCAGTAATAGGGCAGTTTGGAAATAGAGGAGTATTGGAGGGGAAAGATAATGAGTTCAGTTGTGGACATGTTGAGTTTTAACATATCTTTTAAAAATTTATTTATTTTTAGTTTTCAACATTCATTTCCAAAAAATTTTGAGTTCCAAATTATCTCCCCATCCCCCCAAAACATCATGCATTCTGTTTACCCCTTCCCATAATCTGCCATCCCTTTTAACACCCCTCCTTTCCTTTATCCCCATCTTCTCTCTTTACTTATAGGGCAAGATAAATTTCTACACCCCATTAACTGAATTTCTTATTTCCCAGTTATATGCAAAAACAATTCGCAACATTTGTTCCTAAAATTTTGAGCTTCAACTCCTCTTCCTTCCTCCCTCCCATTGGGAAGGCAAGCTATTCAATATAGGCTATGTATATGTAGTTTTGCAAGCAACTTCCATAACAGTCATGTTGTGTAAGACTAGCTTTATTTCCCTCCATCATATGCTGCCCCCCAATTATTCTATTCATCCTTCTGGCTTTGTTCATCCCCCAAACGGTTTACTTCTAATTGCTCCCATTTGCCCTCCCTTCTATTGTCTCCCCCACCCTGCTTATTCCCCTTTCCCTTGTGTTCTTGTGGTGTAAGACAGATTTTCATACCAAATTGAGTGAGTATGTTATTCTTTCCTTAAGTCAGATGTAAGGAAAGTAAGCTTCACCTCTTCCCTCTCACTTCTCTGCCTTTCCACTCTGTTGAAAAAGCTTTTACTTTCCTCTATGAGAGATAATTTGCCCCATTACATTTCTCCCTTTCTCCTCCCAATATACTACTCTCTTATTTCATAATTTTATTTTTTTAGATATGATCCCTTTCTATTCAACTTACCC
The DNA here is from genome assembly GCF_028372415.1 of Notamacropus eugenii. Classification (NCBI taxonomy): domain Eukaryota; kingdom Metazoa; phylum Chordata; class Mammalia; order Diprotodontia; family Macropodidae; genus Notamacropus; species Notamacropus eugenii. The sequence continues at coordinate 119,991,302 of NC_092872.1, read as the reverse complement.
TGTCCTTATACATGCATATATATACACATACATACATGTATGTATACATACACACATATATGCACGCATGTATATATGTAAAATTCCTCCAACTACCCAGACACTGAGAAAAGTTTCAAGAGTTAAAAATATCATCTTTCCATGTAGGAATGTAAACAATTCAAATTTAGTAAGTCCCTTATGATTTTTCTTTCCTGTTTACCTTTTCATGCTTCTCTTGATTCTTGTATTTGAAAGTAAAATTTACTATTCTGCTCAGGTCTTTTTATCAAGAATGCTTGAAAGTCCTCTATTTCACTGAATGATCATTTTTCCCCAGAAGTATTATACTCAGTTTTGCTGGGTAGGTGATTCTTGGTTTTAATTCTAGTTCCTTTGACTTCTGGAATATCATATTCCAAGCCCGCCTTTCAATCCCTTAATGTAGAAGCTGATCGACCTTGTGTTATTCTGATTGTATTTCCACACTACTGGACTTGTTTCTTTCTAGCTACTTGTAATATTTTCTTCTTGACCTGAGAACTCTGAAATTTGGCTACAATATTCCTAGGAGTTTCTCTATTTGAATCTCTTTTAGGAGGTCATCAGTGGATTCAAAATTCTTTTTGCCCTCTGATTCTCTAATATCAGGGTAGTTTTACTTTATAATTTCTTGAAAGATGATGTCTAGGCTCTTTTTTTAATCATGGTGTTCAGATAGTCCCATAATTTGTAAATTGTCTGTTCTGGATCTATTTTCCAGGTCAGTTGTTTTTCCAATGAGATAATTCACATTATCTTTCATTTTTTCATTCTTTTAATTTTTTTTGTAATTTCCTGGGTTCTCATAAAGTCATTAGCTTTCTTCTGCTCCATTCTAATTTTTAAAGAACTATTTTCTTCAAGGAGCTTTTGCAGCTCATTTTCCATTTGGATAATTCTGTTTTTTAAAGCATTCTTCTCCTCATTGACTTTTTGGACCTCTTTTGCCAATTGAGTTAACCTATTTTTAAAGGTGTTATTTTCTTCAGCATAATTTTGTGTCTCCTTTAGTAAGCTGTTGACTCTTTTTTCATGATTTTCTTGCATCACTTTCATTTCTCTTCTCAATTTTTCCTCCACCTCTCTTACTTGATTTTCAAAATACCATCGTGAGCTCTTCCATGGCCTGAGACCATTGCATGTTTATTTTGGATACCTCTTATAGGAAGCATTGTTCTTCCTCATCTGAAAGGATGGAAGAAAATACCTGTTCATCAAGAAAATAACCTTCTATAGTCTTATTTTTTCCTTTTCTTGGGCTTTTTCCCAGCCAGTTATTTGACTTTTAAGTCCTTTGTCAGGGGGCCGTGTATTCTGGGGACCTGTAAGTTCTCAGTTCTTCCAAGATTGTTCAGTGAAGGGAGAGAATTTTACTCCTCTCATGGCCTGTGCTCTGGTCTGGGAGTTACTAAAGCTTTTCTGTCTAGGATCTTCAAGTAGAATTCTCTTTCCAGAGTCTCCATCAGCTCCACCACACCAGTAGCACTCTTCCTCACCCCGGGACCACCTCTCAAGACTGAGACCCAAATTAGTGGCTCAATTGCCCTAGGTCCTTTAGGCTGAGTGCTCCAAAAATGGATGCTGATGCTGCTGCTGCCACCATCTAGGACCAGGGCTAGGAGAGGACCCTGAGCCTTTTTCTTCCTGAAGGAAAATCTTTTTCACTTACCTTTGAAGTGTCTTTGCTGTTTTTAGGTAGAGGGATCTGAGAACCACTGCTGTTGCTGAGGATTCTGCCCCAGAGGCCTGTTTTGTTCCTGTTCCTGCTGTTCTGTGCAACCAAGGCTGGGCTGGGCTCCTTGGGCCATGCTCCTCTCCTCGCTCCGTGTGATTGACCTTTCCTGTCAGCCTTCCAGGCTATCTTAGGCTGGAAATCTCTTTCACTGTGTCATTTTGTGGATTCTACTGCTCTAGAATTTATTTAAAGTCATTTTTAAAAGTATTTTATTGGCTGTGTGGGAAGAGCTAGAGTATGTGCACCTTCTACTCCACCACCTTGGCTCTGTACTAAGAGTTTTAACATATCTACAGGAAATTCAATATGAGATGTTTAATAGACTGTGAAGATGGAAATTTGAGGTCAGTGGAAAGAGTTGTGTTGAATAAATACATGTGAGAGTCATCAGCATAGAGAGGTCCATTGAATCCAAGAGAGCTTATTAGATAACCAAGTGAAATAGTACAGAAGGAGAAGAGTGCCCAGGACAAAGTCCTAGGCTTAAGACATCCATATCAGAAGAGACATGGATAAAGATACAGCCAAAGAGTCTGAGTATCAAAAAAGTAGAAAGAGAGAAGTATATTGAAAACTTGGAGAAAAGAGTATCAAGAAGAAGAGGTAATTAATAGTATCAATGGCTGAGTAAAGGTAAATAAAAATGAAGACCAAGAAAAGGCCATTTGGCCATTGGTAACATTGGAGAGAGAAGTTTCAGTTGAAATTTTATGAAAATCAAAGCCAGACTGTAGACAGTTAAGAAGAGGGGAGAGGCAGTAGAGACACCTATTGTTATGGTCTTCTTAAGGAGATTAGTTATGATAGGCAGGAGAGATAGGAGTGATATATGTAAAGTATTATAAATTCTTACATGTTTTATAACTTAATATATGATTTTATTAAAGCAATCATTAAAGATATTTATTAAACATCTACTATGTGTAAAGCAATGAGTATAATGATAACATATGAAGATGAAAAATAAGTCCTTAGAGGAAGAAAACAAACAGATTATGATTGTGACACACTATTATATTAAGTTATGAACTCCTTAAGGACAGGGTCCATTTTTCCAATTCTTTAAATTTCTAGTACTTAACACAGTACCTGAAACAAACATTTAAATATTTATTGACTGACTAAAAAAATAGAATGTTAAAAAAAAGGCAAAAGAGATATCTTCACAAAATACTTAATGGAGGAGAAAGATATTACTTAAAGCTAAAGAGAGATTTTAAAATGGCATCACGGAAGAAGTGATATTCAAGCAGACTTAAAGGAACAATATGAATTCAATAAAGGTCTGAAAGAAATATGAATTAAGCATGGTTGATAGCTTTGGTAAATGTCCAACGTAGAAACCTGTGGGACAATTCTAATTGAAACTCCCAAAGAAGAAAGAAAAGAAACAAAAAAATCTATTCCATATGTATTAACAAGTGAATCCTATAAAACATAAAAACCCCAAAGAACTCTTGTGCTATGTAAAATGTTCAATAAATTATAGAAAGAAGGAACCGTACAAAATTGCTATTGTAAGACAAATAGGATCCGACAACTTAAAGCATGGAGAGATAATGCAAAGAAAGTAAACAATAGAGCAACATTATTAATGGATATTAAATAAAACATCTAAAAAAGTCCTACAAAAATATTTTTTTTTATCTGAATGCATCTTCAATTTCATTCATGGAGTACTCTTTCCAGTGCAGTAAATCATCAATATTCTAAGCCTACTTTCCATGTATGATTCTTTTCCAAGTTTTCTTTTCTTTCCTCTTCCTTTCTCTCCTCTTCCACCTCTTTTCTTTTCCTTTCTGTTCTTTTCCTTTTCCTTTGGAAGTTACATAGGAGGCCACTCAGACCTGTGGGACATTGTTTAGTTCTATCAACATTATATGGATGTCATTAGCACATACAGTTATTCAAATTTTTATTTTCTTATTCCTTTCTCTCACTACATGACTAACATATTTTTCGGGGCACAGGGAAAAATCATATCTCTCATGGAATCGTTTTATCCACTTCACCAGGGTATTTGTAATGCCCATAATCACACCCATCATGCACTTTTCTATTGTCCCTTGGGTGATCATCAGCTTCAGTTCTTTGGAGATTATCGCATTCCATGACTCACTGAGATACAATATAACTGCAAGGATATCGTCACTTTTGTTCAAAAGATAGACCTTTGTCTTATGCAGCAGTACGAGGTGACTAAAAACACCACTCATTTTCTGAAAGGGGATATAATCAAAAAGCTACTAAATTAGACACATTATAATTATATCAGGAATATATGAACGATTCAAAATTAGAAAAAAAATGACTATTACAGATGATATAAGTATTTGAACGCAGTAGATGTATGAACTATAGATGGATTATATCATATTTATATGAAAAATTATATACTGAATAATAGATAATATAAATAATATAGATAATATAAACTTTTAAAAGTTTGATTTTGTCAACAAATGCTGAAAAATGTTTCAAAAAACATAGTGTTTATTGATGTTAAACATTCTAAGCACATAAATACTAATTTTAAAATGCTTTAGTTAATATTAATAAAATTATGCCTATACAACTAAGAATTGACAGATTAATAAAAAAAATTAGATACTTTGAAAATAATGTCAAAGGTGAATCAAAGATGTCCAGTTTCTCCAATATTACTTGAAATTGTGTTAAGAACATTATTTCTAGCAGTAGGAAAAAAAGATAGGATTTGAAAAAATAAAGACAAAAAGATTTTCTATTTTAGATGCCTATGATTACTTATTTAGAGAATCTTAAAAATATAGAAAACAGGTGAGAGAAGAAAAATTTAATATAGCAGCAAAGTAAATTAAATGTCTGGGAATTAACCTAGTAAGACATCCCAGGCTTAAATAAATATAAGCATAAAATATTTTAATGGAATAAAACAAGAAAGATAATTGTAATGATATTTAATGGTCATGGCTAGATCATATTAAAATATCAAAAATGTTCTTATCATGCCATATTGTTTTTTTTTAAGATTTGACTTTATATCAGTCACATTGCCAAAGGGTTACTTAATAGATTTGAAAAATATTATATAATCTCACTTGGAGTAATAAAATGCCAAGTATATCAAAGGATATAATGAATTATTTTTATTGATTTTTTCATTTGTTCTTTATTATGAACTCAAAAAAACCATTCTGATATATGAATAATAACACAAAAGAAGAGTGTATATGCAACTTTACCAAAACTGACTATGTCTGTGGCACATTCTGAACCTCCTTTGGTTCTCTTCTGTATATTTTAATAATTATTTTCTGATTCTCTTTCCTTCATTTTTTCTTTCTTTTTCCCCCATGGGGGGCAGTGGCATCACTGAATTTCTACTTACCTATCTTACAATAACCCCTCCAATAGAAACCCTCATTGTCTTTCATTAATATACTAACGTGATTATTTAATTTGTTACTCCTGAATAACTGTGCATTTTTTAAAAAAAGAGAATTACAGCCCTGAAGACATATGTTTATAGTCTGAAAAACAATTCAAATGGTTATAATGGCAAAGGAATTGGAATGTCAATGATTGGTGCCACTAGATATGAAATTCTACTGCAAAGCAGTAATTATGAAATATAAAAATCATAAAACAAATGAAAGGCAATTAGAGCATGAGATTAGTAAAGTAATACCCAGGAAAAATGCATTAGCATTAATTCTAAGTTAGCCTGTCATCAAATACCACTGGGAAAGGGCCTTTTTTAAAATAACATCTTGTTGGAAAACTAGAAAAGAGACTCGTTCACATATGTTTTAGATAGTCATCTTTCATTTCATATGACAATTTCTAAATGGATAAATGTGAGCCTTTGGGAATTTGGAAAATTGTGTAGCTTTTTAAAAATAAGCTATTTTATTTGTTTTCAGTTTTCAACCATCACTTCAACAGGTCTTAAATTTTCTCCCCCTCTCTACCCCTTCCCTTCCCAAGACAGTATGCAATCTTATATGAGTTCTAAACATACATTCTTATTGAACACATTTCCACATTAGTCATGTTGCATGGAAGAATTAAAAAGAATTGGAGAAACTGTGAGAGAAACCAAAACAAAACGAAGCATAACACACGAGAAAATAGTCTGTTTCATTCTGTGTTCTGATTCCATAGTTCTTTCTCAGAATGTGGATGACATTTTGCCTCGAGTTCTTTGGGAATGTTTTATATTCTTGTATTGCTGTGAAGGTCTAAATCTATCAAAAGCAGTCCCCACACACTGAAGCTGTTACTATGTACAACATTCTCCTGGTTTTTCTCATTTCACTTCCCATCAGTTCATATAAGTCCTTCCAGGCCTCTATGAAGTCCTCCTGATTCATCATTTCTTATAGTACTGTAGTGTTCCATTACATTCATATAACACAGCTTGTTCAGCCATTCCCCAGTTGATGGACATCACATAGATTTCCAGTTCTTGGCCACTACAAAGAGCTGTCATAAATATTTTTGTAGATATTGGACCTTTTTCCATTTTTCTGGTCTCTTTGGGAAACAGTCCTTGAAGCGATATTTCTGCGTCAAAGGATATGCCATTTTGTAGCTCTTTGCTGATATGCCTGAGACTGCACACTACTGCTTCGGATTCTACCTGCCCCAGTGGTTTCTGTTTGACTTTGCTATGGTGGAGTCTGTGCTGGCACAGTCTTTGTACTTGTGCTTCCCCAGCCCCATGTAACAGATCATTCCCATCGACCTTCTGGGCTGTCCTGGGTTGCTACACTCTGTCTCCTAGTGGATTTTAACATTCTAAAATTCTCTTTTTAGAGGTATTTGAAGGAATTTGTGGTAGAGCTTAGGTGAGTCTGTACTCTCATTCCAGCATCTTCTTATAGTTCTTTTCATGATGAAACTTCACCCCCCAAACTGAGGGGCATTGTTAGGATTTGATTGTGTTACTCCCTATGTGTGGACCTCTCCTTTGTGATCCATATGGGGCAGGTCAGTGGCATAGTGCATAGAATCCTGGTCCTGGAGGCAGGAAAACCCCAGTTCAAATCTAGCTCCAGACACTTCATTGCTTTGTGACCTTGAATAAGTCACTTCAACTTTATTTACCTCAGTTTCTTCATCGTCTTCATGCATTTGAATAGGGATAATGATAGCACCTACCTCCTAAGGTTGTTAAAGTGATCAGATGAGATAATTGCAAAGTGCTTAGCACAGAACCTGGCACATAGCAGGGGTTATATAAATGTTAACTATTATATGCATGTTCACTCTTTTCAATTATGGTATATAGATTTGCACACCTTACTTTGCTATCCCATTAACTACTTTTGTTTTGAACTTATTGTTGTCCTCAAGTATTCTAGAGAAAAAGTAAATATATGTGTGAGGACTTGAAATCTATGGTTTTGGGTAGATGAATTTACAGAGTATTTTAAATCTGAGAGGGGGACCATGTGTGGGAGAACGTGCCTCAGTTAGTATAATAATGATGAGGATGAGATGATGTTGATGATGATGATTGATGATGATAGAGTCAGTATAGGATACTGAAAAGTAAAAGTTAGACTGGGAGGAAGAGAGGTAAGAGAAACGGCTTTAGGAAAGTAAAGGAATAAAAGAACGTGAATGAAGGATTGTTTGACATTACCAGGTGCTGGTGTGAGGTCAAGGGGAATTGGCGCTAAAAAAATGCCATTGGACTTAGCAATGAATAGATTATTAATGACCTCAGAGGGAAATTTCAGTAGAGTGTAGAGATGAAGGTCATTTTTAGAGGTTTGAGGAAAGAATGAGTGGTGAGACTAGTAGACTGAGTTAAGCATACATATTTTTTGTCAGAATCAAGTGAGAGTACAGGAAAGTATTTTGAAAAAAAAAACACTATAATTGACTTTTTGTTTGGAGGAAGAGGAATAGATATATTAGGATAAACAGGTGATATAAAAGCAAAAGATATCAATGATTTTTAAATAAAGCACTCACACATTTTTATCAAAAAACCTGAGAAAACTAGATAGCAGCTTGTTGAGGGGAGAAAGAAGTAGACTAGCATCTTATACACTACAGTAAATTCCATACCGATCTATGATATAAATACTAAAAGGCTCTTAATGTGGAAGAAAATGGAATGATTTATTCTTCATAATAATCCTTTACTGATGTCCGGTTCTTGTAATGTTCAGTGTCTTACAACCACCACGTTAAAGGTATGAATCTTTAGTATAGATGTTAAAAAAAAAAAAGTTAATAATAAGCTTTGACTTAGAGCAATGGTGTCAAACTCAGAAACTGGGACAACTAAATTATACACAAAATCCTTATAGATGCATACTGAATAAGAAAACTACATATTCACATTATCTATGTTGTATTTTCTTATTTACTTTGTTAAATATTCCTTAATTCCATTTTAATGTGGTGCTGCATTAGTGGTGGCCTTAGGACTATATATCTGTCACCTCTGACTTCCTTGTTGCCAAAAGCAGTGTATCCATATGGACAATCATCACCCCTATTTTCTTAATGTTAGAATGGTTATGAGAAACAGGATAGTTTGTTTGAAGGTCATTTGTAATTAGGAAGATTTGGTTTTAAATTCCATTTCAGATATATACTGAATCTGTGTCCCTGATCAGGTTACTTAATCTGTGTTCCAGTTCCCTTAATAATATTAATGATGATGATATTAATGATGCCAGCACTTTATAATGCTTTAAGGTTTGCAAAATCCTGTATGTACCTTATATAATTCAATATTAATGTCAGTCTTATGAATTATATGTTATTATTATCTCCATTTTACAGATGAAGAAAAAGTAAAATATAAAAATAAAAAGTAAAATGGCTTGCCTAAAGAAACACAACTATCTAGTATCTAAGGTATGATTTGAACTCAGGTCTTCTTGACTCCAAGTCCTTCATTCATTCCACTCTGCTATTTAGAGTTTCAGAACAATAGTCTGCCTTGCATTAATAGAGAGCATTTCCTCAGCATAAGTTCTTTACTCTGGTGAAACCACATATTTTAATCAAAATAATAATAACAATGATGAAACTATAAATTTTCAGTTATTTGAATGTGTTGGACCTTCATAATGAACAAGAATTGTTTATATGTATTTGTCCTTCATTTTCTAATCCATTTCATATCTCCACTTCAGTTCAAAAGAATGGAAGAGAGATGAAATGACAATTCATTATTACAGGCCTAGATTTTGAATCTTCCCATTGTGAGCCACAGAACACCATTTAGCTGCTAGCAATGAGGTGTTTATAGCAATAAATGCAATCCCATTTGTTCTATATCCATTCTGTCTTAATTTCAGCATTGTTTGAGTTGCTTTAAAGTTCTAGAAATATGCTTACAACTAAATGAAACTCAATTAGTAAATTTAGTTGAAATGGTGATGACAGTGAATTGGTAGTGTTGTTTATATGTGTTATGGTTTAAAGTCATCCACAGCAGGACTTATCTTCATTTGACTGAAAAATAGACATCTGACTTCAGTAATACTGATGTATCATTTAAGTTCAAATAATTTCAGAGCTGAAAGGACACTTAAAATTATGGTACAAACTCTCTTTATACTAAGAATGAAATTGAAGATCAAAGAGATTTAATGGTTCACCCAAGGTCATAAGATTATTTAGTAGAAGAGATGGAATTAGAACTGACATATGTTGTGATATGGACTGGTTCTTGCCTTGTCTAATGCCTTCCGACTCCCTTAAGTAAAATAAAAAAGTCATGATATACAGATGTGACATTTTTGTGTGTTCCGCAAGCATTTACTCTTTTTAGTTACTCAAACTTAAACCATATAGTTTAATATCTTTTTTTCCATTCTGCATTGGCCCCACCTTTATACTGACATCACATTGAAATTGATGAAGTATCAATGTATGGTATATTGTAACAAAAAAGATTGCCTAACTTTGAATCAGTGTGTGTAGATTCGGATCTCAGTTTATTGGTTTTAACCTGTGGGCCCTGGGCAGAATCAGCAAATCTCTCTGAGCATCGCATTTCTCATTTGTAAAATGAGAGGAATGGACTGAGCAATTACTAAGGTTACCTTCATCTCTAAACCTATGAAATCTCCGAAACTCAACAGCTAGTGTTATTTCCTGGTCACTATATGACATCTAGTAAAATTCCAGGTTTTAAATAATCTGTAGAAGACCATTTCCCTTTCCTGCATATCTGTTTTACTTTAGTGTACTAGAACACTTATTCAACTATTATGAAGATATTACCATGTGCAACCTACAATATGAGGCAAAAGTGGAGTTGCAAAGACAAATAAAACATGGCCCCTTCAAAAGAAACACAGTCTCTTAGGTGTAATAAGATGTGTCTTTAAGTTAGAATTGGAAAGTTATTCAAGATAATGTGAAAACATCACTGCCACTGGGAAGAGCATGTAGGGAATCAGGGAAAGTTTCATGAAGGAATAACATGTGAATGAATCTTGAAGGAAGGAGTTTTAGAGAACAAACTTGGAGTGATGATTAATGTTGTAGCATATAGTGGAGAAGAGTGATTAATTTATCTCTATAGGGTAGAGATTAAATGGAAGTTATAGGGAAGTGGATTTCTGCTTCAACATAAAAAGGTAGGAGAAGTGTGGTGGTGGTGGCAAATATGGCATCCCAGCTGGAGGGGGGAAAGTGTCATTCAGTGGAAAGAGTTGTTGATTTGGAGTCAAAAAACCTGGTTTTGAATACCAGCTCTACAATTCACTATCTTTGTCACATTGACAACTCACACTTTCTTTGAACTTTGAACTAATCTGAAAAAAGAGAAAACTGGAAAATAAAAAATAAAATAATAATGGATGCCATTAATATAACACTTATTTTGTGCCAGATGTTGTAATAAATACTTCAAAACTATTATCTCATGTCATTATTACACCAGCCCTGGAAGATGGGTGCTATTATTATCCCCATGTTACAGATGGGGAAACTGAGGCAAACAGAAGTTAAGTGACTTGCTCATGGCCATATAGCTGCTGAGTGGCTGAAGCCCCATTTAAACTTAGGTCTTTCTGACTTCAGGTCTGTTGCTCTATCCACTGTGTGACCTAACTGAAATTAACAAAAGAAGAAATGTCAACTATAAATTACCATACAAAACTTTCTCCAAGTGACATAGTAAGATAAATATAAATTAAAACAAGTGAAATAACTGACATTTCTTCTCATATTATAACATTTTACAAAGATAGCCAAAATTTGATTTACTCTTAGAGGAACTATAGGAAAACAAATAAACTAATATACCATTGGTGAAGGTATAAATTCAGCCAAGTCTTTTGTATATAAGTTTGTATAATTATAAGAATATTTGCCTAAACTATTCATACCCTTCCATCAAGTAATCCCACTATTGGACATATACCATAAATAGGTAAAACAGAAGCACAGATCTAATTTAAATAAAAAATATTGGTGGTAGCACTCTTTATAGTAATGAAGAACTAGAAATAAAATATACATTAATTGAAAAATAACTGAAAAAATTGTGACATTAATGCAAAAACACTGTATGCAGCAGAAACTGAAGAAAATGAGTAATTGAAATAAATATGGGAAGAACTGATAAAGAATGAAGTCAAAAAACAAAAAAAATATTCATAATGAGTATTAAAATATAAATGAGAAGGTAAAATTGATAATTAAAAAAAATCAGTAGTAATCCGGAAGGGCATATAACAAAACTTTTTTTTTTCATTCTAAAGTGAATAAAAATTAGATAACACTAAGGGCAGAATCCTGTTTTTATTGACGCTGTGGGTAATAGTTTTCTGAGCTAAAAAAGGGAGTTTAATCACAAAAAGTGAGTGGAATATTTATAGCGCTAGTTTGATATAAAAATAAAAGGCATCAAAGCAAAATTTTTGTATAAAATAAAATGAGAGTATTGGACTAGTTTTCATCTAAGTGCTCTTTAACACAAAATGCATGATCCTTAGACTTCAGAAATTATGTAGCATAATCTACTTAATTAGGATGAAGTCTAGGGGCATCTAGGTCTCCCAGTGTATAGAATGCTGATCCTGGGGTGCACACACACACACACACACACACACACACACAGAGTACAAGTTGAGTTGAATCAGAAGAGATGATATCCATAAAAAAATAAAATAAAATTAAGGGGTGAGAGAGGAAAATATTGGAAGGAGAAAGGGAGACTATCACTCATAAAAGAGATAAGAAAAATGGAGGAGAAAAGGAAGGAGGTGAGAGAGGAAAAGTGAAGCTTACTCTCTTCACATATGGCTTAAGGAGGGAATAACATGCCCACTAAATTTGGTATGAAGATTTATCTTACACTACAAGAAAGTAGGGGAGGAGACAAGTGAGGTGAGGGGAATGAAAGAAGGGAGGGAAAATGGGAAAAGAGTAACTAGAAGTAAACACTTTTGGGAAGGCACAAGGTCAAATGAGAGAATAGAAAAAAAAGAGAGACAGGGCAAGATGGAGGACAATATAGTTAGTGATACGCAACATGACTATTATGGAAGTCTTTTGTAAAATGACACATATACAGTCTGTACTGAATTGCTTGCCTTCTCAGTGGGGATGGGTGGGAAGGGAGAGAGAAAAGTTGGGATTCAAAGTACTAAAAATGAATGTTGAGAATTGTTATTACATATACCTGGGAAATAAGAAACACAGGTAATGAAGTGTATAAATTTATCTTGCCCTACAAGAAAAGACAGAAGATGGGGATAAGGGAAGGGTGGAGTGTGATAGAAGGGAGGGCACATTGAGGGAAGGGGTAATCAGAATGCAAGGTGTTATGGGATAAGGGGAGGAGAAAGATGAGGAGAAAAATTGGAACTCAAAATTTTGTGGAAATGAATGTCAAAATTTAAAAATACATAAGTAAAACTATGAATTTTTTTTTAAAAAGTGGAAAAAAAGACAGCCACAACTACCAATTGCTTTAATTGCTCTCCTGACTAATACTTCAATGATGAAAATTTCAACCCATCTGTGCCTAGCTCTCCTGTGTGACTCTCCGATATGTCTCCCCAAAAATAATCCCAAGGCAAGGTGAAATGGTAAGCACCATGTGGTAAAGGATGTACTTATTTTCTCTTTCATCACAAGATACCAGTAGAGTAATCTTACAGCCCCTCTATCATCACCCACCTTCTACACATTACCATGCTATCTTACCTTCGTATTTCATATCTCCCAGATGACACCCTTTACTCCTACTCTTCAGTGTTATATATAATATCCAATATGGTGAGATCTGTCATGTGGATTTTCGTTGCCTTTAGTGTAATGCTCATTTTTGTGGGGGACAAGGGGAACAAACAAGCATTCATTAAATATGTGTAATGTTCCAGGGACTTTGCTAAGCATTTCATCATATTTGTTTCTCAGAACAATCCTCTAAGGTAGATCCTGTTTCCTCCATTTTACAGTTGAAGAAACTGAGGTAGACAGGTTGTTACTCATAAACATTTAAGTTAAGTGACTCATCCAGGGTCCCACAGCTACTAAGTGTTTGAGAGAAGGTTTTTAACTCAGGTTTTCCTGGCTCCAGGCTCAGTTCTCTTTCCACCACACCACTTAGCTACCCCAGTCTTCAGAAATTGTTGTATTTGAGTTCTCGCTGTGATAAAGTAGTAGTGGCAGGATGCTGGTATTTAAAGCATGGGCTTTTACCTCCTTGGCATGTTTGGGGGGATTCAAGAAGCTAGTAACTTTCTCAAAAATGGCAGTCCACTCTCCACCCTTCAACTCTCAACCCAAATCACTGCCCTTGTCTACCATCTGTCCCATATATACTAATGGATAAAGTCTATAACATGTCCATTCAAATGCATATTGTAATCTGGGCAGGTCACTGATCTCAGATGCCTCTGGAGGAGAAGTGAGGCTGGTGACCTTGCACAGTTCTCCCTCACTCAAAACAAGTCAAGTTCCAGTCATGTCATCGTTTCTATGATGGCATGGTCTTCTTTGGCAACCAAGGATGAACACAATAAACTGGACAACAGGTATGCCTTGACATAAGGCATAAGAGAGCTATTTCTCTTCTGACATTAGAAACTAGATAGATACAAAATATAATTGCTATTTTCAATTTCAATTTTAATAGTTGTTCCAAATCTACAATGTGTATCTACATATATTTCATAAGAATCATTTTCTGTTTAAGTAATAACTTTTATCCTGTTCTTTCCCAAAAAGCATAAAAAAATGCAAAGCAATGGAATGTTCTTTTATAGACAGACAAATAGATAGATAGATAGATAGATAGATAGATAGATAGATAGATAGATAGATAGATAGATAGATAGATAGATGTTAAGCAGGTGTATGTTTATTTCAAAATGAAGGTCATTTTATACTTCATTTTGCATTGATAAAGGGACACATTCTCACTCAGTCTTGGAAAAAATCCCTTAGGTCCCATAAATACTTCAGTAAAAATCTTGAGGTACTTAGAAACAATACCACCCTGCAAAGACTGGGCCTAATGTGTTTTTAAGTGGCTCTACTTGGCAGTTCTAATAAATCACTAGCTAAAATTTCAATAGTACTTTGAGGTCCAATTTGTGAGACCCTCCTTGATCGTGTATGTGTGTGTGTGTGTGTGTGTGTGTATGTGTATGCACGTATGTCTCTATAACTACATGTAAAGTTACTTGCACAATTTTTGAAATAATTCCTTCAACCTGGAATAGATTTGTTTTTTGTTTTTTTTCCCTCTTGGTGAATATTTGACCAATTGCAAATGAAATTGCTCACTTTCTCATCAATTTAAAGGAGCCTTAACACAATGGAAGGTAAATTGAGACCCTTTAAAGCCTTGGTATTTAAATAGTTTATTTCACGGTGGAGTACACCTAGACAATGATATTTACATATGAAGGAATAAATGTCCAATTATTACCTTGGTATTCATATTTTAATGCTCTAGATAAGTTCCTTCACTGCAACCTTCCCATTAAATTAGCTGTATTTGCAAAGAGCTCTAAAGATGAAAAGCACTCCAGAATGTTAAATATCATTTAAATATTATATGAAGTGCTGCTCAAGTGGTACATCGGTTGATGCCAAAAATGAGAACAAGGTAGGAAGTATGAAGAGAAGGCTGAGAGTGTGATGATGATGTTCAAGTTTCTGAAGGGCTGTTTCATACTTGATATCAAACAGCTATTCCTTGTTATCTCAGGGGACTTGGTGAGAGCAAAACTTAGGGAAATTCAAGGAATTTATTAAGTGTTCTTCCTTGTTTCATGATATGGTAGATGCTGTCAGACCAATAAGTCATATAATCTCAAAAGTTTATCAAGTCCTTACTAAATTACCTAGTCCAATCCCCTGATTTAAAGGGGAACATTTTCATTGATTGTCCCTCAGGCCTGGAACACTTTTCCTCCTCATCGGTACTTTTTACATTTCATCACTTCCTTCAAGGCTCAGGTAAAGTCTGACTTTCTGAAAGAATCCATTCCCAGGGGGGCAGAGCCAAGATGGTGGAGTAGAAAGACATACATATGCTAGCTCCGAACCCACAGCCCATAAAATATCTGTAAAAAAGAACTCCCAACAAATTCTGGAGCAGCAGAAGCCACGCAACAACAGAGCAGAGCAGATTTCTGTTCCAGAGAGCCCTGAAAACCTCTCACACAAGGTCCATCGCTCCCCGGACCCAGAGCCTAGCCCAGCTCAGCCTTGGCTGCACAGCACTGGGAGTAGCGGATCCCAGCATGCTACAGGGACAGAATCTCCAGTGGCCGCGTTGGTCCCTCCACCCATGGGCCCCAAAGGTTGGTGAGAGGGTCTTCTCGGTTTGCCAAGAGGAGAGTGGGGTGCCCCCATAACTCAGGCCCCCTCGGGAGGCAGCAGCTGAGGTGGGAGCAGACCAGGGCTCCCAAAGCAGGCAGGAGCTGGGATCCATTGTTGAAGGTCTCCACATAAATCCCCTGAGGGAACTGAGCCCGTGAGGTGGCCCTGCCCCTACCTGAGCACCTGAACTTGATCTCACACTGAATAGCAGCCCCGCCCCTGCCCAAAGCCCTGAGAATGGGAAGCAGCATTTGAATCTCAGAAGCCAATTGCTGGCTGGGAGGATCTGGAGGAAAAGTGGGTGTGAAAAAATACTCAGAAGTCAAGTCACTGCCTGGGAAAATGCCCAGAAAAGGGAAAAAAAATAAGACTACAGAAGGTTACCTTCTTGGGGAACAGGTATTTTGTCCCTTCCTTTCATATAAGGAAGAACGATGCTTACCATCAGGGAAAGACACAGAAGTCAAGGCTTCTGTATCCCAGCCCACTCAATGGGCTCAGGCCATGGAAGAGATCAAAAAGGATTTTGAAAATCAAGTTAGAGGGGTGGAGGAAAAACTGGGAAGAGAAATGAGAGAGATGCAAGTAAAGCATGAAAAGCAGGTCAGCACCCTGCTAAAGGAGACCCAAAAAAATGCTGAAGAAAATAACACCTTGAAAAATAGGCTAACTCAATTGGCAAAAGAGGTTCAAAAAGCCAATGAAGAGAAATTCTTCTCTTTCAAAAGCAGAATTAGCCAAATGGAAAAGGAGGTTCAAAAGCTCACTGAAGAAAATAGTTCTTTCAAAATTAGAATGGAACAGATGGAGGCCAATGACTTTATGAGAAACCAAGAAATCACAAAACAAAACCAAAAGAATGAAAAAATGGAAGATAATGTGAAATATCTCATTGGAAAAACAACTGACCTGGAAAATAGATCCATGAGAGACAATTTAAAAATTATGGGACTGCCTGAAAGCCATGATCACAAAAAGAGCCTAGACATCATCTTTCATGAAATTATCAAGGACAACTTCCCTGATATTCTACAACCAGAGAACAAAATAAATATTCAAGGAATCCACAGATCACTGCCTGAAAGAGATCCAAAAAGAGAAACTCCTGCCAACATTGTAGCCAAATTCCAGAGTTCCCAGGTCAAGGAGAAAATATTGCAAGCAGCTAGAAAGAAACAATTCAAGTATTGTGGAAATACAATCAGGACAACACAAGATCTAGCAGCTTCTACGCTAAGGGATCAAAGGGCATGGAATAGGATATTCCAGAAATCAAAGGAACTAGGACTAAAACCAAGAATCACCTACCCAGCAAAACTGAGTATAATACTTCAGGGGAAAAATTGGCCTTTCAATGAAATAGAGGACTTTCAAGCATTCTTGATGAAAAGAACAGATCTGAAAAGAAAATTTGACTTTCAAAAACAAGAATGAAGAGAAGCATGAAAAGGTAAACAGCAAAGAGAAGTCATAAGGGACTTACTAAAGTTGAACTGTTTACATTCCTACATGGAAAGACAATATTTGTAACTCTTGAAACTATTCAGTATCTGGGTACTGGGTGGGATTACACACACACACACACACACACACACACACACACATGCACACACATGCACACACATGCACACACACACATAGAGACAGAGTGCACAGAGCGAAATGAAGAGGATGGGATCACATCTTAAAAAACTGAAATCAAGCAGTGAGTATTGGGAGGAGAAAGGGAGAAATGGAATGGGGTAAATTATCTCTCATAAAGGAGGCAAGCAAAAGACTTATTAGATGAAGGATAAAGAGGGGAGGTGAGAGAAAAACATGAAGTTTACTCTCATCACATTCGACTAAAGAAGGAATAAAATGCACACTCATTTTGGTATGAAAACCTATCTTACAATACAGGAAAGTGGGGGATAAGGGGATAAGCAGGGTAGGGGGGATGATGGAAGGGAGGGCATGGGGAGGAGGGAGCAATTTGAGGTCAACACTCATGGGGAGAGACAGGATCAAAAGAGAGAATAGAAGCAATGGGGGACAGGATAGGATGGTGGGAAATATAGTTAGTCTTATACAACACAACTATTATGGAAGTCATTTGCAAAACTACGCAGATATGGCCTATATTGAATTGCTTGCCTTCCAAACTGAAGGGGTGGGGAGGGAGGGAGAAAGAGAAGTTGGAACTCAAAGTTTTAGGAACAACTGTCGAGTACTGTTCTTGCTAGTAAGAAATAAGTATCACAGGTAAAGGGGTATAGAAAGTTATTTGGACCTACACGACAAAAGAGAAGATGGAGACAAGGGCAGAGAGGGATGATAGAAGAGAGAGCAGACTGGTCATACGGGCAATTAGAATGCTTGGTGTTTGGGGGGGGAGGGGACAAAATGGGAGAAAATTTGGAACCCAAAATTTTGTTAAAATGAATGTTAAAAGTTAAATAAAAAATAAATTGATTAATTTAAAAAACAAAAGAATCCATTCTCAGTTCTTATCCCTAGTACATTTTCCCTAAAAATACCTTCTCCAATTTATCATATATTTATCTTGTTGATATATAGTTGTTAGTTTGTGTATTGTTTTCCTCATTGGACCATAAGCACTTAAACTGTCTTTTGCCTTTCTTTGCAGCCCCCAGTACTTAGCATTGTGCCTAAAGGAGGTACTTCATAAATGATTGTTGACTTGATAAGCTCAACCAACTGTCTACTAAACCGTGTGTGTGCGTGCGTGTGCGTGTGTGTCTCTGTGTGTTTCTGTGTGTATATATGACTGTGTATTTATTTCTCTTGGCTTCTCATACAGAACAATTTTCTCTTTTAATGGGAACATAATCTTTCCTTATTCTTTCCCAGTTTCTTGAGCAATGCAGCTTATCTACCTAGTAATTACAACTTGAGATTTTGCACTTGTCTTCTGAACCTTACTCTGTTCTGGAACTGTGTGTTGCTAACACTGAATATACTTGTATACTGATACAGATCCCTATTCTTAATACCAGTCCTCCATCCTGATTTACAAATCTCTGTCCTGGCTTCTTAATCTGCCCCATTAGTGGCGTTTTTCTCTGTTACTTGACAAAATAGATTCTGAAAAAAAATGTGTCAGAAGTGCATATTTTTAAAAACGAACTATTTTTAATAACATTCTAGGAGAGCTTGCTTTTTAAAGCAATTCAAAGCTAAATTCTTTTGCAAACTGAAATCCATTTGTCAAGCAAGAAGTCATAAATGATCCTTCTTTTCTGACTCCAAGTTATTATATATTGATATATGCTTGCTTAAACTAGATAAAGTCCTTATCAGATATATGCTATTTCATAAACATATGTGTATATATACGTGTACATACATACACACGTGCATATATGTGTTAATATATACATATATATCAGAATTTGTTACAGGGCTAAATTGAATTAAATATATATATACATATATGTGTGTGTGTGTGTGTGTGTGTGTGTGTCTTCCTTCCCTTCAATCCTCCCATAGCACTATGCAAATACAAAGACAGGCTAAAAACAGTTTTTGCTCTCTCTAGGTGTTTTCAGTCTATTGGGGAAACATATACATGCATATCTATGGTACATTCATATACACAACCTTGCTTTCTTTTTTATCATATCTAGATTAATGGAAAAATATTTTTGATATAAATATACAGTATTTACTTAAGATTTGAATGTAATAGAAAGTAGCCTAGAACAAGGACTTCTGAACTTTTTGCCTCATACAAACACACATATACACACATTTCTGGGCATTATTGCTGTTATTATCACCAAGCTATCATTAAAAACGGGTGTGTCATTTCTATTTTTTTCCTGATCCAGTCTTCTCACCATTCTGTCCTCCAAGCTGATCTTTTCTTTATTTGATATTTCCTAAACATTCATAATCTAATTTTTATTATAGTTACTTGTCTCTTTCCCACATTAGTTTTCTAAATTCCCTGAGGGAAGAACCTGGCCATGTTCTGTAACTGTATGTTATTAAGACTGCTTGTTATCTTGCATCTTGAAATAGATTCATATTATTGATAACTGTTCCCCATCCAAGCTTCTTATTCAGCCCCATTACTAATATTCATCTCTACTCCTCGACATAATAATAGATATGTTCTAAAATGTATCTAAAGTGGGTATTTCTATAATGAATCACATTTTTCAAATATACTAGGAGAGTTTGCTTTCTTAAAGAAATCCCATTTGACTTAACTATATCATTTTCCCCCATGTATTCATCTCTACTATTTAGAACACTTTTTGAAGCAGAACTGAATTCTGATCAGCCACGATTCCACCTAGTGGAGTCAATGAACACCAAAAAAAAAAAGAGATATTAATGAAGAAAATCCAGAGCAATTACTCAAACATCTTTCACTCAGATTGTGATCATAATCTGAAAGTATTTCAAAACCTGATCCTGATGAATAGTTTTGGGACTGAGGAATAGACCAAAAACTGTATTGTTATAGGGAACTACCAGATGAGGAAACTCCTACTAATATATTTTAACACCTACTTTGTAACTATAAGAAGCACAACATCCAAAGTACATGATAGATCAAAAGATTACAGATACAGAGGTGGAAGACTCTTCGGAGGTCATTTAATCTTTTCCCTTTATGTTTATAGGTAAGGAAACCGAAACACAGAGAGATTAGATGACTTGACCAGAGTCATGCAGATTGTAAATATGGATTTCATACTATAAATGCCTCAGTTTCACACTGACTCCCAGTGTTTTTCTTGCTGATATAACACCCTCTCTGTAGCTATGCCCCCAAATTCCAATAGAACTAGCAGATCCAGATTTTTCCAGAGATCAGCTGATTATTCCTCCTTTCAAACTTCTAGAAGTAACTGAGAGGCAGTATTATTACACATGAGTTCCCCCTCAAAACCAAAATCTGGTGCGTTCCTTATTTTTTATCAGGCTGACAGATTTAATTGACTTTTAGAAAGGGCACTTACCATAATGGTATAGTAAAAACAGTTCGTACAAAACATTCTACCCACACTGAGGCACATTATCTCCTGGCTATCACATTATCACATTTTCTGGAAAGATTGGTCTCAGTCTTTGGGCTCAGTGATCTTCCCATTGTAATCATCTATGTTTGTCTTTGTCCTTGCTGTGTGTCTTTCTTCCCTGCATTGGATGCATTATATCTTGTCAATATTTCTCCCCCTCCCCAAGACTCAGTCAATAATGAGGGAAAGGGAGAAAATGGGAGGAGATCTCTCCTATCCACTCCAGAAGGGTTCCCTCTCAGGGACCTGATATGAACTAAAATCCTCAATTCAAGAACTAAAGTACTCCACTCCAATTACTTTAGACTGGTTCACAGATGAACTGATTGCTATTTCTTTTTACATAGGCTCATTGGATGTGACTAATGGTCTCAAGTAATCACACTGCTTTCTTTCTTGACTAAGTCAAAGAAATTCTACCCTCAAAAAGCAATCACAGTGTATAAACTCTCTTGCTTATAATTTAAAAATCAATGTCTTCACACTTGTAAATAAATAGGCAGGATATGTGGTACACCCTTCCTCCTTGTACCAACTTTCTAATCACCATTTGTAGTGCCCATTTAATTCATCCAGATGGATTATAGTTCAACTTTTTCTTCCTTAACTCCTGAAATAATATTTCTTCAAGGAGTACTAGAAGAAGAACAATAAGTGAGATATCCAAAAGTTCTGTAGTTTTCCCACCCCAACTCTTACCATCTTTTCATTCTTCCCATAAAGTAGATAAATATAATTAACTTCGTTGTAGAAATGCTCTTTCTCTCTTCTTTTGTCTTCTCCTCTCTCTCCTCTTTCACTCCCCTTTAAAAGGAGTGATCCTTTCAATTTCCTGGATTATCTTTTGCAACAAGCAATTTTATAACAAGATTATTGCTGGACATGAAGCTTTCCTCTCTTCATGTATCCAGTGGTGAGGTGGTGAAGGGGAAATAGAGATATCCTTCTGTTTTCAATACCTCCAAGTATTCTTAATTAAGGTGAATATTCCCTCTTTCAGGGAGATTTTTCTGGATGTACACCTTTGTAAACAGAAATAAAATATAAAATGCAGTTAAGCCAGGGGAAAATGAATCTTTCACAGTATAGCTGAGAAAATCTTTCCATGGATGAAGTCTAAAGCAATAATCCAAATGAAAAATCCTGGTTTCTATGAAGAATCATCTCCTTTCTTAGCCAAATCTCTTTTGAATGTAACTTCTTACTAGGGTGAGTGATATAACTTGTCTCACCAGCTAGAACAAAATGAACATAGTTCTTTTTTACATGTGAGAGTGAGAATAGAAACCTATGTTCGTAACATAGGATATTTTTAAGCTCCTTGTCTTTATTGTCAAAACAAAATTATTTGATCAGATTACCTCCAAGGCACTTTTTATAGCTCAAACATTCTGTGATTCTAATCTTGGCTTCGACACGAATTTATAAAAGAATATAGGCAATATGTGGTGTCATAAAACTTTGTAGAGAATCTACAAATGATACACCCCCAGATATTCAATTCAATTTTATGTTCTCTTTTGACTTATGGCTTCCTACGTATATTTATGGCCCTGTAGTATAGGAAAGTCAGAAGGTTCACTGCTAGTGTGCAAAAGTCTTGAAATATCAATTATGAATCTTTTTTCTCATTTTTCTTATACTGCACAGCCATTTTCCCCTGTTGTCCTCACTTTGCTTTACTATTGATCCTTCTCTACTTTTATTCTTTCATATTCAGGGCATAAATATTATTTTCAGTATGATTGAGGTGCTTTTCCCTTTAACTGACATACAATTTAATTTAAGATCATGATTTATTTACTCACTCATTCTAGTACCTGGAAAATGAATTGAATGTTGCTAAATCAAATGTTTCTGGAAAAACCAAAAAACAATGTAGCATTTATCCTTACATGCATTCTTCCACACATTACAATCAGTTGACTTACTTCTATCTAATATGGAAATGCAGTATATTTATATAAAAGTCTGTTTTTAGTTTCATGTTAGATAGCAATATATTTTTATATACATATATACATATACTCATACACACATAGCCTCCTTCTGTAAGTATATGCTTAACTCAAATCCATATCAGAAGTTTTAGGAACTTAGTACATCTTGGCACACTGTGCGCAGTATAACAACTGTGAAGTAGATATTCTCTCTCTCTCTCAGTGTCTCTCTCTGTTTCTCTCTCTGTATCTGTCACTGTCTCTGTCTGTATGTCTGTGTATCTGTGTGTCTGTCTCTCTGTCTGTCTGTCTCTCTCTCTCCCTCCCTGTAAATAGAAATACATTTGTATTACCACAAAGAATTAAAGTATGCATTGATTACAAAAGGAAAAATCTAACTCAAAGAAAACTATGCAAATTTGATCATCAAAGATGGAGAAATTAATGTGACCAAATCATTACTTCTCATTGGGAAATTCCAACTACTTTTAAAACACAATTATGGAGGGAAATTGTACCTAAAAATAGAAAATTAGAGGGGATATGATTCACGGTTTATGTGAACATAGAAGAAACGCAGAAAACTCTAAATGAAATATGAAAAGGATGGAAAGGGTAATTATCCCATTGCTACTGTGGAATCTGGTCTTGGGTCATGATCAGGAAGAAAAAAAAATAAGACAGAGTTTTGTCGTATTTTGATACATCTACTGATAGAAAAAGTTTCAAGACCTTTGGAAACATAAGGAAAGAAGAAAAAATCCCATAAATGATTATCTTAGTGGGAAAGAGTTAAGAGGATTTTTCAGAGATGAGTTTTGGAATTGTGATTTAGAAGCAGAAATATAAAGAATAGTAAGAAATAATTTCTAGGGAGATACAAGATCATGAGGCTCAGAATGCATGAAATGTGTCATTTTCAGTGAAAATGTAATGATTCATCAAGCTTTTTTCCCTCCTTATATTCGCTTGCATTTTCTTATCTATGTACACATTGCATCCTTCTACTAAAAATGTAAGCTCGTTGAAATTAATGAGCTTGGTATTCCAAGGTCATTTGACTGGATTTGTCCAAAAAAGGACTCTAATATTCTCCATGTCACCATATTGTATATTGTTCTTGATTCTAATTCGTACTTGTCAGTCAAAGTTGGGATTTATTCTAATTTTTGTCTATAGGAAAAAGAATTATTTCATAATTATTTTACTTACTGGTTCTTGTCAGCAACTGTTAAAGAGCAAAAGACAAATGAATATTTTTGTAGTGAAAACAAAAGTTTCATTGAAGTTCATCAAAAATTCTGTTTTATTACATAACAATTGCCTTCTTTAACTTTTTCATAGCCTGTTATAAATTCGTATGGTAGCAATACCCTGAGGAATATAAGACAGAAATAAATGATAGAGGAATTTATCTCTTAGATACCAATTCCCTACATTGAATGAAATTACCAAAATTCATTGCCATGGGCACAGATGTAAAGACAGACACAGAAAAGAATATATTACTTATTGTGGTGACGACCTGAGGAAGACCTAAATTCCGGTCCCTTTAATGATACCTGGGTCACTTTGAACAAGACACTTCTCCCTGAGCTTCAAGCAACTACTCTAAGATTCCAGTCTCCTTCGGGTGGATAGAGTTACTTACACTAGGAAAATCATAGGCCCTTAAAGTATTGATATAATATTATGCTCTAACCTTTCTGATGCTGTGTATGTGGCCTAATGAGGTCCTCTAAACAATGGCAACCCATACTTGTCACAGAATTCAGTACATAAGAGCATATTCATCCTAATACTCAACGTGTCAATTATATTCCATGCAAGTTATTCTGTACTATAATCTTAACTCACTCAGTCCATTAACCGTAAAGTCCAGCCCTTCAATAGCTTGACATTCATTTTGACATTCTCCAATTTATAATTCTCCAATATCAGTTCAAAAGGGAATTGATAATGGGCAGAAGGGGCAGAAAAAGATAAGCTCAGACAAAACGAGGCAAGGTCATGCTACATGTCCTAGAGAATATTCTTAAGAAAGGAGGCAAGTAAAAACAGAGAAGTGATAGTCCATGAATCGAAAGGGGAAATATTTTGTTCTGATTTTATTTCCTTAGCCGTTTTCCTAAGTAAGCAGTCACATGTCTCCTCATTTCTTCAGGGATGATGAATACTAGAGGTGGATTATAAATCAGTTTCAGGGCTCTCTGAATGGAGCTATATTAGATATGTGACTTTTGATACTTTAGCCTAAAATATTTATTTTTTTCTCTCAAGAATAACCTTATAGATGTATCTTCAGGGAAATTTTGTCTAGATTTATTTGTGGTTCCATGAAAGCAGCTAGGGAAGCAACATTTTAATGGAGCAAGGTATTATTATAAAATATGCTCTTTTTAGACTTTTTGAGAGTGAACTCTAATTTTTTAATCTCAAATATCAAAATAACATCATTATTTTAGAAATGTTTGGGCATTTGATGAGAGATTATGGAGGATGAGAATGATAATATCCAAAAGATGAGAGATAAATGATGATACTAGTATAATTCTCCAAATACTGTCAACGACAATGCAGAAATGGAGGAAAGGCTATAATTCTTTGGAGCATTTATAGAACGATATAGGTTTAGAGTGACTTGTTAGGTTGCTATTTGCTCTAATGGAAGGAATGGATATCCACATGGATAATTCAGATTCATTAAAATACTGAAATTGCAAAATGTCCATATATCAAGAGTATCCCCTATGTAGATATTATAGAATCAGAGATGGAAAGGACATCCAGTTCTAACTTCATACCTGAATTGGAATCCCTTTTCCAATATCTGCAGCCAAGTTATCCAATGTTTATTTGAAGATCTATAGTGACTGAAATACATTACTTCCTAAGGCCACCCACTCTATATTTTTCCATTTTACAATTCTCATAAATTGCATTTATTTCTTCTCTTGGGGCCATGGGAAAAGAAAGTTATCAGTGATAACTTTAGATATTGAAGAATACTTTCATATTTTCTCTCTTCCTCAGGGATATTCTTTTCCAAACTATAAAATTCAAGTCTTTTCCATTGATACTTATAGGCCTGTATTTTAGGTTTCTTTATTATTCTGGTCAACTCTTCTTTGGAAAAGATTTATCTTTTCAGATATCTTCCTAAGATATGGTATTGAGAACTGAACACTATCTTCCCATATGACTTGACAAAGGAAGTGTACAGAAAGGCTTTTAATTTCTTTTTTTTGGGGGGGGGGTGGAGGGCGATTTAAATATCTCCTTAAAGTAACCTAAGATTGCATTCTTAGTTGGTCCTACCCTGATGCCTCATCAGAGTGAGAGGATGACGCTGGGGTTTAAAAAAAAAATCCCAGCTGTAGAAGTCTTCAAGTACAGATTAGGTACATGTACTACCATATGATCTATTAACCAGTCTCACCAAATTTGAAATCTCATCATCAGAGAGATACAGAGGCAGAAACACAGGTTGGTATTGCAAAATGCCTTAAAAGTCACCTAATGTGTGTGTGTATATACACACATATACACATATACATTTCTGTATACATTTATACACAGGCATCTATATAAATATATGCATATATGCATATACATATACATGTGTCACACACACATATATGTATGTCTATGTATGTGGTAGACAGATAATGTGTCTGTACATGTATGTACAATTATGTTAGTTGGGTGGTGCTGCAGTGTGCACCAGTGAAGGGGATGCACATCATGACAAAATTAAATATTCTTGCAGATGAAGCTCCAATTCATTTGGGGGATCCTATATCATACAGTTAATTCATTTTATTTGGGTTCACAATTTCTAAATCACAGAATACCGATAGCACCAAATTCAGAGAAAGATCATGACTGATAATCATGACCTGAATGAAAATACTCCCTTAAAACAAAAGAAAAATAATTGTAGTGTTTTCATACGAGCTATATTGTGTAAATGATTAAAAAGAATATTTAATTGCATTTTAAAAGCAATGAATCTGATTAATTCGCTTTGTAAAGGCTATTGTTGGGCTAAAATGCTTGACATATTTCGTTTTAATTTTATAAAGTCTCAGTTTTGTAAATTCTTGAAGTACCTTGCCTTTGGAATTGAGAGAAAAGGAGAAGACAGATTTTTGTCTCTTAGTTTTGAGAAAATAGATTTAGAGCTAGAAGGAATCTTTGAATAAAAGCCCCTCATTTTGTAGATAAAAAAAAAGTACAAAGAAGCCAAATCACTTGTTCAAAGTCACACAGAGAAAAAGTAATTGAGCGTCTTCAAAGCCCGGTTTTTTCACTGCAAATCTAGCACTCTTGATAATGCATGTCACTGCCTTAACATATGATGCTTTGTGTACTTATGAGTTATAACATATATTCGTTCTCTAAATACAGTGTGTTCGCTGGCCCAGGATCCCTTATGAGTTTCTTAGAGTATAATATTATTTATTTTTCTCCACATCACAACTAGAATATAGGGAATTATGTCATTTTACAAGCAATTTTTATTTATTGATGTGATTGTATTCCAAGAAGCTTTGTTGCAAGTCATAGTAGAGAAGTCTGTGCTTAATATACATATCAGTAGTGTGTAATGGGAAGAGTACTGGGTTTGGGGGTTTTGTTTGTCTTTTTTCTTGTAATCTGAAGAAGTGAATTTGAGTTTGAGGCCTAATATTAGCTGAGTTAATCTGGGTACATCACTTAGGAGTCATACAGGGAGAGAGTTGAAATGCATCATAGAGTTAATCTGATTTAGTCATCTCCTTTGGGAAACAGCACTGGAGAGAAGAAATCAATTGCCCAGTGTTACATGAGTGATAATTTTTGAGGCTAGAACTTGGAAGCAATTGTTCCTGAGTTCTAACCAAATATTTTCTTCATATTGTTCTATCTACCATAAACTCCCTGAAGTCTCATTCATTCAATCAATCAGCAAATATTTATGATGTAGACACTGAGTGAAGAACACCGTGACTCATTTCCTTCATCTCTAAAGTGGGACTACTGACACTTGCATTATGTACTTGGGTGGGTGTGAGGAAAAAGCTATGCGAACCTTTAAAGGACGCATATGATTTCCAAAAGCTTCTTTGAAATTCTATACTTTTAGCTTTCCTTTTCTCTGTGTGTTTTTTTTTAACATTTTTTTTCTGAGACTAAATCTAGCATTTACTACAAAATAATATCCTTGGGGAAATATCTCTCTTCATAAAGAAAACACAGTGGCTTGAAAGCCATCAGACCCAAGGTATTTTACTCCTTTCAGTTCAACAAAATTTTGATTAAAAAAAAAAAAGGAACAATATGTCACACATGGAGGATGCCAGCTGGAAGATATGTGTTTCTTTTATTATCATCTGTGCCTCGGGGATGGAAAATGTTGAATCCCAGGAAGAAAATGAAAAACACATGTGGTTCAACTTTATAGGAAACCCTGTGAAACAACTATTTTAGTGGAAGCAATACATCATCTTAGCTAATTTTCAATCTATGCTCAAAAGATGAAAATGAAGAGGAATGTTCCCTTAAAAATGTCAAATATATATTATGTAAATATAATTTATATATTATTTCATATATATTTCAATACATATATTTATATATCATATATATATATCATACACACACATACATAATTTCAATCCAAAGAACAGTGAAATTTAAAAACTTATTGTTTGGGTTCTACATCTTCCATTATCTAAGAAACGAGAAAACGATTCTGGAATTCATGCATTTTCCTCATCAACTACAAATGAACCATTTGTTGATGTTAGTGTTCACTCTATGTTTTCTGGTACAATACGATATTTATACTGAAGGACAATAAATATAGTCTTCATAAAAACAAAAAGTATTGATTATTAGATTCTCAGTAATCCTGATCATTTTTGTCAACATAGTGAAAATAGAGTCATTCTGTATGGTTTTTTTTTTATTTCTGAGAATATTGACTCTGCACGTTCACAGCTTCAAGTAGGTTGCCACAACAAATGTAATTTTGCCATAAAATCATTAGCACAATCTAAACAAAACTCAAGAGTGCATCTAACTCTGAAATATCTCGGACAAGTAAAGGTAATATTGCTACCTCACAAAATAG
This sequence comes from Notamacropus eugenii, assembly GCF_028372415.1. Taxonomy (NCBI): domain Eukaryota; kingdom Metazoa; phylum Chordata; class Mammalia; order Diprotodontia; family Macropodidae; genus Notamacropus; species Notamacropus eugenii. The sequence continues at coordinate 119,962,643 of NC_092872.1, read as the reverse complement.
TAAATTTCAATTTTGGATAAATCTGTCCTAGATTTTGAACTGAACTTTCTGTAACTTTCTTCATCTGCTAGTAATTCTATCCTCTGGAGTTAAGCAGAAAAGTCTAATCTCTCCTTTATGGAATAGCTTTTCAGATATTAAATGACTATCATCATGTTCAGATTAAATTTTCCATTGTCTACACTATCTCCCAAGTTCCTTCAATTTAGTTCCATATGATATTTTTTAGAGCTTACCCATATTCATAGATACACTTATATGAATGTAATTTAGGTAATGAAGATTCTCTCTTAAGATTTGTTTTCTGTAATTGTTCGCAGTATTCCAATATTCAATTCTATATAGAGTTGGAATATAAAATATGATATTCTAGATAGGAAGAAGATGCATATATGGAATGGATCAGAAATTCACATGCATCAAAGAAAACCAAAGAGGTAGTAGTAAAACAAAACAGTCTCCTTGATAAGACAGCATTATGATACTGATGCAAGTAGGCAAATCTGACCTCAGGAGAACTACTGATATTTAACGGGATGCAACACGTGATTGAACTAAGACCTTGGACAAGTATGCTTCATTCCAAAAGAGCAAAACATGTATGTACATATATATATATATATATATATATATATATATATATATATATATATATATATATATATATATATACATATATATATATGTATATATATATATATATATACATACATATATATATATGTGTGTATATATATATATATATATATATATATATATATATATATATATATATATATATATATACACACACACACATATGGTGGAAAATATTTGGATAGAGATAACTGAAGAGAAAAACACATACAATTTGTTGTGAGAGTATTCCATAGGCCACATAGACTGATGGAAGTAATAGATGAGGAGTTTGGGGAACTGAGTCACAATGTAGAGAATAGAATATGTTATGTAAATGATGAAACTGCAACTCTTAGGATAGCTCCTTAAGTTCTCAGGCAAAAATAGAGTATCTAAGTTCCTGAATTGCTCTAATGACTATCTAATGTGGAGGAGATAATGAAGTGAATTATTATTCTGAACCTGATTCTCATCAACAATAGCAACTGATTGCTGAAGGGGAAATGATGAGAGCTTTGGGGAAAAGTGACCACTCCATTAAAGTAGAATTCATAACTGTGAGAGCGAAAATGCTATGAATGCTTTATTAATTTATGAATTATTCCCTTAAAGTAAATTTCAAAGACTTTAGAGAACAAATAGGCAGAATTCTTTGACCTTTTTTTTTTACAGGGAAATCTACTTGAAAAGAAATGGGAAACACTTGAGAATAAAATTCTGAAGGTACATATGCATGTGATTTTGATGATAAAGTTGTCTAAAGAGACTGATATGGATGTTCAGGGAACTCATTGACTTGAGTTTTCTATAAAAAGATGGTTGCATGAGTAGTCAACTATGAATTTGTGAATGGCCTTGTAAACCTTAATTCATATGCCTTAAAAACTTAGAATAGGTTTGGATTTTGATAAATATTTAGTGAAAACAGGGCCTTTTTAGGAGAACATTGGGGAAAAGAGGTTGATCATTAACAAGTATTTATTAAGCTCTTAGTATTTCTCCTTTTAGGACTTAGGACAAAATGACAGAGAATTTAAACAATTTTCTGTCAAAGACTGTATGTTATATAAAACAAAACAATGCATTTTTATAAGTAGATGCCATATATGTACAAAATATGCAGTTTAATTTTGAGAAAGCATAAGTCGCAACTGGGAAAAATCTGTAAAGATCTCACAAATACGGTGTCACTTGACAAGAACTTTGAACTGATCAAATATCCCACAAGGTTACAATCTGGGGGGAAGATATTTTCAGAAATAGGTGACCAGGCTTAGATAACACATGGTACAGAAAATTTGAGTGTGAAAAATAGCCAGTAGGCCCTCTTGGGCAGAATGTAGAGTACATGAAGAGGAACAATCTGTAATGAGCCTGGAAATCCTAGAATGTTACTGAATACAGATTAGGTAATGCGTTAAGTGTCAACACAGGAATTTCTATGTTGTCCTAGAAACAATGGGAAACATTATAACTTCTTGAGGAAGAAGATGAAATCACCCAACGTGCTCTAAGGCTATCACTGCCAGCTGAATGAAAGATCAATTGAAGAGGGAAGAGTCTTCACATAGGGCGTCCAATTAGAAAGCTACTGAGATAGTTCTGTCAGAGATATTAGAGGATCTTTGCTCAAGATAAATGGAATAATGACAGTTGAATTGGAGTAAAGAACTACCACACAGCTCTCATCTTGTTTCTGTTTACTATGCAGCAGAAAATGATTTTTGGATCAAAAAGAAGAGAATAAAAGTGGTTGTGAAGGAGCAAAAACTAAAGATAAGTAAGGGAATTGTAAGAATACATGTGCAGCTGTCTTCAGCAAGTTTAAATCCTGGGTCTGGAAGAATACAACTCAGGGAACTAGAAGAAATCTCAGATGTAATGACTGAACTGCTGACAGCGATTTTTGAAAAACTGGAGAAAATACCCTGACATTAATTAGAAAACTTACTAATTTTGAAAAGAAGATTGCTTTTCTCCACTGCAGCTTAGTGAGTGTTTGATTCGCGAGGAAACTCTAGAACATATTTTTAAGAGACAAATCTCGGAGTTTTCTTTCAGAATGCTGACATCCAGGGACAGCACAATTTGCTCCCCATGCTATCAGAGAAAGACTTGTTCCTGATCTTAATAGTAACTGTCATTACACAGCACTGTCACCTATTCTAGACTGCCTTACAATGTAATAGAAAGGTCTTCATTCACCTGGCTCCATCCATGCAACCACAAACTTCATCATACTATATACTATTTCATAAGTGGACCCTGTGTCTTTAAAAATATTTCTATGACTATTCAAAGGAGAACCAAAAACATAAAACATAATAATTAAGGCCATCAAAGACGAAAAGTGAATGAATGGACAAATGATACTGATGATAATGAGAGAGCTTAAAGTTATATTACTTTAAGTTGGATTTCTTTTATTTAAATGTGTATAAATGTAAAACAAATTTATTTGATTGTATTGATATTCAAAACTTTAATAATTTTAAAAGTTCAACTGAGATGTGAATTTTCATTTTTTTCCCAAATTTATTAATTTGTTTTCAGTTTTCAACCTTCACTTCGATAACTTTTAAATTTTTCCGCCTCCCTTCCCTCTCCCTCCTCAAGATGATATGCAGTCTTATATGGGCTCTTCACATACATTCCTATTAAACAGATTTTCACATTAGCAATGACGCATAGAAGAGTTTCACTGAATGGGAGAAATCATGAGAAAAATAAAACAAAACATAACAAAGGGGAAATAGTGTCTTTCATTCTTCATTCAGACTCTATAGTTCTTTCTCTGGATATGGATGGCATTTCACATCATGAGTTCTTTGGAAATATTTTAGGTCCTTGCTTTGCTGAGAAGGGCCAAGTTTATAAAAATCAGTCCTTGCATACTGTGGCCATGACTGTGTATAATGTTCTCCTGTTCAGCTCATTACAGTCATCATGAGTTCATATAAGTCTTTTCAGGTTTTTCTCAAGTCCACCTCTTCATCATTCCTTGTAGGACAATAGTATTCCATTACAATCATATATCACAACTTGTTCAATCATTCCACACTTGAGGGCCATCCCCTCAATTTCCAGGTCATGGCTTTACAAAAAGTTTTGGTAAAAATGTTTCTGTACATGTAGTTCCTTTCCCCACTTTTATGATGTCTTTTGGATAAAGCTCTAGAAGCAATATTTCTGGGTCAAAGGGTACGCACAATTTTGCAGCCCTTTGGGCATAGTTCCAAACTGCTCTCCAGAATGGGTGGATCAGGTCACAGTTCCACCAACAACGAATTAGTGTTTCAACTCTCCCACTTCTTCTCCAACATTTATCATCTTCCTGTTTTCTCATGTTAGTCAATCTTATAGGTGTGATGTGGTACTTCAGAGCTGTTTTTGATTTGTATCTCTCTAATCAATAGTGATTTAGAGCATTTTTATATTACTATAGATAGCTTTAATTTCTTCCTCTGAAAACTTCCTGTTTATATCCTTTGACCATTTATCAATTGAGGAATGGCCTGTATTTTTTTTCTATATATTGTAGAAATGAAGCCTTTACCACAGACATTAGTTGAAAAATTCTTTCCCAGTTTTCTGCTTCCCTCCTACTCTTGGTTGCATTGATTTCTTTTGTGCAAAAACTTTTAAATTTAAGGTAATTAAAATTATCCATTTTGCACTTCATAATGTTCTCTGCCTCTTGTTTTGTCATAAATTTCTCCATTGTTCATAAATCTGAAAAATACACTATCCCTTGCTCCCTTAATTTGTTCATAGTAACAGCCTTTATACCTAGATGATGTACACATTTGAACTTTATTCTGGTATGTGGTGTTAGGCATTGGTTTATGCCCAGATTCTGCCACACTATTACCCAGTTTTCCCAGCAGCTTTGATCAAACAGTGAGTTCTTATTCCAGAAGCTGGAGTCTTTGGATTTATCAAAGAGTAGACTGCTATATTCTTTGACTACTGTGTTTTGAGTACCTAACCTATTTCACTTATCTACGCATCTGTTTCTTAGCAAGTATGAAGTGGTTTTGATGATTGCTGCTTTATGATACAATTTGAGATTTGGTATGGCAAGACCAACTTCCCTAGCATTTCTTTTCATCAGTTTCCTTAATTTTCTGGACCTTTTATTCTTCCAGATGAATTTTGATATCATTTTTTCCACCTCTATAAAGTAATCTTTTGGTTGTATAATTGATATGACAATGAAGTAAATTAATTGAGATAGAATCTTTATTTTTATTATAATTAATTTCTAATTATTGTTTTAGTTTCCTCCTTGTTGCAGGTGAGTTCATCCTTTTCATTTCGTTAATGGTAAGTTTGTTTACTTCTTTCTTTTTTTAATCAAATTTTCTAAAGTTTTATCATTTTTTCATAAAGCCAACTATTAGTTTTTATTTATTAGTTCAATAGTTTTCTTACTTTCAATTCTACCATTCTCTCTTTTGGTTTACAGGCTTTCCAATTTTGTATTTAATTGGAGATTTTCCATTTGTTCTATTTCCAGCTTTTCTAGTTGCACACCCAATTCATTGATCTCATCTTTCTGTATTTTGTTCATCTAACATTCAGAGACATGAAACTTTCCCTTAAATCTGATTTCAGTGCATCCCATAAGTTTTGGTATGCTATCTTATTTTTGTACATTGTCTTGAATGAAGCTATTAATTATTTCTATGATTTGTTCATTGACACACTCATTCTTTAGGTTTAGATTATTTAATTTCCAATTAATTTTGATCTATCTTTACATGGTCTTTCATTACATATAATTTTTATCATTTTATTATCTGAAAACTATGTGTTTACTATTTCTGACATTCTTCACTAAATTTTGAGGTTTTTATGCCCTAGTACGTGGTCATTTTTTGTGTGTATGCCATATACTGCTGAGAAAAAGGTATATTCCTTTCTATTCCCATTCAGTTATCTCCTGAAGTGTATCATGTCTAACTTTTCTAGAATTTTATCCATCTCCTTACCTTCCTTCTTGTTTATTTTGAGGTTAGATTTATCAAATTCAGAGAGGGGGAGGTTGAGGTCCCCCACTGATATATTTTTGCTGTCTATTTTGTCCTGTATCTCCCTTAACTTCTCTAAAAATCTGGATGCTATACCACTTGGTGCCTATATGTTTAGCAATAATATCACTTTATTGTCTATGGTGTTTTTTTTAGCGGGATCTAGTCTCCGTCCTCATCTCTTTGATTAGATTTATTTTTGCTTTACTTTGTCCAACATTAGGATTGCTACCCCTGCTTGTATTCTTTCTTTTTTTACCTCACCTGAAACATAATATATTATACTCCAGCCTTTTACCTTTGCCCTGAATGTATTCCCCTGTTTCAAATGTATTTCTTCTCAACAACATATTGTAGGATTTTGAATTTTAATCTATTTTGCTATTACCTCCATATTATGGGAGAGTTTATCCTATTCACATGCTCAGCAATGATGGCTATTTGTGTCTTTCTCTCCATCCTATCCTTCTGTTTATGCCTTTATTTCTATATTCTCCTTTACCCTTTTTAAGTTTTACTTTTGACCTCTCCTTCTCTCAACCTTCCCTCCCTCAATTTGTTCCTCCATTTTAATTACCTTTTCCTTACAATTTCTTCCCTCCCTTCCAACTAAACTCTCCCTTTTCTTTCCCCTTTCCCGCACTACTGCCTATAGGTTAAGTTAGATTTCCATACTAACTCAGTATATTATTCCCTCCTTGAACGAAATCCAATGAGAGTAAAGTTCAAACAATGCTCATCTCCCTCCTTTCTTTCTCTCTACTATATGTTTTTGTGCCTCTTAGTGTGATGTAATTTACCATTTTCTCCCTCCTTCTTTCCTCTTCTCCCATTACAATTCCTTCACACACTTGAATTAGCTTTTTTTAAAATTATCATATGGGTTAATTTGTACCCATACCCTCTATCTATCTATATATCCATTTTAAATGTTGTGATAAATATTCAGTTTTCAAGATTTACAAGTGTCATCCTCCAAATAAGAATGCAAACACTTTGTCCATACTGAATAACAAGTTGTTGTTGTTGTTGTTGTTTTTTTTTACTCTTTACTTTTCTGTGCCTCTCTTGAGTTACATATTTGAATACCAAATTTTCCACTGACCTCTAACCTTTTCATCAGGAAGGTCTGGGGATCCCTTATTTCATTGAATGTCCATCTCCTTGCCTGAAAGATTACACTCAGTTTTGCTGGGTAATTGATCCTTGATTGTAGTTCAAACTCCTTTGCCTTACAAAATATCATTTTCCATTTCCTTAGATCTTTTAATGTAGAAGCTGCAAGGTCCTGTGTGATCCTGACTGCAGTTCTTCAATATTTGAATTGTCTCTTTGTGGCTGCTGTCAGTATTTCTCCTTGACATGATAATTCTGGAATTTGGCTGCAATCTTGCTTGCCATTTTCAAGTTAGGATCTCTTTCTGGAAGTGATGAGTGGATTCTTTTGATGATGATTTTGCCCTCTGGTTCTAGGACCTCAGGGGAGTTTTCCTTTATGATATCTTGGAAGATATTGTCCGGGCTCTTTTTTACCCACCAAGGTTTTCCTGTATACCACTAATTCTTAGATCTTTTTTCCTCCTAGATCTGTTTTACAGGTCATTTGTTTTTCCAACGAGATATTTTACATTTTCTTCTATTTTTATCATTCTTTAGATTTCTTTTGACTGATTCTTGATGCCTCATAGAGTCATTAGCTTCTACTTGTGCAATCCTAATTTTTAAGCTATTATTTTCTTCAGTTATCTTTAGTACCTCTTTTTCCATTTGTACAATTTTTCCTTTTAAGGAGTTATTTTCTCCAGTTAGATTTTCTATCTCCTTGTCTGTCTGGCCAATTTCACTTTTTAAGAAACTGTTCTCTTCAGTGAATTTTTTTCATTTTCTCAATTATGTTCTTAAAATCATTGGTCAATTTTTCTTTTGTCTCCCTAATTAGGCTTTTAAAATCCTTGAGCTCTTCCAGGCATGCTTTTTGGACTTGAGACCAGTTCACGTTACCTTTTGATATTTACTCTGTGGGGACAGTGTCAGTGCTCTCCTCTGCTGAATTCATATTTTGATCCTTCCTGTTCCCACAATAAGATTGTATGATTTTTGCTTTTCTAATTTGTTTCTTCCTAATGGTGATTGCCTTTTTCCTGTTTTTTAAAGCGGATATCTGCTTCTGGGGCACAAGGAGCTCTTTCTCATGTTTCTCATGGTGAGAACTAGGGGCCTGGTTTATGGCTTTGTGTGCTGTGGCCTTTGGTTCTGTCTTCTAAAAGCTATATAGTGCTGATCCTGAGCTGACTGATGTGTGTCAAGGTTGAGGCCAGTTGAAGTCTTTCTGAGTTTCCCTGGGGTTACAATGAAGCTCACAGAATGAGGTGTTGGGTAGTGCTTGTCTGTCCACTGGAAGTCTCTTCCTACCCTAGCACTATGCTCCAGCACAGGCAGGCTCAGCAGCTGATGGAACACTGTCTGTTCTGGTATCTGCCCATTTCTCCTGGCTGTCCTAAAGCCCACCTGGGGTCTTGGTCTTGGTGATTACTGGCTCCACTCCTTCGGGCTCAGCATCTTCTGTAAATCCACTGAGGTGGGGATTGCTGGGATGCCTCCAGTCTTTCACTGTTCCCCTTCAAACACAGCAAGAGGGAACTTTCCTGTGATCTCCCTAGCAGCCTGAGATAAAAGACTTGTATACCCCTTCTGCTGCTGGCTTCACTATTCCAAGATTTTTCCTGGGACAATATTCTCTGGGTTTTTAAGATCAATAGGATGGAGGATGAGAACATTTACAGTTTACTTCACCATCTTGGCTCCTCGAAGTTCAAGCCAATGATTTTCAGATACTTTATCTGTGGACTTATAGCACCAGGAATAGCTACTGCTGTTGTCATGGGCTTCTTTCTCATCCAGCTCTGCCAGACTCCCATCCTGTATTGAGAGGTTTTGGAATCAACATTTCCACTGGTGATTCATTCTATCTGAGCCACTGCTTCAGTATAGAACAGACACTCTGTGCTCCCCAAGTGTAGTGTAAGGGATCCTTCCTATCCACTTTTCAGGCTGTCCTGGCCTGGAAATCTGCCACTTTGTCTTCTAGTGCATTCTGCTACTCTAAAATTTGTTCAGAGTCACTTTCATAGGGGTATCTGAAGGAATTTGTGGAAGAGCTCAGGTGAGTCCCTACCTTCATTCTGCCATTTGGACTACATCCCTAATTGTGAGCTTTTAATAAGAGCAATAAATGATGTTCATAAAATTAATAACTAGTAATTATATAACACTTACAAATTTGCAAATTATCTCATCTATTCTCTCACTTGATCCCCAAAACCTATACTTACCCACAAGGTATGTTGTTTTTCAGTCATTTCAATCATATCTGCCTCTGGAGTTTTCTTCACAAAGATATTAGTGGTTTAACATTTCCTTCTCCAGCTCACTTTGCAGATGAGGAAACTGAGGCAAACAAGATTAAGTTACTCAGAGTTACCAAGCTAGTATGTGTTGGAAATTGGATTTAAATTCAGGTTCTCCTGACTCTAGGACTGACATTATCCACTGGGCCATGCAGCTACCCAATTTTTTTTTTTTTTTACTTTTTAAAATTTTTTTCCATTTCCATTGTACAGATGAGGAAACTGAGGCTCAAAGATATTAATTGACTTGCCCACAGTTATATGATTAGTTTATGTATGAAACAGGATTTGAACTCAGGTCTTCTTAATTCCCAAGTCTAGTGGTCTATCTAATATGCCACCTTTGTTTTAAGGGTTCATATACTTTATCACAATAGCAGTTAGACAGCATAGTAGTTAGAGTGTTCAGAATGGAGTGAGAAAAATTCTTCTTTCCAAATGTAAATCTGTCTTCAGATATTTACTAGCTTTGTGCCTCCGGGCAAGTCACATAACCCTTTTAAACCTTGGTTTCCACAACTACAAAATGAGCTGGAAAAGGGAATGGCAAACCATTCCAGTATCTTTGCCAAGAAAACCCTAAATGGGGTCACAAAGATTTGTAAACAAGTTAAAATGACTGAACAACAACAACAATGACTTATTACATTCATAATTTTCTTTCTAATAAGGTAAATACTATGGTATAAAAATGCTCATTTTTCAGATAAGGAAATTGAGACTCAAGGATTTTGATAACTTGCCTACAGTCACACAACTAGAAAACATCAAGAGTTAAAATCAAATCTAGCTTAGTCCCAACTCAAAATAAAGGACTCTTACCTGCACCTTCCCCCCAGAAAGTGTAAGTATGGCTACTGATAGTCAACTTGACTTCATAAAGAACAGACTGTTTAAGACAAATAATCTAGGCTTTTGGACAAGATTGCTAGACTGCTAAAGGATCAGAGACATAATAATAGAGATGATAACAATAATAGCTGACATTGATATAGCACTTTAAAGTGTGCAAAGTATCTATCTTGTGAGGTAGGTTATACAGTTTATCCCTCTTTTGGAGATGAGAAAACTGAGTTTAAAAGACTTAAAATGATGACAATGGTTATATATTGTCTAGCCATACGTAAAAAAAATCATTGAAGAAAATATTAATTCTTCCATTGTATGAAACTCTTGGAGATAATGGCAGTAATAAACTGCAATTTCACAAGCAAGGGTCAAGTTAGATGGGAAATGACATAGAGTAAAAAGGTTTTCCCTATTTTAAGGTAGAAAGGTCTGGATAAAGTTATTTAATGAATACATCTTTAATAGCATTTCGCTCAAGACTTTCTTAACGCTTGAGGAAAGAATACTCACCATTATCTTATAGAGATGAATTGAATGGTGTTTCTATATGAGTCTGTAAAGATAATAATAGAAATAGCAAAAGAATTTTGGTAGGCAACAATGTTTCTTGTACAGCATGATGAATATAGGGAGACATAGGGACATGGGGAGTCATCAGTGTATTAGCAAAAGAGATGTGTAATATTACCTAAGTTCTTTGTGTTCTTACAGTGGTCAGTGAATTATCCACAGAAATACAAACAAAATTACTTCTAAAATTCTTTATCAAATAAAAACATGAGCTTTCTTCCTTTCTTTGCAGTGGTGGGTTTGGAACTGAGAGGCATTGGCAGACTGAATTGATTGTGTGGGTTACTTTATTGGGTTGCATTGTTTTCTTATTATTTTCTCATTATGTCTTAAAAGAGAAGATTTTCTGGGTAGGGAAGGATGGAGGGATATATTTGGAAATGAAGGTGATGTAAAAACAAAATATATCAATACATTAAAAATAATTCTTCCAAACATAGCTTTATTATTTCAGAATTTTTAAACATTTGACTATGGCATATCTTGACAGATTACACCCACAAAATTATAATACACTGCCTCCTGGAAAATTCGCATGAGCTGAATATATTCATTCATGGCTTTGGGTAATTTTTGCTCAAACCAAGTATACCAATTGCTAGAATGGCTCCCACACATTATGACTTTGAATTGTAACTACAAAATAAACACAAACACAGAAAACACCCCTCAAAATAATTCCAAACAATTATTTACATAAGCAAGCTTGAATAAAGGCGGTGGAAATGTACTTTATTTTTGTAAAGGCCTAGTGGACTTTGTGAGTGTCAGCTCCAGTGAAAACCTCTTTTAGCTATGAAACTGCAGTGGTCAGTAAAATTATTTTATGAAATCAGATCAAATTCCATTATGGCGGCATAAGTGTCTTCAGATTCAAAACTAATGTCCTTAAAAAAAAAAAAAGAAAATAGAATAGCACTTTTAAAGTCTCAGTTATGCACCCTCAAATTTACAACCAAGAACCCAACTCAATAGAAAGCTAAAGCAAGATTTAGAAATCTCTCTTTCTCTGATCAGCCCTTACTTATTGTCAGCTTCCAACCCAGTACTTGTTTACTGAAGGTCATAACTTTCTTTAAAAGGACACTGCTTTTTCTGTATCTTCTTCTGATGTACTTAGAAGGGTAGAGTTAGAAGCGATAGAAGAAAAATGTACACAAAATTCTCCAGTTTTTTTAAAATTTTTTTTCATCATTGTCTCTCTCCCAGATGCCAAGAACTAGTCCTTTCTCCTTTCATTCCATTATGTTTGGAGAATCTCATTCTTCAAGAAAAACTCTTAGATCCAAAAAATTGCCTCTAACTCATAGCATATGTTTCTTTAGTATACACACTGGTGTATATCCTTGTCCTGCAACTTTTTACTTGGATAAATCACCCTGCCCTTACTACATATGTTCCTTACTATTCCATTAATATTCCACAAGTCATTAATATGGCCACATGAGCAATATGCCAGGGCAGACAGCAAATATTACACAATTCACTTCTGAACTAATAATGTATAAAATCACAAATACCAATAGGTTTATCAGGAAGGTAATAAATGAGAGACTATGTTGGATATTTTCAATTTAGAGACATGGTACTCAAAATGTATACCTTACATGTTCAGTAAAAAGCTCATATGCATGTTAAACTTAGCTTCACATCCTGGAACAAATGTATTTCAAATGATACCAGATACTTTTGAATTAAATAAGGTTTCTATTTTAAATTAATTAATCAAGATGTGTCATTGATGGATCACCATTGAGTTTGGTGACTATGCATCATGCTTAATTAAGAAATGACTGAAACAGCCTTGTGTTTCTTGAGTAACAATTAGAGCTATTACAAGGACATACTGCTTAGAGCTATTCCAAGATGATACCAAAATGTTAATTAATCATAGTAATGCTAAAACATGATTTGATGGGGGAAAAAAAAAACTGGGATTCATTGAGTAATGGGACCTAAGGAATTAGTAATGATTTTCTCAACAACTTTTACAATTGAGTGGTAATTAAAATGATAAGAATGAAGATGTGTTGTGTTAAAAGAGAGTATAGGGGGGGGGAGCCAAGATGGCGGAGTAGAAAGACGCACATACACATAGCTCCAAACCCACAACCCATAGAACGGCTACAGGGAAGTAACTCACCGCGAATTCTGCACGCAGAGGCCACGGAACATTGGAGCGAGAGAGATTTCTGATGCAGAGAGACCTGCAAACCTCTGCGGGGGGTCCTTCCCGCTGTGGACTGGGCGCCGGGACTGGGCGCCAGGACTGGGAGCTGAGTGCAGCCCTGCTCCGCCCGCGGCACCGAAAGGAAAAGATCCGAGCGGGCTTCAGGAATGGGATCTCCAGCGGCCCCGTGGGTCCCTCCACCCACAGAGGGACCTGCAAACCTCTCACAAAAGGTCCGTGGTGCTGCAGACACGGAGCCCAGCCCAGACCTGCCGTGGCCGTGGCACCAAGAGATACAGATCCGAGCAGGCTTCAGGGACAGGATCTCCAGAGGCCAAACAAGTCCCTCCACCCACAGGTGACGGGGTCGGTGAGAGAGTCTCTTTGGCGGGTTGAGAGGGGAGTGGGGTGCCCCTATAACTAAGTCCCCCCCCCCCTGGGGAGGTAGAAGCTGAGAGGCGGCTGCAGACCAGGGCTCCCCAAGGGGGCAGGAGCCTGGATCCATTGTGGAAGGTCTGTGCATAAACCCCTTGAGGGACCTGAGCCTGAGAGGCGGCCCTGCCCCCACCTGACCACCTGAACTTAATCTCACACTGAATAGAAGCCCTGCCCCCACCAAAAGCCCTAAGGCTGGAAGCAGCATTTGAATCTCAAACCAGCTGGCTGGGAGGATCAGGAGGCGAGGTGGGTGTGAAGAGAATGTTCAGAGGTCAAGTCACTGGCTGGGAAAATGCCCAGAAAAGGGAAAAGAAATAAGACTATAGAAGGTTACTTTCTTGGTGAACAGGCATTTCATCCCTTCCTTTCTGATGAAGAAGAACAATACTTACCATCAGGCAAAGACACAGAAGTCAAGGCTTCTGTGTCCCAGCCCGCCCAATGGGCTCAGGCCATGAAAGAGCTCAAAAAGAATTTTGAAAATCAAGTTAGAAAGGTAGAGGAAAAGCTGGGAAGAGAAATGAGAGACATGAAGTCAAAGCAAGAACAGCAGATCAGCTCCCTGCTAAAGGAGACCCCAAAAAATGTTGAAGAAATTAACACCTTGAAAACTAGCCTAACTCAATTGGCAAAAGAGGTTCAAAAAGCCAATGAGGAGAAGAATGCTTTCAAAAGCAGAATTAGCCAAATGGAAAAGGAGATTCAAAAGCTCACTGAAGAAAATAGTTCTTTCAAAATTAGAATGGCACAGATGGAGGCTAATGACTTTGTACAAAACCAAGAAATCACAGAACAAAGAGAGAAGAATGGAAAAATGGAAGATAATGTGAAATATCTCATTGGAAAAACAACAGACCTGGAACATAGATCCAGGAGAGACAATTTAAAAATTATGGGACTACCTGAAAGCCATGATCAAAAGAAGAGCCTAGACATCATCTTTCATGAAATCATCAAGGAAAACTGCCCTGAGATTCTAGAACCAGAGAGCAAAATAAGTATTCAAGGAATCCACCGATCACTGTCTGAAAGAGATGCAGAAAGAGAAACTCCTAGCAACATTGTGGTCAAATTCCAGAGTTCCCAGGTCAAGGAGAAAATATTGCAAGCAGCTAGAAAGAAACAATTCAAATACTGTGGAAATACAATCAGGATAACACAAGATCTAGCAGCCTGTACATTAAGGGATTGAAGGGCATGGAATAGGATATTCCAGAAGTCAAAGGAACTAGGACTAAAACCAAGAATCACCTATCCAGAAAAACTGAGTATAATACTTCAGGGGAAAAATTGTTCTTTCAATGAAATAGAGGATTTTCAAGTATTCTTGATGAAAAGACCAGAGCTGAAAAGAAAATTTGACTTTGAAACATAAGAATGAAGAGAACCATGAAAAGGTGAACAGCAAAGAGAAGTCATAAGGGACTTACTAAAGTTGAACTGTTTACATTCCTACATGGAAAGACAATATTTGTAACTCTTGAAACTTTCCAATATCTGGGTACTGGGTGGGATTACACACACACACATGCACACACGCACACACACATAGAGACAGAGTGCACAGAGTGAATTGAAGAGGATGGGATCATATCTTTAAAAAAAATGAAATCAAGCAGTGAGAGAAAAATATATTGGGAGGAGAAGGGGAGAAATGGAATGGGGCAAATTATCTCTCATAAAAGAGGCAAGCAAAAGACTCATTAGTGGAGGGATAAAGAGGGGAGGTGAGAGAAAAACATGAAGTCTACTCTCATCACATTCCACTGAAGGAAAGAATAAAATGCACTCTCATTTTGGTAGGAAAATCTATCTCACAATACAAGAAAGTGGGGAATAAGGGGATAAGCAGGGTGGGGGGGATGATAGAAGGGAGGGCATGGGGGGGAGAGTGCAATTCGAGGTCGACACTCATGGGGAGGGATAGGATCAAAAGAGAATAGAAGTAATGGGGGACAGGATAGGATGGAGGGAAATATAGTTAGTCCTATACAGCACAACTATTATGGAAGTCATTTGCAAAACTACACAGATTTGGCCTATATTGAATTGCTTGCCTTCCAAAGGGAAGGGGTGGAGAGGGAGGGAGGTAAAGAAGTTGCAACTCAAAATGTTAGGATCAACTGTCGAGTAATTTTCTTGCCACTAGGAAATAAGAAATACAGGTAAAGGGGTATAGAAAGCTATCTGGCCCTACAGGACAAAAGAGAAGACGGAGACAAGGGCAGAGAGGGATGATAGAAGAGAGAGCATATTGGTCATAGGGGCAATTAGAATGCTTGGTGTTTGGGGGGGAGGGGACAAAAGGGGAGAAAATTTGTAACCCAAAATTTTGTGAAAATGAATGTTAAAAGTTAAATAAATAAATTTTATTTAAAAAAAAGAGAGAGTATAAAGACATTTTCCCCCTCACATACAAATAAATTGTCTTGGAAGAAACTAGCCACTCCAGAGAGGTTGCTTTGTCAAACGTGATGTCACTCACGTAACATGGTACAATGAGTCGTTATTTCCACAAGACAAGCTCACAGTTATTAACATGAGTAAAAGAAACAATTCTCACAATTTCATTAAGGTGTGTTGAGGGCAAATGGAAAACATGAGTTGTCAGGTTAAGTGGATACATTTCATTTTTATGGGAATGGGATATCAAAAACCTTGCATATAGACTCAGCAAGTTGAAATATCTATATAAAAGTTACTTTTTTCTTGTTTGGGATTTTCCCTTCAATTATTGCTAATAAGAAATTGAAGTTTTCACATATTTTTTGAAAAGATTTTTCAGTAAATGCTTTCTTTTTGTCATTCAACATTATAAAGTGTTTTTCCTATCTAAATTAAAAACTCGTTACAAAGTGATGCTGCATTGTTACATATTAGATCTTCAGTCTTTAGTTCTCTTACTGGTTTCAAATGATAAGCCAATACTAAGAAAAAAAATTCATATTTTGAATTATTTTCCCTGACAGCTAATCTTACATCCTCATTAGACAAACTGAATTTAAGTAAAAGAAAATCCAAAAAAAAAAAAAAATTGATGCATTTTCTGTGCATAAACCTCAGAGCTTGCATAGATTACATTGGATCCTTGGGGCAAGTCCACTTAAATCTCTCAGTGGTCATATTCAAAATCAGTAAATCAATCAATACACATTTTAAGTGCCTACTCTGTGTCAGACACTGTGCCAAGTTCTGAGATTACAAAAAGAGACAAAATATAGGCCATGCCCTCAAGGAGCTTGCAGTCCACCGGGGAGACAACATGCAAACAAATATATACAACACGAACTATATGCTGGATAAATTGGAATTGATTAAGAGAGAGAAGGCACTGGAATTAGAGGGTTTGGGAAAATCTTCCAGTAAAAGATGATATTTTAGTTGGATCTTAAAGGAAACCAAGAAAGTTAATAGGGAGAGCTGAGGAGGGAGATTATTCCAGAGATTGTTTGTGGGACAGCCAGAATGCCAATGTCAGAGAATGTGTTCGGACATAAGGTATGAGAAAACTAGAAAAGTTAAAGGGAACTAGGTTATGAAGGGCTTTGAATGCTAATGAAACTATTTTGAATTTGACCCTGGAGATAATAGGAAGTTTATTGAATCTGAATTGGAAGATAACGTAACTGGACTTATATTTAGGTACATTTTCCCACTATTATACTTAACTCTTCCCTATGTACTCCATATTCCTCTGATGCTGAATTTCTTGCCATTGAAGGCACATGAAACTCCATTTCTGAAAACTGCCTCTTCCTCATCTTCACTTCCTGTCTTCACAAGTTTTATTTAAATTTCAGCTCAAATCCTATCCTTTACAAATATAAACACATGCAACTAGAGTCAAGTAGGTGGCTCAGGACTGGTTCTTGAATCTAGAAAACTGAGTTCAAATCTGGCCTCAGACACTAGCTGTGTGACCCTTGGTAAGTTACTTAATGTCCATTTGCTTTAATCCATTGGAGAAGGACATAACAAACTACTCCAATATCTTTATCAAAAAAAATGCCACATAAGATCATGAAAGTTGGACACAACAGAATGACTAAGCAAGAGGAGGGCTAGTGCTTTCTGAGATAATCTCATAAATGTTCTATACTTGTAATTTTTGTACATATTTGTTTGCGTGTTCTCTCAGTTAGAACGTGGGGTTCTTGAGAAATGGGACAACTTTTGCCTTTTTTTGTTATTCTCAATGTCTTGCATATAATAACTGCTTAATAAATGCTTGTTGAAGGATTTACTGACTTGACCTTACTTGTATCTAGGTTTCCCTAAATCTCAATGGGTGTTCTCATTCTGAAACAGTCACTCGTACAACATGGATTCAAGAATGGGATAGCCTCTTCTGCACCCTTCCAGGAAGCATATGGCAGAAAGAACACATAGAAACTTAGGTGCATATATAGAAAGTCAGAAAGAATTTAAAAAGCCCATTAGAATTGTCTGGAAGGTAAATTCATTTAAGAGGGCTGCTGAGCAAGACACCTCTTTACTTCAGACATGCACTGACTGAGCAACTCACGATAATAACAGGAAGGATTGATAAGTTCCATAACTCCCACTCCTATCCCTACCCTCAGCACCTTCTATGCTGTCACTCCAGCCCTTTGGTTGCAGAGGGCAATTTGGTAATCTGTTTCCTTCTCCACAAAGAATGTTATTGGAGATCTGTAAAAGGACTTGATAACTCTTGAAATTTAGATTGCCCATTTGCCAAACCCAAAGCATAAATTTTTCCTGTTAAGGAGTAACTACCAAATTTGTATTCTAGTCAAATACTATCTTCCATGTATTGGAATTCTTTTCCCCTGAGGATTTTTTTTTGCTCTCATGACATATTTCCTTATTTAAAAACAATTGTATATGTCCAAATACTTAATTGTTTTGCAACTTCACAATATGAGTAGAACTTACAATTCTTCTGATAGTCTAATATGTCCCTCATCCAGACCTGCACAACTTAGCTGTGGGTAGGTGTTAAAATTAAAATAAGCTAAACTTCTTTGGGCTGCAGGCAGAATTTTAGTGGCTCACTTTCCTGGTAAAGGAATAGTTAGTAATTAAACTATTTTACAAATAAATCATATGTTAAAAAGGAAAATTTCAATTAATATCAATTAATTACACATTACTTAAAATTTTTATCATGAAATTGAATTAATGTTAAAAAAGAATTGCTTTGCTTAGTGGTACAAGTGTTAATACATTTTTCAGGTTTTATTACTACTTATATTTAGTTAATGGGACATATTACAGTTCTTGTCAGCAATCAATTTGTTGTACATTAGCTTCAATAAAAGACTGACTTCCCAGCAGCAGCAATTTCTTTGGAAGTCTGAAAACTAACCTTAGCAGCAACCTCATTTTATGAGTTTACTTTCTTTTTTTTTTTTTAATTATTTATTTATTTAACTTTTAACATTCATTTTCACTAAACTTTGGGTTCCATATTTTCTCCCTTTTTGTCCCCTCCCCCCACCCCAAAACACCGAGCATTCTGATTGCCCCTATTACCAATCTGCTCTCTCTTTTATCATCCCTCTCTGCCCTTGTCACCATCTTCTCTTTTGTCCTGTAGGGCCAAATAACTTTGCATACCCCTTTACCTGTATTTCTTATTTCTTAGTGGCAAGAACAGTACTTGACAGTTCTTCCTAAAACTTTGAGTTCCAACTTCTTTTCCTCCCTCCCTCCCCACCCTCTCCCTTTGGAAGGCAAGCAATTCAATATAGGCCAAATCTGTGTAGTTTTGCAAATGACTTCCATAATAGTTTTGTTGTATAAGAATAACTATATTTCCCTCCATCCTATCCTGTCCCCCATTACTTCTATTCTGTCTTTTGATCCTGTCCCTCCCCATGAGTGTCGACCTCAAATTGCTCCCTCCTCCCCATGCCCTCCCTTCTATCATCCCCCCCACCCTGCTTATCCCCTTATCCCCCACTTTCCTGTATCGTAAGATAGGTTTTCATACCAAAATGAGTGTGCATTTTATTCCTTCCTTTAGTGGAATGTGATGAGAGTAAACTTCATGTTTTTCTCTCATCTCTCCTCTTTATCCCTCCACTAATAAATCTTTTGCTTGCCTCTTTTATGAGAGATAATTTGCCCCATTCCATTTCTCCCTTTCTCCTCCCAATATATTTCTCTCTCACTGCTTGGTTTCATTTTTTAAAGATATGATCCCATCCTCTTCAATTCGGTCTGTGTACTCTGTCTCTATGTGTGTGTGCGTGCGTGCATGTGTGTGTGTGTAATCCCACCCAGTACCCAGATATTGGAAAGTTTCAAGAATTACAAATATTGTCTTTTCATGTAGGAATGTAAACAGTTCATCTTTTGTAAGGCCTTTATGACTTCTCTTTGCTGTTTACCTTATCATGCTTCTCTTCATTCTTGTGTTTGAAAGTCAAATTTTCTTTTCAGCTCTGGTCTTTTCATCAAGAATGATTGAAAGTCTTCTATTTCTTTGAAAGACCAATTTTTCCCCTGAAGTTTTATACTCAGTTTTTCTGGGTAGGTGATTCTTGGTTTTAGTCCTAGTTCCTTTGACTTCTGGAATATCCTATTCCACGCCCTTTGAACCCTTAATGTAGAAGCTGCTAGATCTTGTGTTATCCTTATTGTACTTCCACAATACTTGAATTGTTTCTTTCTAGCTGCTTGCAATATTTTCTCCTTGACCTTGGAACTCTGGAATTTGACCACAGTGTTGCTAGGAGTTTCTCTTTCTGCATCTCTTTCAGACAGTGATCGGTGGATTCCTTGAATACTTATTTTGCCCTCTGGTTCTAGAATCTCAGGGCAGTTTTCCTTGATGATTTCATGAAAGATGATGTCTCGGCTCTTTTTTGGATCATGGATTTCAGGTAGGCCCATAATTTTTAAATTGTCTCTCCTGGATCTATTTTCCAGGTCAGTTGTTTTTCTAGTGAGATATTTCACTTTATCTTCCATTTTTTCATTCTTTTGGTTTTGTTTTGTGATTTTTTGGTTTCTCATAAAATCATTAGCCTCCATCACTTCCATTCTCATTTTGAAAGAACTATTTTCTTCAGTGAGCTTTTGAGCCTCCTTTTCCCTTTGGCTAATTCTGCTTTTGAAAGCATTTTTCTCTTCATTGGCTTTGTGAACCTCTTTTGCCAATTGAGTTAGCCTATTTTTCAAGGTGTTGTTTTCTTCAGCATGTTTTGGGGTCTCCTTTAGCAGGGTCTTAATTGTTTTTCATGCTTTGCTTGTATGTCTCTCATTTGTCTTCCCAGTTTTTCCTCCACCTTTCTAACTTGATTTTCGAAATGCTTTTTGAGCTCTTCCATGGCCTGAGCCCATTGAATGGGCTGGGATACAGAAACCTTGACTTCTGTGTCTTTCTCTGATGGTAAGCATTGTTCTTCCTCATCAGAAAGGAAGGGAGGAAATACCTGTTCACTAGGAAAGTAGCCTTCTATAGTCTTATTTTTTTCCCTTTTCTGGGCATTTTCCCAGCCAGTGACTTGACTTCTGAATATTCTCTTCACACCCACTTTGCCTCCTGATCCTCCCAGCCAGTGCTTGGGGTCTGAGATCCAAATGCTGCTTCCCAGCCTCAGGGCTTTGGGTGGGGGTGGTGCTGCTATTCAGTGAGAGATTAAGTTCAGGTGCTCAGGTGGGGGCTGGGCAGCCTCACGGGCTCAGTTCCTTCACAGGGTTTATGCAGAGACCTTCAACAATGCATCCCAGCTCCTGCCTGTTTTGGGCGCCCTGGTCTGCTCCCACCTCCGCTGTTGCCTCCCGAGGGGGCCTGAGTTATGGGGGCACCCCACTCCCCTCTCGACCCGCCAAAGAGACCCTCTCACAGCCCCCCGTCACCTGTGGGTGGAGGGACCCGCGCGGCCACTGGAGATTCTGTCCCTGAAGCCTGCTCGGATCTGCTGCTCTTGGTGCGTCTCAGCCCAGGAGGGCTGGGCTCTGGTTCCGCAGCACTAGGACCTTTAGCCAGAGGTTTTCAGGCTCTCTGGAACAGAAGTCTCGTCTGGTCCATTGTTCTGTTGCTTCTGCTACTCCAGAATTTGTTGGAAGCTCTTTTTTACAGATGTTTATGGGCTGTGGGTTCGGAGCTAGTGTATGTGTGTCTATCTACTCCGCCATCTTGCCTGAGTTTACTTTCTTGAAAAACTGCTATTCTCCACTGAGATTTTTCCAAAATTTGGACACTTTAATTTGTTTTTCATTGATATCTAATTTGCTTAAGTCGGAATGTTTTGATTCAAAATGGCAGGGAAGATGCTTGGCAAATAAGGCACAATATTTTGTCTGTCATGTAAATAAACAAGTATCTATTTGTCCACTCTGGATTAAACTCTCTACATTCTGATTTTTTCTTTCATTTCTTATCACCTATTTTACAAAGTCACTCTCAAAACTTTAATATTTGAACCAAAAATCCTCCACCACAACTGCTCATGTACACAGAAATACTGAACTGAGTGTCTGACCTTGGAGAGAGCACCAGACACTCATGTAATCTGGAGGGCTACCACACAGTGAGGGAGGGAAAGAAACCTTTACATTGTTTCTGCTCATTGCATAGGGGGCATTAGCTATGTTGGAGCATGGGTGCACTCACGTTGCCCAAATTAAGTGCCAGTGACAACTGAAAACACATCAAAAGGATGTGACTCTCACTTCTCTCAGACCAGCAACAGAGAGAATGTTCGTTTGCTGCAGGTTACATGACAAACAGGAGAGAGTGCAACCCATCTGCCAAGTTACATGAACCACACAATATTGGCCAGTGGAAAGTGGGTTAGGAAGGACATGGACAGAGAACTCATTACATATTTACTTTCTTTTAAATACTTTTACATTCCTTTATGTTTTTTTTTCTTTGCATGTAGGCCATATGTTGTGTAGACCTGCCCTAATCTCATTTTTAAGTTAAGGATGGACCATGCTCCCAGATAGACTGAGTAATCATTTATGAATCCCACTGATCTGTTTTGAAACCAAAAGTATTCCATTTCTAAATTATTCTGGACAAATGCTGTTCTGCAGGAATGGTTGACCACATGGTACTAGTCTTTTCACTTGTTGAAGATGGTGTCAGTACTTCCTACAAGCAACTCTTCTCTCTATTTCCAAATACACAAACACAGTATGTGTGTGTTTATATACATATATATGTATATATGTGTGTGCATACACACATATACACATGCATGTGTATATGTATATGTATGTGCATACATATATATCCACGTGTGTATACACATATCTATGTATATGTACCTATTCATATATACATACATGCATACATACATATACACATGTATATGTATGCATGTATATTTCATGAACCATGGAGGGGGAAAGTGGCATTCCTCTAAGAAAGAACTTTATTTTGTTGTGGTTCATGATAAGACTGATTTGTTCTTCATCCTCAAAGATGACCATGACATCAAGTTGATGATGATATGACTGGCAATTGATTTTGATTTGAGTGAGCTAGGGTTGTGCAAAGTAACCAACCTCACTTTCTCCTCCAGAGCTACAGATCAGAACAATTGGAGATGTCTCTGGATGCAGTGGGAGACCTTGACTCTTTTAAGATAAGGCCTTTTCAAGTTCTCACTTTGAGTAAGGTCACACCCATTAAGTGAACAGGCCTCTTAATAAAATCAAATTGGGAGGAGAAGATATCCTGGTCAAAATAGAAACAGTTACTATCTGCATTCACTGAGCCAGGAGGGCCCCAAAATAACCATTTTTGGGAATTTTTGGTGCTTGGGAAGGGACCTGTTGTTGTCCAATCCATGAGCTGGAGAGTGAATTGGGTTTAAGCTTTGGTCTTTGAGAAAGAAGTCTAGCCCTGAGTTTATTAGGCAGCTTTTAGCCATTAAAATTTACCTTCCTTTGGGCAGAACATCCTCAGGTAAAGGGAGGAGAGGAGAGCAGAAGAAAGGGGGGGAGGGGAGGGGAAGAGAGGGGAGGAGAGGACGAACTGGCTTGTCCAACTGGAACTGGCTAGCTAGGTCCCCATTCAAGTATTTTGGTCTACTCATAGGTTTTGGTTTATTAAGAGATCCATCAGGGAGATGGTGACTTGCCATTGAATTTGATTTGAGTAAGTGAGGGCTGTGCAATGCTAACCAGCTTCACTCTCTCCTCCAGAGTCATCTGGGTGCAGTGGCCTGATATTGCCTAGGACAACAGGAGATGGCTCGGCATGATGAGATATAAATGTTCTGTTAAAAACATAATGAGGTAGAGGTTAGCATATATGGGTAGAATAATATAAATTTATATATAAGGTGTCATAAATATCTACTTTCCTTGTTATTATTATTTGTTACATCTATGATTGTATCTCTGCCAGTAACTCCATTGTAGGAAAGTTGGAAACTTCCTCCACTGTTGCATATTTGAAAACCAGCTAGAAATTATGGTCTTAGGAAGTTGTTTGAGGTACTGAAAGGTTACCTGACTTACTTATTTTCACATGTTAGTGTCAGAAATATGACTTGTATTCAGTTCTTTTTGACTCTAAGCCTACTCTCTATAAAAAATGCATTCACATGCATTTTTCCTTACAAAGGGAAACATACACACATGTAAATTTATTCAATTATTAATATGGTTAATTATTCTAAAGAAATAAAATATTTCAGTGAAATTTGTTTTTGTTAGTAAGTGCCTGACTGCCCTAATAAAAGATGGAGAGAGGGAAGATAAATTTGAGCTATCAAAAAGTAGAATGGGCTAACTCTGAAGGTAGCAAGATAACCATCCTACACAAACTCTTTAAACTTTCAAGCAAGGAATTCATGACCACTTTATTATGAATATTATAGAAGGACCTCTTAGACAGATATAGATAGAAGTAGATTTCCTCAGGTCTCATCTAGTTCTTAAGTTTTTCTATTTCTGTGAATGTTAGAGATCCGCCAATGCAAAGAACCCACTTAAAGTGGGCATACTAAAGGGAATTATCCTATTTTCCCCATTCAGGCAACTTCTTGTCACTGAAAACTATTACAGATGTCATAACAAGGACAACAATTATTACAAAGAGTCAAGGGAAATTTTTAAAAAGCTTATTATTCCCTGCAATTTCTTAAATTCTTTATGAAAATATAAGAAGGAAATTAAGTCCTTATTTCATTTCTTCCATTGGAACCAGCTTTGTAAATAGATATTGCTGAGTGAGTGTCTTTTTAATATGCTAACCATACCACTGATATTAAACCAATAAAGGATTAATTAAGCATGCTACTGTACTTATTCACTGACACTCCTACATTATAAATGGAAAGAATTTGTTTTGTAACATAGAATCATTCCTTACACCTTTCACTTTTTAAAAATAACTTCTTTAAACTCTATTTGAAAAATACTCTTGAACCAAATTGCATTACATTGCTTGCAAGGCAAATATAATTTTCAAGTTTGATGTCTAAATGATGTTCCGCTTAATTACTTGTTTTTGAAACATCCCTTCATCATGTTAACTTCTTGTGTGTGGCAATCTGATCCTTTGGAACCAAACGTTTAAACATTTCTCTGCTCAAGGAAAGGTTTGAGAGAAGACAATTTCCTTGTGCTGATGGTGAGGAGACCGCAGATGAGAAGGAACTTTTGTTTGTGTTTTTAACATGTAGTGTACCTCAAGGAGTAGCAAAGATTGGAATGGAGAAAATAGAAAACTTTCCACAGTCATATCAGTTTGGTTTCCTTTTTTTTTTTTTTGAATCAAATTACTAGAATATCAGTTATGCCTATAGTTAACTGCCAAGTATCAAAATACATTCTACAATTGATTGTTTTAGTTTTATTCATAATCATTTGATCTTATATTTGCTTCAATAGTATAGATCACTGAGAGATCATTTTAAGGAAATCCAATACACAAAAATCTAACTTATAAAAGAAGAAAAATGGGAAAGGGAAGAGAACTTTTCACTTTTAAAAACATTTTTATCTTATACAGGATCTATTGCTGAATTACACGACTATTGATTTCCTGAATTTAAAATATGATTTCATAAAGGAACTAATTTAAATTTGACCTTGCAAAAGTTGATTTATTACACAAAGTATTGAATACTTATATTCTATTCATTTTAATTTCTCTTTCTCATGCTATTTTCCTCATTTTTACTTCTTTCTTTCTGTTACTTCTATCTCTCCACATACATGTATATCTACGATTGCACACAGTAAAAAGGACTAAGGAAGTGTAAATGCAATTTCAAGTTTTCATGGGCACCTGGCTTTTAATAACATATTTGATTCAAAAGCAAAATCATGACGACTTCTGAAGTGAATAATTTTCTATTTCATCAATCTATATATAATTATTAATTTTTAGTGTCTATGTAGACATGAGTCAACTAGGTGGTGCACTGGATAGAGTATCAGGGCTGGAATCAGGAAGATTTGAGTTCAAATATGACCTCAAATATCTACAAACTTTGTAACTCTGGGCAAGTCACTTAACCCCTATTTGCCTCAGTTTCTCTTGTGTGAAATGGAGACACTTTGAAGAAGGAAGTGGCAAACCACTCCAGTAACTTTGCCAAGAAAACAAAGTCTCTGGGGTCTAGTAGAGTTGGGTATAACTGAAAAACAAAAAGTGTTGATATAAGACATTCCTGGAAATTTCAGAGACATATGGAGGAAAGAGAGAAGTATATTTTTTCTTTCCAACCAGGAAGTAAAAAAAGTCAATGAATTTTAAGAGAATGTATATATATATGTGTGTGTGTGTATGTATATATATATATATATATATATATATATATATATATATATATATATATATATATATATATATATATATATATATATATATATATATATATATATATATATATATATATATTCCTTGCCCTCAAGAAGCTTATATTCTGGTAGGAAAAGAAAACCCACAAAAAGAAGCTGAAAATTAGAAGGATGAGGCAGAAGGTATAGATTTATGGACTTGATGGAGTTGAGACCAGATGGAACACTTGGTGGGAGTGAATGAGGCACTCAGAAGAGTTAGTTAAACTTCTGGGCTGTATTTAAAAAGAGATATTGGTAGCAATTTTTGTTCCATCCTCCAACCTTCCAGTCAAAGGAATTGAGGCAAGTGAGGGGACTGGTAAAGAGTATAACTTGACTTGTTCCAAAATAGTAGTAGTTGTTGCAAGTAGAAAGTGCAGTAGTGAACAGGAGAGATTAAAAGTGGTTATGAAAGAAAGAGTTTGGCATTGTGTGAAATGCAAAGATAATTAAAACAAGTTCTTATCTTCATGGTACATAGAATCAAGTAGGGGATGCATCTGAACATTTGACCAAGTTCTTTCTGGGTTTCTGTAATGAATTGTTTGGAACATTTCCCAAAAAGGTTCATTCATTTAAGGAAATAATAGGGAAAGGCCACCACATACTCAAGCTCATTAGCTTCCTAGAAAGCCCTGGACATCAGAATTCCAGCCTCACAGAAGAGGACAGCAGGCTTTCTTTATTGAAGACTCTTGCTACTCTTTAGGAAAAGGTCAGGGATGACTGGCCTAATTCTCATTTGTTGTCTACCTTTCTCATGGTCACATTAAAAGAAGTAATTTCTGATATGAAAGCCTTCTCCTACCCTATCTCAAGATTTGTTATTCTCATACCCACTTCATTCTAGATCAATGTTCTGGTATCTTATGTCAATAAAGTGAGGAAGACATTTCCCCCTTTATCCTAGACAGCTTGATCAGCATATGTATAAATCAGTAGGCTTTACTGGTGCTGAATAATAGGAGATCTGTGTCTGCTACATGAAAAACCACTAAACAACAGGAAGGGCTTGGAGATGCGGGGAGTGGAGTCTGGAAGAGAAGCAACCATAATATCAATCATTCCAAATACAAACTTGAAGAGCACTCTTTGATCAGGCATGGCTACCCAGAACTCAGTACCTGGTCTAAGTAGATGACTAAATTCTATTGAGGTGATAACTGTCATGTTGTTCATACTGTCCCAGAGGACATAAGAATAAGACATGCACAAATTATTATAGTACAAAAATAAACGTGATAAATGTTTAAGGAAAGTCCAAAGCACAAAGTCTAAGAAAAGAAAGATAATTTCTGACAGGCTGAATGGGGACAGAGGAAGAGTTCTTGAGTTAAATCCAAAAATTTACTCAACCTGGAACAATTCATTCCCTTAGAAAATCAAAGGTATTACACTACTATTCACCTTAGTACCACGATAAATATACTAAGCAGAAAAATCTCATTTCCATAATCAATAGTGTATTTTCAAAAGGCAACTTGATTTTTAAAGTGAAACTTCCATTTTTTTCTGCCAAAGATTATATTTTGAAATGAATGTTTTCTTTAGTGATACTATATGATTTTGATATATATGACCTCATTCCAATATAGTGTAAAATGTTAAAGCAGAAGTACAGGAAGAAAAAAAGTGACTTATGCAATTTCCCATGGAGTTAGAAGTACCTATTCAAGATCTTGTCTTGCCTTCCTGCTTGAAAGAAAATAAGAACTAGATTAACCTTGATATAGTCGTTATTTTTTCCCTGTGCCTCTTCCACTTTGGTGAAAACAGCAAGGCCTTCTGATTTTTAATACTAATAAAATCTGAGCTAATCTAGCACAATTACATTATTTTACAAAGTACAGATAGATTAAGTGAGTTGTCCAAGGTCACAATAATATAATAAAGTGAATTAAAAATGGAACCTAAGAATGCTAATTCCAAACACTATCACTATGATTGATGTTAGCAACAGAAGCATCATTAACAGCAGCAGAAGCAATAATAGTAGTAGATATATGGAATGGAATGGAATGGAAAAGCATTCACTTACTAGGGGCCAAAAAGTGTGCTAAGTCCTGGGATACAAATAGAAACACAAGACAGTCCCTGCTATCAAAGAGCTCATATTTTAATTAAGACAGAAAACACATATGTAAAGCTTCAGCTTCAGGACATAGAAACAGGTCAGGCATTTCTTAGGATGTCACAGCAAGGAGAACGAGAAGTCTCAGTAGTCTTTAGGCTACAATGGAAAGTCAGACATCAATGCCTAGGGAACTGGAGAATTACATAACAGGTCAGATAATAAAGGTCCTTGAATTTCAGTAATTAGCAGAATATGTGGGTCCTAATAACTTTTGGGATAGGGATAGGTGACCCCAGGATCAAAAGATTTTAGACATCCAGTTACCCAGATCACCTCTAAGAAAGATAGGAATGGGGAGAAGGCCTCAGTAACCTTTTAGTGGAAAGTGGGCAAATGGGGTCCATGGTTGGTGAAGGAGAAGTGCTCTTCAAGGGCTGTTCCTGCTAAGCCATCACACAAACGTCAGCATTCTGGTGGTGGGGAGGCTAGGAGAGAGTAAAAAGGCCTTCAGATCCCTGCAAACAACATCATTACTTTTTCCATGATCCTATTCACAGTTTTCCAGATTGGTGAGACTTACAGAGTCTACAGAAGCAGCTGGTTTAATATATAATATATATTGTAATATATAGAAAGCAGGGCCTGAGGTGAGGAAAAACTGAGTTCAAATCTAGCCTCAGATACTTACTAGCTAGCTATGTAATCTTTTTTGCCTCAGTTTCTTCAATTTTAGTTTCTTTTTTATGTTTAGTTTTATTTATTCATTTATTTTTAGATTTCAACATTCATTTCTACAAAATTTTGAGTTCCAGTTTTTCTTCTCATCTTTCCTTTCCCCCTACCCCATAACACGTTGCATTCTGATTACCCCTTCCCTCAATGTGCCCTCCCTTCTGTCACACCTCACCCTTCCTTTATGCCCATCTTCTCTCTTTTCTTGTAGGGCAAGATAGATTTC
Organism: Notamacropus eugenii; assembly: GCF_028372415.1. Classification (NCBI taxonomy): domain Eukaryota; kingdom Metazoa; phylum Chordata; class Mammalia; order Diprotodontia; family Macropodidae; genus Notamacropus; species Notamacropus eugenii. The sequence goes on along the minus strand of NC_092872.1, from coordinate 119,933,722 downwards.
TATACCCTATTACCTGTATTTCTTATTTCCCAGTTATATGTAATAACAACTCTCAACATTTGTTTCTAATACTTTCGATTCTAATTTCTCTCCCCTCCTTCCTCCCTACCCCTCCCCACTGAGAAGGCAAGCAATTCAATACAGTCTATATATGTGTCCTTTTGCAAAAGACTTCTATAATAGTCATGTTATGTTAGACTAACTATATTTCCCTCCATCTCACCCTGTCCCCCATTTATTGTATTCTCTCATTTGACCTCGTAGATTCTTCAGTTTTAGAATGGAGATAATTATAGCACCTAACTCCTAGGGTGGTTGTGTTTGTAAATTAAATGAGATGTTTGTAAAAAGTGCTTAGCATAATGCCTGGCTCATAGTAACATGTAAATGCTTATTCCCTCCCTGATTACCAGAAATTGCTACATAGTAGTAGTAATTGTCCAGTTTTCACCAGATGGATAACGATGTCCTCCTCCACTGGCACAGCTTTAGAATGTCCTTGGTACATTCAAATTGTCAGATTAGAACTATAATGGAGGACCATTTGATGAATACCCCTAATATTTAGAATACAAGTGGGATTCCTATGCTTTAGAAGCAACAAATTGTGATTTTGGTGGACACAAAGAGGATTAACATATATTTGAACTGCTGAAATTCTTATCTGATTTCAAAAGAACAAGGAATGAGAGAGCAACGAATTGCTGCTAGGCTCAAATGAGTAATTCAGCATATAGTCAGTAATATGCTAGAACATTTTTATTTAATAGATCAAGTGAGATTTATAAGCAGAGAATGTTTATTATTATTTGTAGTAGTAGTAATAGGAGTAGTAGAATTTTATGTTTGGATATCACTTTAGATGTGTAAATTGCCTAAAATCATTGGTTATGGTTCTTTTCTAATAACAGTTTTTCATTCCATTTTATTAAACCATAATTCATTTGTATTTTCAGACTTACTTTAGACTTCCAGAAATTATAAAACTAAATTCACCAATATTTAAAAATGAAAATCTTTGTGTTTTAGAATATTTTCATGGTTACGCATGTTCTCTTTGACTTGTTTGTTCATATTACATTTCATTCTTCACAATGTCAGTTACAAAGGGTTAATCATACAGATATAAAACTCTCAAAATATTGATATATTGCATAATGCTTTAGATAAGTTAAAAGACTCCTGTGAAATTTAACTTGTCATTTTGGGGGCAACTGTTTATCCTGAAATTTATCTTTAACTTCATAAGCCTGAAATATGTACATAGTAGTAATTAGTGAGCAGTTGATAAACTTGAACCTTGTATTATATTTAAAAGAATAGTTGATTTTGTGTTTATTTTTACATTTTGTAGGATTTTTTTCCCAATTCAAACAAATTGTCTTTGCATTGTTTGAGAGGGTAAATCAAATGTTGTAGGAGACATATAAGACGTTTTAGTGCCTGTGGTAAGATTTTTTCTCTGCCATTCGTTCCAGGCCTGTGGGCCAAGCACTGCTTAGAGTTTGCAGTGATTGTAAAAGATCCTAGAATCCATGTGTGCAATGAGCATTGTCCTTCTATTCCTTACCTCCAACAAATATGTAGTAAGACTATAAATCAGCACACATGCCTTCTGTACACTGGACATATATGCCTTTCATACTCTTTTTTAATTAATTTTTTTGTTTTCAGTTTTCTACAATCACTTCCGTAAGTCTTAGAGTTGCCCCACTCCCTCCTTGTTACCTCCTTGAGATGACATGTAATCTTATATGGGTTCTACTCATGCATTCTTATTATACACATTTTCATATTGGCCACGTTGCATAGAAGAATTCTAATGAATACGAGAAACTGTAAGAAAAACCCCAACAAAACAAAACATAACACAATAGAAAATGTTCTGTTTCATTCTGCAATAAAATTCCAGAGTTCTTTCCCTGGATGTGGAAGGTATTTTGCCTCAAGTTCTTTGGGAATGTTTTAGGTTCTTGCATTGTTTTCAGGAGCTAAGTCTACCAGAAAAAGTCCTCTCACTATGTGGTTGTTGCTGCGTACAACCATCTCCTGGTTCTGTTCCTTTCACTCAACATCAGTTCATATAAATCCTTCCAGGCCTCTCTGAAGTTTTCCTGCTCATCATTTCTTATAGCACAATAATATTCCAGTACATTCATATGCCACAACTTGTTCAGTCTTTTCCCAACTGATGGGCATCCCCTCAGTGTCCCTTTCTTGGTCACCACAAAGAGAGCTGTTATAAATATTTTAGCACACATTTTTGTGATTTCTTTCGGATACAGGTGTAGAAGTGATAATCCTGGGTCAAAGGGTATGCACAATTTTGTAACCCTTTGGGAACAGTTCCAAATTGCTCTCTAGAATGGTTAGATCAGCTCACAGCTCCACCAACAATGAATTAGTGCTCCAGCTCTCCCACATCTTTTCCAACATTCACCATCTTCCTGTTTTGTCATGTTAGCCAAACTAATAGGTGTGATGTGGTACCTCAGAGTTGTTTTAGTTTGCATCTCTCTAATTAATAGTGATTTAGAGCATTTTTTCATATGACTATAGATAGCTTTAATTTCTTCCTCTAAAAACTGCCTGTTTATATCCTTTGACCATTTGTCATTTGGGGAATGACTTGTACATTTGACTCAGTTCTCTATATATGTGAGAAATGAGGCACAGATACTCATACATTTATCACACATATATCACAGACACTAGTTGAAAAAATTCTTTCCCAGTTTTCTGCTTCTCTCCTAATCTTGGTTGCACTGGATTTGTTTGTGGAAAAACTTTTCAATTCAAAGTAATCAAAATTATTCATTTTGCACTTCATAATATTCTCTATCTCTTGTTTGGTTATAAATTTCTCCATTCTCCATAAATGTGACAAATACACTATTCCTTGCTCCCCTAATTTGTTTTTAGTATCAGTCTCTAAACTTAGATCATATATCCATTAGGACTTTATTTTTGTGTATGATGTCAGGCAATGGTCTATGTCCAGGTTTCCCAGAAGTTTTTGTCCAACAGTGAGTTCTGATCCCAGGAGTTGGGTTTATCAAACAGTAGATTACTGTATTAATTGTCTACTGTGTCTTGAGTATCTAATCTATTCCAATGGTCTGCCTTCCATTTCTTAGCCAAGTCTTTTCATATACTGAAAAAAAAATGAACCATTTTTCAAGTGCTCATACATATTGCTGTTTTTGTTATAAAAATCATTTTAAAGTTTTCTATAGCACAAAGTAGGATTTTGTTATAATTCTCTCCTCTCCTTTTCTTCATACAAGGCTTCTTTCTTCAAGAGCTACCTTTAGGGTAGAGGGAAGGGAAGAAAAAAAAGAAAAAAGAAAAAAAGAAAGTTACATGATAATTTTATGGTATATTTAAAGGAAATAGTAAGTTGTACGTAATAGATCTGCAGTTTCATGTACAACCATTTTTTTCTACATGTGCTATGTTTTGGAAATGTTTGTTCTGTGTCTTAAGTTCAAAATGAAATAAATAAGAAAGATAAGAAAGAAAGAATAAGAAAGAAAGATAACAGCTCAACTACAACTTTCTAGATGGAGTCTTTTCTGACTCCTCCTGACTGCTAGTTCCCTCTCTGCCTTAAAATATATAATATTGAACTACCCTGTATATATTATTAATTTATTCTGTGTGAATACAGACATAGATAGATAGACAGACAAACAGATAGAGGATAATATTGTCTCTAGAATACAATGAAAGTTCCCAAGAAAAGATTGTTTTATTCTTTGTATTTGCATCCCCAATGCACAACACAGTGCCTCATACATAGTAGGTGCTTGATAAATGCTTTCCGATTGTGGATTAATTGGTGAATTTTGTCACTTAGTGGATATTATTGGTACAGTAAGTACTATTTTGTGAGTTCCTTAAGATTTTTAAGATTTAAAATAGTATTCAGATGCCTGAAAAATGAGAACCACTTGATCAAATACACGATAAATGTCCTTTATTGCCAAGAAAAAATTGGTTTATGATGAGTGAGTTTTCTGGTTAACTGGAATACATATCTTGTGTGAAAATTGACCAGGGAGGGGAAATATATATATATATATATATATGTATTTGTATATGTGTATATATACACACATATATGCATGTATGTGCATGTGTATATGTATATATGCATTCATTCATATATTTATATACACATGTATGCCTATATATGTATATATATGTACAAATATATACATGTATATGAAGGTTAATATTTTTGTGAAATAGTTTATTAGTAATAAGATTTTTTAATCAGTAATATAAATATCTTTCTTATGTACTTCCATCTCTGATATTCTTTGCAGAAATTAAATGAAATGCAAAATCATACATGAATTTTTTGCTTTATTGATGGACATTTTTTTGCACACTGGAATGAGATGTAATTTTGCTCTAAGCTACATTTACCTGCTGTTTCATGTCAAATAATTGGTGAGCAACTTAGATTTTAATGAAAATTATTTGTTTTATCTTCTTTTCTCACCTAACACCAGAGCTGGATGAACAGCCTTAATATGAATATAAAAGTCACAAAAACCTCAATATTATTGAGAGTTCAACATATGAAAAACTTCTGTTGTTAGCAATGAACATAGAATCTAAACAAGATTACTGCATTTTGAAGAGCACAAGGAGACTTCCCCCCACACACTGAAAAGTTGCCATAGACAACTTGTCATTCTTCAGAGCTTTATTGTATTTTCTTAATTTAAATTTATTTTAATTAATTGATTAATTAACCTGACGCATTGAGGAGTTAATCATTGAAATTTGTTTTGGAGTTAGTTTCTGTCACACATTGTTCAGTCTTGTCCCACTCTTTGAAGCCCTGTTTGTGATTTTATTGGCAGAGATTACTAGAGTGATTTGCCATTTCCTTCTCCAGCTCCTTATATAGTTAAGGGAGCTGAAGCAAATAGGATTAAGTGACTTGCCCAGGGTCATATACCTGGTAAGTGTCTGAGACTGGATTTGCATTCAGATCTTTGTCATTACAGACCCAGTCCTCTCTCCAATGCACAACTGCCTCCATCATACATATCATGTTCCTTCAGCATAGATTTAATAGAAGCCATCTCCAATGCCATTATACCTAGGGAAACAACATTTAAGTATTAAGTACTATTTTAAATTTCTCTATAATTTCTTGACAAGTCTGTTTTTTAAGGGAAAGTGTCGTCAGAAAGCTTTATAATACAGTTAATTATCATGGTTTTTCATTTTACTTTCATTATTTACTCTCATCATCTTAATATTGAGTTGTCATTGAAAAAACACATGTTGAGTTTTTGTATGTTCCTTGTTTCCTTGAGATGACCGTATAAGTTACTCTATCTTTTTGATAATAAATGAGCAAAGTTTACATGAAATAAAAGATAAAATTAGAGATTCTTTTAATTTTAATTTTGTAATAGATACTAAATATTAACATTAAAATTTTGCCTTGAGTGTTTGAAAAATAACATTAAGTCCCCTGTGTCCCTATGCTAAAGTTTAACCCAAAACAAATTATTTTAATGAAATATTGATGTTCCTATTTTATCTAAGAGATGTCACTTTCTCCCCTGTTTCATAGTTCTCATTTTTATTAAGTAACAGGAAAACAACCATATTTGACATTCACTTAAAGTATGGTATGAAATTTGTAGTGGACCATTGAAGGAAAAAGAATTACCTTTTGGTCATATAATTTGAGCTTGGTACTGACATGGTAAAAGTCTTTTTTAAATAATAAAAATATTACTTTTTCATATAAGTGACAATTTTAGGTAATGGAAAAAAACTAGAAATTGCTTTTCAACATTCCTTTTTTTAAAAAGTCATAATTTATCATAGAAAGAAAACCTAGAATGTTATATAATCCAACCCTTATGAGAATGGATATCTAGGAAAATAATACATCCTTCCTCCAGTAATACTATAGGTCAATATGCATTTGTTACGCACCAACTAAGTACCAAACACTGGAGATTTATGAATAAAAGTAAAAACACCAGAAATGAATAAGTCCAATTCAAAAAGTTGATGGATGAACCAGTTTCTTTATCACAGGTGTTCTTTACCAAAAAAAAAAAAAAAGAATCTGTGATGTTATATGACCGAAGAGTTTGGAGAAAAAAAAATGAAGAAAGGATTATATCACTCTAGTAGTAAAGAATTAATCTATAATACTTCTATTCATTGTAAATTCATATAGTGTTAGGTGGAGGATGCAACAGGGCCTGGCAGTCGTCATGATGGAAAGAAACAGAATGGAAGTTTCTGTTTTGCATTGTGGGAGATTTGTGGTAAGGCATTTTTCTTCACGTACTAAAACTTTATGAAAGTTGTTTCTCGTTGTTGACAGTTCCTCTCCACTCACTTAGTCCCCAGCATCCACACACATGCACATTCACATTAATACATAATGTAATCAAATAATAGATTTGGCCATTTATATTTTGTTTCTTGTTTTACTCTGGAAACTCACATGGACTTTGGAAGTGATACTTGAATTTCAGTTGTAACAACTGATTTGAACTTTGATTTTAATGCATATTCAATTTGGTTTCAAACTTATGTATCATGTAACTATACTTGTGTATAGTTAAGTGTTATTGATTCCATGTTCCATTGATATCTTCTTTCTTATATTAGCTTGAATTTATCATTGTATTACATACTAGTCTTTCTACAGTGTCCTCCATTTTAAAAGTAGACTTTCCTATAATCAATATCTCTGTTTGACTTTTAAGGCCTTTTATAACTTGGTCCCAATCTACCTTTCAGTCTTTTTATACATTACTCTTTTTACCTCACCTTTCAGACTAGCCAAATTGACTTTCTGTCAGTTTTTGTGAAGCCCTTCCTCACAAATGGTGAGGAACATGTGTTCTTGTGACTTTTCACTGCCCCATCTGATGCCTGTAATCTTTGTTTCATAAGATCGCTTCTTCCAGTACTCAGCTCTAGCACTAGCTTCTATATGAAGTCTTTCCTGATCTCTTGTACTGCTGGAATCCTTTCTTCCCTAAACTACTTTTTCTTCCAATAGTATTTATTATATAAAAACTTATGTATGCACATGTTTTCTCACTCACAGGGCATGTTTCACATTTATATCCACAGAGCCCAGCACACAGTAGATATTTTATACAAGCTTACTGATTGATTAATAGTAATATATTATTCACCAAATATTGTGCTGTTGAAGAAAAAAAACTGACACAATTATTGTTTTCACAGATTTTTAAAATGCAGCAGAGGGCAGAGAGATATAACACATACACATATGTGGCCCTTTAACAAAAATGTAATGACTACTGCATAGAATAGACTGTAATAAGGCATAAAACAAGTAGAAATTATTAAGCAAAGTAAAAGGAAAGAACATTTCTCAACTGATGATTGAGTCAGGACAGGGAAGAGAAAGCTTCCTGGAGAAATTTGCATTTAGATTTTGCCATACATGGTCAGTAGAAATGGTATGCACATATACAAACATGCATATGTGTAAGTACACAAGGGTGTTTATGTAGTCTTATTAAAAGTTTAATCTTGAATATTGATTTTGTTGTTGTTCAGTCATAGCTGACTCTTCCATTTGGAGTTTTCTTGGCAAAGATCCTGGAGTAATTTGCCATTTTCTTCTCCAGTTCATTGTACAGATGAGGAAACTGAGGCAATCAGGTTAAGCTACTTGCCCAGTGTCACCCAGCAAGTGTCTGATGTCAGATTTGAATACACAAAGATGAGTCTTCCTAACTACAGGCCTGGCACTCTGTCCCTTGTGCTACGTAGTTGCCCAAAATATCAATAAAACCAAGAAAATTTGGTTAGTAACTCCTTATGGTTAAATTACTTAATGTTATAGGATCATATATTTCAGGAAAGAATGAATACTAAAGGTTGTTTAGTCAAATTCCCTCATTAACCAGATAATAACACTATAGCTCAGAGGATTTAAGTGACATGGTCAAACAGCTAGTAAGCTGTCAGAGGCATTATTTGTACCCAGATATTCCTCACTCCAAAGATAGCACTCTGTCTAGTATACCAAACTTCTGTCAATCAGAAAACATCATAGTAGTCTTTTAATCTATGTTTCTGCACATTAACTATCACTCATAGATATTTAAAGCTAGGAAAAACAAAAGATATTCTTTTATGTAAAGTTCTTTGTAATTCTCTCCTACATTTAGTGCCACCCCTCCCAAACTATCATATATTTAACTACTTTATGTTATGTTTTCCTTTCATTCTTTAAATATTTATCTATTTTCTAGCCTCCTCCATGAAAATACAAGGTACCTGTGAGTAAGGATTACACTGTTTTTGTATTCATATCGCTGACACATGGAAGGATGTTAAATTCTTGTTGAATGATAGATCATTTTACTTAATCAAACTACTTTGTTTTACAAATGAAAATAACAAGACTGGAGAATTTAAGTAATTTGTGTAAGAACACACAGATATTACATTTTAGGACTTACTTGAACTAAGGTCCTGTGACTCTGAACTCAGGACTGATTCCCATTCCAACACTTCATTTCACCTATGTAGGTCACCTTAGTTCTTCTTTTTTTCTTTTCATAATTTCATGTCTTTCCAGATATTTTTGAAATGTAATGCTTGTGAGTCCCGATAGCATTATAATATTCAACTAATGCAATGATGCTATCAATACTACTCTTTCTGTCATGTTTGATAAACTTTTAGTGTAAACTCTGATGGAATAATGTTAAAGAACAGTGATAGGGAAGAAATTGGAAATATGGAGGATACTCCAGGTTACAAGATGTCAGGAAACATTGAATATAGGTGAGACATAGTGAGCATTTTAGTTTAATTGATTATATAGAGAAGAGTAATGTCATATATAAGTCTGAAAAGTTAGAGAGATTGTTTGTGGAAGAGCTTCAAAACCAGTTAAAAGATCTATCAGATCCCTTCTCAGGGCTCCAGCATTAGCTAAAGAAGAATCTCAAAAATTGTTTAAGCAGATAAGAATTTCAGTATAGTTTAGAGGAATTGCGTTTCCTAAAAAAATGCTGAGCTATTATAGTTATTCATTGGTTAATCCACCTAGACGGTGTTAATCTGTATATTTGGTAGATTTTTATTATTGTTTTTATTACTTTACATTTTACTGGTATGTTTTGTTTTTATATTACTCTCAATTTTTGAGAAGTCTCTTCTAATAAAGTAAAACATTTAAGTAATATTAATATTTTTAAGAGATCTAGAGGTAGGGATTCCTTTAAGAGATTTATCACATTGCACCAGTTTTTAATGCAGTGCCTGGAACATAGTAGATGCTTAATAAATGTTGACTGATTGATTATTGATTGATTTGCCCAAATTTCCAGAGTTGGTGCAGCTTATTCATAGCTCCCACCATATTGATAAGGTTGAAATTTTGTAGTTCATTAATTACCACCCTCCAAAAATCAAAGAAATACTTATATTCTAATATTCTATGCAATAGTCTTCAAAATAAAAACTTGGGGGAGAGTAGGAAGAAATTTATTAACTTGACTAGTTATTACATCTTACAGTATTTTCTAGTTTTTAAGATAAATTAATTATTTATTTTTTGTAATAATTTTACAAAGTATATTTAAAACTTTTCTTGATCTCCTGTTATTATTGTATTATCTGATACTCATTTTAGACAAGTTTCAAGCAGAAATTGTCCTAGAATAAGTCACTCTTGTCCTACTTTTATCCTACATTAAATCTATGGACTACAGAAACTACTAAAATAATTGGCTTCTGTAGTTGAATAAAAGTATTAGAGTGTGACCTAATTCTTCCTTCTCTAGGCTCATAAAAAATTTCCTTGACAAATGTAGTCAGGAAAATAGAGATGTGTTGTACCTCCTCCTGGTTTCTAAGTGTGTGTATTTCAATAGCATTTTGTTCCAAGCTACATGGAGGGAGTGAAGGGAATAAGTACTTATGAAGTACCCATATTATCTCATTTGGAGATTATAAATTCTTGATATGACAAATTTTTAATATTTGTATGTAATTTTATACTTGTTTAAATATGTTAATAATTGGTACAGCCATATCTGTTAAAATTGTCTTAAAGCTTTTTAAAATTCAATTTTTATGTCCTAGCAATTGTGGACATAAATTTACCTTATAATATTTTTCTAATTTATTACAATTTATTGCAAATATTTTTAGGATATTTTGAGGTCTGTATTCATAGCATGGATATTTATCATGTCACTCTTTGACAAACACAACATTTTTGCAACCTGCAGCAAAAAATTACCCAAGTTTTACTTTGTCCATGTTCTACTTTGACAACTAAGTTCAAGTTAATTAATAATAAGGTTTTGGAAATTCCTCATCCAGTGGTTTGGTTTTCAATCATTACCACAAGATACTCCTTTTCTTTATAAAAATTTATATGATTCAACTGTTTATTCAGTTCTTTGTTCATATATTTTTGGTTGAGTTCATCATGCTTGACAGATGTCACTCAAGGAAGACCTTTTGATTCAATTCTTGGACTATAGCCAGTTTATAAACACCCTCAGGGAGCAAACTACTCTCATTTTTAAAATTCCACTAATATTTACCTGTTACCAGAGTTTGTTATTACTTGGCGATGTGATATCTGCTTTTTCCAATGTTATTGTCTTTTTAGGTTTTTGCCCAGCTTGTCAAGTGCTCTAAGAGTATCTCCTAATCTTATCATTCCTTTTTAATGAGAAGGTGTTTATCTTTCTATAACTGCCTAGGAGAACAGGTCCCATATTTCCTGAATGGTGTACAATTTTTCATTGGAATACTTTCCAGGAAAGAATTCTGGGAAGATGGTGGAGAAAAATTTCAAGCTGTATGGATTCCCTCCACAAAACAAACAAATAGCACCTCAAGGCAAATACAGAATGGTACAAGTAAACAAGATTTGGGTCAGGGTAGTGGTCCTTCTGGAACAATCAGATATCTGAAGAACAATCCAAGAATGTTTGGTCCCTGTGAAGAATAAAAACATTCAGTCTAGTTCCACTTAAACAACAAGTGGTGAGCTCTGAGGATAGCTGGGTTGGGAGGCAGCCTTTGCCTCAAGCACAGGTACTTTTAGCTCCCTGACAATGAGGAGAGTTGGATATTTGAGCCAGGGAATATTGAGGAAACCTCTGCTGACAAGGAATGCCAGACCCACCTGTGTTATGGAGATGTGATCCTGGCCAAGAAGGAAGTAGCACAGACCTGGTGAGTGCAGAAGCAGTGGGGCAGGGACAATTCTGGCTATGGGCACTTGCAGGAAGCTGAAGGTCTTAGTTTTGGTTCCAGGCCAGAGGGGAGAAACGAAGGAGGTGATTACAAAAAAATAAGTTGTGACAAATTAAAAAAAAAGATCAGGCAAAGGAGAAAGAATCTGACCATAGAAAGTTACTATGGAAAAAAAGAATAGTGGGGTTCATCTTCAGAGGAGCACGCTGAAGCAAAGAAATCCTCTCCTACCCCAAAGAGTAATGCCAAGTGATCACCTGCCCACAAAGAATTCATAAAAAAAACTTTTGAAAAAGATTTTAAAATCAAATGAGATAGGTTAAGAAAAAAATTAAAAAGAACAATCCAAGAAAAACATGAGGATTTTGTTGCAAAAAATTCTTAACTCAATAGAAAATTTAGCATACAAGATCCTAGAGAAATACAAGGTACATATTAGGTACTAATTGCAAGGGACTCGATAAAGACAGACTGTTTACTTTTTATATGCAAAAATGTAACACATATGCCTGAGATTATGATTTTTTATTTATTTATTTTACTTTTAACATTCATTTCAACAAAATTTTGGGTTCCAAATTTTCTCCCGTTTTGTCCCCTCTCCCCCCAAACATCCAGCATTCTAACAGCCCGTATGACCAGTCTACTCTCTCTTCTATCATCCATCGTTGCCCTTGTCTCCAACTTCTCTTTTGTCTTGTAGGGCCAGATAACTTTCTATACCCCTTTACCTGTATTTCTTATTTCCTAGTGGCAAGAACAATACTCGACAGTTGTTCCTAAAACTTTGATTTCCAACTTGTTTTCCTCCCTCCCTCCCCACCCCTTCCCTTTGGAAGTCAAGCAATTCAACATAGGCCAAAACTGTGTAGTTTTAAAAATGACTTCCATAATAGTCGTGTTGTATAAGACTAACTGTATTTCCCTCCATCCTATCCTGTCCCCCATTACTTCTATTCTCTTTTGGTCCTGTCCCTCCCCATGAGTGTCGACCTCAAATTTCTCCCTTCTCCCCATGCCCTCCCTTCCATCATCCCCCCCACCCTGCTTATCCCCTTATCCCCCACTTTCCTGTATTGTAAGATAGGTTTTCATATCAAAATGAGAGGGCATTTTATTTCTTCCTTTAGTGGAATGTGATGAGAGTAAACTTCATGTTTTTCTCTCACCTCCCCTCTTTATCCCTCCACTAATAAGTCTTTTACTTGCCTCTTTTATGAGAGATAATTTGCTCCATTCCATTTCTCCTTTTCTTCTCCCAATATATTTCTCTCTCACTGCTTGATTTCATTTTTTTAAGATATGATCCCATCCTCTACAATTCACTCTGTGCACTCTGTCTCTATGTGTGTGTGCGTGTGTGCATGTGTGTGTGTGTAATCCCACCCAGTATCCAGATATTGGAAAGTTTCAAGAGTTACAAATATTGTCTTTCCATGTAGGAATGTAAACAGTTCAACTTTAGTAAATCCCTTATGACTTCTCTTTGCTGTTCACCTTTTCATGCTTCTCTTCATTCTTGTGTTTGAAAGTCAAATTTTCTTTTCAGCTCTGGTCTTTTCATCAAGAATGCTTGAAAGTCCTCTATTTCATTGAAAGACCAGTTTTTCCCATGAAGTATTATACTCAGTTTTGTTGGATAGGTGATTCTTGGTTTTAGTCCTAGTTCCTTTGACTTGTGGAATATCCTATTCCATGCCCTTCGAACCCTTAATGTAGAAGCTGCTAGGTCTTGTGTTATCCTGATTGTATTTCCACAATACTTGAATTGTTTCTTTCTAGCTGCTTGCAATATTTTCTCCTTGACCTGGGAATTCTGGAATTTGGCCACAATGTTCCTAGGAGTTTCTCTTTTTGGATCTCTTTCAGGTGGTGTTCTGTGGATTCCTTGAATATTTATTTTGCCCTCTGGTTCTAGAATCTCAGGGCAGTTTTCCTTAATAATTTCATGAAAGATGATGTCTTGGCTCTTTTTTTGGTCATGGCTTTCAGGTATTCCCATAATTTTTAAATTGTCTCTCCTGGATCTATTTTCCAGGTCAGTTGTTTTTCTAATGAGATATTTCACATTATATTCCATTTTTTCATTCTTTTGGTTTTGTTTTGTGATTTCTTGGTTTCTCATAAAGTCATTAGCCTCCATCTGTTCCATTCTAATTTTGAAAGAACTATTTTCTTCAGTGAGCTTTTGAATCTCCTTTTCCATTTGGCTAATTCTGCTTTTCAAAACATTCTTTTCCTCATTGGCTGCTTGAACCTCCTTTGCCAATTGTGTTAGTCTATTTTTCAGGATGTTATTTACTTCAGCATTTTTTTGGGTCTCCTTTAGCAGGGTGCTGATCTGCTGTTCATACTTTGCTTGCATGTCTTTGCTTGCTCTTTGCAGGTTTTCCTCCAGTCCTCTAACATAATTTTCAAAATTTTCTGAGCGCTTTTTGAGCTTTTCCCAGGTGTGATCCCATTGAGTGGGCTGGGATACAGAACCCCTAACTTCCGTGTCTTTCCCTGATGGTGAGCACCGCTCTTCCTCGTCAGAAAGGAGTGGAGGAGAAACCTGTTCACCAAGAAAGCAATCCTCTATAGTCTTGGTTTTTTTCCCTTTTCTGGGCATTTTCCCAGCCAGTGACTTGACCTCTGAATATTCTCCTCACACCCACCTCGCCTCCAGATCCTCCCAGACAGTGCTTGGGGTCTGAGACTCAAATGCTGCTTCCCAGCCTCAGGGCTTTGGGCGGGGGCAGGGCTGCTATTCAGTGTGAGATTAAGTTCAGGTGCTCAGGTGGGGGCAGGGCCGCCTCACAGGTTCAGTTCCCTCAAGGGGTTTATGCAGAAACCTTCAACAATGGATCCCAGCTCCTGCCTGCTTGGGGAACCCTGGTCTGCTCCCGCCTCGGCTGTTGCCTCCCAAGGGGGCCTGAGTCATGGGGGCACCCCACTCCCCTCTCGACCCACGAAAGAGACCTTCTCACCAACCCCCGTCACCAGTGGGTGGAGGGACTCGCACGGCTGCTGGAGATCCCATCCCTGAAGCCTGCTCGGATCTTCTCCTCTCGGTGCCGGGGCTGTGGAAGGGCTGGGCTGGGCTCCGCGTCCATAGCGTGACGGACCTTTTGCGAGAGGTTTGCAGGGCTTTCTGGAACAGAAATCTCCTTTGCTCCACTGTTCTGTGGCCTCTGCTGCTCCAGAAATTGCCTTGAGTTTCTTTTTACAGATGTTCTATGGGTTGTGGGTTCGGAGCTTTGTGTATGTGTGTCTTTCTACTCCGCAATTTTGTCTCCCTGAGATTGTTAATAGTTACTGAGTAGTTTGAAATAAAAATTGGGGTAGACCTAAACATGATGTGATTTCTAAAAGTTACCATTTAGGAAAGGATAAAAAGAACAATTATTTTGTACAAATAAGGTGTAGGAGGACGAATTGACACAGAGTAATTGGATGGGGGAGGAAGGCAGGTAGTTCTGGAAGCTACTCTTATCAAGAATGGGTCAAAGAGAAAAGAATATCTGTGTGTGTGTGTGTGTGTGTGTGTGTGTGTGGTGTTTCCATAACAGTCTTCTAAATTCAGAGCAAAATAAAAGGTTAAGGGGATAGGGATGAGGGGAGAGGATAAAGGAGGGATTTTTTAAAATTATTATTAATTAATTTATTTGTTTGTTTATTTATTTATCCATACATTCATTCATTCATTTATTTATTTAACTTTTAACATTCATTTTCACAGAATTTTTGGTTCCAAATTTTCTCCCCCCTTGTCCCCTTCCCCCACCCCAAAACACTGAGCATTCCAATTGCCTGCATCACCAATCTGCTTTCTCCTCTATCATTCCTCTCTGCCCTTGTATCCATCCTCTCCTCTGTCCTGTAGGGCCAAATAACTTTCTATACCCCTTTACCTGTATTTCTTATTTCCTAGTGGCCAGAACAGTACTCGACAGTTGTTCCTAAAATTTTGAGTTCCAACTTCTTTTCCTCCCTCCCTCCCCACCCCCTGCCTTTGGAAGGCAAGCAATTCAATATAGGCCAAATCTGTGTGGTTTTGCAAATGACTTCCTTAATAGTCGTGTTGTATAAGACTAACTATATTTCCCTACATACTATCCTGCCCCCCATTACTTCTATTCTCTCGTTTGATCCTGTCCCTCACCATGAGTGTCAACCTCAAATTTCTCCCTTCTCCCCATGCCCTCCCTTTCATCGTCCCCCCCACCTTGTTTATCCCCTTATCCCCCACTTTCCTGTATTGTAAGATAGATTTTCATACCAAAATGAGTGTGCATTTTATTCCTTCTTTAGTCGAATGTGATGAGAGTAAACTTCATCTTTTTCTCTCACCTCCCCTCTTTATCCCTCCACTAATAAGTCTTTTGCTTGCCTCTTTTATGAGAGATAATTTGCACCATTCCATTTCTCCCTTTCTCCTCCCAATATATTTCTCTCTCACTGCTTGATTTCATTTTTTTAAGATATGATCCCATCCTCTTCAATTTGCTCTGTGCACTCTGTCTCTATGTGTGTGTTTGTGTGCGTGTGCATGTGTGTGTGTGTAATCCCAACCAGTACCCAGATAATGAATAGTTTCAAGAGTTACAAATATTGTCTTTCCATGTAGGAATGTAAACAGTTCAACTTTTATAAGTTCCTTATGACTTCTCTTTGCTGTTTACCTTCTCATGCTTCTCTTCATTTTTGTGTTTGAAAGTCAAATTTTCTTTTCAGCTCTGGTCTTTTCATCAAGAATGCTTGAAAGTCCTTTATTTCATTGAAAGATCAATTTTTCCCCTGAAGTATTATACTCAGTTTTGCTGGGTAGGTGATTCTTGGTTTTAGTCCTAGTTCCTTTGACTTCTGGAATATCCTATTCCATGCCCTTCGATCCCTTAATGTAGAAGGTGCTAGATCTTGTGCTATCCTGATTGTATTTCCACAATACTTGAATTGTTCCTTTCTAGCTGTTTGCAATATTTTGTCCTTGACGTGGGAATTCTGGAATTTGACCACAATGTTCCTAGGAGTTTCTCTTTTTGGATCTCTTTCAGGTGGTGTTCTGTGGATTCCTTGAATATTTATTTTGCCCTCTGATTCTAGAATCTTAGGGCAGTTTTCCTTGATAATTTCATGAAAGATAATTTCTAGGCTCTTTTTTTGATCATGGCTTTCAGGTATTCCCATAATTTTTAAATTGTCTCTCTTGTATCTGTTTTCCAGTTCTGTTGTTTTTCCAATGAGATATTTCACATTATATTCCATTTTTTCATTCTTTTGGCTTTGTTTTGTGATTTCTTGGTTTCTCATAAAGTCCTTAGCCTACATCTGTTCCATTGTAATTTTGAAAGAACTGTTTTCTTCAGTGAGCTTTTGAGCCTCCTTTTCCATTTGGCTAATTCTGATTTTGAAAGCATTCCTCTCCTCATTGGCTTTTTGAACCTCCTTTGCCAATGGAGTTAGCCTATTTTTCAGGGTGTTATTTTCTTCAGCATTTTTGGGGTCTCCTTTAACAGGGTGCTGACCTGCTGTTCATACTTTGCTTGTATGTCTTTCATTGCTCTTCCCAGTTTTTCCTCCACCTCTCTAACATGATTTTCAAAATTTTTGAGCTCTTTTTGAGCTCTTCCATGGTCTGATCCCATTGAGTGGGCTGGGATACAGAAGCCTTGACTTCTGTGTCTTTCCCTGATGGTAAGCATTGTTCTTCCTCATCAGTTAGGAAGGGAGGAGAAACCTGTTCACCAAGAAAGTAACCTTCTATAGTCTTGGTTTTTTCCCTTTTCTGAGCATTTTTCCAGCCAGTTACTTGACTTCTGAATATCATCTTCACACCCACTTTGCCTTCGGATCCTCCCAGCCAGTGCTTGGGGTCTGAGATTCAAATGTTGCTTCCCAGCCTCAGGTATTTGGGCAGGGGCGGGGCTGCTCTTCAGTGTGAGATCAAGTTCAGGTGCTGAGGCCGGGGCAGGGACGCCACACGGGCTCAGTTCCCTCAGGGGGTTTATGCATAGACCTCCAACAATTGATGCGGGCTCCTGCCTGCTTGGGCAGCCCTGGTCAGCTCCCACCTCAGCTGCTGCCTCCCGAGGGGGCCTGAGTTATGGGAGCACCCAGCTCCCCTCTCGACCCACCAAAGAGACCCTCTCACCAACCCTTGTCACCTGTGGGTTGAGTGACCCGCGCAGCTGCTTGAGGTTCTGTCCCTGAAGCCTGCTTGTATCTGCTCCCTGCTTGGATCTGCTCCTTTCGGTGCTGGGTAGCCAGTGCAGGGCTAGACTCTGCTCCGCTTCTGCAGCATTAAGAACCTTTTGTGAGAGGTTTTCAGGCTCTCTGTAACAGAAATCTCATCTGCTCTGCTGTTCTGTGGCTTCTGCTGCTCCAGAATTTATTGGCAGTTCTTTTTTATAGATATTTTATGGGCTGTGGGTTTGGAGCTAGCGTATTTGTGTGTTTCTACTCTGCCATCTTGGCTCCGCCCCCTAAAGGAGGTATTTTTAGAGGGAACCCTACTCACATCAGATCTGGGTTAAAGAGTGAATACACACATGCATACGCACATATACATATACATATATATGTTGTAAGATATATAACATATAACATAAAAAGATATATAACAAATATATACAGTTATAAGACAATAAAAGTCTTCTGAGTTTATAAAGAAATAAGGGTGATGAAATAGGATAAGGGGGCATATAAAGGTCTTTAGATTAATGGAAAAGGGAGGATAATGGAAAGATCACTGGAGATTTAAGTAATAGGCTAACTAACAGGAAAGCATGGTAGCAGGTAGAAGTAAAGTAGAAGAATCAGGACAGATAGGAAATAGGAGACACATACATAAAATAAAGATCAGAGGCAGAATTTATTAGGAAAAAAGCATGAATAGTAGTCATGATCTTAGACAAAGTTAACGCTAAAATAGGTTTAATCAAAAGAGAAAAATAGGGAAAGTATACTATATGTTAGATGTATGATGTGATGTAGGAAATTATGAGTTGTTAGACTTAGAAAAATATGGAAAGATTTGGAATTATGAAGGAAAATGCTATCCACCCATAGAGAAACAAAGGACAAACAATTACACTGTGGTCTTACATAGATTCATCTGAATGTATAAATCTATATATTAGTACAATTATAGCTATCTAACTACATTTATATGTGGGGGAGGTTGTGTGGGAATGGGTGTGTGGGTGTGGCTTGTATATGTAGATATATGTGCATACCCATGTGTGTGTGTAAGTGTGTCTGTGATTAATTGTAGCCTTCCTAAGAGAAAGGGGAGAGGAAGGGAGAAAAAAGAAGCAAAGTAAAAAGTACACAGCAGAGGAAAAAAACGAAAACTTAAAAGGAAGCAAAGAAAAGATGAACAGCTCTGAACACAGTGTATGGTGTTTATTATATAGGCTTTCCTGAAATGGAAATTTATTGCTGTGTATTTTGAATCTTATATTCAGCTGTGCACATGACAGTGCTTTCTTTTCTTATTTTGTATTTAAGTTTTGGTGTTTAAGTTTATAATATGTTTCTTTTTCTTTCCTCATTGTGTGTTTAAATTTTAGTACTGGAGTTTAAAATAAAGTAATTTTAAATTTTTTTAAAAGAATGCTTTTATGGACTATTTTAGTGTTATGAATATGTACATTAAATCTGTCAAGTTATCAGAGATAATTGTTATACAAATTTTCTCTTAGTTTTTAGTGAGCATTTTGCTGTTATGAACACTACAAGTGTGATTTGATTTCAGTGTGAAAGTTACTGTCATTCACAAGGACATATATTTCTTTATATGTTTATAAACGTATATATATGTATATATATATATATATATATGTATATATACATATATGTATATATATACACACATATATGTATATATACATATATATGTGTATATATATATATATATATATATATATATATATATATATAAACTTCATTTATTTCAGGTTTATAAACCCTGAAATGCTGTTCTCATAGATGTGCAACTCTGCAGTTGCTTTTGTGTCTACCTAGTGGATCCTACTAAAATTATGGCCCTAGAAGAGAATGCAAATTAGATCATTAACAATGGAAATAAAAGTGAAATAACTGATTTAAAAAACAATTATTGCAACTATAATGAATGGCAAAAAGAGAAATCTGTTTAGCAATATAGATGGTCCAACTATTGCTAAATTGTTGTTGTTTAAGCAAAAATATAGGATATAAAGCTATACAGGGAATAAGAGACTCAGAAGACAATATTCAAGGTAAATGAGATGAAATAATGGAATTAACAAAAGTACCAAGAACTTGTGTAGTAATGATATTGGGCTTCAGAAGTCTGATTTCAGTAACACTAATATGCTATGTTCTTTCTCCTTTTCCAAGTCAGTTAACAGTATAATAATGATAATAATAACCTTCCCCGACATCTCCATACCATATTTTCTGCTCTCGGGCCACCATCCATATCTCTATTGTGCCAGAGCCTGAGATTCTGTATGTAGATTTAGTGTCTCTGATGGATTTTTTGTCTCTTACTCTAGTTACACACGTCCATTCTTACGATCTCCTCACCATTCTCTAGCTTGCTGCCCCTACCCCTTTATAGAACCCCTTTAATGTATTGTCTTCTCTCATTAAAATTTTGACTCCTAGAGGGTAGAGACGATCTTGCTTGTAATTTGATCTTTGGCATTTAACACATATAAGTCACTTAATAAATAGGTGCTACTGTGGATACAATTAGTAACTGCACAATATCAGTTTTAATGTATACTTTCAAAACACAGCCATGGACCATATATCATCTTGAAAATATCCTAACAATTTTTTACAATATTAATGAAACACAGGAGCTATCCTTCTTAACTTATGATGAGCACATTCTCACCAAAAATGAGTAAGAACACTGACAGAAATTCATAGAACACATGCCAAGCAGGGCAAAACTTACAAAAATACTTCAGGAACAACATGAACAATGATAGAGACACATAACAGGAACATATCACTGAATTTGTGAAACATAAGTGAATAATTTGCCTCTGGATAGTGCCTATGAAATGGCTTTATTACAATAATGGATTCAAAAGATACTCCATGGGTTACATTTTCATGAACTCAGGCAAAGATATGGGAAAAGAAACATGCTAAGTTGAAGCATAGTACAGAAGAATGATCTATTGATGACATTTTAGTTTGTCATAAGAAGAATGGAGTGAGTTCAAGAAACAGCTAATCTATATCTTTGCTCCCCCACAACTATTCATAAAATCTCAATATTTCTACATGAGACATCAGTCTGGTCCTGAAACTTCTTAGAAGATCTCTTCTATGTTGTAGGTATTGTACAGGATCTAATTTTAACCCAATTACTCCCAGGGAATCGGTTCTAGAAGATAAAGAATAGGTAAACTTTATTTATGAAACAAGTCTTTCATTTTTAGTCCTTATAAAATCAGTTTCGCTAAACTTACAAAACATCCAAATATGTATATTCTGTTTAGAGATTATATTGCTGGTTTTTCTTATTTCCTTGTGAATAAAATCAATTGAATGCATACCAACCATGATAGTTCTGAGTTGATGACTACAAAGAAATTCTCACATTACTTTTCGTCTTTATTTGTTCAAATTCCTAAAATGTTGATAAAATATTAAAAAAAAGTACTGCTCTCTTAGTGGAGGATGACAATATGAGCATTCAAGAATGATCTGTAATCACTATTTGTCTTTTTCTTCTAAGAATCTTGCATACTGTTTTGACTTTCTTTGGGTAACACATTATTATTTCTGTTTAGTGAATGTTAAGTCCCACTTGATGATTTGTTTAGATATATATGCAATTTTACATTTAAGTAAAACTAACATTTTCGTTCATTTCACTGAAGTTTTTAGAAAAGTTCATTAAAATTTATCTCATATCATGTAATTTCCATTTTGCATCCTCTGCACAAGTTCAGTTCTTTAAGAAATAGGTAGGTGGCACAGTAGATAAAATGCTGTACCTGGAGTCAGGAGATTGAGTTCAAATCAACCTTGGGACATTAGTTATGAGAACATGAGCAAGTCATTCAGCTTCCGTCTCCCTAACTTGCTTTGTGTGTAAAATGAGAATAATAATAGAACCTACCTCAGGATCGTTAAGATGAAACAAAATAATACTTGTCAATGCTTAGCACAATATTTGGCACATGATCTCTTCTTCCCCCTTACTCTATAAACAATAAAGTACTCACTTAATAAGTACATATTGAACCAAATTTATGATGTCAATCTATATAGGATAAATTTCTTTTCTTTGTGACATTGTAGTTTTTTAATGTGAATATAATTTTTGTTTACCTACTGTGAAAATAATCTATAAGCATTGTAGTAGTGGTTTAACTTGTAGTTAATAGTAGTGGTTTACTCCTTGTGAGTAATGGAGCACACCTATATGACGAATTGCTGGAGTTGTGGCATTGTTTGTGGTAATGGACATCTGATTTCTACCAATTAAATTATGAAATGTAAATTACATTAATGAATATTGCACTGTGTTTCAGACTAAACATTAGTTACAGTAAAAATTTTGTGTCTTTTGTCACCATGTTTCAAACTCATTTTCTTCTTTGCTTTTATTCAGTTGAAAAGTGAATATAATGAAAAATTGCCAGTTTCTAAGCAAGCACACGCTGTTGTCTTCATATTCAGTCAAGCCCTTCTCCTATAGCGCATATCATGTTTTCCTTCAAGTAGGTGATCAATATTAACTGAGAGCAATTGATGAAATTGTCTGTATACTCTGGATCATATTTGATATGACTTCAACTGGAGCCTTTTTTCCATCTTTATCCCTTCTCTCCCAGTTTGAATTTCTCTCTGCCACAAGCCACTTCTCTTCAAACAGATAGAGCTTGAGAGAGAGAGAGAGCGAGAAAGAGAGAGAGAGAGAGAGAGACAGAGACAGAGAGCCAGAGACAGAGACAGAGAGAGACAGAGACCGAGACAGAGAGACAGAGAGACAAAGAGAGACAGAGACAGACAGAGAGACAGAGACAGAGAGAGAGAAAGAGAGACAGAGACAGACACAGAGAGAGACAGAGACAGAGAGAGACAGGGAGACAAAGAGAGACAGAGACAGAGAAAGACAGACAGAGAGACAGAGAGAGAGAGAGAGAGAGAGAGAGAGAGAGAGAGAGAGAGAGAGAGAGAGAGAGAGAGAGAGACAGAGACAGAGACAGAGAGAGACAGAGAGAGACAGAGACAGAGACAGAGAGACAGAGACAGAAACAGACAAAGAGACAGACAAAGAGACAGACAGAATATCTCCTGTTGACCATATTTCTCCCTATCAGGTACCCTTTTTCACAGTTGTGTTTCTGGAATGTGTGTATGGTTCCTTCATTCTGCTCTTGCTAATCCTTTCTTTAGCCCTAGCTTTCTGTCTTTTCCCCCTTCCAATCCACAGAAATTGCTCTGCCACAGATCAATAGGATTGAGGCAGGATGATACATTAGAAAAGAGGACCAGAGTCCAAATTGCTATTATTCCTTCCACTCTCTACTGTGGTCTCAGGTAAATCATTGAACATCTCTAGGCTTCATTTATTGTATCTAAAAGATGATGGGGCTGTATAGCTAACACATAAGGTCTCCTCCAATGGCAAATTTAAGATCATTTTATCTACCTCGATGCGAGTTGCTATTTTGATCTTTCTACAACATCAGATTCAGCAAGAATTTGGTGGTGCTAAGTATTACTCATTAATTTAGTCAACATTGGTTGGTTGTATTGTGTGCAGGATATTACGTTGCATGCTGTGAAGCATACAAAGATGAATTTTTTAAAAAATGGACTCAGTATCAAAAGGCCTGAATTTAAGTGCCAAATAATTTTAGAAGCACCATTTAATCTCTTAGATCCTCAATTTTCTCATTTATCAAGTAAGGATGACATTTTGTACTCACCCAAATACACAGCATTATTTTAAATATAGAAATTATTTTCATATTTTAAGCTGTAAAATGTAGGACAAAAATGAAGATATTATAAAGAAACATATATGTATGTATATAACTAGAATATATAGACATACATATTTATATGTGTGTGTATACACACATACAAATATATATCACATTTATTTGTTTTGGGAAAGAGTGATGTTAATAAATAATAATAAAATCATCTTAAATAATTGGGGGCTACAACAGCAAAAAATAGAATTAAAAACTATATGAGGCAAGAAGGCAAATTTTGCAAACTGCTCTATTATTTGAGTGTGTTCTTGAACTCTGATGAATTTGTTGTCTCAGCAGGGTGGGGAATTCCTTGAACAGTGTAAAACTAAAGTAATCCATAGCTTTTTATCTTATGTAATCCTTGTTAATTATCTATGGAATATCCAGTCTCCATGAGGGGCATTCCCTCTAAATTGCTCAGTATCACAAGTGCAAATGGAACATAAAAGCTGTTCAGCTGCTTTTTATTCAGCTACTTTGTGTTCAATCACCTGACGCTCTGGTAATGCTTGGGGATTTTGCTCTTGTTTGGTCATTTCCATTTATGTTTGACTCTTCATGACCCCATTTGAGTTTTTATGGCAAGAATTTGAGTCATTTGACATTTCCTACTTCAGATTATTTTACAGATGAGGAAACTGAGGCAAACAAGGCTAAATGACTTGCCAGGATTACCTACCTAGTAAGTGTCTGAAGCTAGATTTGAACTCATAAAAATGAGTATTCTTGACTCCAACACTGGCATTTTATCCACTGTTCCACAAAGCTGCTTTCTAATGGTGATTTTAGCATATAATTATTTGTTGAAACTGTCTCTCTGACCATAATCCTCATGTATTGCTCCATTTCATTTTGAATGTCCTGAGACTTTAGTTCTTCCTTGACTGATATTCCATGATTTGTATGGTATCATCTCATGAATACTAATGATAAAAAGATATGTGGATAAACTCAGAGCAGTTAACAGCAGTGTGTTAATTCCGAAATGCAATGCATCCCATTCTCTTCTTCCTATTCAACTCTATGCTCAGTATATTGTCTGTTTTGTGTCTGTTATCTATCCACTAACACATGTATACACATATGTATGCATATATACACATATATTAACATACATATATACACACACATATCTGTGTATGTGTGTGTATATGTATATGTATATATGAAAAAACCAAGTCAACAAGCATTTGTTAAATGCTTATTTGGACCAGACATTGTACTAACTACTGGGAATGCAAATATAAGTAGGAAGAGTCCACGCCCTCAAGAAACTAACATTCTAATGGAGAGGACAACATATAAACAAAGAAAAGGAAGCTCAAAAGCCTGAATGGAGGGGTGAGGAATCTGTGTGCAGATATGTTAGATAGAATTTGGGGAGTTAGGAGTGGAACCTGTAGAGAAATTAAGACGTAGCTAGCCTGGATTCTTTCCTCAAAATGGAGACTCTGGGAAGAATGAACCAATCAGACAAGGGGGCTTAAGGGAGCAGAACACACTTCCATTGTGGCGAGTCCAGAAGTCAAGTAAACTTCCAGGTGAAGAGGCTGCTGAGACATAATAGAGGAATTTTTAGAGCTCAAATGGAAATTATGAAGAATATTAATTTCAGAGGCCCAACCAGAATACCCTAGATATTCTCTTGCTGCTGTAATAGTGAGTACTCTGGCCCTTACTTCCTGAAGTCAAGGTATGTTATATTTCACCACTCCCACAAGATGGGGGGTGTCTAGTGTCTTCTGCTAGCTCAAGCCTTCATTGATTATCTTCCCTCAGTTTTAGGGGTCCCAGATCCTCAGTTCCTTTTAACCACTTAACACTGAGATTGTATTATGCAAAGGAATATTTACTCCAAAAGTATAGCAAGAATAAACATGCAAACATTTCCCTCCAACAAGGAGATAGAGGGATAGAGATACATTTTCTAGCCCTGCTGTGTGCCAGGCATTGTGCTAAGCAAACCGTACAAAGATTTTCTCATTTGATCTTCACAACAATCCTTTGAAGGTTGGTGCCATTACTATTCCCATTTTACAATTGATGAAACTGACTAAGGTTATGGCACTTGCCTAGGCACACAGCTACTAAATATCTGAGGCCAGATTTCAATTTAGGTCTTCCTAGTCTCAGTGCTCTACTAGTGCATCATGTAGCTGCTTCCAGGGAGGTACAACAGGGGAATGAGGTTCATAGTTTAATTCAGTTCCTATATATCATTAGTCCCATCACATTCCAAACTGAAAAATAAAATCCTTCCTGAACTTGCTTCCCCACACTTTGGTTTCTTAGGGCATTCCTGAAATTAAAGTTCTATCTGTTTTAACAACATGAAAATACAAAGGAATAGGTAAGAAAATAAGTAGTATGAAATGATAGAAAGGGGTACCATTTGGTTTGAAAAAATGTTAAGTGGTATAGACATTACACTTAAATGCAGAATGCCAAAATTGTGTATTCAAGATATATGAATTGATATATATGAATATATTCATGATACTTGGTATATTTTTGAGGACTCTTAGTTACATTTCTAAGTTGTACATGTCTTCTCAAATTTTTGTATGCAGTGTACATTTTAAAAGGAGATGAGTTCAGTGCATAAGTTTTGCTTCTAGCACTGTAAATCTTGTTGAGAATTTGTGAAATGGAAGGATTCATTTCTTTTCTCAAATGTCGATACTTACAGTAAACAACATGGGAGGTAGAACAATGCCCTACCACTACTAGAAATCTGATGGAATTCTTGACGGAAAATAAGTTTTATTTTCTCAACAACGTGGAGATTTTAACTTGTGACATTATAAAAGGAAATTTACCTTGGTGGTGATATATTACAGGGTATTTTTTATAAGTATGCTCAATTTTGGCAGCTATTTGGTGAAAAGCACAGAGTGCCAGGCCTGAAGTTAACAAGACTCTTTTCCAAATTTTCCAAATCTGGATTCAAGATAATTACTAGCACAAGATAATTGTGACCCTGTGCAATTCATTTAACCCATTTTGTCTCAGTTCCTCATCTGTCAAATAACTGGAGAAAGCAATTGCAACACACTCCAATATCTTTCCAAGGAAACCCCAAACAGGGTCACAAAGAGTTGGACAAGATGGAAAAACAACAAAACATCAACAAATAATTACATTATTGCTCTCAATGGTTGGGATGATATTGTTTTTCCTGTTTTTTAAAAATGTTTTCCTACTTTTTTTGTGCAAATGGAGGAAACAAAATATAAGCCTTCATTAGCTTACATGTAAATGTCCATTTGGAAAATTATTCTACTTAATGTATGAATCAAAGCTGTTGTAATCTGTTCCATGTTAATTAAGCATGGAATTGAAATGAAATTTTTTATTGTATTGAGCAAAAAAAAATGGTTGAGTAAAAAAAAGTTGTATCTTCTGTTAGGACATTATTGCTTCAAGGAATCTTAGTCCAACCACTCCAAACATACTTTTACCTTGAGCAATACAATATACAATAGTATTTATGGAAAAAATAATTTTATGTCCCCTTTGGTCTTTTAAATATTTCTTATATGTAATAAAAATGTGATATTCCCAGTATAGGAATAAGATACATAACAGTTAAAACATATATATTCAATCCTGCAAAATAACACTTCGTAACTGCGTGGATTGATATGAATTATGATTTTTTTCTCTTGCAAAAAAAATATCATTGACCAAAACAGCTTGCTTGATAATCAGCAAAAAATAACTCTTTTCCTTCCCATATTTTGGAAAGAACTGTAGCATTTTGGATCAGGTTCAACATATTTCTTGCCCATATTTAGATGAAAAAGAATTCTCTTGTAACATGGAAGGTAATTGGGCAGATGGACTTCTAACTCCACACCTGGATCACCAAAATATGTGCCTAGAAGGATTAAAATGCATGACTGATGACATTTGCACAATATGAAGTTATAATAACACGTTAAGTGTTTTGTAGAATGATTTATTGCCCTGAACAACAGCTGTTAGAACTTCATCTCTTCTTCATGTAAATTATCTAGAAATATCATTGAAATTACAGAACATTTTCAAATGAGTCAGGCTAACAAGGGAAAAACAAATACAACCAAAAATCATCAGGTGCATATGATTGTTTTCCTTTTGTTCTAAACACAGCAGCAATGATCTAGATAAAACCAAGAGAAATGACTCCATGAAACAAAGCCAGTAGCTAATGACTCTTTAGCGATTTATATTTCAGAATGTAATCAATGAGTAAGTCAATTTTCTCTCTTCTCTTCATAATGGCTTTTGTATGCCTGTGGAAATGCTTCTTGAAAATATGAAAGGTTTAAATGTATTGCTTATTAATTTTGGAAAATATTTGACCTGACTCTGGGTATATCATTTCCATGAAATGAATTTGTGAATTCAGTTCTACAAGCATTTATTTTTGTATCTAATGTTTTCAGAACTTTGTCTTTGGCATTTCATGGATGTCAAAGATTCAACGTGACTTTTTTCTTTCATAGAACTTGTAATCTACTAGCATGGCATGGTACACAAATGATCACAATGCAGAACTAATATATTAAAAAGTCCATGAGAGTTGTGAATAAAGTATAATGTGATGTCCCAGCAAGCTGATCAAAATACAATCAAAAAAGATCCTGGAAAGTATTTTTTAAGAAATTGTTAGGGAAAACTTGCTTGAGATGCTGCAACTGGAAGATAGAATAGTCATTGAAAGAACACAACTATCACCTCCTGAAAGAGATCTCAAAAGAGAAATACCAAAGAATATTGTAATCAAATTCCAAAATTATGTGATTAAGGAGGAAATACCAGAAGCATTCAGAAGGAATCAATTTAAATATCACGGAACCTCATTCAGGATTACACATGACCTAGCAGCTTATATATTAAAGGATCAGAGAGCTTGGATTATGATATTCTGGAAAGCAAAGGATCATGGAATACAACTAAGAAAGAGTTACTTAGCAATTCAATATAGTCTTTCAGGGGAATGGATGGACATTCAATGAAATAGAGGACTTCCAAACTTTCTTGATGAAAGAAACAGAAGAGAAAAATAGATCATCAAATAAAAGACTCAAGGGAAGCATGAAAAGGTAAACAGGAAAGAAAAAAATGATTTTAAACTGTTTGTATCCCTACATGGGAAGATGATACATGTAATTCTTAAGAAATGTATCTTTAACACAAAATTAGAAAAGGTAAAAATAAGGAGAGGGCATAGGTATAAGTTGATTTTGATGTGATGATAAAAAATAATTAAAAGGTAAAAAAAGGGGTAGATTATGCTGGGAGAAGAGGAAAGGAAGAGGCAGAAAAGGGTCAATTACATCACATGAAGAGACAAAAAGAAAGAAGGGAGGGAAGCAAACGTTGTTTGAACCTTACTCTCCTTGGATTTGGCTCAAAGAGGGAATAAAATACACTCATGTATAGAAATAAAACTTACCCTAAAGGAAGTTGGAGGGGAAAGGGGAAAGGAATGGGATGGGGGATGATAGAAGGGAGGGAAGACTGAGGAAGACAGTGGTCAGAAGCAAAAAAAAAAAATGGAAGGGAAAGGAAGAGAGAAGATAGATAAGCCTGAACAAGTGGGAAAATAGGTTGTAGAAGAAGACACAGTAATCATAACTGTGAATGTGAATGGATTGATCTCTCCCATAAAATGGAAGCAGAAAGCATAGTAATTAAAACCATAATCCTACAATTTGCAGTTTACAAGACACACATTTGACTCAGTGAGATACACATAGAATAAACATAAAGGGCTGGAGTAGAATATATTATTCTTCAATTGAAGTAAAAAAAGGGGGTGGGTGTAGCAATCCTGATCTCAAACACAGCAGAAATGCATCTAAATAAATAAATAGGGCAGGAACCTACATTCTGCTAAAAAGGTACCACAGACAATGCAGTAACATCATTACTAAGCATTTATTCACCAAGTGATACAGCATTCAAATTGTTAGAGATGAAGTTGAATGAGTTACAGAAAGAAATACATATTACATCTACACTAATGGAGGAATCTCAACCATTCCCTCTCATAACTAAATAAATGTAAGTATAAAATAAACAACAAAAAGTTTAATAAGGTGAATAGAATTTTAGAAAAGTGAGATATGGTGGACCTCTGGAGAAAATTGAATTGGGATGGAAAGGAATATACATTTTTCTTCATGGTACATGGTGCCGAAACAACACTTGAACATTTATTTAACACCTTAATAACCTCAATCCAATGCAGAAAGGCAGAAAAATTAAATGCAAACTTTTCAGAGCATGATGCAATAAAAATTACACGTAATAAGGGGCCATGACTAAAATTTAACTGGAAAATAAATAATCTAAACCTTAAAGAATTAGTAGGTCAAATGACAAATCACAAAAGAAATCAATAACTTCATTGAAGAGAATGACAATAATGAGACAACATGCCAAAACTTATGAGATGGAGCTAAAATACTTCTTAGGGGAAATCGTATATGTCTCAATGTTTGCATGAATAAAATAGAGACAGAGGAGATCAATGAATTGGACATGCATCCAAAAAAGCTAGAAAAACAACAAATTAAGAATCCTCAGTTAAATATCATATTAGAAATTCTGATAAAGAATGGAGAGGTTAATAAAATTGAAATTAAGAAAAGTATTGAACTAAAAAAAGTAAGATTTGGTTTTATGACAAAAACCAACAAAATAGATGAACCTTTGATTAATTTGATTAAGCAAAAGAAAGAAGAAAACCAAATTACAAGTATCAAAAATTAAAAGGATGAGTTCACCACTAATGAAAAAAAAATTAAAAAAATAATAATTAAGAGCTATTTTGAGAACTGTAGGCCAATAAATCTGATAATCCAAATGAAACAGATGAATATTGAAAAATGCAAATCACCCAGATTAACAGAAGAAGAAATAAGATACTTAAATAACCAATTTCAGTAAAAGAAATTGAAGAAGCCATCAATGAACTCCCTGAGAAAAATCTGCAGGGCCAGATGGTTTACAAGTGAATTTTAGCAAAAAGAACAATTAGTCCCAATGATAAATAATCTATTTGGGAAAATGGGCAAGGAAGGTGTCCTACCAAATTCTTTTTATGATACAAATATGATGTTGATATCTAAATCAGGAAGATACAATTAAAAAAAGACAATTATATACCAATTTCCCTGATGAATATAGATGTGAAATTTTTAAACAAAATACTAGCAAAGAGATTAGAGTAACTTATCATGAGAATAATACACTATGTTCAGGGGTGATTTATACTATGAGTGCAGTGCTAGTTCTATATTTAGGAAAACTATGAGCATCATTGACCATATCAACAACGAAATTAACAGAAATCATATGATTATTTCAGTAGATATAGGAAAAAAAGCATTGGAGAAAATAAAGCATCCATTCCTATTAAAAACACTAGGAAGCATAGAAATCAAAGGAGTTTTTCTTAAAATGATAAGTAGCATCTTTCTAAAATGATCAGCAAGCATCACATGTATAGGAGATAAGCTAGAAACATTTCCAAAAAGATCGGCGTGAAATAAGGATGTTCATTATCTCCACTGTTATTCAATACTGTATTAGAAATGTTAGCTTTAGAGAAGAAAAGGAAATTCAATGAGTTACAATAGGCAAGGTAGAAACAAAGCTGTCA
Source organism: Notamacropus eugenii (assembly GCF_028372415.1). Classification (NCBI taxonomy): domain Eukaryota; kingdom Metazoa; phylum Chordata; class Mammalia; order Diprotodontia; family Macropodidae; genus Notamacropus; species Notamacropus eugenii. The sequence continues at coordinate 119,902,816 of NC_092872.1, read as the reverse complement.
TCATTTGGAGATAATATGATTAGATAATTAGAAAGTCCTAGAGAATCAACTAAAAACTAAAAATAGTCAAAAACTTTAGTAATGTTGCAGGCAATAAAATAAACCTTCATATATCATCAGCATTTCTATATATTACTAACAAAGCCCAACAACAAGAGATAGAGAAATTCCATTTAAAGTAAATGTAGACAATATAAAATATTTGGGAGTCTACCTACCAAGACAAACCAAGGAACTATAAGAACACAGTTATGATGTAGTTTTCACACAAATAAAGTCAGGTCTGAAAAATTAGAATCAATTTCTCATAGGTAGGCCAAGCTAATATAATAAAAATGACAATTCTACCTATATTAATTTTCCTATTGAACACCATACCAATCAAACTAACAAAAATTATTTCATAGAGATAGGAAAAATAATAACAAAATTCATCTAGAAAAACAAAGGGTCCAGGTCAAGGGAATTAATGAAAAGAAATTCAAGGGAAGGTGGCCTACTTGTACGAGATTTGAAACTGTATTTTAAAGCAGCAATCATCAAACCTACTTGGTACTGTCTAAGAAATAGAGTGGTGGATCAATGAAATAGATGAGGTCCACAAGACACTATGTCAATGACTGTTGTAATCTACTGTTTGATGACTCCAAAGACTCCAGTTTCTGGGATAAGAACTGCTATTTAACAAAAACTGCCTTGAAAACTGGAAAATACTATGTCAGAAACTAGGCATAGACCAACATCTTACACTGTACACCAAGATATGTTCAAAATAGGTATGTGATTTAGATGTAAAGGGTGAGACTATAAGCAAATTAGGGGAGCAAAAAATAGTTTACCTGTCAGATCTATGTAGAAGGGAAGAATTTATGACCAAACAAGAAGTAGAGAACATTATGAAATTAAAAGTGGAGAATTTTTATTACATTACATTTAAAAGTTTTACACAAGCAAAGTCAACCCAACCAAGATTAGAAGGGAAGCAGAAAGCTAGGAAGTAATTTTTACAACCAGTATCTCTGAAAAAAGCCTCATTTATAAAATATATAGAGAATGCAGTAAAATTTATAAAAATACTCATCATTCCCTAATTGATTAATGGTTAAAGAACATTTAACCAGTTTTCAGATGAATAAATTAAAAGGAATGGGACATCAACTCCCCTGAGTAGAAATAATTAGGCTTTTCACATTCTAGGCAATCTCCTTATGGGAGCATATATACTACTGACAACTAATAAAAAAAAATTGTCCCCCGAAATCACTTCATGTATTTGGGGTAGGGGTATTATATAATGAATTACCTCATTATCAACATCACTGATTCTGAGAGATAGAATAACCCCCTTTCACCTTCTTTTTGCCAATCTCCATGTGTCCAAACTGTCCATACCTAATAGAAAACAGAACACCAAGTATATATTGTACTGATAACGGAAAACAGAAGTGTTTTGTGTAGCTTTTAATTTGCATCAAGGTGAAAATATTATTGAAATAGTATTAACTGTGGTATTCTTAGTTCCATACCACTTTGTTATCAAAAAGAAAATGAGATCACCTGTACTTTATTTCGGAAGAATGTCAACAAGTAAAACTATTGTGCTCATATTTATTTTAGTGACAGTTTGTCTTCATTCTCTAAGGAACTACATTTCTAGTGAGGAAAAGTGGGACATGATTCCAAATCATATTCATTTAGTTGATGAAATATTAAACAGATTCAATCCTCTTTCCGTTCACACCAACTAGGTACTCAGTATAATAATACATTTAGATCTTAAGCAATGGGACAATAAAATACTAAGATCATAGTTATTCTTAGTAAAATGCAGTTCTTAATAAGTAAATAACTATTTATGTATAAACTTGTGGCACTTTATCAATGGGGAAGCTGATAAGGTCACTAAGCATAAGAACACAGAGAGAAAAAATGAAAAGTCCAGAGTTGGAGCCTTGTGATACATTCAAAGTTAGTAGGGGTGACATGAATGAAGATTTTGAAAATTAGAATGATTAGGCATAGATTGGAGGAAAACTAGGTTTGGACAATATCATGAAAACTCACATGAGGAACCATTCAGCAGAAAAGGATAGTCAGACATGAAAATTGGGAAGGTGTCATTAGATCTGGCAATTAAGTATTCACTGGTAACTTTGGAGAGAGCAGTTTCATGGGAATAATGGAGTATGAAGACAGATTGCAAGGTATTTAGAAAAGAGTAAAAGTGATGATGTTGGAAAGGGGGAGGATTCACTAACTCAAGCAAAGATTTATTGTGCTTTTCAGTGGGCAAGAGTTTTTAGGGAACCTACAATCTTAGAGGGGTACCATTAAAGTTTATATAGGATAAAATATAGTAAAACATGTGCCAAATGCATTAACTAGGTGATTCAGGGTGGGATGAAGGAGTGGTCAGTTCTTAAAGGAATGTGCACTTTAAGTATCTACTGTGCAGGCCTTTTACCCAGAGTTTGTGGGGCAGGGCAGGGGGTTGCTTGCATGGAGGTGTGAATTCAGGCCTGAAATATCACTAGGTCAATTAAACATCAGGATTGACAAAGAAATACCAGTCTCTCCCCCTCAAATGGCTTGTTTTGACAAGATAAACACTGAGATTTACATGTTTAAGTCTAGGATGCACATAATAAGGAGTCCAGAATGCATAGGATAGTCCAGTGTACTCACTGTATTTACTACTGTAAACATCTTTATGAGCCAGTACACAGACAGTTCAAACTAACATGGCTACCATATCAGGAAGAGAGGTAAATGCTTTGCTAGGGCTGGGGAGAAACTGCCAGGGACATTGTTTTGAGGCTAGGGAGAAATGCCATCTTGGAATTGGGGTCCAAGTACAGGCACCCAAGGACCACATCAAAAGGAAAAGTAAAGGCATAAAGTATGGATAGTTCCCTTCTACCCTAATTCCCCCCCCACCACTGCTCCTCTGCCACACCAACTCGTCAAAGAGTTCTACTGATGAAGAGAGAAAGAAAAAAAATAGAAGTATAGCTGGTAGGGATAGTGCAATCTCAGGATAGGGAGAAGTTGATTAGAAGAGGGATAGAGCAGAGGTAGTCTGCTAAGATATGAGTAGATGGAATAAAGACTATACTTAGACTCAGATTAGTGTGAATGATGAATCCCACATATTTAAATTCATACTTTCAAAGTTGTAATTATATTTAGGTTGAACAGTGTTTGATTCCAACTCAATGAAAATAAATAGCAGGACTTCTAATAACGCAACCATTTCAATGAATTCACCCTAATCAGTACTTAGATGTACCTATGGGTTGACCTTTATAAGAAGAAATGCTAACTCTTCATCAAAAATTGTTGTAAGGAAAAAATGATGGGTGATGATGTTGAAATTATGAGGTGAGAAAGTAAGGAGAGATGGAGCTTGCCCTAAGAGTCGTAGTTAAATATAAGATGAGACCTTTAGCTTAGTAGGCTCTGGGATGGGTGGAGGGAGGAGGAGAGAGGTTCTTTGGGAAATGAGGAGAGATGGCTTGGTATATACTTGGTATATATATTTGTTGTGGCAAATAGAACAGAAAATTCATAAGTGGGGAGTGAAGAGAAAAGGGAAGGAGAGAATTGGGAACTCAAAATTTAAAAAAATATAATGTTTAAATTGTCTATGTATAATTGGAAAATAAAAAATATTATCAAAATAAATTAGGGAGGTGTACAAAATTTTGTTTAGAACACAACTGAGATTAGATAACATGAATTTTTAATAGACCTAGTAAACAGGGTCTTGCCCAACTCTGTTCAGTATTAGCCATATATTTCAAGGAAATCAAGGGCAGAGGAAAAGAACCTATATGTACAAGAATATTTATGGCATATCTTTTGTGGATGTAGCAAAAAACTGGAAACAAAATAGGAGTCTCTCAATTATGAAATGGCTGCACAACTAATACATAATACAATTCCACAATGAGTTCTTAATTAAGTGATCAGGCAACATCTTTTTGAAGCAAATCACCAAGAAGACATGTCATTAGACTTCACATGTAAGCACCGTTTGGCATCTTTGGAAAGAGCAGTTTCATCAGAGTAATTAAGTCAGAAACCATGAAGTTTCAGCAACAGGTTAAATAAAGATCCTGCCTTAGACTGGCACCCCTTTCCTCAAGTTCTTATCTTTACAAGATTGTGATGTGACTGACTCAGACTAGTACCCCCATTAGTTTTGTTTCAGGGCAGGTTGGAAGGAAATCAGATACTCATGGGTCATTCAATAGTTAACAAAAAAAGGAGTTTACTTGGCCTCAGGATAGAAAGGGTACTCAACAATCATAGTGGTACCAAAAAAAAAAAAATTAGAAGGGGAGAGGGAATAAAACCCCTACCTATACTACAGGGCCTATAAATTAACCTTGTCTATGTTGTATTGTATTTTTATTTACTTTGTGAACATTTCCCCATTACATCATCTTGTTTTGGTTAAACTCAGCAGTTTTGAAGACTTGTGGCACTTAAAGTGTGACACTAAGAAATCTAGTCCATAAGGCTGGATTCCTCCAGAAAGTTGTGGCAAGCTAGACTTAGTCTAAACTGGGGCAATCATGTCCCAGGGACTGTAATCAATCAATTAAAGAAACAAACAAACAAAAAAAAAAAAACCAATATAGCAAACAACCTAGCCTTACCCAGGCTAGTCAGAGGGAGGGTAAGTCTGGTAGTTGGTGATTTTACCTCAAAATTGTAGGAATTGTATTTTATTTCCTCTAGGAGTCAGTGGAGAACATCTCAAGGTTCAACTCAAATTACACCTGGATACAGTGATAGTATAAGCAGCCTTGCTTACCTAGTAGGTCTTTATGGTAAGTTGGCCAAGACTTTCTTCTTCTTCAGACTATTTCTCTCCTTCTCATTTAGCCATTCAGCTCCACCATTCCTCACTAGCAAAAATTATGCCTGTGCCAACTCTTCTCTGCCCGTAGCCTAAAAGACCGAGGTATCCACCGACTGGTGTCAGTGGTATATTGGTAAATATTTAACAATTGGTTCTCTGAAAAAAAGAAATTGGCATATGAAACATTTTTATATTTTTAATTTAAATATGCATCATTAACATTTATTAATCCTTTTCTACCATCAAGACAGTCAACAAAACAAATCAAGCCCTGATTCATAGTTTTGGTAATTTCTGGAGTATAAATACACTGAAAATTTAACAATTGGAGGAAACTAGGTGATGCAGCGGGTAGAGTACTGGCACTGGAGGCCAATCTGGTCTCAAACACCTACTAGAAACATGATCCTGGGCAAGTCAATTAACCCTGATTGCCTCAAATAAAAAATTGGCTCTCACAAGTTGATAGGAGTTAGTTCCATCTTGCCTCTGCCTGCTGTATCTTGGACTAGCCAGATGAACAGGGTCTTGCTTAGGGAAACCTTCCTATTGGGTAGCCTAATAAATTCACTTAGCACTGGGCAAAGGAGATGCTATGAAAGATTAGGATCCCATGGATGTCTTTCTGTGTTGTCTTCTTTCCTTGTGTCTAAGCATCAGTCTCAGTGATATCCCCTATTAATTGTCAACTCTTGCCTATAACCACTATGACTAGTTAACCTAAAGCTTCCTAGGCTTCAGCACTGACCTTAAATGGCCACAGTGACAACTTGGACACAGGTACTTTTGTGAGGATGAGTAGCCCTGCTCCTCAGAGATTATTTCGTATTGATTGGCAAGGAGATATACTATATGACATGACAAATTTTTCTTTTCTTTCTTTTTTTTTGGAGCAAAAGAAATCCAGGGAAAACTAATTCCAATGGTAGCATCAGAGAATGTTATTTTTTCTCTAATTAGCTAAACGAGTGATACTTAGCTTTTGCAATATAATAACAACAATAACTAACATTTGTACAGGGATAGGAATTTGAGCTGTGTTATCATTGGTTGAGATAACTCTAGCAAGAAACTTACTCTATCAATAGACCATTTATGCAATTTATTGTAATCCAAGCCATAGAGGTCAAGAGATTTTCAGGTCACACAGGACCTGAATTCCAGTATTTCAAGTTCTGAGGCTTTCTTTCCAGCCACTTCATGACTTTTCTGTAGTTTTTGTAAATTGCAGAATAAGAGAACATAAGTGACTTGCATCTGAGGCAGTATGCTATTTCAGTGGATAGAATATTAGACTTGCAGTCAGAAAGAACTGAGTTAGAATCTGGCCTCAGAAACTTACTAGCTGTGTGATCCTGGGCAAGTCACTTAATCTCTATCTGCCTCAGTTTACTTACCTGTGTTGTTCTGTTGTTTTAATCATGTTCAACTCTTTGTGACCCTTTGGGGTTTCCTTGGGAAAGACATTGGAACAGTTGGGCATTTCCTTCTCCAATTCATAATATGGATGAGAAACTGAGACAAACAGCTTTAAGTGACTTTCACAAGGTCACACAGCTGTCAAACAACAGGCTAGATTTGAATTTAAGAAGATATTTTTTTTAGGTATAAATATAGCTATTTGTACTAAATGGTAGCCATCTAGGTGGAGGAGGGAGAAAAATCCAAAAGAGAAATTTATATGATAACTTTATTACATATATTTAAAATTGTACATAATAGATTTGCAGTTTCATGTGCAATCATTTTTTTATTATACTTTGCTATGGAAATGCTTATTTTATTCCATAAATATTAAAGAAAAAGACATCTCCCTGACTTCAGACCCTTCACTCTATCTACTGAGTCTGCCTATTACTTACCTGTAAAATGAAACTACCTATTTCCTGGGGTTATTATGAGTATCAATTAAGTTAATATTTATAAATCACTTAGCACCATGCTCTGTCACATAATAGGTGCTCTTAATAAGTGCTTGTTTCCTTCCTTTTTCATTTTCTTTCCCTGCAACTATTTATATAACTAATAAGTCCAAATCAATACTCAAGCACAGACAATCTTATGCAACTAACCAACCAATCAATAATTATTTAGTAAATGCTTACTATGTACCAGAGCATTATGCTAAAGAAAGAAAGATCATTTTAAAGAGTCTTAGTCCTCAAGGAGTTCAACTGGGATAAGTATACATATGTAAAACAAATAATAGATAATTTTAAGAAGGAAGTAGCTAGAATACTAGATGGTAGGAGCTACTCTGTAGTACCAGAGCTACTATAATAGCTAGGGGACACAAGTAACGTAGTTTTCTTGTTAAGCAAGCATTTAAGACAAATAAGAATTCTAAGAAATGCATGTGAGTAAGCCTATATTCTAGGTTTGAGGAATAGCTTGGGTAAAGTCTCAGAATTAGAGATGCAATGCTCTCTATGAGGAACACTAAGAAAGATAGTTTGATTGGGCCAAGATATTTGTGTGTATGAAACTAGGCTGGAGGGGTAGGTTATGAAGAGCTTTAAATGACAAACTGAGGAAGTTTTATTTGACTTTAGAACTAATAGGGAACCTCTGGATTTTATTAAATAGGGGACTAACAAAATTTGACCTGATTTTCAGAAAATTCACTTCTGCAGTTCTGTGGAAGATGGATTAAAATAGGAAGAATTATGAGGCAAAGAAGATAAGTGCATCATGCTGCCTTTCTTTTTTTTACTACACATTTTGGGAGATATGTTTACCTATAAGCCATGTAATAATAGTCATTAGTCCTTATAGAAAAGTTGCTATTGATGTTAATCCATATCCAGAATTGCTATTGGTATCAGTATCTAAGTGAGAGTTTTGGGGGCCTATGCTTCCATGTACTTCTATGGAAACTGGGTTATTGAGTAAACAAGATGGGTAAGGATAATGTTTTGTTTTAAAGAGAATGATCTATTATCAAGAACTTGAAAAGCATCCATTTACATATATAAAAAGTGAAACATAACTGTAGGTAATTATTATATAGGTAGTAATTTGGTATTCTGATTTGTTAACTGGAAATAATTTTCAATCAGTTCATTATAGTATTACTTTTATTAGGCAGGGTTCCATTATCTTTGTTTTGATTTTTCTTATTTTTATTTGAAAATAATAAAAAATTTTTTAATAGAATCTGTCTTCACTAACTTGGTCTTGCTTTCTCCAACCAAGTAGAGAGATTTTTTAGTATCTAATTGATTACCACAGGCAGGGAACCTGCAGTCTGGAGGTCACATGTGTCCTTCTAGGCCCTTGGGTGTGACTTTTTGACTGAGTCCAAGTTTTACAGAACATATCCTTTTATTAAAGGGATTTGTTCTGTGAAGCTTGAATTCAGTCGAAGGGCAATGGGATGCACTTCAGGACCCAGAGGGCCATATGTGGCCTTGAGGCCATAGATTCCCCACCCCTGGAAAACAATTAGACATAAGTCACATGATCTAGGGGAACTTCTCTTATGAGTTCAAGGTATAGCAGCTATTACCATCCTATAGAAATAGTGCAATAGCTCTCGAAATGACTGACTAAATGGTTCCATTTTTGTATATCTTTATGTCTACCAGATTATTTTAAAATTTAGTCTCCATGAAGGAAAATATGATTATTGCCTTAAAGTTAGAAAGATAATTCAAGGTATCTTGCCTTCTCCTTTATAATGCAACTTTGCTTTTAAAAACATGATTAAGAGATCAATCAAGACTTAGAAATTTCCACTTGCCAAATTCCAGAAAAATTAGTGGTAGTAAATATTATTGACATCCAGAAAAAGAACAATGGAGTCTGAATGCAGACTGAAGGATACTAGTTTCACTTTTTTATGTTGTTTTTTTCTTTCTCATGGTTTTTCCCTTTTGTTCTGATTCTTGTTTCACAATTTGACTAATGTGGCAATATATTTAACATGACTGTATATGTATAATCTATATCAGAATGCTTGTTGTCTTGGGGAGAAAAATTTGGAATTAAAAATCTTAGAGGGGGCAGAGCCAAGATGGCAGAGTAGAAAGACACACATATGCTAGCTCTGAACCCACAGCCCATAAAATATCTGTGAAAAAGAACTCCCAAAAAATTCTGGAGCAGAAGAAGCAACAGAACAATGGAGCAGACGAGATTTCTGTTCCAGAGAGCCCTGAAAACCTCTCGCAAAAGGTGCATCACGCCCCAGACCCGGAGCCAAGCTCAGCTCTGCCTTGGCCTTGCGGCACCAAGAGGAGCTGATCCCAGCAGGCTTCAGGGATGGAATCTCTACTGGCTGCGTGGGTCCCTCCACCCACAGGTGACAAGGGATGGTGAGAGAGTCTCTTTGGTGGGTCGAGAGGGGAGTGGGGTGTCAACATAACTCAGGCCCTCTTGGGAGGCAGCAGCAGAGGTGGGAGCAGACCAGGGCTCCCAAAGCAGGCAGGAGCCTGGATCCATTGTTGAAGGTCTCTGCATAAACCCCCTGAGGGAACTGAACCCGTGAGGAGGCCCTGCCCCCACCTGAGCACCTGAACTTAATCTCACATTGAATAGCAGCCCCGCCCCTGCCCAAAGCCCTGAGGCTGGGAAGCAGCATTTGAACCTCAGACCACAAGTGCTGGCTGGGTGGATCTGGAGGCAAAGTGGGTGTGAAGAGTATGCTCAGAAGTCAAGTCACTGGCTGGGAAAATGCCCAGAAAAGGGGAAAAAAAATAACACTATAGAAAGTTACTTTCTTGGTGAACAGGTATTTCCCCCCTTTCTTTCTGATGAGGAAATACAATGCTTACCATCAGGCAAAGACACAGAAGTCAAGGCTTCTGTATCCCAGACCACTCAATGGGCTAAGGCCATGGAAGAGCTCAAAAAGCATTTTGAAAATTAAGTTAGAAAGGTGGAGGAAAAACTGGGAAGACAAATGAGAGACATGCAAGCAAAGCATGAAAAACAATTAAACACCCTGCTAAGGGAGACCCAAAAAAATGCTGAAGAAAGTAACACCTTGAAAAATAGGCTAACTCAACTGGCAAAAGAGGTTCAAAAAGCCAATGAGGAGAAGAATGCTTTCAAAAGCAGAATTAGCCAAATGGAAAAGGAGATTCAAAAGCTCACTGAACAAAATAGTTCTTTCAAAATTAGAATGGAGCAGATGGAGGTTAATGACTTTATGAGAAACCAAGAAATCACAAAACAAAACCAAAAGAATGAAAAAATGGAAGATAATGTGAAATATCTCATTAGAAAAACAACTGACCTGGAAAATAGATCCAGGAGACACAATTTAAAAATTATGGGCCTACCTGAGATCCATGATCCAAAAAAGAGCCTAGACATCATCTTTCATGAAATTATCAAGGAAAGGGGGTCGGAGCCAAGATGGCGGAGTGAAAGCAACGACTCACCTAAGCTCCTGGAAAAACTCCTCTGGATATCTCTGGGGGGAGAGTCTGACCAGACTTTGGAGGTGTAGAATCCAGTGGGAGATGGTCTTTGACGGATTCGGAGTCCAGGCTGGACTGGAGGGTCCACGGGAGGGATCTGTTCCACGGGGGTAAGACCCCGGCGGACAGCGCAGCACGGTCGGCGAGGCAGGGCGGAGGGGACCCGAGGGGCCTGAGAGTGGCGGGCGAGACCAGCGGAGCAGGAGATAAGCCAGGCCGAGCCAACGATATCAGCGCAACAGCCCTTGAAATCTTCAGCCTAAAGACGGGACTTCAGTGGGTCACTACTTGAACATCCAGGAGCTGGGATGCCGGAGTGATCAGTAAGTGCTCTCCCCCCCCCCCCCCCCATGACCGTGAGGGAACCATAAAATTCTTCCCCAGATTAATCCTGGATCAGTGGGAACAGCAGAAGGGGGTGGGTGGTCTCATAACACCAGAGGCTGTAAAAGTGGCAAAGGGGGATTCCTCCTACGGTGGCGGAGGCTATCTGGAGGGACAGACGACCCAGGGCAGAGAAAATTCGCACTGAGACCCAGGCAAGCCTCAGCCCAGGAGACGAGCCCCAGGAGGGGCGGGAACACGCATTAGCCTCTAGGCGTGCCCCAGCCCTCCAGGGGAAAAGGGAAGACAATAGGGAAGCTGGGATCACCATCCCCTGACCTTGCCTTTGCTTCCGGTCAGCTGAGGAGATATCCTGAGACCAGACCACCCCTCCCACACACCTATCAAGCTAACCCCAGGGTTGATCTGGGAAACAACAACAACAACAACAACAACAACAACAACAAAAAGCGCCTGCTTTTAGCCTAGACAAACATCAACTCAACTTAAAAGATCTGTATCTTCTGACTGAAAGAACCAAAAGCTACAACACTCAGCCAACATCATGAATTGGAAAAAGCAGATGAAAAGTGAAAAAACCATAGAATCTTTCTATGGGGATAAGGACCAAAATACAAACACCAAAGAGGTCAGAGCTGAGACTGTACTTCCATCTGAAACCTCAGATGGGACTATGAATTTCTCGCAAGCACAACTAGATTACCTGGAACGTCTGAAGAAGGATATAAAAGAAAAACTGGCCAATGATTTTAAAACTATAAAAAAAGAATTCACTGATGAGAACATCACTCTGAAAAAGAAAATTGAAGAAATGGAAAAAGAAGTTAAAAAATTAACTGGAGAGAATAATTCCCTAAAAGGAAGAGTTAATCAAACGGAAAAGGAAACTCAAAACCTAATAGGGAAAATTGATCAGATGGAAAAGGAAACCTAAAACCTAACTGGGAAAATTGGTCGAATGGAAAAAGAAGTACAAAAATTAAATGGAGAAAATAGCTCCTTAAAGGGAAAAATTGGTCAGATGGAAAAGGAGATGCGAAAGCTAACTGAAGAAAACAATACGATCAAGATTAGAATTGGGCAAGTAGAAACTAATGACTCAATGAGGCAACAAGAATCAGTCAAACAAAATCTAAAGAATGAAAAGATAGAAGAAAATGTAAAATATTTAATTGGAAAAACAACTGACCTGGAAAATAGATCCAGGAGAGAAAATCTAAGAATTATTGGCCTGCCAGAAACCCATGATGAAGAAAAGAGTCTGGACAATATCTTCCAGGAAATCATCAAGGAAAACTGTCCAGAAGTACTAGACTCAGAGGGCAAAATAGTCATCGAAAGAATCCACCATTCCCCACCCGAAAGGGATCCCAAACTCAAAACCCCAAGAAATATAGTTGCCAAATTCCAGAGCTATCAAGTGAAGGAGAAAATACTACAAGCAGCCAGAAAGAAACAATTCAAATATCAAGGTAACAGAGTCAGGATCACACAGGACCTTGCAGCTTCTACATTAAAAGATCGAAAGAATTGGAACCCAATATTCCGTAAGGCAAAGGAGTTGGGACTTCAACCAAGGATCAACTACCCAGCAAAGTTCAGCATAACATTTCAGGCAAGGAGAAAGTCATTCAACGAAATAAGGGATTTCCAGAGCTTCCTGACCAAAACACCAGAACTCAATAGACAATTTGATCTTCAAATGCAGGTCACCAGAGAATCATAAAAAGGTAAACAGAGGGGAAAAAACAAAAACAAACCTTGCAACTCAATTAGGGCAATCTGTTTACCTCCCTATAAGGGAAGATGATACCTGTTAATCTTGAGGACTGTGCAGCTATTATGATAAAAGGGATATATGTAGAGGGAACGGGCATAAAGTAAATGATGTCATGTCAAAAATATGATTTAAGTATGAGAAGGGAATGTAATAGGAGGTGTGGAAAGGGGGAAGCAGAAAATGGCAAATTATATCACAGGAAGAAGTACAAAACTATAGTAGAGGGAAGGAGGGGAGGGAGATGAGCATTGTTTGAGAGGTACTCTCATCTGATTTGTTCAAAGGAGGGAACGATAATCTTAAGTAGATAATCCTAACTAGCTCTATAGGTAGTAGGAGGGGAAGGGGGAAGAAAGGGGAGGGTGGCTAAAAGGGAGGAAAGAAGCAATAAGAGTAAAGGGGAGTAAAAGGGAGGGGGGCTAAAAGAAGGAGGGGAAGGCTGCAGGAGGGGGAGAAAAGTGAATACTATTGAGGAGGGGAAGGGAGACGGGAGAGTTTAAAGCACAAATGGTGGGAAAGAGGGTGGAAGGAAATACACAGATTGTAATCATAACTGTGAATGTGAATGGGATGAACTCTCCCATAAAACGGAGATGGATAGCAGAATGGATTAAAAGCCATAATCCAACAATATGCTGCTTACAAGAAACACATTTGAAACGGGGGGATACACATAGGATAAAGGTCAAAGGATGGAGCAGAATATATTGTGCCTCAGCTCATGTAAGAAAGGCAGGAGTAGCAATCCTAATCTCAGACAAAGCAAAAGCAGAAATAGATCTAATCAAAAGGGATAAGGATGGAAACTATATCCTACTAAAAGGCACTATAGACAACGAAGCAATATCATTACTAAACATGTATGCTCCAAGTGGTATAGCATCCAGATTCTTAGAGGAGAGGTTGGGGGAGTTGAAGGAAGAAATTGATAGCAAAACTATACTAGTGGGGGACCTCAACCTCCCCCGCTCTGAACTCGATAAATCCAACCTCAAAATAAACAAGAAAGAGGTTAAGGAGGTAAATAAAACTCTGGATAAGGTAGATATGATAGATCTTTGGAGAAAATTAAATGGGAATAGTAAGGAATATACCTTTTTCTCAGCGGTACATGGAACATTTACAAAAATTGACCATGTACTAGGACATAAAAATCTCACAATCCAGTGCAGAAAGGTAGAGATAATCAATGCATCCTTTTCAGATCATAATGCATTAAAAATTACATGTAATAAAAGGCCATGGAAAGAGAAACCAAAAATCAATTGGAAACTAAATAATCTAATTCTAAAGAAGGATTGGGTTAAAGAAGAAATCATAGAAACAATTAACAACTTCATTCAAGAGAATGACAATAGTGAGACAACATACCAAAACTTATGGGACACTGCAAAAGCAGTTATTAGGGGAAGTTTTATATCTCTGAATGCTTACATAAATAAAATAGAGAAAGAGGAGATCAATGACTTAGGCTTGCAGTTGAAAAAGCTAGAAAAAGAACAAATTGAAAATCCCCAAGTAAATACCAAATTAGAAATACTGAAAACCAAAGGAGAGATTAATAAAATTGAAATAAAGAAAACTATTGAATTAATAAATAAAACCAATAGTTGGTTTTATGAAAAAACTAATAAAATTGATAAATTTTGGTTAATCTGATCAAAAAAAAGAAAGAAGAAAACCAAATTACTAACATTAAAAATGAAAGGGGTGAACTCACCTCCAATGAGGAGGAATTAAAACAATAATTAGAAACTACTTTGCCCAACTTTATGCCCACAAATTCGACAATCTAAACGAGATGGATGAATATTTTAAAAAATACAAATTGCCCAGATTAACAGAAGAGGAAGTTGAATACTTAAACAACCCCATCTCAGAAAAAGAAATTGAACAAGCCATCAATGAACTCCCTAGGAAAAAATCTCCAGGGCCAGATGGATTCACAAGTGAATTCTATCAGACATTTAAAGAACAGTTAATTCCAATACTACATACACTATTCTTGAAAATTGGGGAAGAAGGAGTCCTCCCAAATTCTTTCTATGACACAAATATGGTTTTGATACCCAAACCAGGAAGAGGCAAAACAGAGAAAGAAAATTATAGACCAATTTCCCTAATGAATATAGATGCAAAAATTTTAAATAAGATTTTAGCAAAACGAATACAGCATCTTATCACGAGATTAATACATTATGATCAGGTAGGATTCATACCAGGACTACAGGGCTGGTTCAATATTAGGAAAACTATTAGCATTATCGATCACATCAACAACAAAGCTAACAAAAACCACATGATTATCTCAATAGATGCAGAAAAAGCTTTTGACAAAATACAACACCCATTCCTACTAAAAACACTGGACAACGTAGGAATAAAGGGAACTTTCCATAAAATAATAAGCAGTATCTATCTAAAACCTTCAGCAAGCATTATATGCAATGGGGATAAGCTAGATGCATTCCCAATAAGATCAGGGGTGAAACAAGGTTGTCCATTATCACCACTATTATTCAATATGATATTAGAAGTGTTAGCTGTAGCAATTAGACAAGATAAAGATATTCAAGGAATTAGAATAGCCAAAGAAGAAACTAAGTTATCACTCTTTGCAGATGATATGATGATTTACCTAGAGAATCCCAGAGATTCAAGTAAAAAATTACTTGAATTAATAAACACCTTTGGCAAAGTTGCGGGGTACAAAATAAACCCACACAAATCTTCTGCATTCCTATATATTAGCAACAAAGTCCAACAGCAAGAGATAGAAAGAGAAATCCCATTTAAAGTTAGGGTAGACAGTATAAAATACTTAGGAGTCTACCTGCCAAAACAAACCCAGGGACTATATGAACACAATTACAAGACACTTTTTGCACAAATAAAGTCAGATTTAAGTAAGTGGAAAAACATTAGTTGCTCATGGGTAGGCCGTGCTAATATAATAAAAATGACAATTCTACCCAAGTTAATATACTTATTTAGTGCCATACCAATTAAACTATCAGACAATTACTTTCTAGAGCTGGATAAAATAATATCAAAATTCATTTGGAAAAACAAAAGGTCCAGAATATCAAAGGGACTAATGAAAAGAAATCCTTGGGAAGGTGGCCTAGCGCTACCAGACCTCAAACTGTACTATAAAGCAGCAATTATCAAAACCACTTGGTATTGACTAAGAAACAGAGAGGTAGACAAGTGGAATAGACTTGGCACTCAAGATGCAGTAGGCAAGGAATATAGCAACCTTCTGTTTGATAAACCCAAGGAACCCAGCTTCTGGGATAAGAACTCATTGTTTGACAAAAATTTCTGGGAAAACTGGATAACAGTGTGGCAGAAATTAGGCATAGACCCATACCTGACACCGTACACAAGAATAAAGTCCAAATGGGTACATGATTTAGGTATAAAGATTGATACCATGAATAAACTGGAGAAGCAAGGAATAGTGTATTTATCAGATCTATGGACAAGGGAAGAATTCTTTACTAAAGGAGAGATAGAATGCATTATGAAATGCAAAATGGATAACTTTGAGTACATTAAACTGAGAAGTTTTTGCACAACCAAACCCAATGCAACCATGGAGGGATGTAGTAAATTGGGAAAAAATTTTGACAGCTAAGCTCGGGGATAAAGGCCTCATTTCTAGAATATATAGAGAACTGACCCAAATGTATAATCATACAAGTCATTCCCCAATTGATAAATGGTCAAAGGATATAAACAGGCAATTTTCAGAGGAAGAAATTAAAGCTATCTATAATCATATGAAAAAATGCTCTAAATCACTATTGGTTAGAGAGATGCAAATCAAAACAACTCTGAGGTACCACATCACACCTATAAGATTGGCAAACATGACAGAACAAGAAAATGATAAATGCTGGAGAGGATGTGGGAGAGTTGGAACACTAATTCATTGTTGGTGGAGCTGTGAGCGCATCCAACCATTCTGGAGAGCAATTTGGAACTATGCCCAAAGGGCTACAAAAATGTGCATACCCTTTGACCCAGCAATATCGCTACTAGGACTATATCCCCAAGAGATCATAAAAATGGGAAAGGGTCCCACATGTACAAAAATATTTATAGCAGCACTCTATGTAGTTGCCAAAAACTGGAAGTCAAGGGGATGTCCATCAGTTGGGGAATGGCTGAATAAATTATGGTATATGAATGTAATGGAGTACTATTGTGCCATAAGAAATGATGAACAAAAAGACTTCAGAGAGGCCTGGAAGGACTTATATGGCCTGATGCTGAGTGAAAGGAGCAGAACCAGGAGAACTTTATGCACAGCAACAACCACAGTGTGTGAGAGTTTTTTCTAGTAGACTTAGATTTTTGTAATAACACAAGAACTTCTGAAAAAAAAAAATCCCAATGGTGGACCTCAAGGCAAAATGCCTTCCACACTCAGAGAGAGAAATATGGAAGTCACTCACACAATGTAGCAGATCATGTTTGTGTATGTGTATCTGTTTGTGTATCATGTTCTGAATTGTTATACGGATTCTTTCATTTATCTTAGCCTGACTACATAGCATGACTATAGTGAAAATATACTAAATAGGAAAGTATATGTAGAATCTATACAGAATTGTATGCAGTCGTGGGGAGGGAGGGAGGTAGTGGGGGGTGGGTGGGGAGGGATAAAATCGCAATTGTATGGCAGATTGTTAAACATTAAAAAAATAAAAAAAAAAAAAAAGAAATTATCAAGGAAAACCGTCCTGAGATTCTAGAACCAGAGGGCAAAATAGGTATTCAAGGAATCCACAGAACACCACCTGAAAGAGATCCAAAAAGAGAAACTCCTAGGAACATTGTGGTCAAATTCCAGAGTTCCCAGGTCAAGGAGAAAATATTGCAAGCAGCTAGAAGAAACAATTCAAGTATTGTGGAAATACAATCAGGATAACACAAGACCTAGCAGCTTCTACATTGAGGGTTCGAAGGGCGTGGAATAGGATATTCCAGAAGTCAAAGGAATTAGGACTAAAACCAAGAATCACCTACCCACCAAAACTGAGTATAATACTTCATGGGAAAAACTGGTCTTTCAATGAAATAGAGGACTTTCAAGCATTCTTGATGAAAAGACCAGAGCTGAAAAGAAAATTTGACTTTCAAACACAAGAATGAAGAGAAGCATGAGAAGGTAAACAGCAAAGAGAAGTCATAAGGAACTTATAAAAGGTGAACTGTTTACATTCCTACATGGAAAGACAATATTTGTAACTCTTGAAACTATTCAGTATCTGGGTACTGGGTGGGATTACACACACACACACACATGCACACGCACATGCACACACACAGAGACAGAGTGCACGGAGTGAATTGAAGAGGATGGAATCATATCTTAAAAAAACGAAATCAAGCAGTGAGAGAGAAATATATTGGATGGAGAAAGGGAGAACTGGAATGGGGCAAATTATCTCTCATAAAAGAGGCAAGCAAAAGACTTATTAGTGGAGGGATAAAGAGGGGAGGTGAGAGAAAAACATGAAGTTTACTCTCATCACATTCCACTAGAGGAAGGAATAAAATGCACACTCATTTTGGTATGAAAACCTATCTTACAGTACAGGAAAGTGGGGGATAAAGGAATAAGCAGGGTGGGGGGGACGATGGAAGGGAGGGCATGGGGAGGAGAGAGCAATTTGATGTCGACACTCATGGGGAGGGACAGGAACAAAAGAGAGAATAGAAGTAATGGGGGACAGGATAGGATGGAAGGAAATATAGTTAGTCTTATACAACACGACTATTATGGAAGTCATTTGCAAAACCACACAGATTTGGCCTATATTGAATTGCTTGCCTTCCAAAGGGAAGGGGTGGGGAGGGAGGGAGGAAAAGAAGTTGGAACTCAAAGTGTTAGGAACAACTGTCGAGTACTGTTCTTGCCATTAGGAAATAAGAAATACAGGTAGAGGGGTATAGAAAGTTATTTGGCCCTACAGGACAAAAGAGAAGATGGAGACAAGGGCAGACAGGGATGATAGAAGAGAGGGCAGATTGGTGATAGGGACAATTAGAATGCTCAGTGTTTTGTGGTGGGGGAGGGGACAAAAAGGGAGAAAATTTGGAACCCAAAATTTTGTGAAAATGAATGTTAAAAGTTAAATAAATAAACAAGTAAAAAGAAAACAATCTTAGAAAAAGTATGTTAAAAATTATATTTACATGTAATTGGAAAAATAAAATACTTTTATGTACAAAAAACAAAATTAAAGGACATTCTAGATTTCATTTAAAAAAAAAATGTTCTACTTGACCTCAATAGACTGAAACAGAAAGAATGGGCAGGAATTACAGGAGGGCAGATACAGTGTTTGTCTTTATAAATTATAAACTCCACTTTTAAAATTAGATATGTTTCAAAAGGCAATGGGTTGCCTTGAGAGAATATTATGAGTTTCTTGTTCCTGGAGCTATTGTTGTGCTCACAATTTATGCTTCAGGAAAAGGATGGACAAGATGATCTCTCCATTTCCTTCCAACTTTTATATTTAATGATAAAATGATTTTATTTTGGGGTCACTAACTTATTGGTTTGGTGGGTCATGGATTATTCAAACATGAGACATTGATTCTGATTTTCTCAGCCTTTCTCAGCCTCCTTTTGTTGCTTGACTAGAACGCTCTCCCATGAAAATGTCAACTTTGAAATTTAACTTCAGCTGAGCAAGAAAAGTGTTTTCATAAAGATCAAAGGCTATTTGATCTTGAACACTAAATAAACACTAAATAGAAAAATAATGATTTTTCCTTACCAGTTTGTTAAACAGAAAATGTTTGAGAAAGTATACTTAATGAAGCATGTAAAAGATGTCTTCTTCGTTTTAAATCATTTTATACATTTCACATTCCATCTGAAGAGATAATAAATTCTCTCATACTGAATCACTGGGCCTAATTATATAGCCCTATTTTAAGTCATACTCCTATTGAAGTCACTGTATGTTTTGCCTCAGATCTATATAATCAACAACAGTGTGCTGCCCCTTTAGACAAGAAAGTACTATAAACTCCAAGTGATTAGATATGTTCTTTAAATTATGAAATACCCAGAAATATTTTGAGCCAGTGGAATTTGTTTGGAGCAGGCAAAACAGTTTAGCACATACGATTATTGTTGTCTGAAATGAAGGTACCAATGGACTATTTCACTTTCATCCTGAATATCACCATCATCCTATTAAAAAAAAAGTTTTTGATTAGCAGAGTAAGAAATAGTTTTTCAGATTTTTGGAGCATGGAGGTATTTATGAGCAAACAAAAAATAGAGCATATTATGAAATGCAAAATGGATAAATTAGATTACCCTAAATTGAAAAGCTTTTACACAAAGCCAATGCCACCAAGGTTAGAAGTGAAGCAGAAAACTGGGAAAGAATTTTTACAACTAGTGTCTGTGATAATGGCCTCATTTCTAAAACATATAGAGAACGGAGTCAAATTTACAAAAATGCAAGTCATTTCCCAATTGATAAATGGTCAAAGGATACGAACAGGAAGTTTTCAGAGGAAGAAATTAAAATTATCTATAGTCATATAAAAAAATGTTTTAAATCATTACTGATTAGAGAGATTTAAATCAAAACGGTACCGTATCACACTTATCAAATTGGCTACCATGACAAAACAGGAAGATGATAAATGTTAGAGAAGATGTGGGAGAGTTGCAATACTAATTCATTGTTGGTGGAGCTGTAAGATGATCCAGCCATTCTGGAGAGCAATTTAGAACTATGCCCAAAAGGCTATAAAAATGTGCATACCCTTTGACCCAGCAATACCATTTCTAGGACTGTATCCTAAAGAGATCATAAAAATGGGAAAAGGAACCACAGAGACAAATATATTTATAGCAGCTCTCTTTTGGTAGCCAAGAACTGGAAATTGAGGGGATGTCTATCAATTGGAAAATGGCTGAACAAGTTGTATTACATAAATTATCAATATAATGGAATGCTCTTGTGCTATAACAAATAATGAACATGTGTTTAGTAAGAATGTATGTGTAGAACCCATATAAAATTGTGCACCATCTGGGGAGGGAAGGGGGAAGGAGGGGAGAAAAGGGGGAGAAAATTTATGATTTATGGAAGTGATTGTAGAAAACTGAAAGCAAACAAATTAATTAATAAAAAAGAAAAAAAATAAAGTAAAGGGATGGCTGTACAGAGGACAGAAAAAACCAGATTCACGCTGGAAAAGACTATCAGAATGGATCTGATCAGTTGGCAAGTATTCATTAACCATTCACTATTATATGAAGAGAAGCAAAAAAGCTCCTTGGGGAGCTTAAAGTATAATTGGACGCACTGTTGGAAAGGAGGCAGTCCCCAGTCATGGTTAGATTTGACTTGACACATCTGGATTTGGATTTTGAAGACATGGGTTTGAATCCTGTCTCTGATCTTAAATATATTTTCCATCACTAGGCCTCAGTTTCCTCAGCTGCAAAATAAAGGGAATGAGTTTGTCAAAAAATAAAAACAAATAAAACTAAATGAAATAATGAGCAGGAAGACTTCAGAAAAACCTGGAAAGACTTATATGAACTGATGCTGAGTGAAGTGAGCAGAGCTAGAAGAACATTATATATATGGTAACAGCCACAGTGTGGGAGGACTGCTTTTTTTTCTTTTAATGAAAAGCATTGATTATTTACTATCTGTCATGCACTATGCAAAGTACTGGGGATACAAACACAAAAAGGCATATTCAGGAACTTACATTCTTTTATGTGTGTGTGTGTGTTTCTGTATATATACATATGTGTATATGTATGTAATTTATTTATTTACAGTTTTCAACACTAACTTCCACAAGATTTTGTATTTCAAAATTTCTCCTCATATCTCCCTTCCCTCCACCCCAGTGTAGCGTGTACCCCAACCAACCTTTCCCCCAAGCAATTTAGAAGGTAGGTTGACATGAGATTGTGAAGGACTTCAAATGTCATAGACAGAAGTTTGCATTATTTTTCCTATAAAGAATAGAGCCACGAAGCCTTCAGAATATAATTCCTACATTTCTACTGGCTGATTCCCTTACCTGAAATTCTCTCCCTTCTTAACCTCTTGGCTTCCTTTAAGTCTCAGCCAAATTCCCATCTTCTGCAAGAAGCCTTTCTTAGTCCTCCTCATTCTTAGTGTGTTCCATCTGAGTTACTCCCAATTTTCCCTCTATGCATCTTGAGAATACATAGTTATTTATCGTTTGTTGTCCCCACTTGACAGTGAGCTCCCTGAAAGCAAGGATGTCTTTTATCTTTATTTGTATCCCCAAAACTTAATGGAATGTTTGAACCATAGTAGGTACTCATTAAATGCTTACTTCCTCAATGACCGCACTAAAAATATTTGAAAATAGAGCTTAAATTATAATAAACCTGGCTGGAAACACTTTTCAATATTTCAAAATATTTATAAAATATATTTAAATGATTTTAAATATTATATTCAGTGGTCTAACAAGCATACTCCCCTACCATCATATGCTCATTAGGAAAGATAAATAATTCATTATAATCCCATATCAACGTAGATCCCAAAGATGTTATTTAAAAGTAAATCAATATTAGATGAGGATACAAACTATATGTACATTTTCTTTCTATATTTTAACATCAGGGAAAGCAATAAAATGTTTGATAAAAGGAAACAAAGAAAATTCAAAGGGGGAAAACAGTGTCCAGCACCTACTGAGCTTTTAAATATGATGGTAGTATTGAGCAACATTTTATTGACTTTATTTATACTCCTACTCAGTTTTAGTAGGCTGATAACAGAAAATTGCTGTTTCTTCATTCTGACAATCAGTGTGGCGCAGCTAGGTTCTATGGTCCCCAGTAAAGAATATGAGACAATTTACCTTCTGGCTTGAATTAATGGGATTGGATCATGAGAAGATCATTGATTTAGATATGGAAGGGACCCTAGAGGTGACCTAGTTCAATTCCTACATTTTAGATATGAGAACTAAAGCCCAGATAGTTAAGTGACTTGCTCAAGGTAACAGGTGAGATAACACAGATAATAGGTGATAAGATTTGAACAGAGGTACTCTGTGTCCAAAACCTGAACCCTTTCTTTTATGTAAAAATTTACTATGATAGTCCATTAATATGGGCATTATAGCTAATTGATAGAATACTTTTTGTTTGTTTGTTTTTGGAGGGTGGAGGAGAGGTAATCTGAGATGAATTGCCTGAAGTCATACAGCTATTAAGTATCAAGTGTCTAATTCCGAATTTGAAGCCAGGTCCTCCTGACTCCTGAATCCAGGGCTAGTGCCCTATTAACTATGCCACCTAGCTGGCCCTACAATACGTTTAATGCTCAAAGATTGGGAAAGACTTCCTACAGATAGTAGTATTTTAGCTGCAACTTAAAAGAAGGAAGGGAAGCCAGGAGACAGAGATGAAGAGTGAGAGTGGTCTTGGCATGGGGGATGACCAGTTAAAATGTCCTGATCCTGGTGATGTAATGTATTGTACAAGGAACAGTGAGGAGGACAGTGTCAGTGAATTACAGAATACACAGGGTTTTTTAAAGAGTTTAATATTCTTCTAAATGCTGCTTTGACTGTATAATAAAAAGGCAACTGGTGGTATGATACATAAGAGTTCTGGGCTTAGAGTCAGAAAAATCTGAGTTCAAATTTGACCTCAGACACTATTTAGTTCTATGACCCTGGGGAAATCATTTCACTTGTTTGCCTTAGTTTCCTCAATTGTAGAATGAAGATAATAATAATGCTACCTCTTAGGGTTGTTGCTAGGATCAAACAATATTTGTAAAAAAAAATTAAAATCACTCAACGCAATGTACATAAAAGGCACTATGTGAATGCTTATTTCCTTCTCTTTCCATTTGAAGCTCTTTATCTAAAATTATATATTGCTTCTTCCATTATCTGATCAATAAATTCTTTGAAATTGTATTAACTTCCATACTTTCTTCAAATCACATAGTCACAAAATTTAGAAGCTGTCAAGGTCCTCAGAATCCATCCAGTTCAAGTGTTCTTAAGCTGGGGGTAAATTTCAGGGAATTATTTAGAAGAGAAAAAAATACATCTTTATTTTCATTTGGTTTACTTTGTAATCCTGCATATTTTATTTCATGCATTTAAAAGAATTATTCTAAGTAGGGATACATAGGATTTATAGTCTTCCAAAAAGGTCCATGACACAAAAATAGTTAATAACCCCATATCTCATAACAGCGCATACATAAAAGAAATGCCCACTAGTTTTAACATATTCAAAAAGTTGTCATCCTTTCTCTGCTTCAAGAGAACCAAAGAGGGGGAAGCTACCACTTTCTGAGCTAGGATTCTATATCTGTTCTATTTCTTATTCTCTGAAATAGAACTGTTCAGTTGATGGGTTTGTGGATTGTTTGTGTCCTACACAGAGACCTTATGACAGGGACTTCAAAAGTTGCACCTTCCAGAGCTGGATGAGGGTATAGAGACAGGGACAGAGAATCACTGAATATGGGCTCAAGTCCAGAGTTTTAGCAAAATCTTGTTGGTATGGCTTTTTTTTTTTTTTTTTTTGCAGTTGGGTGGGGGGAGTAGAGAAGAGATATGGAAGGAAGTATCACTGGTGATTCTCTAAAAAATTGTTGATCCTTTGTTTCATTTGGTGTGTTTTTTTTTTTTAATCATGCCTGCATCAGTTCTCATAGGAATTGTTCCTAGCTCGTACTTTTCAGATTATCATCTTTATTCCATGTCTTTATTTGTATTGTTCCAGGATAAGTGATACCTAATAAAACTCAAAAGATTATAATACTCAGAAAATGTGGTATGGATGACTTAAATTCTTGACTGTTAAAAAGCAACTTGAGAACAAATCACATTTAGTTGCAATATTTTAGAAGTCTATAGTTAAGGGCAGCTAGGTGGCACAATGGATAGATAGAATACCAAGTCTCCAGTCAGGAAGACATGAATTCCAATCTGGCCTCAGACACTTACTAGCTTACCTCAGTTTCCTCATCTTTAAAATGAACTGGAGAAGGAAATGGCAAACTACTCCAGTGTCTTTTCTATGAAAACTCCCGAAATGGGATCATGAAGATTTGGACCTGACTGAAAAATGATTTAAAAAGTCCACAGTCAAGGTTTGTTCCTCCCAAGTGAATCCCTTTCCCTCCCTCCCCGTACCTGCAAACAGGAACAAGAAATTGAAATCAAAAGATAATCTATTTAAAATTGGGAGGAATTTTAAAGGTCATCAAGTTCAGCAATTACTTTTCAAGATGAGGAAATTGAAACACTGAAAAGTTAAGTACATTGTCCAAGGCCATACAGGTCTAAAAGAGGAAGAGCCAAGATTACAACCATATTCTTCTTTAATCTAGAGTTCTTTCCATTGCACCATAAGAATATGAGATCACATTTCATGGACATGGTGGTTTAAAAGATTAAGGTAAGATCTTAACAGTTTTTAATAGTCTTTCCCCCCCAGTCTCAGGGATGCTTCTCTGCTTGCTTCTTTTTGCCAGTCCTTCCCTCCCCCAAATGCTTAAAAATGACTGCTAAATTAATTGTCTGAAGCTTCTTTTTGCATTGGCTCCCTATTGAAATTTTAACCCTTATTAAATGCTGGTTATTTAAAGTTTCCTGTTACTTGATGTGAATTAAGTCAAGTTTTACTCTTAACTTCTTATTACTCAGAACTAGACAATTACCTTCTCATCATTTACTTTTAAAGTCTTCTTTTGGCTTTTACCTTATGATATAAAAAATCTTCACAAATATGAATAAAATCCCTCAAACTAACATTCTACTTGGATACTTCATCTTTTCAGGGAGGTGGCTCTGAGATTTTATATCTTGGTGACCTATTAAAGTCTTCACCATGTTTTATGAACAATTTTGACCAAAAAAACCCAGGTAACAGACAAAAAGTCATGACCCTCAGTGCTGCTTTCTCAATGGTGGTAGTAGAAAAAGGAGTTAAAGGTTATTAAGAATTGGTGTTAACTAGACATTTCTTCTTTGCAGACATATCTAGATCTAGATTTCACATACAGTACGCCAAACCCTGCATCAAGGGCTTTACAATTATTATCTCATTTGATCCTCACAGCAGCCACACTGGGAGCTAGGGGCTATTATTATTCCCATTTCCGATGAGAAAGGTGAGACAAAGAGAGGTCTAGTCCTATCTAGGATCACATAACTAATAGCTGAGGCTGGAGTTTATCTCAGGTCCTCCTGATTCCAGGCCTGACACTCTTTAAACTACTTAGCTACCTCTATAAGCTAGGAGTGTACAACACTGAGTGAGTATTAGACTCATTTGATCAGTTAGCTAGTTTCATGGAGGGAAAGGGGGTATATTTTAAAATGAAGGCAGTTTAAAATGAAATATATGTAAAACATTTTAAAAAATATTCATGCAGTTCCTAGATCATCTACAAAAATTGATTTGTGTGGTACTTGTAAATTTTTTCCAGTAATGATTGCATCAAAAATGCTGATAACTACGTGACATAGTGGAAAGAATCTTGGACATCTAATCAGGGAAACTGAACTTAAAATTCTACTTTGGACACTCGCTAACTATGTGACCCTGGGCAAATCACCAAACTTTCTATCAGCTTCAGTTTCTTTATCTGTAAAATGGGGATAATAATAATTACCAGGATAATAACAAATTATATTATAATTCATAATCATATTTATTATATATTTATATATATATTTATTATATATATAATAATTATAATTAAAATAAAAATAAATAAATAATAAATAGAAAATAATAATAAATCTCAGGATTGTTTTAGGATCAAATGAGCACACACACAAACATACACACATGTGTATATATGTGTATACATGTATATACATATATGTACATATGTACATACACATGTGTTTATATGTATAAATGTCTTTGCACACCACAAAGCTCTGTATAAATGCTAGCTATTATCAGTAGTAGTACTACTACTTACTTCCTTATTGTTGAGACATTTCAGTTATATCTGACTCTTTGTGACGCCATTTGGGGTTTTCTTGACAGAAATACTCAAGTCATTTGCTCATTTTTTTTTACAGATGAGGAACTGAGGCAAACAAGGTTAAGTGACTTTCCTAGGGTTACACAGATAGTAAAAGTCTGAGGCCAGATTTGAATTCATGAACAGTCTTCCTGATTACAAGCCTAGTGCTCTATCTCCTGCACCTAGAAGTTCCAATAGTACTGCGACTACCAGTAATAATAAATAGCTAGCATTTAGTACTATTATGAGTAATAAATAGTTAGCATTCTCACTGCAAATGAAACTTAATCATATAAATGAGTTGCAACGAAATCAAGAGACTTGTCATGCTCATGGAATGAAAACAATTTACTGACTTGAGTACAGCATGTGTTCAAATAAAATAAGTACCCTATCACTTCGTGGGATATGTGATCACTTTCTCCAAAGTCAGCGCCGGGGACCTCTGAAAACTCATGACCTGACTCTGCAGGTGTGAAAATGGATCCCATTCCACCCTTCCTATAATAATCTCTTATGGAGTTTGTCATCACAACTCCACTTAACTCTTATCTCCAACACTCTTCATCTCTGCTTTTTTCCCCTCCAATCTGCAAGCTCTCAATCTCTCCACTTCTGACCTGAGTATGACCCTTCAGGGAAATTATAACCTAATTGCTACCTGAGAACCTACAGCAACAGCTGTTGCACAGATGTTTTTGGCAAATTTCCTCCCCCTAACCTCTAACAAACCAGGCTCCTGACCCACACGTCTCTTTATGGTTGTGGCAGATGTCTCTTGGTGGGTGAGCTCTGGGGCCAATAATAAATAAATGCTCTATGCTCCTAACTTTCATTTGGAAGGGAAAGAGTGAATCACACAGAATATAGGTGAATGCATGTGTTGTGATCGTTATGACTGATTCATTACATCATCATTTTATTCTCAAACCCATACCTATTTCAAATTTCCCCATTACCATATAGAGCACTAGTATCTTCAGTCACTTTGGTTCACAACCTCAGCTACATCTTCAATTCCTCATTCTCCCTCACCCCACATATCCAATCAGTTGCCAAATTCTATTGTTTCTACAATCTCCACATCTGTATTTTTCCCTTTCTCTCTAGGCTATCACCCTCATTCAGGATCTCATCTCCTCTAATCTTGAGTGTTTATTTCAATGGTCTCATAAATGGTCTCCCTGCTTCAATTCTCTCCACTCACCAATCAATCACCCACAGTGACTATAGAAATAGTGCTATATAAATGCCAGCTATTATTGTTGCTCTTGTTATTGCTGTAGGAATTGAATCACAACCATAGTGACATTTTCACTTTTATAAAAATGCTACCAAAATGTTTTTCGTAAGATAAAGAAATAACCATGTCACTTCCTTACATACTAAAATCCAGGGACATAATATTGACTTTAGGATTTTGTGTTATTTCATTTATTCTTTTCTATTTTAAGATCTAAATTCTGTATGTTTTGCATGTGCATAGTTATTAATGTACTATTTTACTATTTTTGTTGATAATGGGACATGATCATCATTTTTGGAAAACATTGTTTTAGAATGAACTCATATTACCCATAGCAGATTCTTTGCAAGATCATGTTTTTGCTACCTGAACCATTTTCTGATAATCTTTGCGTCTCCTTGTGATAATTCTTTTGTGCCAACTTCTATAAGCAGTGATGATATAGCAAGCCATTTTCCTTTTTGAAGATATCTTCTCATTTTTATAAATTATTCTGACTTTATAGTGTTTTTATATTTTCTGTAATAAATGTATCATTTTACAAATAGCTAATTTTGAGCAAATCAGAACCAGTAAAAACTCATTTTTTGTCTTATACGATATTGTGAATTTCATATTCGGTGACTTTATTCAGTGCTTATGAAATTTAGCTTCTGATTTTTTCTTAAAGGAATGATCATAATGTACAGGCATGAATAGTCTATAGGGCTTTGACTCTCCTTTCTTGATCTTGAACCATTTTCTCCCACAATTGTTTTCATCATCATCCTCCCCTGTATTTATTCTTTTGTTGAAGACAAATTGTATCCAATTGTATACTTATTAACTTTTGGGAATATAGTCAAATTTGTCATATAATTTCACTGCATTACCTTCTGCAACAGTTATTAGAACTTACGATAAGAATATCATATTAATTGCATGAGCTGTAATCATATTTGTTATTTTCTATCTAGCCATGCTGATTATTAGCACTGCAAGGTAATTTGACCAGGTGTCCTATAGAATAATCTTTCTTATTACCCTTAGGTGTTCAGTGAAATCAACTCCCAACTTCTCTCCGAGGAGAACCTGTGAGTTATTCTTTTATTAGTTATAATAACTTTATGACTTCCTAATTTTTTGAGAGTGAGAATATCAATATGGTATGATTCAGTTCCTCTAGGATCTTCTCTTGGAGTCCTTGGACAAAACGTACTCCATGTCACACAAATTGTTCAAGAATTATTTTTACATAGTCTAAAAATTTTGTCAGCCTTGACACTTTCTGTCTCATTTTCTAATCCCCTACTGCTGTTTTTCATTTGTTTTAGGGATTGGAATAAATAAAAACTAACCATCCAATGGCCAACACGCTATGGATAAATTCACGAAGGAAATGGCAGCACTAGAACTTGAATTCACAAAACCTAACTCAAAATCAAATTCTCTTTCTCATATTCCACACTTCCTCACCAAGAGTTCACTGTCCAGTGAGGCAGTATACAAAAACAAAAAAAGACATATACACAAAAGTCATTCATTATTATTCAATTGTATCTGTCTCTTTGTGGACCTTAGCATGCCAATACTGTTTAACAGGTTTTCTTAGCAAAGATATTGCAGTGGTTTGCCCTTTTCTTCTCCAATGTATTTAGGCAAACAGAGGTTAAGTGACTTAACCAGGGTCACAGAGTTAGTTAAGTGTTTGAGGCTGGATTTGAATTCAGCTCTTCTTAGCTCCAGGCCCACCACTGTATCCACTGAGCCACCTGTCTGTCCCTCAATATATACAATTGCAATGGCAAGCAAAATAGGATCTTTTGCTGTTTTTGTTTTAATATAATCAAGAAGTATAATGCCTCTATTTGAATGTGATTAAGGAGGATCTTTCCCACTCATTGTTGGGCCTGGGAAGATTTGTAGGAAAGTCCACACTTTTTGTTAATGAGACCTTAATTCTCAAGGGATGTGATGTCTTCTGGTTCTAAAAAGTGTATAAAGACTCTGAGGTGTTGGTTTTATTTGGGGGATTAGTCACTGGAAGTGTTTGACCAGATGAGGACTTCTGCCCTCAAGCAGCCCCTCTTCCCTAACCCCCCACCCCCAACTCATTTGATATGTCAGTGCTTCCTTTTCTGGTAACTATGGTCAGACAGTTGAACCTGTCTGTTGAATTATGGTTAGACTAGAGGAAACCATGTCTGTTGATCATTGATTTGTCTGCATTTTCTTTGAACTTCAGGGTACTGACTCCCCTGAACTAGGTGAATGATTATATATGCTTGGTTAGAGGAATGATACATGTGTTTGATTAAAGTGATTGTTAACTCCTGAAAAGTTGCCTTTCCCTTTATGAATGCAGATCCAAGAACCTGTGATAGCAGCTCCCCCCCCCCCCCCCTTATTTGCTGGGATGCTTACTGATTCAAAATACATAATGTGTGCAAAAACATATATACATGTGTCATAATACAAGATTAGAACATTAGGTCAGGTAACAAGTATTTTTATTCACCAAGGAGGAGAAAGCTGAAGCAATTAGAGAAAAAATGTGAAGCAATTGAACCTGAGGACCAGTAGCTATAGCCGTCTGCTTTCTAGAATAGTAGAAAATAAAGTATGCAATATGGGTACATTACAGAACGAAATATGTGTGTGAAAATGAATTTATTTAGTTAAGCACTTTCCACTTTATTGCCCAGATAAAAACTTCTCATGCAAAAGATGAATGGAAAGAGCTTATATGTAAACTCAGTGTGCAGCAATAGTAGCTAAATAAATATGTAGATTTAGTCCAATTTTATGCTATAGGCAAGAGGAATGTGAAAACGTGATTTATTTTAGAAAAATGGACTTGTCTGTTATGAGAATGGATTTTGTTTAGGTCATAAAGCAAGAAGAAACAGCATCAATAGCCTGAGCAATCTTTAAAATAATCATTCTAATAGTAATTCCACTCAATGTACTAACTTCAGATTTGTAATTATTTAACTTATATGTATTTATCAATGTCACCTTCTCCCTCTCTTGACCATACCAGGAGTGATTCCCTATATCCATCCCTCTTTCAATAAGAGGAAAAAAGAATCTCTGGCATGTTTCCACAGCTAAACATATGTAATCTTTAGCCCATCACCATATTGCTGTAATGATCCCTCATTCTATTAATGTGTACTTGGCAACACAAAAAAATTAATTTTTTTCATGTCTGAAATAATTTGGAAGGATATTATCTTAAGAATGGAATGTTATCATCCCATGGCCTAACAAAAAGGTGCTTTTTGACTCTAACATTTTCACCTGCTTTAAGCATAACAGAATTGAGAGCATTTTCTCAAAAACTAAACAAAAAGGGGACGTAGGAGGAAGCAAAGTGCATTAAATTTCTTTTATGCCGAGGAAATATTTTCCACTGATTCTGCAGTCTTAATTTGCTTAAGCACATCATTCTTTAAGCACAATTTATTTGAAGGGCACATGCTTCTTTTTATAACTAAACTAATGGTGAGATTATGTATTTCAATTTGAATCAACTAACCTTTCCATCAATTGCCTGACTCATCATTTTCTTCCGCCCTCAAGATGTGTCTTATTTATACTCTTGTCAAAATTATCTGTTGCAGGTGTGTTTTTTCCTAATTAAGAGATAGAATCATGCAATTGAAAAATGAATGGTTATATCCTGGGTGCCTGTGGCAGTGATACCAATTGCAACGCATGTAAGAATTCTTTGCTTAATAATTCAGAAAGGGCCAAGTATTTTTAGTTTCCAGTGCTTCCAGTGTCTTTAAAATTTCTCAGGTTCTATGAGTATACAGTCACCAGATATTTCTTTGATACTACTTGCTTTTGCTTCATAAGACTGAACATTTTTCCCCCCAAAGGTTTTAAGATCTTATATTTTCCCCACCTTTATATTTAATCATGGACAAGGAGTTAATTAGCATTTTTAAACATCTACTATGTACAAGAAGACCCTGTGCTAAGCACATATTTTCACAACTCTTTTTGGCTTGTTTTCATTATCATAGATAAGATTGTGATGAGAAAAAGGGTGAAGGAAACATATACCTAGAGGTGACTTGATTTATTCTCCTATTCAGAATTAATTTGCAGCAGCTTAGAAGGAAATAATTTAGATTTCATGCTCAATTTTGCAATAAAGTTGTATGACTGGAAAGACCTACCTGAAAATCATGATTACAAAAAGAAAAGTGAAACCATCCTTGACTAGCTCTTCTCCTAATGTATCTCACTGCAGTTTAAGAATTAACATTATTTTAAATGTAAAGTATTAAATTCAGAGTCAAAATGCATACAAGTCCCTGAAAGCTTGAATTGTTTTATGGGAATAGAAAGAATCACATAAGTCCTTTATTGTGCCAGTGAGGCTTTCATCTTCTCTTTTTTTCATGAAAAAGTTCATGAAAAAGGCCTTTTTTAAGGACTTTATGTCAACGTGACTTTGGCCTTGACTGAAACTCAGAAGTAAATTGCTTAATAAGACCTTTCTGTGTTTGATAGAATTTATTATATGGAACAGAAGTAATATCAAGTTCAGGCTACAAAAAAATCGCAAATTTACTTCTATAGAGGACTATCTCATAACAAATCTTTCAACATTACTGATAGAGTATTGTTTAAAAAATAGTGGGGGAAGGGATAATTAGAAGGCATTCAGTATTGGAGTGGGGGAGATGAGAGAGGGTGAAAAAATCTTGTGGAAGTGAATGCTGAAAACTAAAAATAAATTAATAAAAGGAAAAATGGACCTTTGTTTTAGGGAGAAGATGGGAATCATCAAAAACCTTTTGCCAATTCCCAAGGACTGCCAACTCTCATTCTAATAATCATTTAACAGCTTCCCTTTTCTTTCCAGATTGTATGTACTATGAATCCAATACATGGACTGTCAATCTCATTTGTAATCAGTCTGTAGAATCCAAAGAATTAGTTTTACACATACAATGGAAAATGGAGAAGTACATAGTGGAAATAAGGTATGGTGAAAACATATTACTAATGATGAACAGTGCAAGATAATTAACTAAACTGAAAGCACTGTGGAGAGACATGCTTGAAAACGAAAGTGAGCAAATCATAAGTATTTGGAATTGAACTATATTTTTTCATTTACCCAGAACTTATTTTTCTCCGTATTTTACCAATTCTTCTCCCCAAGAAAGGGAAATAAGAAGGAAAAGGAAAAGCAAAACATATGTAACAAATATGCATATTTAGGCAAAATTAATTCTCTTACTGTCCATATTCAACAATGTGTGTCTCATTCTGCATATTTAGGCCATAATCTGTTAGGAGGATAATATTCTTCCTTACTGGTAATCCATAATCGTGGTTGATCATTTTAATGATCCTTTCTTAAGACTTTCAAAATTATTAAATTGTTTTTACAATGCTGTTGTTATAGAATTAATTGTTTTTATCTTGTTTGCTACAACAGTTAATACAAGTTTCCCTAGGTTTCTCTGAAGGCATCCCTTTCAATATTATAAGAAAGCACAATAATGTTCCATTAATATGTAAAAAAATTACTTTGTTCAATAACTCCCCAGTAATGGAATCTCTTTTAGTTACCAGTTCTTGGCCACAACAAAAAGAGAGAGAAAAAGAGAAAGAGACAGAGAGAGAGAGAGAGAGAGAGAGAGAGAGAGAGAGAGAGAGAGAGAGAGAGAGAGAGAGAGAGAGATGCTACAATTATTTTTTTATTTATATAAATGTTTTTCCTTTGTCTTTGATCTCTTTGGAGTGTAGAAGTAGTAGTACTGTAGCTGGGTCAAAGAGCATATACAGTTTAATAACTTACTGGGAATGACTCCAAATTGCTTTTTTTTATATCATATTTTTTTTATCTTTCATTTTTATTTTTAAAATTTCTATTAATTTATTTACTAGTTTTCAACATTCACTTCCACAAGATTTTGAGTTCCAAATTTCCTCCCTATCTCTCCTCTCCATCCTTCCCAAGACATCGTGTATTCTGATTATCCTTTCCCCAAATCTGTCTTCCCTTCTATGATATCTCTCCCTTCTCTCATTCTGTTCCCCTCTTTTTTCTTGTAGGGCAGGATAGATTTCTATATCCCATTGCCTTTATGACTTTTTTTCCAGTTGCACGTAAAAATAATTTTTAACATTCATTTTTAAAACTTCGAATTCCAGGGTCTCTCCCTTCCTCTCTCGGCACCCACTCCCATTGAGAAGTCAAGCAATTTGATACAGTTTATACATGTCTAGTCATACAAAACACTTCCATAACAGTCATGATGTGAAAGACTAACTATATTTCTTTCCATGGTATCCTTCTCCCCATTTAATCTTTCATCTTTTTTGACTTTGCCCCTCCTCAAAAGTATTTGCTTCTAATTACCCTCTTGTCTCATTTGCACTCCCTTCTATCATCCCCCCACCCCTTGCTTATGGCCTTCCTCCCTACTTTCCTGTAGTTTAAGGTAGATTTTCATATCAAATTGAGTGTGCATGTTAAACCAAAGTCAGTGAGAGTAAGGTTCACTCATTCCCTTTCACTTCACTCTCCCTCCTTAACTTCTGCTGAAAAAACTATTTCTTGCCTCTTTTATGTGAGAGATAATTAACCCTATTCTATTTCTCCCTTTCTCCTCCCAATATATTTCCCTGTCACCACTTAGTTTTATTTTTTTAGATATTACCTCTTCATATTCAATTCAACTTGTGCCCTCTGTTTATACATATATAGACATATAATATAGACATACTATATATATATAATATGGATATATGAAATGTCTCCAAGCATAGTAATACTGGGAAAAGTATAAAGATTACAAATATTATCATTCCATATAGGAATGTGCAACCAGTTCAACTTTAGTAAGTCCCTTATGATATCTCTTTCCTGTTTACCTTTTCATGCTTCTCTTGATTCTAATGTTTGAAAGTCAGATGAATAGTTCCTAGTTCCTTGGACCTTTGGAATATCTTATTCCAACCCTTGAATCCCTTAATGTAGAAGTTGCTAGATCTTGTGTTATACTAGATGCTTCCCATTGACTTTCCAAGTTTTCTTGGGCTAGAGATTTGCTTCACTCCACCATTCTGTGGGTTTTAGACTCTATAGTATGCCAAGAATCATTTTTTTCAGGCATTTGGCTGGGTTTTCAGGGAGAGCTCTAAGTCCCTGTTTTTACTATGCCGTCTTTGCTCTTCCCCTCCAAATTGCTTTTCAGAATTGTTGTGCAATTCTCCAGGTCCACCAACACTGAATTATCTGTACCTGATTTCTCATACACTATTCAGCTTTCACAATTTTCTCTTTTTTGTCAACTTCACCAATTTGATGGAGTTGTGGTCCAATTTCAGAGCATTTTTAGTTTGAGCTTTTCTAAATATTAAGGATTAAGAGCATCTTTAATATGTCTATTGATACCTTGGATTTCTTCTTCTTAAACTTCCTGTTCATCTTCTTATCAATTAGGGAATGCCTTTTCTGATTAGAACTTGAGTCAACACTTTTCATATGATGTGTGCTTATAAGAGTGATACCAACTGAAATACAAGTAAACATTCTTTTGCTAATGACTCAGAAATGCAAAAATTTAATTTCTTGGAAATGAGAACTTTATCTGAGAAATATGCTGCAAAGTTTCCTCTTCTCTCACCCCCATTTAACCATTTTCCTTCTAATTTTAGCAGCATTAGACTTTTTTGCATAAAAACGAAGAAAAAAAAAACTTGTTTAACCATTCCTCAATTGAAGGGCATCCCCTCAATTTTCAGTTCTTTGCCAACACAAAGGATGTTGCCATCAGTATTATAGACTGTGTAGGTTCTTTTCCTTTACCCCAATTTGAGAAAAAAACCTAATAGTTGCATTACTGGGTGAAAGGGGTGAGGATCTCTGATATGGCATTCACCTGTTGAGCACTTGTTCCTCCTCACCCACTGCCACACAGGACCAGTCTGGTCATCACATCAGTGCCCTGTGTCCACGAACTAGGGAGGATCCTTCAGTCCTCCTGTTCAGCTGTTAGACCTGGACACAATTGGTAAGGTGAAAGTTTCTGCTGTCATCTCTCCCCAAAGCTTGTTGTTTGCACTTCAATCAGGCCAGGCCTCCACTGGGGTGTTCTGGCTTTCCTAAGGTGCTCCCAAGCTATCTTAGAAGAACATCTGCTTTACCCTGATTTTTAATTATTTCTGCTTTTCAAAATTTCATTTGAGTCAATTTTTTAAAATTAATTTATTTGTTTTCAGTTTTCAACAATCATTCCATAAGTTTTAAATTTTCTCTCCTTCCCTCCCTGCTCCCTGAGGTGGTATGCAATCCTATATAGGTTCTACAAATACATTCTTATTAAAAATATTTTCACATTATTCATGTTGCATAGAATTAAAATGAATGGGGGAAACCATAAGAAAAAACAAAACAAAACATAACAGAAGAGAAAATAGTCTGCTTCATTCTGTGTTCTGATTCCATAGTTCCTTCTCTGGATGTGGAAGGCATTTTGCCTCAAGAGTCCTTTGAAAATGTTTTAGGTCCTTGCATTGCTGTCAAGGTCTAAGTATCAGAAACAATCCTAAAATAATGTAGCTGTTACTGTGTATAATGTTCTTCTGGTTCTACTCTTTTCACTCAGCATCAGTTCATATAAGTCTTTCAGCGTTTTGCTGAAGTCCACCTGTTCATCATTCTTATAGCAAAATAGTATCCCATTACAACTTAGTCAGCCATTTCCCAATTAATGGTCTTTGTGTCGATTTCCAGTTCTTGGCTACCACATAAAGAGCTGCTTTAAATATTTTCGTACATGTTGTACTTTTTTCCATTATTTTGATCTCTTTGGGATACAGCCCTAGAAGGGATATTGCTGGATAAAAGGGTATGCATATTTTTGTAGCCCTTTGTGCATAGTTCCAAATTACTCTCCACAATGGTTGGATCAGCTCGTAGTTCCACCAACAATGAATTAGTATTCCAATTCCCCCACATCTTCTCCAACATCTATCATATTCCTGTTTTTTCATGTCAGTCAATTCAATAGGTGTGATGTGGTACCTCAGATTGTTTTGATTTGCATTTCTCTAATCAATAGTGCTTTAGAATATTTTTGTGTGACTATAGATAGCTTTAATTTCTTCCTCTGAAAACTGCCTGTTCATATGCTTTGATCATTTATCAATTGGCAAATGACTTGCATTCTTGTAAATTTGACTCAGTTCTCTATATATTTTAGAGATAAAGCCTTTATCACAGATACTAGTTGTAAAAACAAAAACTCCCTGTTCTCTGCTTCCCTCCTAATCTTGGTTACATTGCTTTAGTTTGTTTCAAAACCTTTTCAGTTTAATGTAATCAAAATTATTCATTTTGCATTTCACAATGTTTTCTATCTCTTGTTTTGTCCTAATTTTCTCTATTCTACATAAATCTGACAAATGGACTATTCCTTGCTCCCCTAATTTATTGATAATATCAGCTTTTCTACCTAGATCGTGTAATCATTTGGACTTCATTCCTGAAACAGTGTCAGGCATTAATCTGTGTCCAGTTTCCGCTGAGGCAATATTTTTACTGCATTTGTGGGAAAGTTTCAGAGAGCCTGTTTTCCATCTTACCTTGCCATCTTCCCAAAATGTTCTCCCAGTGTCCTAGTTTATTGAGTCCACCAGTTTGTGGATTTGTGAGAAGACACAGAGAAGTGTCATAGGGTCTGGAAAGCTGTGGATGGGTTGCAATCTGCACCCTAGGAGAAATTACCTATACCAGTAGAGTTAATGGACCATTAAAGTATCAAAGTAAAAGGGATAAAAGTCAATAAAATACCAATACAAAGAAATACAGTATAGCAAATTTGTTATAATATGGGGTACTAACGAAAATCTCATATCTTCAAATATTATAGAATTTTATGAGAGTACACTTTTCCCCTCAATCATGAAAAGCTTAAATCTAATGAGAGGGAGATGGTCCAACTACTTAAAAAAAAATCTTACATTTTGAAACATTTAGAGAGTAGGACAGAGTGTGGTACTCATTATGTGATATATAAAATAAGACAAAAAAGCAACTAGAGATTGTTTTTTCTCTTAAAGAAATGGAATTGAGTTAACTTTCTGTAACCATAAGCATCCCAACATGTACAGGGGCATCTTCATTCTTAAAAGGAAGGGCAACTTATGAGGGGCTAACAATCACTTTAATCAAGCACATCTATCATTCCTTCAACCAAGCATGTATATCATTAACCTAGTTCAGGGGAGTCAGCACCCTGAAGTTAAAAGAAAATACAGAGAAATTGATGATCAACAGACATGGCTTCCTGTGCTTGACCATAATTCAACACACAGGTCCAGTTCTCTGACCATGGTTCCCAGAGAGGGAAACACAGACATCTGGATTTTCAAAGCCAGGGGGGCTTGTTATTGGCTTCCCAGAAACCTTGTCTGGCCAAGCAAGCACTTCCAGTAAGCCCCAAAGTAAAACCTTACTCAGAATATTTATACCTTTTTTAGAACTAGAGGGCATCACAACCCTTGAGATCCAGTGCCTAGTTAAACAAAGAAACCGCCAAATCTTCCCTAATCAAACTCCACTTAACGGACAGGTCCATTAATGGATGGGGAAGACCTTTAATCACATTAAAATAATTAGCAATACAAATACATATACTATCTATTTAAGGAAACTCTTGTTTTTGTGCTTTACTCCTTGTAAAGATTCTTGATTGATAAAGACAAGGTTCAAACAGAGACACTTGATTATACTAAAAAAAAAAACAGCAAAAGATCCTATTTTGCTTGCCATCACACTTTCTTGGAAATGTATTTAGTTTTTAGGGATGGAATTTTTGTCTAAAATATTAAAGAAAGTGACAGACTAAGTTGAGGCCTGAACTTCCCCCACCCTCTTTGAGAGAATTAGAATCCACAGCACATTAGGGCCCAACCACAGAATGCAAGATTTTCTTGTCTCTTTAACTCCTAAGTATACCACAAGTTCCTGAACTCTTAATTTCATTAAAGAAGGTTGGTTAAAGCTACATTGACTCCTCAAAGGAAGTCTATTCTTTCTGAACAAAACTGTATTAGGTACTTCAAATGATCAATTAGTCAAGTTTTGTTTGAGAATCTGTAGTGCTGTCACTGATATAATGCAATCTAGGTTTATACCCAACTGTATGCACAAGGGTTAATGCTTGTTCCCAGTGTCTGCTGCCTCACCTCACTGAGTTAAGTACCTTTATTTACATCTAGTAACATGCTGGCAAAGAATTTAGAAAAAACATTCTAGCCTCAAGTAACCTATTTTTTTTTCCTAATAACTTAATTTTGTAGAAACTTTTAATAATGATGATCATCAGCAAAAAGTAATTTTCCTGGGATTTGGATAACAATATGGGCTTATGAAATAACACAAGAATTAGAGTCTGCCTTAAACACTTATATTGAAAGTGACACTAAGCATTGTTAGCTATTTTCATTCTCAAAGTAAATAACATTTGCTAGTATTTAATGTAATTTAAGAGATATTTTGTGGTATTTAAGAGATATTAAACAATCTCTGTTTCATTCATACATAATAAGGTATATACAAATTGATTTTTAATTTGTGAAATTATGGAATGGGAGATGACACACCTGGTTCATTGGGTACTCTCCAGGAAATACCAGGACTGGCAATAAGAAATGGAGTGGCAATCATGTTTAATTAGCCACAAAAACTGTAGGGGCAAACAGCACAGTAGACATAAACAGTGAAAGGGGTACAGAGGCAGATGGCATAGGAAATAGGATGGGTGCACGAAGTATGGGAAGAGGATGGGGAGTGGCAGAGAAAATTTTAGAGTTGGGAGCATTAAGTAGAAAGTATCCACTAGAAGACTGAAGGGTGCTAAGTTGGGGTGAGGAGGGAAAGAGAGTGGTGAAGGTAACATGTTTTTGTCATCTCAAAATTATCAACACCTTTTTCATATTCTGTTGGCCTGAAATTATGGAAGTCAGGAATTTATCTGGAATTTACATATTATAGGACTAGAACCCTGACAGCTGCACCTAGATGGCTTCTGCAGATTCAACACATATTACCAGGATGTGAACTTTGCTTAATATGTGCTATAATTTATGAAGTATACTCCATTGATCTTAGGGACACTTTGCATGTGGATTTTAGGTTCTGCTTTGAAATGTTATTTGCTGCTATTGTCCCTTAATACTGGCTATTTATGAACATATTTACTATACTGACTAGAAGGATCATGTCAAGCGGGCCAGAACAAGATACATTTTTTAGCACTACGCATGTATGCATATATACAAAATATACACATATAAATATGCATAAATATCTATACTTCAAATTACATTTAGTAAATGCTGTTTAGAATCAAAAGATATGTTTATTTTGTATAATTCAGGGAAAATTTCATAATCTCTATGTATATGTTTCTTGTTGTATTTGTCCTTTTTCAAAGGCACCATGACATCAGGGAAATGATGACATGACTTGAAGTTCACTTGGATTTGAGGGAGGGAAGACTGTGAAGGGTCATTAGCCTCACTTTCTCCTCCAGAGCCATTTGAGTGCAGTGGCCATATATTGATCAGGATGACTCGAGATGGTCCAGGATGCTGTGGGAGGCCTTGAACTCTCTAGTCTAAGGCTTTTTCAGGTTCTCACTCTGATTGCGCATAATGCCCATTCATGCTCATGCCTTTAAGAGATGAATCAAGAGATGGCCCCTTTAATTTAAAAAAAATTCAAACTGGGAGGGGAAGACTCTCAGGGTTGTTAGTCAAAAGAGGAACAGTCACTATTGATATTCACTCTGTAGCAGTAGGGCCCAAAATATAGCCATGAAATGGTGGTTAGGCAAGGATCTATTGGGGTCCAATCTTTGACCTCCAGAGTGAATTGGATTTAAGTTTTAGTCTTTGAGAAAAGAAAAGGGAAGGAAAGAAGGGAGAGAGAGAGAAAGACAGAGATACAGACAGAAATACAGACAGAGACAGACAGGGAGGGAAGCGGGAAGCAAAGAAGGATGGAAGGAAAGAAGGAAGAAACAAAGCAAGGAAGGAAGGAAGGAGGGAAAGAATGAAAGAATCTAGCCAGTAAAACCCAATTTAACCAGGCAGCTTCTGGTCATCAAATTTTATTTTTCTTTAGAGAAGGAGAGAGAGGGAGACGACTAGCTGAGTTATCCACATGGCTCCTACTACTCTTAAAGTTAAGGGGAGTTAGATCAAAAAACTTGAAGGTACTTTCCATTTCCCAGAATCCTGATGCCTATAAAATATTTTTAAGCAGAAGAAGAAGAAAAAAAAAGAATTCCTAATTTATCACTCAGATTAGTGCCAGGCCTAGAGGCCTGTGTGGGCTACCCGAGTCTTCTTACCTCACCTCCGAGGTCTTCGGCTGGCCACGCCGGATGCTCATATGAGAGAAAGGACGGTCCAGAGTCGAACAAGGGTTGAGCTTTATTACAGGGTTTCGGTTACAAGTGCAGGGGGGTCTTCCTTAGGAGGAAGAGGGGGAGATTTCCTAAGGATGCTAAGATCTTAAGGGATTGGAAGTAGAAGTACAAGCGGGGAGAGAGGGGGAGGGGAGAGAGGAAAGAAGAGAAGCTGAGCCTACTGTCCTCTTGGCTCCTCACGTGCTAAGAGCTTTCAGGCTTCCTCAATCCTACTTAACCTTCAGCCGCATAGTTTGCATCTAAATACCGTGCTG
Source organism: Notamacropus eugenii (assembly GCF_028372415.1). NCBI lineage: Eukaryota > Metazoa > Chordata > Mammalia > Diprotodontia > Macropodidae > Notamacropus > Notamacropus eugenii. The sequence continues at coordinate 119,861,378 of NC_092872.1, read as the reverse complement.
TTAGGTAACTAGGTGTGCTCCAATCCGGGACAATCTCGAGGGCAGGGAGACTCCACCCATCACGTATCTCCCGGGGAGAGGCGGAAATACCCGAGCTAGCCGAGCTAGCTCAGTCTGACCTTCTCGAACCCCCACTGTTCATGGAGGACCTCGTAAGACTCTAAGATTTAGAAGTCCCACTTTTACCCGCCCGAGACTGTCCACACTGATTTGAACTTCCAATCCCAACAGATTAGCTATAATGGTTGATTCATTCTACATTACACACACATACACACATACATTTCTGTATAAATGTAGCTAATGTTTCTTGTATCTTGGCCTTTGGATACTAAATCACAGGGTAATACATTTAGAAAGGACTCTAGAATGCATTTTCTTAGCCACCTTGGGAGAAGAAAGTGAGGTTGGTGACCTTGCACAGCCCTCCCTCACTCAAATCGAAGTTAACTGCAAGTCATGTCATCATCTTGATGTCATGGTTCTCTTCGAGAATGAAGGACAAACACAACTTTAGCCAAATTAGCATTGTATGGCTAATATTCATTAGCTATACTTTATCTTTTTCTGCTTTGCTTGCACAAAACACATCTTTCCCTATCTTGTAATAATGCTGTTAATATTTTTATGACTCAATTGGGTAATAGCATATATTATGCATATGCTTTGCAATTTGCAGATATTACAAAGATGGGACAGATAGTTAACAAAAGATGTAGGCATTAAGTTCAAAAAGGATTTATACTCTAGAACATTACACTGATTAATATCCCAAGACTGACACTGATAAACATTCAGGAGATTTAATAGAGTGAAGATTCCTTCAGGGGAGTGACTATTTTCTTTTTTTAATCTCTAGTATGACACATTGCACATAATGTTTGGTAAATATTTTTTGAATGAATGCTCATTGTTTAATGTAGAACTTATATTCCTTTTTCTGTTGATTAGCATGTTATGTAAACAAAATCAGAATCCTAGCCATTCAACATTAACTCTCTTTATTTCTTCCTCCTGCCTTTTGGTTGTTATTAATGTAATTAATATGACAGAATTTAATCTCTAGGAAACCTCTGCCATTAATATGTGATATATATTCATCTCATTTTATACTGTGTATGTCCCTAAAATTTTCAGGGATATTTTGAAATTGCTGCAAGAACTGAATATTGAGTAAAAGTTATGGAGAATCCTTTTGAAATCTGAGGAAATTTTCCTCATTTTCCTTTATAGGTAGTATTTCTTTTCTATAAATCAGAGAATACTTGTACCACAGTTTTCTTCAAAACATGTTCAAACTCATTCTATGATTTAATACTTTTTCTCATGAAAAGTAATTAAATTAGTAAGTCTGTAATTTCTAGATCTGTTCTGATTTTATGTAACTGCTCTGGTTGCATCTAATCAAGTCTTAAGGCACATTTTTTGAGGTTAGGTATAGTAACTGGACCAATGGCTTTACTGATAGAGAGAAATGCTTGAAAATCCCCTCTACCTTCCCCAATTGATAAAAGGTCAAAGAATAAGAACAGGCAATTTTCGGAAGAAGAAATTAAAGATATCTATAATCATATGAAAAAGTGCTCTAAATCACTTTTGATTAGAGAGATGCAAATCAAAACAACTCTGAGGTACTACATCACACCTATAAGATTGGCAAACATGACAGAACAAGAAAATGATAAATGCTGGAGAGGATGTGGGAGAGTTGGAACACTAATTCATTGTTGGTGGAGCTGCGAGCGCATCCAACCATTCTGGAGAGCAATTTGGAACTATGCCCAAAGGGCTACAAAAATGCGCATACCCTTTGACCCAGCAATAGCCTACTAGGACTGTAGCCCCAAGAGATCATAAAAATGGGAAAGGGTCCCACATGTACAAAAATATTTATAGCAGCACTCTTTGTAGTTGCCAAAAACTGGAAGTCAAGGAGATGTCCATCAACTGGGGAATGGCTGAATAAATTATGGTATGTGAATGTAATGGAGTACTATTGTGCCATAAGAAATGATGAACAAGAAGACTTCAGAGAGACCTGGAAGGACTTATATGACCTGATGCTGAGTGAAAGGAGCAGAACCAGGAGAACTTTGTGCACAGCAACGACCACAGTGTGCGAGAGTTTTTTCTGGTAGACTTGGAATTTCGTAATAATGCAAGAACTTCTTAAAAAAAAAATCCCAGTGGTGGTTGTTTTGACTTGTTATATGATTTCTTCCATTTATTTTAGTCCGACTACATAGCATGACTATAGTGAAAATGTACTCAATAGGAAAGTATATGTAGAACCTATACAGAATTGTATGCAGTTGCAGGGAGGGAAGGGGTAGTGGGGGGTAGGTGTGGAGGGGATAAAATCTCAATTGTATGGCAGTGATTGTTAAACATTAAAAAATAATAATAATAAAATTTAAAAAAATATTTGAATTGAAAAAAGAAAAGAAAAGAAAAGAAAATTCCCTCTACCAAAGCAAATCAGCACCTTCTATGCTTAGAGAATTGCTTAGAACAATGAGTAATTAAATGATTTGTCCAGGGCCATTACATTATTAGATTCAGGACTTGAACTCATATCCCTCACTACAAGATCTTCTCTCTATTTACTATACCATAGTGGTCTTTACAAAGTCTTAGAAAATTTGCAATTAGGGATCCCTGCAATGTTTAATTTACATTATGACTTGGCCATGAAATCTATATGGTCCTTTTAATTTATTTCACCAATGAGGATGGAATTGCTGTATTACTGCCTGGATAAAGAAAGTAATATTTTACAATAAAATGTGTGCTTCTATTATCTGTAGGAAATTAGTAGAACTGGAAAAGAAAAAAAAATGACCAGGAGGAAGTTATTAAAAGAATTGAGGAGATTGGGGGTCATTTATTTTAAAGGTTATAGAAAGTCAGGGGAAAGAATCTTTCTCATCCTCACTTTCTCTGACTAGCAATAATGTCCAAAGATGCTACTAGAGTCCTTTATTGTACTTAAAGCATCAATTGATTAAATGCTAAAAGTAATTTACCATGCATTTGAATAGAGCTCGTGTGCTAATGAAGCTAAGCTCATGAATCAAAGCAACATGGCCCAATTCACTTTACTATACTTCTTGACCTCAGCTTTCTCCTTTAACTTTGGTCATCCATCTCTCATACATAGGTGACTGGGTAAATGAAATTTATTTCTCTTAGAAAAAAACAGCTCAGAATGAGTTTCTTATTGATAATAGGTTGGTATCATCACTATGTTTTTGAAGAGTTACTGTTACAGGAATTCCCTATTAGCAATCTGTAAATAATTCCTATTTCATCGTGAATGAAGCTCTGTTCTTGAAGTCAACAACATAAGTACTAATACTAGTAATAACATTTCACATTTACATATGGTTTTAGGTTTTAAAAGCATGTGTATATATGATATCATTTTATCCTTGTGGCAAACCTGTGTGTCAATCCAAAAGCATTTATTAAGTGCTTACTATGTTGCAGGCACTATGCTAAGTGATAGAGATTCAAAGAAAGGCAAAAACAAGGTCTCTACTCTCAAAGTGCTCGCAATCCAATAGAAAATGCATAGACACTTTTTATTTTCTCCATTTAGAAGAGAAGACTGAATCTCAGAGAGTTTAAGTTCCTTCAATGTAATACATTTTGTGTCAGAAGCAGGACTCTAAACTAGATTTTTCTGATTCCAGTTCTAGTGCTCTACTTTATCTTGCTGCCTTTTTAGAAAGATCTATTTTAAAATTGTCTGTAATCTTACTAATTACGTGATTATTGACAACTTTCTTAGCCTCTTTAAGCTGCTTTCTCATTTGTAAAATGAAGGATTAGATTCAATGGCTTCAAAGGTTAGGCACACCCTTAAGCAGCATTTATAGAGCTATACGTTGGTCCTGCATGCTGGGGATACAAAGAAAGGCAATGAGAAATTCTGACTTTTGTAGGACCTTATTGTCTTATGTGAGAGATAGCATGTAAACAGCTATGTAAAAACCAGATATTTACAGGATAAATTGAGGATAATCTTGTTAACATTAAACTTGACTTTTAAAGATTTTTATTTTTTATTTTTTACAGAAGGTGAGACTTTAGCTGAGGTATGAAGGCAGCCAGGGAATCTAGGAGATGGAGATGAAGAAGAATATTTCAGGCAGTGAGAAGGTGCTAATTAAGGAAATGGATGGAAGTGTCATGTACAAGTTACACAAAGGAAGACAGCATTACTAGATTACATGGAGGAAGAGTAAGGTATAAGAAGACTGAAAAGCTAGGAAGGAAACATGTTATAAAGGGTCTTAAAAAGTCAAACAAAGGATTTTATATTTGGTCCTGGGGGCCAGTGGACTTTATAAAATATGCGAATAACATGGTTAGATCTGTGTTTTAGGAAGATGAATTTGATGGTTGGATGAAAGATGATCATTATAAATTTTAATTGCAACCATTTTCTTAAGAGAATTATCTTCATTCATTCTTTTGTGACATTAAAAATGCAATTTTTCTCTATTTGTGTTTTTGTCCCTTCCCATGTATTTATTTAAGAGAAGTATGAAATTTGGATTAGTGTGAAGTTTTTTAGGATTATGCTGAGAAACTATAAAAATAGTAAATATAATACAGAGAGAAATACCTTTTGTAAAGGTCAGAATAAATGGCTATAAAATTTCTCTGAAGTGGAAAAAACTTTTTTTTTCTTTTGAATTTATTCAGTGGAATGACTTTTGGTTTATATGAATGTAACACTTGAATGATTGAGGAGGGTTTTATGAATTATGAAAAAATTAAAGGTAAAGCTTTTATAACATCTTAATGTTAAAAGTTGTGTGTATCCCCGCAAACTTACAAAAAAAATAATTATTTCGTATACCTAAGGAAAATGAAGTTAACCATGCAGTATAATACTGTTTCCCAAAACACATCAGGGGGTTATTGAGACACAAATTTACACAACGAAAAATAATTTGGCAGATCATGACCTCTATAGTCATGATACATTGCATGCTTTTAGAATGTGTCATCACTATATACTATGCATTGCTGTAAAAAGCCTGTACTTTATGAGGTGGCATCACTATCATCGCTCTTGGATGGGATGAGGGATATTTTTATCCCAAGGTGGTTTGAGGTTATTTTACATGTCTATGCTCTACCTTGGCTTTTGCAGTTTCATAACACTGTTTAAAAACCAGTCACATTTTTCCTTGTTTTTATATACTAAATGAATGCTCAATATTCATATAATACACATCTGTTAAATATTAGTAAAAGTGGAATACAGCAATGTGGTAATTTGTGCTGGGTTTCAAAAATGCATTTCAAAATTGCAATACAGACTTTCAATAATTAATAATATGTTGGAAAAAGTTATCGAAAAACACAAAAATCTCACTGGTTCACCCACAGAAAATTATAATAAGTGATGTAGGAAAAAAGAAATGTATCATTAATACAGAAATTATGCTTGATAAATAAGTTTAGATAATGGGTGCTCTTTGAAATTAGGCTTAAAATGAGGAAGGGAAAGGAATAAGTATTTATATATTACCTACTATGTGCCAGGAGCTGTACTAAGCTTTTTTTATAAATGTCCCATTGGATCTTCATGGCAGCCTTGCAAAGTAAGTGCTATTATTGTTCTCATTTTACAGTTGAGAAAACTGAGACAAACACTTTAAGTATCTTGCTCAGAGTTACATAGCTTGCAAGTGTCCTGAGAATAGATTTGAACTCAGGTAGATTGAAGTGATTTCAGACCCAGTATTCTATCCACAGCACATTATCTACCTTGAATATTTATTATTCTTCATATTTCCCAGTTACATACAGGAGTCTTCTTTAAAGTAATTTCAACTAATATTAAGTAACTGCTAAGTTAAAAGTACTCTGGTAAAAGGAATTTTCTCTCTCTCTCTCTCTCTCTCTCTCTCTCTCTCTCTCTCTCTCTCTCTCTCTCTCTCTCTCTCTCTCTCTTTCTCTCTCTCTCTCTCTCTCTCTTTCATAGTGTCAGTTTGATAAAAGTGTTTTGTAAACCTAAACATATCATAGAAATATGAGCTATTATTAAAATTTTGTCACCAAAAATAACCTATGAATTCACTGATTTTAATGAGGGGCAGTTTCTTGCCCCATGTTATTAAGCATTATATTTTGTAGGTTAGAAATTGGACCAAAATTTGTCTCAAATTGTATTTAACTCTTTTTAATTTAAATTTCATCAATATTAGAATAGGTAATTTAACTGGAAAACAGTACTTGAATTAAATTAGTTTTTGAAATATCCATTTTTTTTGTAATTCATTAAACATATTCTACATTCACCGTAAAGCACATGGAAAATTAACATGGAGGAATATTTGTTCTATATTGTATATGTCCTCTTTGCTGCTAGGAAAAAGAAAGATACAGCTTTGAAAATGAAATGCATGTTTATAGGATTTTGATTCCCAATGTAAAATTGTTTAGACAATATGTAACAAAACTTTCAGGTCCCCTTAGTTTTTTATATTCAAATTTTGACATGTGATAAAAATGTCTGAGTAGAAAAAATCCTCATAATATATGTCACATATAGTTCTTTAAAACTTATAAACTCGCATACAATATTAAAGAGTTCACAGTAGTTGACTCAAAGGTTGAAAAGAAAATATAATGTCAGATGTTTGTTAAATATAACTCTAAGAATTTATAGAACATATCCAATTGTAATACAAAAGTGTGTTTTAAATCTTTTTTGGAAATATGAAAATCATATTCATCTTTAGTGCACTAACAAAGATTTTTGTTTGCATAATGCATATCCTCAATCTTTCTTGCACTATGCATCATATATAAATCTGGAAAAAAATTCTCCTCTGGAAAGTGGGTACCAGAATATGTATTCCTCTTTTGGAATGTAAAAAGCAAATTTAGAATTACAGAACTTATTTTTAAAGTTCATTAAGTCAAAGGTTAGACTAAACCAGAAATTAAAAGACCATTTGCCTGGTGGGATGTAGAATACATATCTCCTTGAGGAGAAAATCATTCCATTGTGGATTCAGGTTATGTCTACTTAAAGTTACTGGTAAAATTGGAACTGAAAGGTCTAAGTTGATTGCTTCATATATTTAGGCCATATTAGTATAAATCAGAATTGGCTTCCTAAATCTCAACTTAAATCCCATCTTCTGAATGAGGTTTCTTTCCTGGACCGTTAGCTTCTCTACTCCCATTGCACACACAATGACTTCTATCAGATTATCTTCAATTTGCATGTTGTTTCTTCCATTAAAACGGGAGCCTCTTAAGGCCAAGTAACATACATTTGTATTTCTTTGTACCTTAGCATTTAGTATAGTGTCTGGCACATAGTAAGATCTTAATAAATGTTTGTTGATCAACTTGCTGAATTTGGGAAGCTATGTAAGTTCTGACTTAAAGCCAAATAATTTTATACATTTCATAGCAAGTTCAACAGATCACATTTCAATTTTAGTTCCAATTCATTCTACTTGTTCTTGATATTAAGTCAATTTAGTGACCTGCAGTGACAGCATTTTCCTAGCCAGCTTCAGAGTCAGATTCAGTTGTGTCTGCTTCTGATAAATTACATACCTGATGATCTGAAGGTCTTAGCAGTTTTTTGTTTGTTTGTTTGTTTTTAATAATGACAGTTTCTCAGGAAACCAAAACTCAGTTTATTTAGTTAATCATGCTCTAGATTAAAATTAATACACTGAAGCAGGTTGGTTACTAGAGCAAATTGGTAGATGTGCCTTAGGTATCATCTGTCCCATAAAAGTAAACAGAGGGCTCTACTTTTATTGTCCAAATACTTTGAGGGGAAAAAAAAACTGGATTGTTTATAAATAATATTTATAGGTAATTCTTTATCTTCTCATTTTGTAAATTGGAAAATAATATTTGTAGATCTGAGAAGAAAGGGACTCTCTTTTACCAAGGGGGATTGACCAGAATACCTAAGAGGCATAATAGAACTAAAATGAAAACTTATTACAATTCTCCATGTACAGCATTTATTTGTGGCATACGTCTTTTCCACATAATAATGTTCTGATAATTTTCCAGGAGACAGCAGTTTTGGAATGCGATCTTGAGTCCTGGAGGAGAGTTTAAATTTCACTGGGTGTCATAGCTATAACAAGAAAGTCAACACTCACATTTCATGATGGTTTTTCAAATGTCTGTTTTTTTTTTCTTTCTGAGTGGCATTAGAGAAGTGAATGTGTGGGAAGATGACATCAATTGATGTTGCAGGGGGAAGATGGTTTTAAAAATTAGACTTGCTCAAAAGTAAACACCATCATCCAGTCATTTGCTGACTAGAGTAATAATAGAAAGCGGTGGCATGATTTTTGCGTGATAAATATAAGGAAATACATATTAGGGAGAATACCAAAAGACTTTATTTAAACTGAGTTTACAAACTTTTGGATTCATTAGAATCACATCATAATATGACTTTCTTATTCAAAGATTTAGATTTTCTGTAAAACAAGACTATGCCCTAGAAACACAATTACATAAATAAGAAGCAAGTTTCCTCTGTCTATATCTGTCTATATATCTGTATGTATAATTATCTATCTATCTATCTATCTATCTATCTATCTATCTATCTATCTATCTATCTATCTATCTATCTATCTATCTGTCTGTCTGTCTGTCTGTCTGTCTGTCTGTCTGTCTGTCTGTCTGTCTGTCTGTCTGTCTATCTGTCTATCTGTCTGTCTGTCTGTCTGTCTGTCTCTCTATCTACTTACCTATCTATCTATCTATCTATCTATCTATCTGTCTGTCTGTCTATCTATCTACCTATCTATGTTGACCAGATAAAATTGAAGCTAAATTTTATTTCCTCCAACTCTGGCACCTAATTAAAGTAAGGTCACATTCTATTTCCTTTCTTAACATTTATGTATTTTCCTTTCTTATTTATGTATATCTATATCTATATCTATATCTATCTATCTATACATACATACATATATGTATGTATATATATATATATATATATATATATATATATATATATATATATATATATATATATATATATATATATATATATATTACTTTCTTAACATTTATGTATACACGGAGAGCAAGGTGACCCAGGGGATAGAGTGCGAGATCTGGGGTCAAGAAGGCTCATATTACTGAGTTCAAATCCAGTGTTAAATTCTTGCTAGCTGTGTGATCCCAGACAAGATACTTAACCCTGTTTGCCTCCATTTCTCTTTCTGTAAAATGAGCTGGAGAAGGAAATGGCAAGTTGCTCCAGTATCTTTTCCAAGAAAATCCCAAATGAGGTCATGATGAGTTAGACATGACTGAAAAATGACTCAACAAAAACAGTTGTTATTATATAAAGAGTAGTAATACACACACACACACACATGCACACACGCAAACATACAGTGTATAATAATGATGGTCATATTTGTTTTTATATAGTGCTTTAAAGTTTACAAAGCATTTTGTAAATATTTAATTTAATGTTCATAACAAATGTGTTATCTAGGTGCTATTTTTATCCTAGCTTTATAGGTAAGGACACTGAGGCAGAAAATAAAGTGACTTGCCCAGGATCACACAGCTAGTAAGTATCTGGGACAGAATTTGAATTCAAATCTATGTATGTTTATGCTCAGACACACATATACATGCCTATACAGATATATAAATGCAAGTCAAAAGGGGTTGGGAAATTCTTTCCAAAGATACAGGGATGGCAGCCATGGGAAAGAGGTCTGATAGCAACAGGGAATAGCATAAGTATTACCCTTTCTTCATTACCTCCAGTTTCACAAACACGTTAATGCTTCAGGCATGCAACAAGCCTAACATTCTAATTCAAGGTTCAAAGTCATTCAATGCTCAATTTTATAGACAGTTTTAGACAAAGAGCTGATGTGGGACTAAGAGAGTGCTTCATTCCCTGTGGCACAAAGCAGTGAATGACAGGAGGGTATTTTCTGAATTGTGCAATGAGGGGCTGGTATTCAGGAAACTTGACTGATCCTTACTCAGCTAGGTGGTGTCAATGGAGGTGAGTAACACTTGGTCTCTACTAAGTAATTAATCTTGGACATACAGACATTCTGGGGCCTGGGACTATACCAATCAAACTGGTTTTCACTGGCTCAAGTAGCCTAGATAGGTAGGTAGGTAGATAGATGAAATCTTAGAAGAAGTATGACATTGTGGATAGAGACTTGAGAATGAATCTTGGAATGAGGAAAACCTGAGCTTAAATCTTTAGTCTGACATATATCATCATAAGTTACATAAGTAACAATTTCATTATTCAGTATTATATTCTACTTATAAATTTCTGGCCTATATTTTTGAAGAAAATTCCACTCTGAGAGTTCCTACATTAATCAGATTATATGTGTGTATGTATGTATGTGGGTGTATAATTGTCATATGTGCATTTCTATGTATGCATTTGTTATTTTCAGTAACACATTGTACCTATTCACTGCATGGAGTCATATCCAAGTAATCTGTAGTATTGTCTGAGAGTTATTAATGATCTAGTAGCTGTGTGACACTTGGAAAGTCACTCTTATATTGGTTTTCTCAAATAAAATGATGAAAATAGTTCTCTGTGAGAACCTAAATCACAGGTTTTCTATGAAGTTGAAATGACATAATGTATGTAATGATTATTATACAGTTTAAGATGACATATCTTCCATTCTTGGATTAATGATGTTGCTAATGATGACGATATGAAAACAATGATGACAAAGTAGAGCATTAGGAAGATTTGTCCATGACCTCTAGGTCATACAAATCTGATTGACTTGCAACCTCTAAAATAAATTGTAAAGTTGCAAAGAAATAGTAATATTACTGCTCAAAGAATCAGACAAGAATAAAGAGTATCAGCATAAACAAATCTATGTTGGCAGACTTGGAAGAGACCGTGGCTAGGGTGGTGGTACAAAGACTTATGATATTTCATTTTCCAAGTTTACCTAGAAGAAGGGTGTTATAAATATATTATCATAATGTAATTAATCTCAATAATCACAGAGCCTAATCAAAGGGACTGCTTTCATCTCTGCTTTTCAACTTTTTTCCAACCATTTTTGCTTATGTGTGGAATTCTCAGGTGGTTGCTGGATTTTTACAAATGTGGTGCATTATTGTTATCTCTTTATTGCTACTGTAATAACTATGAAGACTTTTAATTGCAAACTGGTATCTCCCTTCAGATAACTTTCAAGTCATACTTCTCAATATATCTATTCTAATGGTGTATTCAGGAAAGGGTGTAATTACCATGGTATATTCTTCTTAGGTAATTGTTCAATTTTCATCATTAGATTAACTTGTCTAGCTGATATTTCAGGAACTTTCAATCCTATGATGGTGATAGGAGTTCCATATTTAAACTTATCAGAGTTTCCATGTACAAGGGAGTCCTCCACCCCAGTATCTATTAATGCCCTGCCAACAGTATTTGATCCACTTTTCCAATATATGGTCAAATTGATATGGGGTATGTAATCCTGTCAATGTATTTCTTTAATCTGAGTTGCAGCTTGGCCAACTTCCTATTCTCCCTGAAGGTGCAACAAACTTGGATACAAGGGTTCATTCAGCAGGATCTGTAGGGGTAGCTCTTACTTCTCTATTTCTTCTAGTATTAAGTCCCTTTTCTTGGTACATTCTGTATAGTTAATTAGTTGGAATACCATCTATGCTTCTAAAATCTACCCCTGATCTCAACAGAAGAGTAAACAATTATCTACTTATCACTTTTTTTTTCTGATTTTGAATTCACTGGCTATTTACTCTTCCCTCTCTAGCAATTTTGTCTTTTCTCCAGTTTTCTAAGTCTCCTATCTGTGAAATTTTGTCCAGCACCTCTGAAAGAAGGTGCCCTATATCTCAATTATTAGAGTAAAAATCAAGTGCTTGTAATTAGGAGGAGCCATTTGGGAGTATCATAGTTTGCTTCTGCATTTCCAATCATTATGTCAGTCTTCATTACCTCTTCCTTTAATTTTCTTATAAGGTGCCTAAGTGAACACCAGGGTCTGTTTCCACTAGGCCACATAGAGTCAGTAGGATACTGTCTACTGTAGCCTTCTGCAGCCAAAGGTAACAGATTAGTTGTATTGTTACCTCCTTGCATATTGTAATCTCTAAAAGTTTGCTGTACAAAAGGATTGTAACTAAATACCTGCAAATTTCAGGCAGTCAACAGGATCTATAGCTATTCCTCCAGCTCCATCATCACTGATTCTCACCATCCAAGATATTAACCTTTCTCCAACCCTTTGGGTGAATAGACTCAAAATTTATGTGACCTCCTGTTGAGTAAAATCCTCAATTATTTCCCTAAACACCGAGTTACCTCCTTGGTTCTGGAGTTTCTGTCTCACTATTGGCCATGTTACTGACTGAGAAACTCTCTCTAAAATTTCTCACTTTCTTTGTCACTGTGACAACTAGGATGGGTCTGTACAAAGGTCAGATATACATTTCTTTTGTTAGCCTTCAGCTTCTTCTGAGCTAAATGAACAGCCTTCCTTTCCACTTGAGACTCCTCAGACTGCTCTTGTAAAGTAGAACGTGAAGGATGAGAATTCCTATGCAAACTAGTTAACTCCTTTTCCATCTGAATTTTTTCCTTAAGCAGCTCATCTCTATTTCTACACATAATATGGTAAGGGTTTAATAAAATTCAGTCTCTCCTACTTACCTCTGCCAACTCCTTCCCTAGTCTTATTGGTATTCCTTGCAAACGCTTTTCCAAATCTCCAGGTTCCCCCTACTCTCCGTTTCCTATTCTGCTTTTTCAGCAAGCTCCTTCTACCACATGCGACTTACGCTTCCAGGTGATTTAAGCAGATCATATAATCCTATTAATTAATGAGAAAGATTTTTCCATTTAAATTACTTTTACATGGGGTCAGACCGAATTCCTTTCCCACCCAGGATAGAGAGCTTTCCCACTTAGCTTTGAAGCTGTCACTGGTGTTTGTGGGTTGAGAATTTGGGAAACTGCTACAGTTGCCAGTGATTCAACATGCTGAATTCTGCATCAGTCCCATCTGTGCCAGCATGATCCATGCTCATTTGTGCTGTGCTCTAAACTCAGTGCAATAGACCCCTTCTGTCTATTTTCCAGATTGTCTTGGGCTAGGAAATCTGTTTTGCTCTGTCATTTTGTGACTTCTGCTATTCTAGAATTTGTTCAGAATCGTTTTCTACAGATATTTTGAGGGATTTGGGGTTAGAATTCAAGCAGGTCCTTGCTTCTATTCCACCATCTTGGCTCTGCCCCCTAATTCCAAAGTTCTAAGAGAGATCTTAAGCATGTCCTTGTATTATTAAGTTCCTTCTGGGCGCGAATGAATAAGGTGGGAGCAAGGATGGTATGCACCTGTTTATTCTCAGCTAACTCAGACTATATATAAGCATTCTACTTCCATTCATGCAAGAGGTCTGTAAACACCGTGTGCTGAGCTTACGTGCTTGGCTGTTGTTCTTGCTCAAGATAATTGTGAAGGTTGTTTATTGCATAAGGATGGTCCATCACGTAAGTCATGCAAGGACATGTCGTCTCAAGAGATTTCTCCCGAGGGCATCATGACCCTGATAACCCGAGAGTTCCAGACCCCTTATATTGTATCACTTTTTTTTCTGCCCCCCATGTGCCTACTTGCCCTGTGTGAGTTCTCCATAAAATAGTCTTTTGGGGAATTTGGCAATCAAACAATGTGGCCAGCCCATCAGAATTTCACTCTCTGCACTAGAGTTTGAATACTTGGCAGTTTAGTCTGAGAAAGGACCTCTATGTCTGGTAGTGATTTTATTTCCTGTAAGGCTTTGGTATGCTTTCCAAGTTCCACAGCAATAAGGTCAACACAATTGCTCTGTAAACTTTCAGTTTTTTTATCAGTCTAATCCCTCTTCTCTCCTATACTTTCCTTTGGGGCCTTCCAAACACTATGCTAGCTCTGGTAATTAGTGTGTTAACTTCATTATCACTGTGTACATCCATGCAAAGTATACTTCCAAGGTAAGTGAACTTATCCATAGCATTAAAATTTTCTTCATTTTCTATAACCAATGGTTTCACATATGAGTGATGTTGTGTTCATTGATGGAGACCTGTGTTTTCTTGGTATTGATTGTTAGGCCAAAATTCGCACAAACAGCAGAGAATTGATCCATACTTTGTTGCATCTATACCTCAGAGGCTGCACTGAGTCCACAATCACTGGAAAAGAGTAAATCATGCATCAACATTCCCTCCACTTTGGCCTTGGCTTATTGCCTTTTCAAGTGGAATAATTTATCACCAGTTCAGAAGCTGACCTTGATGCCATGTTCATCCTCACTGAAGGCATTTGACAATATGGCTGACAGTATCATGCTGAAAAGCATGGGAGCAAGTACATAGCCTTGTTTTACTCCATTGATAACTGGGACAAGCATGCTATCTTGGAATTGAGGAACAATGCAGATGAACTTCTCCAGGCAACCAAATTTTGACATGGTGTTCCATAAGCTTTCGTGACTGACAGTATCAAGGCATTGGTCAGATCTACAAATGTTAAATATAGACCTCTCTTCTCTTAGAATTTCCCCTGAAGTTTTCAGGCAGCAAACATCATGCTGAAGATTCCCCAGCCCTTTCTGAAGCCACATTGGCTCTCAAGTAGATGAGCATCTTCCAGGTGAAGAATCAGCTTACTAAGTAAAACTTTGGGAAGAGTCTTGCCAGCAATGACTAAGAGAGAGGTCCCTCTACAATTGTCATAGTATAATCTATTTCTTTTATCTTTGTTGAGATAGACAATGGAGACATCCTTGAATTGCTGGGGGATGACTTCCTCTTCCCATATAACGCAGAAAATTTCAATCAACTTTTGTATGAGCAATGAATGCCTTTGCTTTGTAAACCTCAGTGCAATAGAAACAGCACCAGGTGGTTTGCCACGTGAAAGGAGCTTTGTGGCACTCAAAATCTCTTCTTCAGTTGGAACTTTAGCCATGGAGGGAGTGACTTTAACCTGAGGTAAATGATCGTTTGCTTCAACCTTTATTGATGATGATCTGTTGAGAGAACACTACGGAAGCATTCGGCCGAGTTCTCTAGGTTCATGTCCCTGTCACTAATCAATGTGGTTCTATCATCACTAAGTAGTTGAGATGCACCATAGGTCTTTGGCCCACATGTAGCCTTTAGAACAACATAAAAGTTTTTTGGATTGTTATTATCAGCATAAAACCGAATTTCTTCTGTCTTCTTACTGAGCTTCCTGCATCTCTCTAAGCTTTGCTTGTACTTTATTTTTGGTGGAATTAAATGCTGCCTTCTTAGACATAGATAGACAATCCTGCTTATCAATTCTGTAGAGTTCTCGTTTTTCATTTAGCAGCTTCTGAATTTCCCCAACATTTTTATCAAACCAGTCTTGGTGTTTGTGAGTGGTCTGACCCAGATGAGCAAATGTGGTGTTGTTTACCATATCTCTGAAAGCTGCCTTATCCTTTTCTACTCCACTGTTTTCAACTGGTTGTTGGTTCAATTTGCTCTCAAAGTGAGCAACAAAAAGAAGAGAAGAACTTTAATCTATTGACATTCATTCATCTGGTAGTCACTTTGACTTGGGATTGAAGTTTTTGTTGAATCCTAATATTTGAGTTAGAGAGTAAAATAAGACTATGATCCATCCAACACTCTGCACCACACATTGCCTTGGCTACTGTCACAGTTTAATCTATGACATGACCGTGTTTGTTGCAAGGGTGCATCCATGAAGTTTTATTACATTTAGGTAAATGGAAGACAATGTTGGTGATGAGAAGGTCATGAGATGCACATGCTTTTATTTACTAGCAACCCTGAAAAGTGCTTGACAACCCTCACACTAAAGGTACCAGTCTTCCCTGAACACACGCTACACTCCACTATAAATAGCAGGTAAGTATGACATGCCAGTTGAGTCTAATTGAACTGAATGGAATAGACTGGTGTGCATTTATAGCCAAGAATACTCTGTACAGTTGAATGTGAGCAGTTTTTTAGCCTGTTAATCAAGAAGTAAAGTGTTTGGTTATGAGTTGGACAGGACATTTTAAGTCTTTAAAACTTTTACCAGAAATTCTCTTGAAATTGAATGCACGAATAGTTTGAATTCTGCAATGACATTTTCAAAATTTGACAGTTCTCAAAATATACTTGTGAATAGATTAAGAAATGAAGAGTACATGTTTCAAAAGTCAAAATACAGTTCCAGGTATTATGGAATGATTACAAGAGCTACTTAAATTCCCATGAATATTTATCATCTTACAATATAGGGTAGAAACTAAAAAACATGTAATTAGGGAGTGTACATTTGCTTGTATATGTATTGAGTAGCAGACATACACACACACAATTAAAATCAGAAATACGTCACATTTATTTTCAATCTTATATTTCCAAAGAAAAAGTATTATACTTTTTTCTCCTAATTCCCCTCAACTCCAACAAGAAAATCAAATCTTTCTATGATATTAGCTGACATCTATTATTGGTAAGGTGATATACAATATAAAATTATATTTATGTCTGAATGAAAACTTTAATTAGAGGCTGTCTTCCTTCTCTCTCTTGAGTGTCCACTCCTTTTTAAAAATACAATTCAAATGTTGCCCTTTCTAAGAAACTTTCTTTGACTGTTATCTCTAAACCCCAATGACCTCCATGCTTCCATTTTTATAGTATTTGTTCTGAACCTTTCATAGGAGGTGATGCATGTATCACTTTACATTATAGTTTTTGTGTGAGTGTGTGTGTGTCACATTCATCCTCCAGATTGTAAGCTATATGAGGACAGAAAGCTCATATAAATAAATATCATATGTATTTGGGTAGCTAGAGCGAGAGAAGCATACTAACTTCCCTGCTTAAAAATCTTCAGTGGCTCACTAATATCTGTAGGGGGAATTCTACTGTTTGACTGTCACCTACCTTTCCAGATTTATTTGAAAATATTTGTATCCATTTATTCACTATCCCAGGAAAATGAGTTTGTTATCTATTTTCTCCTATTTTTCCAGTAATTAATACCATACTCACTCCAAAATCCATGCCTTTGATTCTTCATATGTGGAACGTGCTCATTCCTTACCTCCTTTACTTCCTTTAAATTGGCTCAGCTTGTACCTTTCTTTATTAACTTAGTACCTTAGTACCTGCTAGAATGATTTTATACACACACACACACACACATACACACATATGCATATATATACACACAAATGCATATACATATGTATATGTATGCATATATGTGTATGTGTATATATGCATATATGTGTGCATATTATATATATATGTGTGCTTATTTATGTACATGTGTTACTGCTATTGCAAGGAGTATAAGTGCCTTGATGGTAAGGACTCTATGGATACACATATGCATTTATGTATATGTACACATATATACATTTTACATGTATATACACATACATACACTGATGCATATGCACTACATATGTATACACATTTTTACATATTTATGGTATATAGTATGTAATATATACTTTTTCCTTTTATATCTCCATTGTCTAACCTAGCTCCCCATGCAAAATGCCAATGTTTATTGAGTGGAATTTAACTAAGCTTTGTGCTATCATCCAAGAAAAAAATGTATATGCAAAAGTAAGAAAAAAAACATCGTAAGGTTTCATTTGTGTGATAGAGATATAGATTTAGAGCTGTGGGGTACACTAAAGATTATATAACCCAAC
Organism: Notamacropus eugenii; assembly: GCF_028372415.1. Taxonomy (NCBI): domain Eukaryota; kingdom Metazoa; phylum Chordata; class Mammalia; order Diprotodontia; family Macropodidae; genus Notamacropus; species Notamacropus eugenii. The sequence goes on along the minus strand of NC_092872.1, from coordinate 119,843,600 downwards.
CTCCCTTCACTTGGAAGAAGCTAACTTGCTCTAAATCATATGGAAAGTGTGTAGCAAAAACTGTCTTGAAATCAACTCAACCAAATCAAACATTTATTTGTAGCCTCTATCTCTTTCCATATAGAAGATGGAGATTGGGGCAGATTGTGGCAAATGGTACTCTGTTAGTACCTCTGACAACTCTATACGATAATATTGGACTCTTAATTTACTTCTACCTAATTCCAATATTCTTAAGGCTACAATATCAAAATAGCTGTGAGGTATGGGAAAAAAAGTCTATAAGTTATAAAAATCAAATTAAATGACTTTCAGAAGGGTCAGAAGATTGCCTGTTTCACCTTCTATCTTATTTTATATTTTACTAACCAGATAACATGAAGAGAAAAAAAATCCATTAGTGTATAAGCCATAAGAAAAGGAAATGTATCCAGGAGAATATTTTCCTGAAAATGGTGGGTCTATATCAGTGGTATCAAACTCAAATAAAAACTGGGTGCATTAATCCCTATATAATGATTTCTGGATGCACATGTTGACTTAGAAAACCACATATTAACATTATTATGCGTTTTATTATGGGGAAAGCAATGTAGTGCTGTTGATAGTGTTGGACTTGGAGTTTGGAAGACTCATCTTCCCTGAGTTTAAACCCAGTGTGTTGAAAAAGAAAATGGCAAACCACTGCAGTATCTTTTTCAAGAAATCCCAAATGAATTTATGAAGATTCAGATACTATTGAACAACAACATGTTTTACAATATTTTAAATTAATTTTGTTAAATATTTTACAACTACAGTTTAATGTGTTCCTGTCATGTGCAAAGAAGGGTGTTTTAGAACTCTCTGGAAATTATGGAAACTTCTAAAGGGTTAGCTACCTTTTTGGGATGTTACAGCGGAAGCAGAAAAAATAGAAAAAAAAAAGCTTATATGTGACTTGTCTTGCTATAACATTATGAGCTGACTTGAATTTCCTCACTGACTCATTTCTCTGTGTATATCGAATTTATACAAACAAAGCAGTTTGCTATTAGATTGATAGATCTAAAAGTAGAACATTAAGTTCAAAAGATTATTTTTTTCCATTTTAAAGTATGAGAGTAAGTAGATTTTCACATGAAAAATAAGTCATTTTCCAAATAAAGCTTTTAAAAACGATGATCAAATAGTAATTCTGGAGCAAATTAAAAAACAAACAAACAAACTAAAAACTTTCCTTGAATCTTGAAGAAAGGACAGTGTATGAGAAAAAAGAAAGCCTCTTTACAATAGAACACATGTTGTACACATCTTCCTGGGAAATGAAGTCTAGTTTAAGACAGACCAATAAGCCTGATAACTCATGTGGTAACTAGAAATATATTACACTTGTATTCAACCCACCTCATAAAACTGTTTATTTTTTTTATTGTTTGTAAAATGCGCATTTAGGGTTAGTAATAATCCTGACTGTAGTCTCTCGAAATTGGAGTTGTTCCTTTCAGTCTGTTGCCATATTTTCTCCTTAACTTGATAGTTCTGGAAATTAGCAACACTATTCCTTGGCATTTTCGGTTTGGAATCTCTTTCAGGAGGTGATGGTTGGATCCTTTTGATGACTATTTTGCCCTCTGGATCTAGGTCCTCAGGACAGTTTTCCCTAATGATTTCTTGGAAGACAATGTCCAAGCTCTTTTTCTCATCATGGCTTTTCAGTAGACCAATAATTCTTAGATTTTCTCTCCTGGATCTGTTTTCCAGTTCAGTTGTTTTACCAATGAGATATCTTTTCTTCTATTTTTTTTCATTCTTTAGATTCTGTTTGACTGATTCTTGATGTCTCATAGAGTCTTTAGCTTCTACTTACCCAATTCTAATTTTTAATAAATTGTTTTCTTAATTAACTTTTGCATCTCCTTTTCCATTTGTCCAATTGTTCCTTTTAAGGAGTTATTTTCTCCAGTCAGATTTTGTACTTCCTTTTCCATTTGCCCAATTTTCCTTTTAAATTCTTCTGTGAATTCTTTTTTCATATATTTTTAAAATCACTGGCCATTTTTTCTTCTACCTCTTTATTTGGCTTTTAAAATCCTTCTTTAACTCTTGCAAGAATACTCTTTGGCTTCAAACAACTTCATATTCCCTTCTAGGGTTTCAGATGGGAGTACAGTCTCAATGTTGACCTCTTCTGTATTCCCCTTTTGATCTTTGTCCCCATAGTATGATTCTATGGTGTTTCCTTCTTCAGATTCCTTCTGGCTCATGATGATTGATTTTTTTCCTGGCTTTTCAAGTGGATCTCTGCTACTGAGTCACAACAAGCTCTGTCCCATTTTTCTTGTGCTGAGAAGTTGAGACTTTGTATGTTGTGGCCTCTGGTTCTTTCAGCTAGAAGTTAGAATGCTGCAGCTTACCTGGTGCTGAGCTGGCCTGTGTATCAAGGCAAAGGCCAGTTGAAGTCTTTTTGAGTTTCCCAGAATTACCCTGGACTTCACTGCATGAAGTGTGGAGGAGGGGTTGTCTGGTCACAGGAGATCTCCTCTCCTGAGTTAGAGCACAGGTAAGTTCAGTGACTGGTGAATCCCTGCCTGCATTAGTGTCTTCCTGATTCCTCTGGCTGTGATAAGGCATGGGGTCCTGATGTTGGTGCTTATGGGCTCCCTCCTCCCTGGAACTCAGGATATACTCCTGCTTCACTGAGGTGGGACTGTCTGAGATACCTCTGATGTTATAATGGCCCCCTTCAACTACAACAAGAGGATGTCTCCTTAACTATTTTCTTGGCCTCTCAAGTTAAGCTATTATTTACTCTTTGGCTGATCCCACTATTCCAGGATTTTTCTTGGGGAAATATTCTCTAGGTTTTTCAAGATCAAAAAAGGGAGGGTACAAGCACCTATGTATCACTTCACCATCTTGACTCCAAGAAGTTCAAGTAGGTTACTTACAGACGTTTAATCTGTGGGCTAATAGTCTCAGGAGTGGCTGCTGTTGTTAGCAGAGGTCCTGCACTTCTCTCTCATTCAGTTCTACTGGACTCCCATCCTGGGCTGATATGTTTGAAAGTCTGCACTGCTGCTTCTGCTTCAGTCTGTCCCAGTGGTTCCTGCTCATCTCTGCTATGGCAGGGTCTGCACTGGTGCTGCCTGTGTGCTTTGAACTGTCCTAGTCCTGTGTAACACATCCTGGTTGACCTTCCAGGCTGTCCTGGGCAAGAAATTTGCCACACTTGGACTCCTAGTGGATTCTGCCACTCTAAAATTTGTTCACATTCTCTTTTTAGAGCTATCTGAAGAATTTTATGGTAGAACTAAGGTAAGTGCTCTCACTCCGTCATCTTGGCTCTACAGCTCCCCATCATTCTCTAGGAAGTTAAATTTTTAAAGCAACTAGTGAACAGTTTTGTTCTAAATGATTCTTTACAGGTCTGTTTTCATTTTTTGATAGTGAACAGGTTTGGGTTTGTTTTTTTTTTGCTATTTAGTTTAACAGTTAGCACTATTAATGTTTGTAAACATTTCAGTATGCATAACATAAACTAGTAAAATACTTCTAAAAAAGAAAAGAAAATAACAAAAAAGAAACACTATTCATAATCTCTCCAAGAAGAACTCCATTTCTTAGGTGGAAGTTGCAACAATATTGAAAGAAAGTAAGTTTCCATCTTGGAATATTTAAGAGAAGAAGGAAAAGCTGACCTAGTCTGACATGCACCCTACATTCAGGGAAAGTTTGTTTTAAAGGTTTAAGAGAAAAAAAAAGATAAGTAGAATTGCATGGATTAAAATTCAGTGGAGGTCTTTAGCTCTCAAGGAATACAGGAAGGGAGCATTTAAAAATAAAATTGTTGTTAGCTGTAATTCTGGTGATAAACAAGGAGTTGGCTACAAAAAGAAAAAAAAGATTATGTAGGTTGCCCAGAGTACAGATAAAAGAATAGGTTTTAATAAGAAATGTATAGAAGATTAAAGCTAAGGAAGTTTAGGCATAATGAATCCACAGGGCTGTCGAGAGAAAAATGTCCAAATTGCTGAGTCAGTTTTGTGGAATTTGAAGACTAAAGTCCAAGGACTTTGTTTACTATTCCTTTAAAAATTAAAAAAAAATGCATTACTATGTATCTGATTAGTGATCTTTAATATGACACAATATTTGCAAGGAGATAATTTTGCGTTTTGGAGAACAGATCATGCCAGATAGAGTAGAACAGGAATAGTACAGATATTGTTTGCCTAGATTTTAGCAGTATTTGATAGTCTCTCACATGACAATGAAAAAGATGAACAAATGTAAGATCAGTGATAGTACATTTAGAGGAGTAAAGAGTAGTTTAATAGCTGAATTCAAAGAGTAGTCTGATGGGAATGGATACAGAGATTCATAAGAATGATCCATCAATTATAGGATTTATTATCCCTAGTAATTGATAAGGCAACTATGCTTCACTTGATTTATTGACCATTTATTTTATTTTAAAATTCATCATTTCATTTATTAATGAGACTAACTAAGGTTAATTAACTTTCACAGCTGTCCTATTGGAAGAGAAAAAAACAACAACCCAGTTTTAAATAGGTGGTGCAGTGGATATTTGTGTATGACAGAAGATCTCTCATATATTGGAAGCTGATATGTTGTACCTTACATGTCTCAGGAGAGGGATGCAGGGGTGGATGATGGGTCATTGACAGGATGAAATTAGAAACAACCTCAGTTCTAAAAGATAAAGGGGATTTCACCATGTTGCTTTTAATGTACCAAAGTACCAGTTAACTTTAAGATCAAAAGATGTTGGAGCTCTACACACCATAAGCATGAAAAGTGTAGAAAAAGTAAGACTGTATTCCCCACTTTCTCCAGTTGACATGGTGAAAGTCCAAGAGGGGCCCAAGTTGAGGAAAAGATCCCTTGATATCTCAAGGAATTTAAAGTTTAAATCACAGAGAATGACTCCAAAACACAGTGATGCAGTTGAGATCTCTAACATCTTTCATTACACATGCTTCTATATTAGTTAACATTTGGTGAGACCATCTGCTGCAACCACACGACTATCTTTCCCCTTTTCCTACACCTGTTATCTCCATTAATGATTTCATCAGCTCCCTTAGGTTCAATTTTCTCTTTGTAGATGATTTCAAGTTTTATATACACAGTCTCCTTCTTTATCCTGATCTGTAAACATACATCACCAGCTACCTTCTGTACTTTTCAAACTGGCTTGACTGTAGTAATCTCGGAGTGGTATCTGTCTCTAACCAAAGAAGGCTGTTGTTAGGAGCTAGCGCTATGTTGATGGCTGTTAGTCTTATTAGTTGGCAAATATCTTTCTTCTTCAGTTTTCCCCATCTACCTTGAGAGATTGCATTTTATTGAACAAATGCATAACTTTAGCAATACTTTTTGGTATATGTTTAGTTGCATACATCCCTGAGTATTTATTTCTTTTTTAATTATATTAATTTTCAACCTCTTTTTTGGTACCTTGACATATTCCTTTGAGATGAAAACTACTCAGGCTCCACCACACATCTCTCAGACTGGCTAATATGACAGAAAGTGACAACTGTTGGAGGGGATTTGGAAAAATTAAGACACTACTACATGGTCGCTTGAGTTATTAACTGATCCAACCGTTCTGAAGAAAATTTGGAAGTATGCTCAAAGGTCTATAAAACTTTGTATGCCCATTGTCCCACTACTAGATCTGTATTCCAAAGAGATCAAAAGAAAAGGAAAAGGACATATATGTACAAACAGATTTATATCAGCTTTTTTTTGTGGCGGTAAAGAGTTATAAATTGAGGAGATCCCCAACAGTTGGGTAATGGCTAACCAAGCAGTGGTAAATGATTGTGATGGAATATTATTATAAGAAATAATGAACAAGATGCCTTCAGAAAATCTGGGAAGACATATATGAACCGATGAAGTGAGTGGAACAAAGAGAACATTATGTATAGTTACAGCAATATTTTATGATGACAAACTGTGAATGACTTAGTTATTCTCAGCAATTCCATGATCTAAGACATTTCCAAAGGACTTATGATTTAAAAAAATTAAATTTTTGAAGAAAAGATTGAAGCATATATTTTTTTCATTTTGTAAAATTTCTAATTGATTTTTGCACAGCATAGCTAACATGAAAATATGTTTTGCATGATTTCACACATATAATTGGCATCAATTCTTGCATTCACAATGGGGGAAGGGTGGAGGAGAGAAAGAATTCAGAAATAATTTTTTAAATAATGCTAAAAATAAATGTTTTTCTAAAGAGAAATACTCATTTTAGTAAAGTCTTTATCAGTTTTCTGAGGGGAGGAGGAAAATATTCAAACCAAATTGTGGAAGTCCTCACATAATAATCTAATCCACTTAACTCGTAAGGTAATAGATAGCCAATGCAGATTTTCAAATGATGAAGTCACTTGGTTTAATTAAAATGAAATGGATAACCTATCTCCCAGGTGCTTCTGCTAGATTGATTGAAACCTCACAATTTCAGTGACAGAATAATTAAAGGCAGTTGTTTGCTTTCTCAGGTAGTCTCAGAGTGCTCCAAAGGAGATGGAATCAAAACTTTCATTAAAGTCTGTGTGAGGCAGGGTTTCAGAACAATAACTGAGCAATTGTGACATCCTGAATAATGATGTTAATAATTTACATTTATATAGTATTTTACATACATAACCTTATTTGATCTTTGCAACAATGTAAACATTTCCCAGGTGTTTTTTTTTCTATATCCCATATCAGAATACTTCCAGACAAAGGTCAAGCTTTTGCCAACGTCACACAATTGCTAAGTGTAACAGACAGTTTTCAAAGCTAAATATTTTATGACACCAGGGAAAGGACCACTCTTTTCATTGTCAAATTCTCATTGAAATAATTTGTAATTATTTCTCATAAATTAGGCTTAATGAGTTATAGAGATAGATTACTAAATTTTACAAAGATTTTCAAATAAAAAGACTGAAGTAAAATTTTAAGTTAATACTGTTAATGTCAGCACTCTATTTCTTGAATGATACTTTTAGTGATGAGTTTTTACTGTATATGGATTTTAGTTAAAATTCCAAGAAATAGCTGAAATTTATGGGAAAAAAAATTGGCTTTCAAAACACTTTAAATAGACTATATCATTTGATTCTAACAACAGCTCTGGGATAAAGATCCTGCAGGTATAATTATTTTACAAGTAAGAAAAAGACACATGCCTGTTGATGAATTATTATAAGAAACTGTTAACTTAAATCCCTTATGATTATAAATCCTGTATACTTTCCAGTTCTTTCTCAGGACTTTACTTAAGCAAGAAATTATGTGTGTGTGTGTGTGTGTGTGTGTGTGTGTGTATTACATATATATATGCGTGTATATTTTATATATATGTGTGTGTGTGTTATATATATATATATATATATATATATATATATATATATATATATATATATATATATATATATATATATATATATATATATATATATGTATGTGTGTGTTTTATATGTGTGTGTGTGTGTATCACTACATCCAGAAAAAATTAGGCCTAACTTGATTATCTAGTGAGGGTACAAAATACATTTTTGGCTTTTAATATTTGCTATTTACTTTTTCTTTTTTTCCTTTAAAAGCTTATATTTGCATCGCAGGCTCTAACACATACCATGGCATATCATAAATGCTTAATACTTATTTATTTAATAAATACTAATTAATACTTAATGAAAGTAATAATTACTTATTAGTTGATTGCAATTGAGTGGGCGACATATCTCCCATTAAGATGGAAGTCTCATGAGGATAAAAAATATTTCACTTCATCATTGTATCTTCTCCAGCACATGGCACAGTGTTCTGCTTAGAATACATCTATTCTATACACCCATCATATACCTACTATACTTTCTTATGAAATCCTTTATTGAATTCTGCAAAACGTGTGGGAAAGACTAAAGAAGTTTTCTAAGTTCTCAAATAGAGGAAGAGAAATTTATGAATCTTGTGACTGGAATGAAAGAAATGCATAAGTGAAGGATACCATTTAGGAATATTTTGCAGTATTCTAGACAAGATGTGATGAGTGCCTCAGCTAATGTGTTAGCTGTATATACTAGATTCAAGAGATGTTGGGGAGGCAGAAATGACAAGATTTGATGATATGATTATGTATGTATGGTTATTGGAAGTAAAGAGGTGAAGATAATCCTGATGTTATAAACCTGGGATAGAAGTGTTTTTGACAGGAATAAGGAAGGTTAGAAAAGGGGTAAACTGGGGAGAGATAATTGGTTTAGTTTTAGACATGCTAAATTTGAAAGTTCTTTAGTACATCTACTTTGAGATGTTTAATAAGCAATTAATGGTGTTAGACTTCAGATCAGAGAAGATTCTAAGGGTAGATATATAGAGTTGTGAGTCATTAATATGGTACATAATTAAATTCATTGGTGCTAATGAGGTTTTTAAGAGGAATAGTGTAGAAATGAACAGGTGCTTAGAAGAGTCTTAATTAACATCTATAGTTAGAGGGGCATGATATGTATAGATAATGAACTAGCAAAGAAGATTGAGGAGAGGTTATATAGGTTGAAGGAACATTAGCAGAAATGAAAATCCAGTGAGTAGAATGTATCCAGAAGGTAAATAGTGTCAAATGCAGCAAAGTCAAGAAAAAGGAAGACTGACAAAAATCAGCAAATTTGGCAATTGAGATAATTATTAATGACTTTGGAGAGATAGTACACACTGGTAAATAATGAGTCAGCAAGGTGAAACCTCATAAGCGAGGTAAAGCTAAAGTATTATTTGGAGCACAAGGTTGGCAGTCAGAGGAAAATTTTTTGTGTTCATCCTTCCTTGCCAAAGAAGACCATGCCATCAGAGAAATGATGACATGACTTGTGCTGGGCCTTATTTTCAGTGAGGGAGGGCTGTGCAGGTCACCAGCCTCACTTCTCCTCCAGAGCCATCTGAACCCAGTGCCCAGACATTCCTCAGGATGACTGGAGATGACCCAGGATGTACTGGGAGATCTTGGGCCCTTTAGGCCAAGGTCTTTGCAGGTACTCACTTAGGGTGAGGCAGTAATTTATTCCTGAAAGACTCAAAGAAAGTTTTGTAGAGGAAACATTTTTTTTTTATATATCAAACCTTTTGAATGGACTAGAGAGAAGGTGAAGGGCATTCATGTATTAATGGATATGAAGTAGTAAGAACAACATTAAAGATTAGGAAGGCACAAGCTATATGCATACAACATACACACATATATTGTGTATGCTTGCATATATATATATGTATATATATGTGCACATTTATATATGCTCAGACACACAGACACAAATATATACACATACTTTCACATATATGTATACATATACATACATATATATTTATACACACATATATAAATATGTGTGTGTGGGGAGAGAGAGGGGGGTATCAGTTCAAAGCATTTTAAAATAGGAGTCACATAGATTTTACTTGAATATTAACTTATTGCAGTATGAATAATTTTTTCATAAGAAAAAGATTTTAAAAATGAATTTATTTTATATAGGAAGGGTGAATTTCAGAGTAACAAAAATATGTGTGTTAGAATGGTTTGCTCTATAGATATGAAATATACTTTATAATGAAAACCTTTTGATTTCACTTATATGCTCTTGAATAAAATTTTCTTCTTGATTGAAAAACTCTAATTTGAGAAAAAAATAAAATTTATAATTCATTTATTTCCCAATTAAACTTATTTATTTATAGGTCTTGCAAAAAATCTCTCTCTCTCTCTCTCTCTCTCTCTCTCTCTCTCTCTCTCTCTCTCTCTCTTTCTCTCTCTTTCTCCCTCTCTGTCTATATTCATACACATATAAACATGTACACACATATATGTGTGTATATATGAATATATGTATATGTATATATATATGCATGTATGTATTCCCTCCAACTACCTTAATTTACAAATACCATGTTTTCATGTAGAAAGGTAAACAATACAACTTTCCTAAATCCCTTATTGTTTTCTTTTTCTTGTTTACCTTTTTATACTTCTCTTGAGTCTTGTATTTGAAAATCAAATTTTCTATTCAGCTTTGTTTTTTCATCATTATTGCTTGAAAGTCCTCCATTTCATTGATGTTCCATTTTTACTCTTGAAGGAGTATGCTCACGTTTGGTGAGTGAGTGATTCTTGGTTGTAATCCTAGCCCCTTTGATCTCTGGAACATCATATTCCAAGTCCTCAGATCCCTTAATGTAGAAATTCCTAAATCTTTTGTTATCCTGGCTGTGGTTCCATGATACCTGAATTTTTTTTCTTTCAGGCTCTTTGAAATATTTTCTCCTTGACCTGGCAACCCTGGCATTTGACTACAATATTCCCAGGAGTTTTCTTTTGGGGATCTCTTTCATGAGTTGATCAGTGAATTCTTTCCATTCTTATTTTACCCTCTGGTACTAGAGTATCAGGACAGTTTTCCTTGATAATTTCTTGAATAAAGATGTCTAAGCTCTTTTTTTTTCCTCATGACTTTCAGGAAGTCCAATACTTTTAAAATTCTCTCTCCTGGTTCTATTCTCCATGTAAATTGTTATTCCAAAAAGATAATTGACATTTTCTTCTTTTTTCCATTCTTTTTGCTTTATTTTATTGTTTTTTAATTTCTTATATACTCATTAGCTTGCACTTTCTCCATTCTAACTTTTAAGGAATTATTTTCTTCAGTCAGCTTTCAGACCTCTTTCTCCATGTAAAAAGCAATTCTGCTTTTCAAAACATTCCTCTCCTGACTGATATTTTTGATCTCCTTTGGCATTTGGGTTAATCTTTTTTTAAGGTGTTATTTTCTTCAGTATTTTGGGGATTCTCTGGTAGCAGACTGTTGATTCATTTTACATGATTTTCTTGCATGTAAATTCATCAATTTCATTTCTCTTTCCAATTTTTTCTCTGCTTTTCTTACTTGATTTTCAACATTTTTGAGTTCTTCAATGGCCTGCAACCAACTCATATTTTTCTTGAAGGCTTTGAATCTAGCTTTGATTTTATTGTCTTCTTCTGGTTGCATGATTTGATCTTCTTTGTCAGCAAAGTAAGACTCTACAGTCTGAGGGTTCTTTTTTCTATTTTTTCTCATTTTCCCAGTTAATTACTTGACTTTTTTAACCCTTTGTTAAGGTAGGTCTTTGCTTCTAGTGTGAAGCATGTATTGTCCCAAGCTTGAGGGGTATTGCACAGCTACTTTAAAAGATATTTCTAGGAACCTGTACATTTTCAGTTCTTTCAAGGTGGCATGATCAAAGGAGAGGTATGTACTCCTCTCCTAGCCTGTGCTTCGGTGTATGAATGACCACAGGTACTCTTTTCTGCCTTGAAACTGTGAGGAGAGTTCCCTCTCTACTACCATCATAAACTCCACCATGCCTGCACTCCTCCTCGCCCCAGGACTACCATACAGTAATGCAACCTAGATCCCAGCATAGGAAAAGCAAGAGAATTCTGCTTCATTGGCAATAAAGAGTACTCTGTTGTCTCCCTCTGATGAACTGCCCAATCCCCCCCATTATCAGTGGGCCAAGAGTTCAGGAAGCAACTGCCACCATTATTGCCACTCTACAGACCTGGGGACTGACTGCACTCCTCTCTCACAGAGATCTCACAGACCTGTAGTACTGACCTTCTAAGTTGTTTTTGGTGTTTGTGGGTTAAGAAGTTTGAAAACCACCATAGCTGTTAGTAATTCAGTCCCCTGAAGCTGCTCCACGTTTGCTGTGGCCTGGTCTGTGCTGTTGTATTTTGCGCTGAACTCTACTCCTTTATCAGCCTGGTGAAATAGACCTTTCCTGTTGACCTTCCAGGTTGTCTTGGGTTGGAAATTTATTTCACTCTGTCATTTTGTGAGCTCTGCTGCTACAGAATTCCTTTAGAATCATTTTTATAGGTAGTTAGAGGGATCTGAGGGAGAGGTCAAGCAATTCCCTGCTTTTACTCTGTCATCCTAGCTCCCCCCACCTCAATCTCTTTTCTTTATATTTTGGAGGGAAAGAAAGTTATATAAAAAAGTATCCTTCCAAAGACAACATGGTATAATGAAATGATTTCTTTATCTGGAGTCAAAGTATCAGCTTTACAACCCATATAATATTAGCCAAATCATTCCATCTTCTATGAAATTCAGTTTCATTATGTATATTATATTATTAATTTGTGTGTGTGTGTGTGTGTGTGTGTGTTGTATCATGGATCTCTTTGGTAGTCTAGTGAAGCTTACATGCCCCTTATCAAATTTTTTAAATGCCTAAAAATAAAATTGATGGCACTACAAAGGAAACCAAATTACATTGAAATATAGTTCTCAAGCTTTTTTTTTTTTTTTTAAGTTGGTAAGGTACAAGTTAAAAACTCTTAATAATGAGTTTATCTCTAAGGTCCTTTCTATCGCTAAATTTGATGTATGATCTTTTTTTCAACACGATTTCTTTCAATTGTGCTCTTGATCCCAACTTGCTCTGGAATTTTCATACATCAATTAAAATGATTTAGCAGTAACATACATAAATGATAGAAGTAACAAGGTTTAATTGTCTATTTAAGTAATTAACCCAGTTTTATCATCTGTAAAATTAAGTGATTACATTGGATCATATGCTATTTCTAAGTTGTAGGTTCTTACTCTGGGGTACATAAATTTATTTTAAAAATATTTTACTGGTTATATCTCAATATAATTGTTTTCTTTTATAACATCATGTATATAAATACATGCATTTAAAAGCATTTTTCTGAGAAAATATCCAAAGGCTTCGGAAGACTGCCAAAGATGGCCAAAACACCAAATAGGTTAAGCCCTGCTCTGATTGATATTCAGATATGCTCTTGTTTCTTGTCCTTTCATCAAAATAAAAGACCTTTTCTTAAAATAACTGATGTGCAATTTGACAGAAAGATTGATAGTCTGAGAGAGGGAAAAGTAGGGAGAAAATGATGAAACATTTATTAAGTGCTTACATTGTGTCATGAACTAGTCTAAGTACTGGGAAGCACTATATTTGTGATCTTTTATGCATAGAATTAAAGCATCATCAATCTGGAAAAGAGCAGAGGCAGTAAAAACAAGACAGAATTATATTTGGAGATATTATGTATTTCTTCAGCAGAGGAATAGCATGGTATATTGGAAAGAATATTGAAATTGGATGCAATAATTCTTCAGTTTTTCTTTAATAAAATTGTGACTGTAGGTAAATCTTTTGCCCTCTCTGTGCCTCAGATATCTTTCTAATATTTGCACTATCATGGAACAGTTGGAAGGATTTCTATCAGTAGTAGTTCTCTAATTATTACTCAAATACATAATCATGTAGATAAAATGATTTGAAGATCGATTATTCATTTTTCCAATTATACTCAAACTGCAATTTCATTTGAGTTGATCATATTAATATATTTGAAGATCTTGCTAAAAAATTGTTGAATTGAACTAATTCTTAAATTTGTCTTGTGAAGTTTTAAATTTACTCATGTTTTTATTGTTTATTCAAACCAAAATGTGAATATTTACATTTGATTAAACAAAGCCTATTTACTTACAAAAACAATGTGTTATTTAAGATTTCTTGCAACCTTTATGAAACCTATATGCGTAAGAGGGGGAAGTTTTGCTCTAACACTTACTCCAATTTCTAAATGTTAAAGAAAAACATATTCTTTTCCCAAAACAGAAAGAAAACATTAACAATGTTTTTTATTCAAAATACTAATCATCTGAACTTATCTTTTTTATAATAGTGACAAAAAATATTCCAAACAACAAAGCACTCAGGTGATAGAAATGTTTCTCAAATATTAACCATGAGATAAGGGCAATATAAAAATGCTACACATCCTTTTCTTTCCCTTCAGAATCTAATGATTTTAAGGAACAATTCTTCCTCCAAAATAAGCCAAATCAACCTGAACATGAAAGGAAATGTTTCATGCTCCTACAAAATGACCTATAAGTTACTGTTTTGAAATTCATCATTTTTTTAACTTAAAGCCAGATTTCTTTGTTAGAGAATCAAAAGCAAGTATCAAATTAAAGGAGAATTAATGAGAATAATAACAATTTGCACAGATTGTATTTTTATATGAGATTCTGAACTAAATGATGTTTTGGGGGGTAGGGGTTTTAAATACTGTGATTTCATTATTGTGTGGAATTCATAGGGTAGAAACTCATTCTGATTCAGATTAGCAACTAATCTATAATTTACAGGATTAAAGGGGTACCAAGAGAATTAGGGATTTCACCATGTGTGTCTAGTTTATATAAGTAAAAAATGGGACTTTAACCCAAGATTTCATAATTGCAAAACTGGTGCTTAATTACTACACCATAAGAATGTTGCCTTTCCACACATATACATGGAATTGAAATCCCACTGAGGGAGAAAATGTATGTAGTAACTACTTGGAAGTATGTTAAATAGACAATTCCTATGTGTTAAAGTGTGTTTTTCTACCTTTTACCACTACCATGTCATATAGTTGATCTTTCTAAAGCCTTCATGGATAAACAGTTTTAGGTCCCTAAATTACATATCGTTTATAATACTACATATTAGCATAGAAGTAGCCTGCTGTTGGGTCTCTGTGCCACAGGTCTCTCCCCACTCTTATCCATTCTCCACCAGCTGTCCAAGTGATTTTCCTAAAGCACAGGTCTGCTCATGTCATGCCCGTAAAACATAAATTTCAGTAGCTCCCTATTGATTTGAGGATCTAATATAAAATCCTCCAGCTTTTAAAGCATACATCACTTTCTCATACATTTATATTCTTCTTATATCCCACCTTGTTCTCTGTAATTCAGTGATACAGGCTTCTTTCTGTTTCTCAAACAAGAAACTATATTCCCTAACTCAGCAGGCTGTCCTCCATGCCTAGAATGCCCTTTCTCCCTCTCTCCACCTCCTGGCTTTTCTAGATTCCTTCAAGTGCAGTTAAAATTTCAACTATAGGAAACTTTTATCCATTCTCTTTAATACTAGTACCTTCCTTCTGTTAATTATTTCCAATTTATCCTATATGTAGCTTGTTTGTATATCATTATTTGTGTCTCCCCCAGTAGACTATAAGGTATTTAAGAGGAGGTACAATCTCTTGACTTTCATTGTATGCCCTCTACCTAGTATAGTACCTGATATATGTGTTTAATAAATGTTTTGAGTAAATTAGTCATGTTGACTACTACAAATATTCAAATTAACTGTAAAGGACATATTAAGAAAGATACTGTCTGTATGTAGAGAAAGAACTGGTAGAAGTTTGTATAAAAGAATTTTACATATACATTTATATATAGTTGTGGCTAATGGAAGCCATGGAGAGAGGGAGAAAAAAAAGAAATTTATACGGTAATTTTGTTGTATATTTAAAGTGAACAGTAAATTGTACATAATAGATTTGCAGTTTTAGGTACAATCATCTTTTTATTATATTTTATTATATATATATATATATTATTTTATTATGTTATCATGTTCCATAGGTTAAAATAAAATAAATTTTTAAACAATGTTTGCTAAATGATTAATTAATTCCTCCATATTTTCTCAGCTTATTTCCCTCTCTCTGACTTCACTTAACTCCCTTCATAAGCAGCACTCCATAGTTTGCCATATCAATACTGTATTTCCTTTGAATCTGTTTGTACCTTTTATCCTTATCTATTACAGTTCTTTTAATTCCCAGCCTGGAGTTACCCCCTCCTCCACACATTCCTTCTCTAATCTTGCTGCCTAAGTACAAAGCGCTACTGAGTAAAATCATAGAAGTATGAATAATGACCAAATCTTTTACAAATTTTAGAGAATTTATCTCAGTTGGACTTTGATTACTTCATAGAAATCCTTCATTTGAAACCCTTTCATGCTCCCCAAGTAGCTTTGTACTCTTTGCTCAAGACCCCAGTTTTCATTCCTCCTTAATGGATTACTTTCTTATAACACTGACATTATTGTACTTATATGTCATGATTTCCTTTCTGTCGCCTCTTCTACACCTCATTAACTATCATCTCCTTCCCCTTAATCTCAGAGAATGAAGTTACTCTTCCCTTTTCCGTGACTCACCTCTGATATACTCAATCAGTAACTCGATTCCAGGCCCTGCCATTTTCTCCAAACACCTTGCTCTATCATCTAAAAGTTTTCTCTACAATAGTCATTTATTGAATATTTATTAACTATTTTATTAACTATCTACTATGTATGGAACTATATTTTAGCCTCTGGGAAAGATATACATTTTAGATCAAACATAGTTTCTGTCCTCATGAAGTATATAATATGAGGAAAATATATATTTATATAAACATACATGTATGTATACACATACATGTGTGTTTGTACTCAGGTACTAAAATTGGCAATATTAGTTGATAAATATCATTAGAAATGTGAAAAACAAAGGAAAGGTTATCTGTAGGAAATGGTAAACTTTATCAACTAGTGAGAAATAAGTGAAAAATATTATTAAGTTAGCCTTTGTATTGCCTTTTAAAGAACTGGCAGAATTTCAAAGATGAAGATAAGGAGGAAAGACAAAACAATCTGAGAAAAAAATGCATGCAGGACAGTATAAGGTGGATTATTCATTTTTTTTTTGGCAGTCAGAGAGGAATCTAGTTGTGTTGGAACATGGAGTGAGTGGAGAGAATTATAAGATAATTTCTGAAATAGAGGGTGACACCAAATTAAGTAGGCTCTTAAATGTCAGGCAGAGGATTTTGAAATTTACTCCATAGTTGTTTTTTTTTTAAAGATATCAACTGAAATATTTAATCTCAAAAATGACTTCAGTTTATTTCAAGTATTTACTTAGAACATTTTCCATACTGTTCTAGGTAAAGGGAAAGTACAAGCAAAAATAAAAATCCCAGTCCTCAAGGAGCTTACATTTTGATAGGAAATAGTATGTACATAAATAAATATGCAGAACATATAAGCCAACTACGAGGTAATTGGGGGCCTGGAAGGCACTAAAAACTGATGGGAATTGAAACTATTTTGTCTTTATGTTCCCTAATTAATTCACTGCTTCTCTTCCCTTCTGACTGTTTCACTTTTGAGTGTGGTTTCCTTGAGGAGCTGAACCTCAGAAGTCTTTCACCCTCTTCTTATGCTGGGCAATTCTCATCCTTTCTAACAAGTAACTTCTGTGGAAACAGAAATGGCTCCAGCTGGATGCTGGGCTTTTTCCATTAAGCTTAGTAGAGTATTAAATAGTCACCATACTCATATACATTATAGTACCCTGATTCTTTTTGTTTCTCAGTTCTCTAGCTGAAATCTGTTATAGTACAGAACACTATTATACTCTCCTTGTTGCCTGAGCAACCTTCTACCTTTTGGATTTCCAAGGCACTGGAAACAGGGTGTGTAGGGTTGAGTTTTATAGCTAGCTCATAAGTTGACTTGTGCAGCTCTGCCTCCAGGAACATAATGGGAAGTGGAGCAAGGGATGCCAAGTGAGGAGATTATCACTCTTCCTTGTTGTAAATTCACTATTGTTGTTGTTTTTTTTAACCACATTTAGTTTCTTAGTGTGTTAGGCAACTCAGAAGTTGGCAAACTATGGTCTCCAGGTCAAATTTGACATCTGTTGACCTTGACATCTGTTAAAACCATTCTTAGCTCACAAGTAGTAGAAGAGATGATAGAATTGATTTGGCCCTCATGTCATAGTTTGTCAACGCCTCTTTTAGACTATGGAGATAGCTGTGATTACTTTATTTCCTATTTTGGAGAGATCTGTGTCGGAGAATATGTTTAGTCTTACATCTTATTGGTCACAGGAGTCAGATCATCCCAGGAAATGCTTCTTCTTGTAGATTTCAGTTGGAATATAGCTTGGGAATTTGAGAGGTACAGACTAAAAGGGAGAACATTCCATGTAGGAGGAATATCCTGTACAAAGGCACAGACACTGGAGATGAGATATTGTATTTGGGGCAGAGGAAGTAAGTCAATTTGACTGGAATGTAGAATGAATGTGGAAGAGTATTATGTAATCATTCCATAGAGAAAAGTGCAAGCCACATGGTAAAGAGCTTTCCATATCAAGCAAAGGATTTGTTTTAATTTTTATCTTAGGGAAAATAGTCACTGTAACTTCTTGAGAAGGGGAATGAAATGACTGGACTTTTGTAATTAGGACTTATTAAAGAAATCTGACTATTCTTGGTTCATATCCTTAAATTTTCTGAACAATTTGAAATATTAATTATGTCTCTTCTTGATATTATATGCCTTAGACCCCATGATGCTGCTTTAAATAAAACAACACATGTTTTACTTAACATATCATTTATGGGTTCCCTGCACTGGTGATCTTCCTATTATATCCTGAGTATTTGTCCTCTCTTTCCTGTCTCAGACTATGTCCTCAGCCTTAGTCTTTCCTTTTCTCTTTCACTTGACAATCTCATCCATTACTATGACTTTAGTTACTACTTCTGAGGATGACTTTTAAATCTCTACAACTAGCTCTATTCTGTCTTAAGCCATAGCCTCACATTATGGTATGGTGCACCAACCTGGACCTGTGTGATCCACTTGAACCTCAAATCTAGTATGTACAAAATTGATCTCATTATCTTCCATCTAAAATCTGTTCTTTCCAATTTCCCTAGTCCTAATGTCATCTCTCAGTGACTCACTCATTTTCCAAACACTAGTTTTATCCCTTTCCCTCCCCCTTTTCACCCAATTAGCTGTCACTTTCTATCATTTCTACCTCACAGAATTTCTGGACTTCATCTCCTCTACTTCATTCATATGGTCATATTCACCCTACTTCAGGCCTTAATCATCTCTTTATTAGAATATTGTAACAGCTCTCCTAAATAGTCTCTTCTGCAGCAAATCAGTCTTCTCCCCAATCCAAGCTTTACAAAATACCAAAATATACTTCCCAAATGTAGTGATATGCCTCTGCCTCTTCCCAATTCAAAAACCTTCTGCAGTTTGTCTGTAATAAGATACAATCTCCTTATCTAGGTATTTACCTTTGTTGCAGTCTGTGCTTCCTTCCATTTCTCATACTACATCTACCTCCACATCCTACTTACACAACTTATGCTTTAACCATATTTGTGTCTTTATTATACTGTAATGTAATTTTTAATTAAAAAACAATTTTAATTTCATTTTTATAATTGAAAATGATCTCTTCCCTCCTCATATTTTCATGTAACATTTTAAATAGCTTTCTTATACACTCATTACAGTTTTCCTTGCAGAATACTTAAGTATGTATGTGTATGACCTCCTTTACAATTTCTGTGAGAAGAATCCTGTCATTTAAAAAAAAAATCTTTTTACCTTTGTAACTAGCCAAGTGTCATATATACATATGTAACACTTTCATATTTAATGTTTATTGAACTTAATTTTAAGAACTATTCTCATTGAAAAAGGTGCAGTTTATTTCAGCTTGCATAGCTAGAAATTCCAGGTTCTTTTGCTTGTAAATGATACACATATCTCACAGTGCTTCTGTGAATATGCTGATTTTGGGCAGATCAAAGCTGAAGTAGGATAAAATCTAAAATCTTTCATCTTTTCTGTGAAAAAAAAATAATGGTTGATAGTTTTCCATGTCTGATCCCTTATGGGTGAAATCTAATGTTATTTATTTGTAGAAACAGAATTTAGTAAAAAACAAAAGAAAACAAAAAACTTCTCCTAAATTTTTAGAAATATTCTTTTTTATTATTTATTCCCATACAAAGGAATTATAAGGCATGGTGTAAAACAACTGGGAAATCTAGACATAGTAAATATCATTTCTTAAGTTTTGAATGTCATCTAACTTGGTCACATTTTAAAAATCCAGTATGAAAATAACCCATGACACTGATACAATATATCACATATATTACATGCTAGTGAAATAAAATGGTTTCATGCAGCTCCTTCCCATACCCCATATGACTAAACAATGTCCTATCCTTTTCTTTTCAATTAAAATTAGTTCAAACTAGCCTCCAAGCTAAAACTATCTTGATTTGAGAGCCATCTCTGGCATATATTAGTTATGTGAACCTAGTCAAATCAATTTTCCTTTAAGTGACCTAGTAACTCTTTCAGACTAGAAATGGCAGAGCAATAATTGAACATTTTTGACAGAGAAAGTTTCCTCAGTAAGGAATTTCCTATACCAGTGAAATAACAGAGCAAACTTCTGTTGATAGGAATCAATTCAATTTGAAGGTTAAGTACATAAATATGATATGAGAATGGAAAGTACAAAGGAGAAGTCCAGGAAAGTGCTATGAAATTTGTTAGGACAGAGACATCATTTTCTTCATGTATGATATTAGGAAGACCTGGACATTCAGGGAAGGTTTAATGCGATTCACAGATGATCTCTAAGTGGAATCTTCAGAAAAGGAAGAGACAATATTTCAACTCATTTAAATCCAGCCTAGATTCTCAGTTCCCATCTTTACCATTAAGCTTTTTTCCATCTCTGCAGTTCACATTCATCTCTCCTGTATCCCTTCTCTAAACTCTTACTGATAGCATTTTTAGCCTGTTTGCCTCAAAACAAGCACAATGATTTTGGTTATTCTTTTATTGTTTCTTTTGCAAATGTCTTTAACCTATTACCTAATTACAAACTTTTAGAGGACAGAGAATGTACTTTGTACTTAGATCCTATTCCATTCAATATTTAGCCCAACACTACACTTAAAATTAAATATATAATTCAGAAGACGAATATCCTACTGAGAGAAGGGCATTGACTCTGCAGTAAATTCATCTGGAAGCTATCTCTGAGAATATCAATTCAAATTGAATTGATTTTGAATTTGAGTGGAATTGATTCTTAACAGTAAGTTTCTCAGTTATTTTGTTGGTATAGGGAATTCCCTAGTGAGGAAACTTTCTCTGCCAGAAAAGTTAAATTCATATTCTGCAACTTGTAGTTTTAGAGAGTTAGCTACCTGTGTAATCTTGAATAACTCTCTTAATCTCCTTCAACCTCAGTTGTTTCATAAACAAAATAAGAAATTTGGCCTTTTCAGTTCTTTTCGGATCCTGTTAAATGATTTTATGCCTGTATGTTTTTTAAAGATGCATGAGAGATACCCTGTTGGAGATTCTTTAAGACAAAAGATTTTTCTGCTTAATAAAATGCTTTTTTAAAAAAAATAGTTGACAAATAATACACGTGCTAAGATCTTGTATTTTCTACATCTTTAAGGCAGTTTTGTTACATTAAAATTTTTCACAAGGAAACATTCACACAAATGACAGCCTATCCCCTTTAAAATCCTTATCAAGTATGCCTTGATAGATGCATGTAATGTTTTCATAAAATTTTATACAGTTACTTTGGAGGTGACCTTACCCACATCAATTTATGCTGACTATTATTTTCAGTGGAATATGTGTATTTTCTCAAAAATTGTTTAATAATCGATAAATTTAATAAAATGTTCTTGCATATTTGTATTGAAAGAAAGAGTGGTATCTATTATATACTTTAATTTTCATATGGACAAGCATGATTTGAATGAAAGAATGACCAAGACTGTGGCTAGAGAGACACTTTATGACAAAGGTTTACTGTAGTTGCATTTTTATTTTTTCAAAAAGTACAATGAAACACATGATATATGTTTAATATTTTCAATGACAGTTAAGCTCATCTTTGTGTGTCATTTTGCTCTGTAAAACAGAAAAATAATTCACTTCTACTGATAGCCATTATTAAAATGATAAACTACAATCCATAAAATTATAAAAATATCTCATATATATAATTCTTTATGTTTTAAAGAGTACTTTCCTCACAAAAAGTTTCATAAAATAGGTAGTGCCATTATTATCATCTCCTTTTACAGATGAAGAAACATATTTAAAGAAGTGATTTATCACAGTGTACATCAAACCATATCTTCTCATTCCAATTCTAGTGCTCTTTGCACTGCTGATACACACACACGCACACACACACACAGGTTTATAAGGTGTTTGTAAGTATAAAGAATTCCTTATTCATTGTAAACTGGGGGAACATGAGATGAAAGAGGAAGATAGGAAGTTACATATGTGGAAAAAGTAAAATAAAGAGAAAGTTTGCATATCACATAGCATAAAACAAAAATGGTGTGGGAACCAAGGCTCAAAATAAGGAGCTAGAGAGCTAGAGGGTACTGTTACTGAGGGAAAAAAGGTTTTCTGCTTCAAAATATAGTGCCTTCCAGGTTACCACTCCATTTCACATTTCACCACCGAAATGTAAATATTTTGTTTATGAGTAAGCAAGATGATTCAGAATTTTTTTTCTAGGATTAAGTAGACTACACATATGAACAACATGAAGGTGTTTGGTGTTGTTCCTAGAGAGTTCTGGGAGAAAAAAGTAGAAGGAGAAGAAAAGTTTGATATATGTGCATATGTATATGAATATGTACATTTATATGTAAAGAAAGTTATAGTTGCTAGTTATATATATATATATATAGTTACATACATTATATATAACTATATAACTATATATATAACTATATAACTATATATATATAACTATATATATAACTATAAATAACTATATATATAACTATATATAGTTTGTCCCACATTAGCTAATATTTGAAACTATGTTTTATTTGGTAGCCATCATACAGCAGTGAAAAAACAATCTTCATTCACCTTATAAAGCCATAATTAATGTACTATCTGAATGTTTAAACGTCTTAAAATTATCTTTCTTCTCCTTTAAAATAATTATTTTATAAATTTTTCTGGTTCTAATCACCATACATCACTTCAGAAAAATCTGAAGACCCTCTGAATCTTTTATGTTCATCATTCTTACTGGTAAAATATTATTCTATTTTATTCACGTGTCAGAATTTGTTCAGTCATCTCCCTGTTGATGGGCACTCACTTTGTTTTTAGTTCTTTGCTACAAAAAGTTTGATAAAGAAATAGATATGTATGTGTGTACATACACATGTATGCATGTATGTATACATGCATACATGCACACATGTGTGTGTTTTTAGAAAGTAACAGGTCTGAAGTGAGAATGTCTTAAATTCAAATCCAGTCTCAGACATTTGCTAGCTGTGTGCCTTTGGGAAAGTCACTTAATGCTATTTGCCTCAGTCTCCTCCTCAGAAAAACGAGCTGGAGAATGAAATGGCAAACCACTCCAGTGACTTTGCCTAGAAAACTCCAAATAGGGTCACTAAGATTCAGACATGACTGAACAAATATAGATATAGAAACAGATAGATATACATATACACATAACATAAATTATTCATAATGTCTAAAACATGTGAATGTATGAATATATACACACATGTACATGTATGTACACCCATACTTATGTGTATACTTGAATGGGTGCTATATATCAACACTTTATCTGACGTTAAAAGACTAATGATGAAAAGAAAACTTTCTATTTCTTTTCAAAGGTGATGAACTAAGGGTTCAGAATAAGGATACATTTCCAGAATTGACCATTGTGTAATTTTGTTTAGCTTGGCTATATTTATGACAAGGTTTATATGGTTTTGTCACCATGTTTCAAAGATTTAGGTGGGGAAATTGTTTGAGAGAGGAATGGTAGTCATAGAAGAAAAAATCTGAAATATCAATATAACACTGAATATACATATGAATTAAAAAATGCCCAGAAATTCATGAACAAGGCCAGGTTTTTCTTTAGTTTGCTCTCATGACAAACTATTTTTTTCTATTCAAGATTCTATATTGATACATTCATGTGTGATTAGGTTTAAATTGATGAAGAGTATTTTATATAAAAAAAAAATCCTGGGGCGGAGCCAAGATGGTGGAGTAGAAAGACACACATACACATAGCTCTGAACCCACAACCCATAGAACATCTTTAAATAGCAACTCACTGTGAATTCTGCAGCACCACAGGCCACAGAACATTGGAGTGAAGGAGATATCTGTTCCAGAGGGACTTGCAAATCTCTCGAAAAAGGTCCTTTGCGCCGCAGACTGGGCGCCAAGCACAGGCCTGCCGCAGCCACAGCACGGAGAGGAGCAGATCCGAGCAGGCTTCAGGGATGGGATCTCCAGCAGCCGCATGAGCTCCTCCACCCACAGGTGACTGGGGTCGGTGAGAGGGTCTCTTTGGTGGGTCGAGAGGGGAGTGGGGTGCCCCCATAACTCAGGCCCCCTCGGGAGGCAGCAGCGGAGGTGGGAGCAGACTGGGGCTCCCCAAGCAGGCAGGAGCCTGGATCCATTGTTGAAGGTCTCTGCATAAACCC
Organism: Notamacropus eugenii; assembly: GCF_028372415.1. Lineage (NCBI taxonomy): Eukaryota > Metazoa > Chordata > Mammalia > Diprotodontia > Macropodidae > Notamacropus > Notamacropus eugenii. The sequence continues at coordinate 119,819,292 of NC_092872.1, read as the reverse complement.
CCTGAGGGAACTGAGCCCGTGAGGAGGCCCTGCCCCTACCTGAGCACCTGACTTAATCTCACACTGAATAGCAGCCTTGCCCCCGCCCAAAGCCCTGAGGCTGGGAAGCAGCATTTGAATGTCAGACCCCAAGTACTGGCTGGGAGGATCAGGAGGCGAAGTGGGTGTGAAGAGAATATTCAGAGGTCAAGTCACTGGCTGGGAAAATGCCAGAAAAGGGAAAAGAAATAAGACTATAGAAGGTTACTTTATTGGTGAAGAGACATTTCCTCCCTTCCTTTCTGATGAGGAAGAACAATGCTTACCATCAGGGAAAGACACAGAAGTCAAGGCTTCTATATCCCAGCCCACTCAATAGGCTCAGGCCATGGAAGAGCTCAAAAAGGATTTTGAAAATCAAGTTAGAGAGGTGGAGGAAAAGCTGGCAAGAGAAATGAGAGACATGCAGTCAAAGCATGAACAGCAGGTCAGCACCCTGCTAAAGGAGACCCAAAAAAATGCTGAAGAAAATAACAACTTGAAAAATAGGCTAACTCAATTGGCAAAAGAGGTTCAAAAAGCCAATGAGGAGAGGAATGCTTTCAAAAGCAGAATTAGTCAAATGGGAAAGGAGATTCAAAAGCTCACTGAAGAAAATAGTTCTTTCAAAATTAGAATGGAACAGATGGAGGCTAATGACTTTATGAGAAACCAAGAAATCACAAAACAAAATCAAAAGAATGAAAAAATGGAAGATAATGTGAAATATCTCATTGGAAAAACAACTGACCTGGAAAATAGATCCAGGGGAGACAATTTAAAAATTATGGGCCTACCTGAAAGCCATGATCCAAAAAAGAGCCGAGACATCATCTTTCATGAAATTTTCAAGGAAAACTGCCCTGAGATTCTAGAACTAGAGGACAACATAAGTATTCAAGGAATCCACAGATCACCGCCTGAAAGAGATCCAAAAAGAGAAACTCCTAGGAACATTGTGGCCAAATTCCAGAGTTCCCAGGTCAAGGAGAAAATATTGCAAGCAGCTAGAAGAAACAATTCAAGTATTGTGGAAATACAATCAGGATAACACAAGATCTAGCAGCTTCTACATTAAGGGATCGAAGGGCATGGAATAGGATATTCCAGAAGTCAAAGGAAGTAGGACTAAAACCAAGAATCAACTACCCAGCGAAACTGAGTACAATACTTCAGGGGAAAAATTGGTCTTTCAATGAAATAGAGGACTTTCAGGCATTCTTGATGAAAAGACCAGAGCTGAAAAGAAAATTTGACTTTCAAACACAAGAATGAAGAGAAGCATGAAAAGGTGAACAGCAAAGAGAATCATAAGGGACTTACTAAAGTTGAACTGTTTACATTCCTACATGGAAAGACAATATTTGTAACTCTTGAAACTTTTCAGTATCTGAGTACTGGGTGGGATTGCACACACAAACATGCACACGCACACACACACACACACACACACAGAGACAGAGTGCACACACTGAATTGAAGAGGATGGGATCATATCTTAAAAAAATGAAATCCAGCAGGGAGAGAGAAATATATTGGGAGGAGAAAGGGAGAAATGGAATGGGGCAAATTATCTCTCATAAAAAAGGCAAGCGAAAAACTCATTAGTGGAGGGATAAAGAGGGGAGGTGAGAGAAAAACATGAAGCTTACTCTCATCACATTCCACTAAAGGAAGGAATAAAATGCACACTCATTTTGGTATAAAAACCTTTCTTACAATACAGGAAAGTGGGGGATAAGAGGATAAGCAGGATGGGGGGGATGATGGAAGGGAGGACATGGGGAGGAGGGAGCAATTTGAGGTCGACACTCATGGGGAGGGACAGGATCAAAAGAGAATAGAAGTAATGGGGGACAGGATAGGATGGAGGGAAATATAGTTAGTCTTATACAACAGACCTATTATGGAAGTCATTTGCAAAACTACACATATTTAGCCTATATTGAATTGTTTGCCCTCCAAAGGGAACGGGTGGGGAGGGAGGGAGGTAAAGAAGTTGGAACTCAAAGTGTTAGGAAGAACTGTCCAGTAATGTTCTTGCCGCTAGGAAACAAGAAATACAGGTAAAGGGGTATAGAAAGTTATCTGGCCCTACAGGACAAAAGAGAAGATGGAGACAAGGGCAGAGAGGGATGATAGAAGAGAGAGCAGATTGGTCATAGGGGCAATTAGAATGCTTGGTTTTTTGGGGGGGAGGGGACAAAAGGGGAAACAATTTGGTACCCAAAGTTTTGTTAAAATGAATGTCAAAAGTTAAATAAATTAATTAATTAAAAAAAAATCCTTATTAAATTGGGAAGAACAGAAAAAGATATTCAGGTACATTCTGCAGGAAGCTATCTTCATGACAGGTATATTATATTCCAAAGAAATTTGCCTATTCACATATGAAGAGTATGCAATAGATAAAGTGCCTTGTAAATATCATCCTAGTTAACAGCTTGTTTTGTTTTCACTATTTGCGGATCACTTTTGAATGTTGTGACACAAAAAAATTAGCAGGTAGGGAGGCATTGTACATGTCTTCAAAGAGCCAAAGAGATTTGAATAAAAAATAGCTTGAATTTCAACTGATTTATATTTTACTTTCTTTAATTTCCATGTTTATATACCTTGACATATCTTTTCCTCTTGATGAAAATTCAAAATGCAATAACAACCATGAGCAAAAATTCACAGTTGTAAATTTTGCAATTATTTTCAATTGAGTTTCTTACATCATAAACTTTTATTGATATTTGATTAACAGATGAACAGGGATTGCAATAGCAATGAAAGATTCAAGGTTTTTAGCATTAATAAGACTTTAGAGCAGAGAATAATTCTGTCACATACAATTCTAATTAGGGTAATCAATCATATAAAATAATTTCAATATGATTGTATTTTCTATCATTAACATTAAAATTGAAAGGTAACAATTATTCTTAATTTTATTTCGTGGAAACTCATAAATTGACACAAAGTTTTGCTGACTATTCATAATTGAAACCAACTAATATTGCATTTCAAACAGGAAATTCAAGTATATTTTAACTTCCTTGAAAATAAAGCAGGAAGTCTATTTCTTTCATATCCCCTAGTATGAAATATTCTGATGTACTGCATAGAGTGCTGTTTAATGAATATTTACTAACAAGTTTGAAAAATTGTGATTTTTTTTTTTCTTTATCAGTGTCTTAAACAGTTTAGGATCTAAATAAAATGTGGAGTGATTTTTATTAAATGATATAGTTGATGTACCTTAGTATATTTAATTTCACTGACTTTATATTTTATTAATAGAGATGCAGGCCCAAGTGATGGTTTCATGTGGAAATACTTCTGATAAACTTATAAAACCTAATTAAATTAGTATTTGGCCCCTGGAATTGGAGTTTGAACAGAAGGCTAATTCATGATTTTGCTACTTCTTCTTTTCTATAGACATATGTTGGCATACACAGGCATACAGACACATGTCATGATTACATCTGACATTTATACTCCTTACAGTTTGCATAATTATGTATGCATATTAACTTATTTGAGCCTTACAACATCAATCTAAGTAGGTGTGGTGCCAATGCAATAGTCACAGTCATGCATATCGCAGCAGCATAATTCTGGTTTGTGAAATACAACAGACTCTCAACGTGGAAAACAGAACCAAAACATTTATTTAGACACCAGAAAGCCAAACCTATCATAGTAACAAAAATCTATACACAATGGCAATGTAGAGAACACAATCTCCAGGCCTTCCCCCTTGGCTTCCTACAAAGTAGCTCTATTAAATAAATCACAAACAAGCTCTCTTAAACAAAATTACGAACAAGCTCTTTCGCTCACATCAAGCCAGCTCCCTGCTTGCCTACATCCTTCCTAGCTCGGACTGCTCTCTGACTCACTTCATCTCAGGTCTGCTCTAGCTCCACCTCTTCCTCCTCTACCCTTCCTGTTTCATCCATTCAGCAAACTCCTCCCACTTCAAGCTCCATGTGGCCCAGGCAAGTCACATGGGACTATTCATGAGTGGGAAAGATCTCCCCATTTAAATTGCCATTACAGTGAGGCAGTGCAAGTATTGTTATTCTCACACAGAGTAATATGCAAATTGGAAAAGGACTTCACATATCATCTACTTCAATATTGATTGCTAATGAAACAAAACAAGCTGACTGATTTTTAATGTTTTGTCATTCTAGTAGAGAGGAACAGTTGAATTTGGACCTCTGCTGCCTTTTGGTTTTTTGTGCATATCTGTGCCATGCCTGTGAACTTTATAATTCTCATTGTTCTTTATCTTATCCCTGATTTGATTTATGTGGTTTACTTAAGGTAGCAGCAGAATCTAGTTTCTCCCTCATAGATGTTTAGCTTAATACCAGATGTCACCTATTCCACTTAGGTGGAGCAAAACCACAAAATAGCTCTCTGCGGGTCTGCCTGATTGTTTCATAAATAGATCTGGGAATCTTTGCGGAACTATAAGTGGGCTGCAAGAGATTTGGACAGCTGTTCTTGTATTCAGAGTGCCCTGTTAGTCTGAAGGCCAGCCAAGCACAGGGCCTTGGAATAATCATGTGTGGAGGAGCAAGGAGTTAACACATCTCTAATAGCTGATTTTAAAAGTTGTCTTTGAGGAACTGAAACAAGGTTGTTTCAAAAGGACATAAAGCAGGATGTATTTTGAGAAGGGATGGTAATGGCAATAATGGTGATTTTTTTTCAAAGCCTCAGAACACAAAGCAAAAAAAAAATATTAAATATAGTGTCTACCTATCACCAAAATATCTCCATGAAAAGGTGGTAACTCCAACCCACCATTGTAGACGCTTAGGTCATATATTAACATTTTGAAATACTTGAACGTTTAGGAAAAAGTGTGTATGTAGAAAGCTGGAGGTATTGAACCATATAGCCATAACCAGACCCAGAAAGAAAAAATTTCCAGTGAAATGGAAGAAAAAATATTAGAAAATGAGACTAAGAGAAGTGAAAAGGATAAAGAGAAGAAATAATATTCAAACCTAGGTCTTCAAAACTGAAACACAGTTTAACTTCTCCTGTTCTCTGTGGCCTGATATTTCTAGCTTAGGACAGCTCACAATTGGCAAATGTAGAATCCAACTATAAAGCCTTCAAATATGTTCTATCAGCAGTGGCATCTGGGTATTCAGCTGGCCTTCTGGCAAACCTTTTGGTAGGCCTTTATGTCTGGCAACTAACTAGGCTAATGGAAGGATGATAAAATTCTCTATAGGGTTGGCATGAGTCAGAATGCTCATCGGCTGCCTTGTATATGTGAATGATGTTAATTTGGCTTTCCTGCTGGACTGTGAGGAGTTGTTCCAGCTTGCTGCATCTAATTTAGTAATATGGAGGCTTTTCAAATACATGTGTTAGAAAGTAAGGAAAACTTCTCTTGGGTTGGTGATTGTAAAAAGTTATGTTATTGTAGTAGTAATATAAAGAGTGCTATTAGGTTGAAAGACATTATAGCAGTTGCTGTATGTTCTAAATATGATGGTAGTAAGGCTATCAGTGCTGTCTTCTAACTTTCAAAATTAAATTGAAACTGAAAAGCTCATAATAAAATTGTGGTGGAAGAAAGAAGGTAAAAAATGGAACAAGTTACAGTTTCTCCCCAAGGGAAGACAAAGTAGGTTAATGGTGAGAGCTGGAACCAGACATAGAATACAATCATTATAAGAAGCTCTCATTAAGGTAACATTCTCTCTGTCACTGAAGATCACCATATGGTTAGACAGAAAAGTATATTCTTATTATACTATATTAAAATACCCTTAGTAAAGTATTCCATGAGATCATGGAAAGTTGAGATAACAGCCCAAGGTAACACAGCAACAAGTATCAGGTGAATCCAGATCTTTTCAACACTGAGGCTTACTCTCTATTCACAATTGCAGGTTGATTTAGATCTGGCCTATGGTATTGTAGTCAATGAAACAGAATATTTATTGTGACATTAACTCCAGCTGAACATTAATCATTTAGAGAATCTTTGTGCCAAAATTGTTATTTCCCTTACAGTGGAAAATGGAGGGGAAGGGAGACATTGGAAAGAAGTATTTATTTTCCTATGATATAAATTCAACTGGCACTTGTGGGATTCTTCTTGGGAAATAGGTCTTATCATTCAGTAATCATTTTGTTGTTAAGTACCTCTCAACATTATATTCAATGATCTAACAGGGTTTGGAGAATATACCCTATAATTTGTAAACAATAGAATAAACTATGATTTAAAAAATTTTTGCCCAGAAGCTACTTGTTTTAATGGATATAAAAAAGGGCTAACTTTTGCTCTTCTCTGAGGCAAGATTATTTGGTTATAAATAAATCTTTGCAAACTTTTTTTCTTTTCTTTCACTAATCATTATGTAGAATTCTGTAATCTAGACATTTTACTCTTAAACAAATCCATAATAAACAATACGTAGTTTATCCTGTTTCAAAATTGATATACTGTCTCTAGAACTATCGGGTATCACAAACACATTTAAAATACCTACAAGTTATTCAAATACTATGTCTCAGAGATAAAGGGATATTCTCTCTACTAATGCAAGTTATCATCCATACAGTATCATAGAAAGTACTCTTAATGGTTTTCTGTAACAATAGTTAGATAGATACAGAGAGAGAGAGAGAGAGAGAGAGAGAGAGAGAGAGAGAGAGAGAGAGAGATAAATAGATGGACAGTTGGACAGATGGACACATGAATGAATAGAGAGATGATAGAATCTAGTTATCAATCTTTTGGTAAAAGCAATTTGACTTTAGCTAATTTGCTCTGTAAATAGCAATACACATTATATCATGAAGTTGCAAAGTTATCTAGTTGACATAATTTGGATTCTATTATAGTCTTTGAGAACCTGAGATAATTCTCAAATCATGATGATGCACAGGAAAAAGACTTGAGGGAGAAAGTCTTAAAATATTTAGAATAAAAATGCAAAATAATTTTCTAGCTCCTCTATATGTTCCCTTCAAAAATAATTTCAATATATATGTATTACAAGTGTTTAATTTGAATGTAGAAGATAGATAACATCTTGCATGAAAATTTTACCTGTGTCTTATAATCATAGAATCAGAGCCAGGGGACCTTGGAAACCATTTAGTCAAATCTCTTCATTTTATAAATGAAAGTCTGAGAGAAGTGAAGTGACTTGTGCATGGTAAGTCTAGGAGATGAACCTAGATTCTTTCATTACAAGTTCAGCATTCTTAGCAATGTTCCACTCTTGCACATTTTAATGAATAAAAAATCATGTACCATTACTAAATTAATTATCAATGAATAATCTGTTTCAATTTTCTTTGAAGGACATCTAAAGCCACAATTCATTGGTATAAGATGATAGGGGTAATGCAAGCTGAGTTAAATTCTCAAAGGAATACTAACTGTAGACGAGTTTTGGATGTTAGACCCTGTTTTCATCCTTCAGGACAAAATTTGGTTTCTAGTCCCCTATAACACTGACATTATAAAATGAAGCCAAGCCAAGCAATTCAAGAGAACAAAGTTGTGTAATTCATCTGAATTGTTTGTCTACTGTTATTAGGGGAAATAACGCAGTTGTATCTAGCAAAGGATGGTTTCTAGCAAAGACTAGACACTATGGGGGCATAAGTCCTAATCTCTGTCATGAATTCACTTATTACACCACAGAAATTAAAGAATGAGCCTAAGGTTGATGTTAAAATTGAACTGATGTTTCATTATTTTTCATGGCATATAAGGATCATGGAGTGGTGGAAGGGGTATTGGAAGTTGCAGCCAGGACATGAGTTCAAATCTTGTCTCAGTTCTTAAACTGTGTGACCACTGAAACCTCTCAGAGGCTTACTTTCCTCATTGTAAAATTGGAATAATAATACTTTAACTATTTTCTTCATAGGTCTACTGTGATAAAAATAAATTATAAAACTGAAATCACTATATAAATGTGATTTCTTCAGTTATTTGATATTCATTTCACAGAATTTGTTTTCTTTCTCTTGACTACCATGTAGAATGATATGGGGGGAAGTGAAAGGAGGATAATTGTAGGTCAGTTACATTGCTTATTGCTTTAATCATTTGCCACCTAAACTGATGAGCCTATAGGATGTCAGTGCTTTGTGGGACCAGAGGGAACTTTGCCATGAATAGGAGAGTGGGCATGCTTATCTGAACCTTATTGCCAGATTACCAAAACTGCCAGATTGCCAGTTGGGAAGCAACTAGCTTCCCAAATTGGACTATCTCCAATCTGATGATTAGGCTGATTCTCAGAGTATATTGTCTGGCGGGAAGAGCCCTTTATCTGGGTTCTACAAAAGTGGTCTGACAGGCACAGATTGCTTCTTTTTAAATTCCTTTTCACCATCTCTTGATCAGAAGACACAGCAATACGTTAGAGAGTAAACCTTTATTCTGGTGTGTATGTGTTTCGGATGCGAGGAGGTGATGGACTCCTGTGGTCATTCAGCCTCCTTCTGGCAGTTGCAAATGACTGCCTTGGGGAAGAAATATTTGAGAACTGTGTGTGCTTATACATGTTCTAAAAGAGGAGATTCTGACCAAGGACTTCTCCAGTTGAGTCAGAATTTTCTGGGGTATTGATTGATCTTCACATATGATAAAAGAAAAGCATTTGACTTGAGAGAAAAGTCCAAGATTTTGAAGTTGCTTTCTGGGTAACCCAAAATTTTAGAATTCCTAATTTTCAGAGATTGGGCCTTGTCTTTCTAGAGGAGAGGAATACCTTAATAATACTTATTATCTTATCCAAGATAATACTTATACTAATCCAAGAAGGAATAAAATTAGCAATATGGTTTCTGCTGTGAAAGTACCAAAATCACATTTTAGGTAGGAAGGAAGGATTCTGAACGTTGGCTCCTCTGATTTAAATATGGGAAACTTCAAGCATACACATCCATTGGGAAGAATTTTGTTTGTTCATCTTGAGTGGGAAGGCAGAGAAGGGGAACCTAAACCATAGAATGGTACTATGAGTATTTGAAGGTCTACGTTTGAGTCTGTGGGCTGAAAAGGGAAGTATTGCCTCAGTAATAACCCCAAATTAATTTCCATTCTGGGGAGAGTTGAGCTGCTTTAGCAAATGTTACATATATTATTTTCATCTATTTGCATTCTCCTGTCATATCTCCTGTATTATCTAAGAGGTGAAATAAAGGCCACATCATTCATAATGTCCAATGTCTTTGCTCCTTTTAAAAGACCGTATTAGCCCCTTTTGGAAAAAAAATAAGCATGAGCTAAAACATGATTATATTAAGCAGTTTTTTTTCCCCAGGATAACTTCAGGTAAGAGCAATGACCTAATGACACACATAAATCAATGCCTCAGAATAGGACCTAGTCCATATGAAGAGGGGACCAAAGATCCCCTATGAGATTAGACCTCAGAAATACCTTGAGGATAAATAATTGTAGCCCATTCATTTTTCAGACCATTAAATTAAGGGTAACTAGATGATAAAATTCATAATATGATGGATCAGCAAGACCCGAGTTAAAACCCAGCTTCAGACATTTAACCAGCTGTATGATCATGGGCAAGTTACTTAACTGCTGTCTCCCTCATTTCTCTAATTGTAAAACTCACAGAGTTTTTTGAGGATTAAATGTAATACTTCTAAAGTGCTTAGCACAGTGCCCGACATATAGTAATCACTTTCTAAATGACTTTTTTTCTTTCTCACTTCTCCCTCCACCCTTCTTCCTTTTTTTCCTTCTTTCCTTTTTTTCTTCCTAACAATTTTTGCCCTGGAGATGTTGAATAAGTCACCTGAAGTCACATAGTGGCAGAGCTAGGACAAGAGCCCAAGGCTCTTGACTATTAGTCATTATATGTGTGTGTGTATTTGGGTGTGTATGATACATATACATTTAAATTTTATGCTAAACATGAATTTATTTTCCATTCTTTTGTGTAAAAAAATGATAGTGTTCAAGATGTGAGCAATACATCCAGGCATAGTTCAAATCTCCCCTCCCCCCCTCCATCCTGACCATCAATATTAAACATTTGTTTATATATCACTTTATTATCCCCTTTTTATTTCATATATGGTTCTCTTACAGCCAGAAAAGATCCTCCAGGGCAGGATCTGACATATCTTCTGAATCCCCATCGTGCATAGTACCGTATTCCATAACAATAAGCTTGATACTATTTCCTGGACTTACTCTCCCCTGATCCTTGACAGTTTCTTGGTAAATATTTCTTCATCTAATTTGGTTATGGAACACACTTTGATTCTTGACATATAGGCAAAAATTCCATAAATAGAGCTTTTGGGGTTTCTAAAGCTTTAGATTATTCTTAGGAGAAAAGATACATTATTAAATTTTGGGGGAAAAAAGAAATTTAAAGTGTTTTCATAATAACTGATTGCTGTATGATGAATATATTTATTATATATATATATATATATATTATTTGATATTTTAGAGGGAAACAGTACACTGGTATCCCATTTTTTCATGGACCTTCAGCTTCCTATAAGGCAGAACATCAAGGTGTTCTATTGAAAAGTTTGGAAAGCACTATTTTAAACCATATTGGCATCCACAGGATTCCAAGACCCACATACTCACAATATGAATAACTTATCTCTTTGAAGTATTTATAATGTTACGCAGGTGCTAAATGAAAGCACGGGGAACAATTTCTCAAAAAAGCTCATGGTGTTTTAAAAATGAATTAGGAAAATATCAGAGACACTCCAAAGCACAAATTTAATCTGATGGCAGTTGTAGGCCAAATCACTATTTTCGCTTAGTTTCTCGGAATTAATAATTATCCCCTATATCTCAATTCTATTTGTTTTTGCTCTGTGAAATACACTATATGGTCCAAAGTTTATAACTACTATTCTTATAAAACAACAACAACATTTTTAAAAAATCATGTATATAGGATACTGTTAGCCCTGGGAGGTTGAACCTTAAATATACTGCTGATTAAGCAAAATTCATGCATAGTCCTGAATGAAAGGAATCCTTCTGAGAAAAGAGAGCATAGTGAAAGCTATCATCTAAGATAGTAAACAGGATATTTGGGCGATGAGATTCTCACAGAATTTATGTGACAATCTATTGGTCTTCATTTTCAATCTATTCAATTGTTATTCAATCTATTGTCTTTATAAAAGGTAGAAAAGGAGTTTATAGCAATGGTCTATATCCTTAGAATTAGAGAGCACATATCGCATGGAATGATAGTAGGTGTCAGATCTTCTGGCAGAGAAAATCCTTTCATCTTTGCTTTTTTTTTAAATTTTTATACCCCTTTCTGGTTATTCTGTGTGTCTATGGCTTTGGTGGCTACTACTTTCCTTTGAATAACTTCCTAGAATTTGAAGCTATAGTTTTGAAGAATTTTGTTAATATGAAATTTGACAACTTTGAATCTTCATATTGCACCTTGTTGCTCATGACTTCTTGGACCTATAATAGTAGTTTCCAACCTAATCTAGTAAATACAATCTCCTGTAAGAGTATGTTAAGTTTAAGGTAGACTCATCTCGAAAAGGACTGGTGGCAAAGAGGGTGATATCTAAGCCCACAGTCTCATTGGCATGGTTCAATTAGCAATTTCCATGGCAGACCTGGTCAAGTACTACACCAGAATTCAATGTAGGAAGAGGTGAAGCATGTGAGTTTGTATCATAAAGGAGGAAGTAAAGAGTTGTTAAAAGAACCCCAGATCAGGAGTGATGGGATCTAGGTTGTCTATGCCATTTCCTATCTCTAACTATGAACATGTCACTTAATCTCTTTGGATCTCATTCTCCTCATATACAAAATGAAGTTGGACAAAATGTCCTCTGAGATTCTTTCCAGCTCTAGAGCCCATGATAAGTTTTATAGAGAAAAATTAAGTCAGATAAATGGTCACCTTCTTCAGTATACCTCCATAATTTGACATTTAATTTATTACTAATTTCTTGGTCTGAAAATTCATGCGTGCAACTGACTTGCCTACTTCAGTCTTTGGGATATCAGTGCCCCAAACTAATGCTTGATCTTTTTACCTAAGGTTCTTAGACTGATAATTTGGACTCCATTCCCATCATCAGAGAGAGTGAGAGAGAAAGCATTAAATTTCAATTTAATTTGACAATGACTAAGCTGTCAGACTTTATGACTGTGCCTCAGATTAACATGATCAATGTGGGTCATCATGAAATGACATGTTCTGCAAAAATAGCACCATGGTCTCATGTTCTTATTTGAAATAGAAAAATAGTAATTTAGCAACTTCAATTTGAAAAGGGAAAGGTCCTGTTTGTGCTCCAGAAAACATCCAATACCAATCATTAAGAAGTATTTCTTATGAGGTAGAAAGAAGTGTAAAATACTGGCCTTATATCTTTCTTCTCTCTCTCCTGTTATCCTGGTTTCCTTCTTTCCTTTCCTTTGCTTCCCTTTGCTTCCCTTTCCTTTCCTTTGCTTCCCTTTCCTTTCCTTTCCTTTCCTTTCCTTTCCTTTCCTTTCCTTTCCTTTCCTTTCCTTTCCTTTCCTTTCCTTTCCTTTCCTTTCCTTTCCTTTCCTTTCCTTTCCTTTCCTTTCCTTTCCTTTCCTTTCCTTTCCTTTCCTTTCCTTTCCTTTCCTTTCCTTTCCTTTCCTTTCCTTTCCTTTCCCTTTCCTTTCCTTTCCTTTCCTCCCTCCCTCCCTCTCTCCCTCCCTCTCTCTCTCTCTCTGTCTCTGTCTCTCTCCCTCTCTCCCTCTCTTTTCCTTCCTTCCAATGCGCTTTTGTCCTTCTATCCTCTCCCATGAAAATAGTCTATTTTTTTCCTCTACAATCCTATATTAGAACCTCCATAAAATCTTCTCAATTGTATAGAGCATTTTGGCAGGATGAGGTTTCTTTATGAAATAGAAATTATGTTACATAGAAATAATTTGAAGTTATTTTTCCCATGAGAAAGATGAAATGATATGTTCACCGTAATGAAAGAAAGTTTCCTATAATAATGAAACAGTTTCCAAAGGACACTTAAAACTCTACAGAGCAGTATTGTTACCATGTATTGATGCAGGGTTATTGATGATAATGCTGTGTTTGAAGATCATGGTCTGTATATTTTTGGAAGCTCCTAATGCACTTTTCTGAAACAGGAGTAAAAATTCTTTAGTAATGCATCACAAAATCATTAATTTTTCTATTTCATTTTTGACAGTATTTCCTTTCAATATTTTATGGCTGTATTTAGTATTTCAATTTCTTTAGTCACTTTTTACTGAATTACCTCTTTAGCAAGATTTAGTATCAAGTAATTTACTCACAATTGCCATGGCAGGTTGGGGTTAGGGTCATGTAACGATTTTAAACATGGACATTCCTTTAAAGTAACTGATTTTGAAAATAAAATAGAAAATTTTAATTCCTTTATTAGAGTAGAATAGCAATAAGGATTACATCAAATCAAGTAAGAACACTTTTATTTGTTCTTTGGTTAAGTGAGAATTAATGGATATAATTAAACAGGTGGAAAATTGCAAACCTTACTTTGTCTTCTACATTTCATTTATTGTCTGACTATTATTATCCATAATATGTATACAATTTTATGAATATTTGGAAATAGATGGAAATAAAAAGTAAGTAGACTGACAGAGTAGTAATAATATTCACAAATAAACTTGGAATATATAATGGCAGACATTTCAAGGAGGAATAAATTGGAGATATGCTTAGAAATTTGCATTTTCTAAATAGTATTGCTTTGTTGTATTTTCACAATTCTATCATACAATTGTTTACTTCCTTAAAGCAGGGAATCTTAGGCTTTATTTGTGGGTCACCGATTTTTTGGTATTTTGGCAAAGCCTGTGGACCCCATACAGAATATTTTGAAAGGTATAACATACATAGGATTACAAAGGAAATCAATTACATTGAAATACACATATATCATCTATCTATATATATGATAGCAACTATAAATTTCAATATTTGTGTATATCCACATACATTTATACATATGTGTATATATGAGTCTATTTTAAATGTGTGTATAGATATATTTTAGGTGTTCTAACTTTTAGAGGTTGTTAATCTGAGGTTCATGCATTATGCACCTATGTGCCAAAAAAAAAAAAAAAGAATTCATGGATCCCATACGAATATATCATATTAATGTATATCTATATTAAAACAAATTCATGAATTTCATATATAATTATCTATAAATTTGTTCCATATGCACATATTATATATAATCATGTTATATATATATATATATATATATATATATATATATATATATATATATATATATATATATATCAATCTATTTGATAGACATTTATGAGTATGTGTATGTGTGTGGTGTGTATGAAAAAAAATTCATGATATCACATTTTTATAAATACATATGAAACAAATTAATGAATATCGGATAAAGATAGATAATCTATATTCATATAACAAATTCATGTTTACCAGACTAAGAAACCCTCAAAGTTTAAAGGATAATTTAAAAGTAAAGTAAGCCATCAAGATCAAAATATTACACTCTTGAAACTATTGCAGTATTTAAGAAGAGCTACTACTTAAAGATTCATCATACAAACAATACTTTTAAAATTAGTTTTACTTTTTGAGAAAAAGCTATTTCCTGATCGTAAGAAAGTGATTCTTGTTTTTCAGACACAGAATAAAGTGTGATAACAGTAGTTGTATGTAGAAATATGATAAAAATTATTCTTTAGGTTTCCCAAACCTTGGGAATCTAAAAATCACAAATTATTCATGTTACATGTGGAGATAATTTTGCCATTACTTGGCAGATGGATGCTTTTCCATTTAGTTATGACATCTGGCTTAAGTTGTGTGTTGGAGAATGACAATATTACTTCCTTCAAGAACTTTTCAATTGGGCAAACAGTTTCATACTGTTAATGTTTCATAAGGCTACAAGTGAAATTATGTACATGTAATATTCAAATATTTGATGGCTATTAGAGATTGACTCATGCCACCTGGAAGACTGAAGGAAAACACAAAAAGAATCACTGATGGGGAAGACACTATAGTTACTTTTGACATTTCATAAGGAAAGAATTAAATCGTAGTCATCCATTGTCAAATATATGATACACTCAAGATTTAGAATGGGTCATATATTTTTGGATATAAGCAACATAGAAATTTGGTTTTGTTTGACTGTGTCTATTTCTTAATGTGTTTTTCCCCTTTATCAAATGTGCAGTGGGACAGAGGGAAAATTAATTTATTTTGATTGAAATAAATAACTTTTTAGTTTAAAAATGAGTTATTGAAGCAGACAAGTAGAGGACCCTCTGGAAATGTATGAATCATTAGACTCAAAAGTAAGTGTTATTAGATAATTGTCAATGTTACTGATCTATATCAAATTACCCTGGAGATCCATGCTTGACTTTGTTCTGTTTAATATTTTTATCAGTAAATTAGGTTAGGCCATAGATTATATGCTTATAAAATTTGAAGATGACACAAAATTGAAATGGAATACCTAATACACAGGATGACTAAGTCTGGATCCAAAAATAGCAAACTGTATCAAAGGGGGTATCGTAATAATATGAAATTCATACTTGATGTGGGGAAATCAACTTCAAAAGCATAAGATAAAGAAAGAAGGTTAGAAAATGTTATTTTGTAAAGATCTGTGGGTCTCAGTGGACCTCAGACTCACTATCAGTCAGCAAATTGATATAACTGAAATAAGACTAAACTTATGTTTTAATGTATTGAAGGAGGAATAACTTCTAGGAAAAAAGATATTCTGCTCTTACTTCATTAGAATTCAAGTGGAATGTTTTATACAGCTCTGGTCACCACTGGTTAGCTAGGATATTAACATGGAGAAGGACCCTGAGTTCATGACACTTGAGGATTAGTGAAAAAAATTATCTTGTGTAGATTGACTAAGGGAAAACTCAGTGGGGCATGGTAACTACCCTCAAGTTTTTAATGCTATCATGTTGAGGAGAGATTTAACTTGTTCTGTTTGCTCCTATAGGGCAGGACCATAATCAAGAGGTGAAAACTACAAAGAGCCAAATTTAAGCTTAAATGAAACACATAATATTCTAACAATTGATAATGTCTAAAAGTGAAATGGGTTACCTGGAAGAATGACAGGTTACTTCTCCTGGAAAGTCTTTGAGAAGTGTCTGAATTACCACTTAGTTTCCAGGAATATTGTGAGAAGCTTATTAGATGGACAGAGAAATGAAATGTATCGAGTGACCAAGTCGTCATTAAGGTCCCTTCCAACTGTTGAACTGTCTGATTCTATCATAGTTATGCCCTAAATGTTAAAGGTAACCTTTTTCCTGTGAGATCAGCAATGAAATATTTCATTACTTGAATTTACTACATTAATTTGGTTCATATTAGCTAAAATGAGTCTTAAGGAGATGGGGATCTTTCTCTCAGTACCCTCAATCTATGTCTGAGAATATATCCAAAGATTTTTAAGTTACAGGAATTATACTTCTAGAAATTGCAACTTCATTAAAGAAACCTGTTGACTCAGAAGTCAAGTCACTGGCTGGGAAAATGCCTAGAAAAGGGAAAAAAAATAAGACTATAAAAGGTTACTTTCTTGGTGAACAGGCATTTCCTCCTTTCCTTTCTGATGAGGAAGAACAATGCTTACCATCAAGGAATGACACAGAAGTCAAGGCTTCTGTATCCCAGCCCACTCAATGGGCTCAGGCCATGGAAGAGCTCAAAAATGATTTTGAAAATCAAGTTAGAGAGGTGAAGGAAAAACTGGGAAGAGAAATGAGTGATATGCAAGCAAAGCATGAAAAACAAGTAAACACCCTGCTAAAGGAGACCCCCAAAAATGCTGAAGAAAATAACACCTTGAAAAATAGGCTAACTCAATTGACAAAAGAGGTTCAAAAAGCCAGTGAGGGGAAGAATGCTTTCAAAAGCAGAATTAGCCAAATGGAAAAGGAGATTCAAAAGCTCACTGAAGAAAAGAGTTCTTTCAAAATTAGAATGGAACAGATGGAGGCTAATGACTTTATGAGAAACCAAGAAATCAAAAAACAAAACCAAAAGAATGAAAAAATGGAAGATAATGTGAAATATCTCATTGGCAAAACAACTGACCTGGAGAATAAATCCAGGAGAGACAATTTGAAAATTATGGGCCTACCTGAAAGCCATGATCCAAAAAAGAGCTGAGACATAATCTTTCATGAAATTATCAAGGAAAACTGCCCTGAGATTCTAGAACCAGAGGGCAAAATAAGTATTCAAGGAATCCACAGATCACCGCCTGAAAGAGATCCAAAAAGAGAAACTCCTAGGAACATTGTGGCCAAATTCCAGAGTTCCCAGGTCAAGGAGAAAATATTGCAAGCAGCTAGAAGAAACAATTCAAGTATTGTGGAAATACAATCAGGATAACACAAGATCTAGCAGCTTCTACATTAAGGGATCGAAGGGCATGGAATAGGATATTCCAGAAGTCAAAGGAAGTAGGACTAAAACCAAGAATCAACTACCCAGCGAAACTGAGTACAATACTTCAGGGGAAAAATTGGTCTTTCAATGAAATAGAGGACTTTCAGGCATTCTTGATGAAAAGACCAGAGCTGAAAAGAAAATTTGACTTTCAAACACAAGAATGAAGAGCAGCATGAAAAAGTAAATAGGAAAGAGAAGTCATAAGGAACTTTACTAAAGTTGAACTGTTTACATTCCTACATGGAAAGACAATATTTGTAACTCTTGAAACTATTCAGTATCTGGGTACTGGGTGGGATTAAACACACACACACATGCACATGCACATGCACACACACATAGAGACAGAGTGCACAGAGTGAATTGAAGAGGATGGGATCATATCTTAAAAAAATGAAATCCAGCAGGGAGAGAGAAATATATTGAGAGGAAAAAGGGAGAAATGGAATGGGGCAAATTATCTCTCAGAAAAGAGGCAAGCAAAAGACTTATTAGTGGAGGGATAAAGAGGGGAGGTGAGAGAAAAACATGAAGTTTACTCTCATCACATTCCACTAAAGGAAGGAATAAAATGTACACTCATTTTGGTATGAAAACCTATCTTACAATACAGAAAAGTGGGGGTAAAAGGATAAGCAGGGTGGGGGGAATGATGGAAGGGAGGGCATGGGGAGGAGGGAGCAATTTGAGGTCAACACTCATGGGAAGGGACAGGATCAAAAGAGAGAATAGAAGTAATGGGGGACAGGATAGGATGGAGGGAAATATAATTAGTTCTTACAGAACACTACTATTATGGAAGTCATTTGCAAAACTACACAGATTTGGCCTTTATTGAATTTCCTGCCTTCCAAAGGGAAGGGGTGGGGAGGGAGGGAGGAAGAGAAGTTGGAACTCAAAGTTTTAGGAACAACTGTCCAGTACTGTTCTTGCCACTAGGAAATAAGAAATACAGGTAAAGGGGTATAGGATGGAGACAAGGGCAGAGAGGGATCATAGAAGAGAGGGCAGATTGGCTCACAGGGGCAATTAGAATGCTCGGTGTTTTGGGGTGGGGGAGGGGACATAAGGGGAGACAATTTGGAACCCAAAATTTTGTGAAAATGAATGTTAAAAGTTAAATAAATAAATAAAGGGGAAAAAATAAATTAAAAAAAAAAACCTGTTATCCTTAGTGCCCCTTACTTTATTCAACTCCTTCAGACTTCCCTTTCTTCAAATGGTTGCTCAGAGCTAAGAAGCAGAGTGCGTTTGTTCTTACAAACAACCAAGTTGTCAGGACTTTTACTTTTGTATTTTTTTAAACAGGAATAAATTTTTAGTTTCCAACATTCATTTTCACAAGATTTTGAATTCTAAATTTTCTCTTCATCTGTCCCCTCCCAGCACGCCTAGACACTGTGTATTCTGATTAACCCTTCCCCCAGTTTACCCTCCCTTCAGTCATGCCCCTCCCTTCTCTTATCTCTATCTCCTATTTTCTTATAGGGCAAGTTAGATATCTGCACCCCATTACCTATATTTCTTATTTCCCAGTTGCATGTGAAAACAATTTTTAACATTACTTTTTTTTTTTAAATTTTGTGTTCCACCTTTTCCTTCCTCCCTCCACATCCGTCCCCACTGAGAGGGCAAGCAACTCAATATTCAGCTACACATATCTAGTCCTGCAAAAGACTTCCATAAAATTCATGTTGTGAAAGACTAATTACATTTCCCTCCATTCTGTCTTGCCCCCCATTTATTCTATTCTCTCTTTAGATTTGTCACTCCCCAAAAGTGTTTGCTTCTAATTACGCCCTCCTCCCATTTTCTCTCCCTTCTATCATGTGCTGCCCACCCTCTTTTCCCCTTCTCCCCTACTTTCCTGTAGTGTAAGATAGATTTTCATATCAAATTGAGTGTGCATGTTATTCTCTCCTTAAGCCAAATGTGATGAGAGCGCACTTCACTTTTTCCCTCTCACCTTCCCCTTTTTCCCCTCAGTTGAAAAATCTTTTTCTTGCCTTATTCATGAGAAATAATTTGCCCCATTCCATTTTTCCCTTTCTCCTCCCAATATATTCCTCTCTCACCCCTTAATTTTATTTTATTAGAGATCATCCCTTCCTATTCAACTCACCTTGTGACCTCTCTCTATATGTATATAGTCCCTCCAACTACCCAAGTACTGAGAAAAATTTAAATAGTTACAGATATTATCTATCCATGTAGGAATGTAAACTGTTCGATTTTAGTAAATCCCTTATGATTTCTCTTTCCTGTTTACCTTTTTATGCTTCCCTTGATTCTTGCGTTTGAAAGTCAAATTTTCTATTCAGCTCTGGTCTTTTCATCAAGAATGCTTGAAAATCCTCTATTTCATTGAATGCCTATTTCTCCCCTGAAGTATTATACTTATTTTTGCTGAACAGGTGATCCTTGGTTTTAAACCTAGCCCCTTTGACTTCTGGAATATCATATTCCAATCCCTTTAATCCCTTAAGGGTTTGAAAAGCTGATAGATCTTGTATTATCCTGAATGTATTTCCACAATACTCGATTTGTTCCTTTCTGGGCGCTTGCAATATTTTCTCCTTGACGTGGGAACTCTGAAATTTGGCTACAACATTCACAGGAGTTTTTCTCTTTGGACCTCTTTCAGGAGGTGATCTGTGAATTCTTTCAATATTTATTTTACCCTCTGGTTCTAGAAAATCAGGGCAGTTTTCCTTTATAATTTCATGAAAGATAATGTCTAGGTTCTTTGTTTTATCATGGCTTTCATGTAGTCCCCTAATTTTTCAAATTTGTCTCCTGGATCTATTTTGCAAGTCAGTTGTTTTTCCAATGAGATATTTCACATTATCTTCTATTTTTTTTGCATTTCTTTTGTTTTGTTTTATAATTCCTTGATTTTTTGTACTTATTAGCTTCCATCTTTTCCATTCTAATGTTTAAGGAATTATTTTCTTCATTGAGTTTTTGAACTTCCTTTCCCATTTGGCCAATAATAAAATGATTTTTAGGGAATTCTTCTCCTCATCGGTTTTTTGGATCTCTTTTGCCATTTGGGTTAGTCTACTTTTCAAAGTCTTATTTTCATCAACATTATTTTTGTTCCCCTTTAGCAAGCAGTGGACTGTTTTTTCATGATTTTTTTTGTATCACTGTCATTTCTCTTCCAAATTTTTGCTCTACTTCTCTTACTTGGTTTTCAAAATCCTTTTTGAGCTCTTCCATGGCCTCAGACTAATTCATGCTTTTCTTGGAGGCTGTGGATGAAGGAACTTTGACTTTGTTTTCTTCTGTTTGCATGTTTTGGTCTTTCTTGTCTCCAAAGTAAGATTCTATTGTTTGACTCTTTTTCTGGTTTTTCCTCATTTTCTCAGCCATTTATTTCACTTCTGAGCTCTTTGTCAGTGTAGGTGTCTGCTTCCAGTGGGGGTGGGGGATCAGCTGCTTGATCTCCCCACAATCTGTGGACCAAGAGTTCCAGAAACAATCTGTCCATCTGGCCCTGCTACTACTGTGGCTGCCACTGGCACCTCTGGCCCCCGCCTCCCTCAGCTGCCCTGGTGCTGGGACCAGACCATTCTGCTCTCTCACACTGGTCACACAGACTTTTTCCACTGACCTTCCAATTTATCTTCCGAAGACAGAACCAAAATACTTATTCAGACACCAGAAAGCCAAATCCCAACACCAGAAAGCCAAATACATCATAGCAACAAAGAAATCTCTACACAATACCAATACAGAGAGCTATACCAACCCCAGCCTTCCCTCTGTTAGGCTTCCCTCAAAACAGCACCCTTAAACAAATCACAAACAAGCTCTCTTATTCACCCTAGCCAGTTGCCTGCTTTTCTCTTGCTCCCTCAGTTCTGACTGTTCTGATCAGTTTCCTCTCAGCTCTGTTCCTCCTTTCATCCTCCACTCTTCCTGTTCCACCCATTCAGCAAACTCCCAACCCATGCTCCATGTGACCCAGACTTCTATGAGACCCAGGCAGGTCACATGGGACTATTAACGAATTAGAAAGATCTTTCCATTTAAATTACCATTACACCAAGAGATGAGTGAGGCAAAATACTGAAAGTGATAAAATAAAATAAGAAATTGAAAAGACAAATGGGGGGGGGGGGCTTTATCCAAAGCATTCCAAGGTTGCACACATGTATGCTTCTGGATCTTATTTCTCTTTCGGGTCACTCTTAAAATAAAATAAAGTGAAGTTATAAGAAAAAACAGCATATCTCCGCAGTGGAAAGCAACACTATGTAAATTTAGGCCAAAAGTAGAGTAACAGATATGCAAAATTAAAAAAAATGTACCAAGTCAAGCGAAGTCATTCAAAAATATTTATTAATCATCAAACATGCTAAGCACTGGGAATACAAAGAGAGGCAGAAAAAGACTTCGTTTTTAAGTAGTTCATAGTAAATAAACTCTCTTATAAGCAATCATACACAAAGGAGATAGTAGACAGATAATTAAGATATATGTATAGGATATGTCTCATATCTATCCAATAAATTTGTCTCAGAGGACAGGTGGTAACATTTGAGTATGGGAAAGGCTTTTTTTCAGAAGATGAAGTTTTAGCTAGAATTTGAAGGAAACCAGGAAGACCAGGAAGCAGAGGAAAAGAGGGAGAGAGTTTGAGAGAATAGAGAAAGTGTGTGAAGATATATAATCAAGGAATAGAATTTCTTTTGTAAGAAACAGCAAAGAGGTGAGAGCCACTGAATCTCAAAATACAGCAGTTAGTGTTAACAGCCAAGAAAAAAGGAAATTGAAAGGTGATCAGGGTATGAATGGCTTTAAAAGCTTGAAGAAAGCAGCAGAAGCAACAGAACAATGGAGTGGAGGAGATTTCTGTTCCAGCGAGACCTGGAAAATGGATCCGAAAGGTCTGTTGTTCACCAGACCTGAGCAGAGCCCAACCCTGCTTTGGCCACGAGGCACTGAGGGGGGCAGATCCGAGCAGGCTTCAGGGACAGAATCTCCAGCAGCTGCTAGCAGGACCCTCAACCAACAGGCACCAAAGGTCAGTGAGAGGGTATTTTCGGCCATCCAAGAGGGGAGCAGGGTGTCCCCATGACTCAGGACCCTCGGGAGACAGCAGTGGAGGCGGCAGTGGACAAGGGCTCTCAAAGCAGGCAGGAGCTCGAATCCATTGTTGAAGGTCTCCTCGTAAACCCCCTGAGGGAACTAAGCCCCGTGTGGCCCTGCCCCCATCCAAGCACCTGAACTTAATCTCACACTGAATTGCAGCCCCAGCCCCACCCCCCACCCCCAGAAAGCCCTGAGGCTGGGAAGCAGCATTTGAATCTCAGTCCCCATGCGCTAGCTGGGCGAATCTGGAGGTGAAATGGGTGTGGAGAGGAAACTCAGAAGTCAAGTAACTGGCTGGGAAAATACCCAGAAAAAGGGGGAAAAAAATAAGACCATAGAAGGTTACTTTCTTGGGGAACAAGTGTCTCCTCCCATCCCTTCAGAAAAGGAAGTACAAGGCATATTGTCAGAGGAAGTCAAAGGCCCTCCCTTCAAAGGGGACTTAAACTTGGCTCAGGCAATAGAATAACATAAAAAACAAGTTAGCAGCTTACTAAAGGAGAACCAAAAAACAAAGCAAAGCAAAACAAAACTCTGAGGAAAATAGCAGCTTTAAAAAGGGGTTAACTCAATTGAAAAAGAGGTCCAAAAAGCCAACGAGAGGAAGGAGGTTTGGAAAAGCAGAATTAGCCAAATGGAGAAGAAGATTCAAAAGCTCACTGAACAAAATAATTAGTTGAAAGAGAGAATTGAGTCCAGGGAAAAGAATGACTATGAGTTAAACCAAGAAGTTAGTAAACAAAACCAAAAATTTTAAAAAATAGAAGATGAGATGAAAGAACTTATTGGAAAAACAACTGACCTGGAAAATAGACCCAGGAGAAATAATTTAAAAATCATTGTATTACCTAAAAACCATGATCAGAAAAAGAACCTAGACACTATATTCCATAAAATTAACAAGGAAAACTGTCCTGATGTTCTAGAATCAGAGGGCAAAATGGATATTGAAAAAATTCATCACTCACTCCCTGAAAGAAATCCAAACAGAGAAACTCTTAGGAATATTGTGGCTAAATTTCAGAGTTCCCAGATCAAGGAGAAAACACTGCAAGCAGCTAGAAAGAAACAATTTGAGTACTGTGGAAATACAATCAGGACAACACAGGATCTGGCAGCTTCAACATTAAATAATCGAAGGGCTTGGAGTAGGATATTTCAGAAGTCAAAGGAACTGGGATTGAAGCCAAGAATCACCTACCCAGCAAATCTGAATATAATACTTCAAGGGAAAAAATGGCCATTCAGTGATATAGACAAGTTTGAAGACTTCATGTTGAGGAAAAGACCAAATCTGTATTTAAAAATTTGACTTCCCAAGACAAGAATCAAGAGAAGCATGAAAAGGTAAACAGAAAAAAGAGAAAAATCATAAAAGACTCTCTAAAGCTGAACTGTTTACATTACTACATGGAAAGAAAATATTTTTAACTTGAATCTTTTCTCAGTATTTGGGTAGTTGAAGAGATTGTACACACACACACACACACACACACATACACATAGATAGAGAGTACAGGGTGTGTTATGTCAGAAGAGATGATATCCATACACACACACACACAAATAAAATAAAATAAAAATTAAGGGGTGAAGGAGGAAAATTCCGGGAAGAGAAATGGAGTGATGAAACGGGCAGGCTATAACTCATAAAAGAGATAAGAAAAATCTTATTTAATGGAAGAGATAAGGGAGAAGGGGAGGAGGGGAAAATAAAGCTACTCTCCCCACATATGGCTGAAGGAAGGAACAACATGCTCAATAAATTTGATATGAAAATTTATATCACACCACAAGAAAGTAAGAGAGAAAGCAACAAGTGGAGCGAAGGGAATGTTAGAAGGGATGGCAAACGGGAGAAGGGAGTCAATAGAAATAAACACTTTAGAGAAGGGACAAGGTCAATTGTAGGGAGGAAAAATAAGGGGGATAGGGTAAGTCAGAGGGCAATATAATTAGTATTACACAACATGATTACTATGGAAGTCTTTTGCAAAACAATACATATTTAGCCTGTACTGAGTTGCTTCCCTTCTTAGTGGGGCTGGGGGGAGGGGGGGAGAAGGGAATTCAAAGTAGTAGAAATGAATATTGAGAATTTTTGTTGTATATAATAAGGAAATAAGAATTACAGAGATAGGGTTATGGAAATTCATCTTGCCCTGCAAGAAAAGAGAGAAGATGGGGATAGGACAGGGGTGGGGTGTGATGGAGGGGAGGGTACATTGAGGGAAGGAGTAATCAGAATGCAAGGTATTAGGAAGCAGGGGGAGGGGGGTAATGGGAAGAAAAATTAGTCATGTTACAAAGTAAGGTAAAAGCAGTATTAAAACAATAGACTGAATTACTGAGAATAAATCAATGACAGCTTTAGTTTGGAGAAAAGAATTTCAGTCTAACTTTCCAACAGGAAGGTAACGTCGGGAAAAATTTGCCATTGATGAAAAAGTCAAGGTTTTAATGGTAAATTAGATTTTATGATTGTCATTTAATCAGGAACTAGAACATGTGTAGAAAGACATGTAAGCCACTTAAGATTTGCCTCAAAAGATGTTCCTTAGCCAAAGTGAAACTATAATCATATTTGAAACCTGGTTATAGCAACTTGCTATTTTTAGATGCTATGGGACTATTAAGTGACTGTTCTTCTGAGTCTAACTCCAGGTATGGGTAGCAAGAAAGGGGATCTGAGCCTCCAATCCATGATGTCACTAAGGTGATGAGATGTTGGTATGAACTGCATAAGGTGATCTCAAGGGAAGGGTGGGAGAACGGCTGTTCAGCATGGGCTGAGGTGGGATTCTCCTAACTCAGTTTCCCCACTGACACCTGGCAGACTTTAAGCCTGACTGAATGTCAGTGGATAATTTAATCCTGCCTGGAACTGACATGAAATTGGGGAGATATTGTATCCCTGCAATGTCCCTACTCCTGGTGGCAGTTTCCTATAGTCAAAAGGTTTGTAAGCTTAAGACTAGATCTGTTCAATTATAGATTGTGGGTAGGGAAGCATACGAGGTTGTCTAAAATTAAGCTATTGAGCATAGGACTTTAGACCAACAACATTAAGTTAGGGTCCTTTTATTCTTAGTAATACTGTGGAGACAATTAGGTCAAAAGCTTGTGCAGTCAGCAACAGAAATATTATCTGTGTCTCAGTTGGTTTATGTTTTAAAAAAAATTCTTTTTGTGGTCCATATTGTAAATGCTTTAAAAAGATGTATCAGCTGACCAAAAGTTTGAATTGCTTTATCTGTTATAAACTGTGCTAAAAAAAAATAAAAAAAAAACCCTGAGGATATTATATTTGACTCTAGAGGCAGACAATAGGGAGACCCTGGATTTTATTAAATTGGAGGAAGAGGTGGCAAAATCAGACCTCCTTAAGAAGGACACAGATATCTGAGTATAGGATAGACTGGAGTGGGGAGAGACTTGAGGTAGTTTAACCAACCATAAAGCCATTGAAATTGTCAAGGCTTTAGGTGATAAGAACCCATACAAGGGTGACTGCAGGGTCAGAAGAAAGGGGGATTCTCTAAGAGTTGTGAAAGCAAAATCCACAGACTTTGGCAAATGATTGAGTATGGGAATGAAAGAGAGGGAGGAATGGGAATTAGAATGAAATGTTAAATATCTATAGAAGTCACAGAACTTTACAAATAGAGAACTTATACTGTTACTTTCTTCATTTTATTTCTTGACAACACAGAGGCCCAGGGAGGTTAGATTTTTATTGATTAAAATGTTTATATATTTACATATGTTTATTTAGAGATAAGGGAAAGTGACATAACAGATATTTGGGTGGATTGGTCAATACTTATTCAAAGGATTTGTAAAGTCATTCCCTCTGGCACTCACAAAGGAGATGCACCCAACATGTTGGGTTCCTTCCTTTAGATTTCTTACATTGTATAATGCCAGTGAAGTATGCAGGCTCCTCAACAGTTATCTCTTGTTCTCACCACACTGGAAAACCCACTTCTTTTCCATCCTTGGAAAAGAATGATTTTATCTGTTATTCTGATTCTTGCATAGACTATTTTCTACTATGGTGTGCTTCTAAGTGGCTCACTGAGTAGAGTACTGGACCTGGAGTCAGGAAGACCTGAGATGAAATCCTACCTCATTACACTAAGCTGTTTGTCTCTGGGAAAGTCAACCTCTACACATTTCAGTTTCTTCATTTGTAAAATGGGTCTAATAATGGTACCTACTTCATAGTATTATTCGGAGGATCAAATGTGATAAGATGTGGAAGGCAATTTGCAAAATAGAAATTGCTACATAAATACATACATGTATTATTATCATCATCATTATTAACACTATTGTTATTATGATTATATCATATAACCTATTTCCATCCATCTTCCCTCTCTCCATTATCCTTCAGATAACCAAACTTTTGAGTCTTCAGAAATTGCAGTTTTCCATGATCCAAGTTGTAAAACAGCACCATAAGATTTTTTGTGTTGAAATGATTGGTTTCTATTTCAGGGAAAAACTTGGTTGCATTCACTGAAAGTGCTGTGCAATTTTCCAAATGCATTCCAGGCTGCATTTTTCTCCCTACTCAGTTCTGGGGAAGCTAAAGAGACAAATATCAACTAACATTACATACTCCTATAGAGTTTACAAAGTTCTTACTATAAATTAGGTAGTATAAGTACTAGCATGGCCATATCAAAGATAAGGAGACTGTGTCTTAGATAATTTTAGTGACATGTTCAGTGTCATGAAAATAGTTTTGTCCTTATTAAACCTGAGATGCAAGCACAGATCTTCTGACTCCAAAGAAGCAGGTTTATCTACTGTGCTATTCCACCTATAAGGCCCAAAGATCTAGGTGTAGTCATTTAAATACAAAAATTCTCCATTGTTAAAATATGCATACAGTTTATTTTTTACTACAGCAGTAAACTGATAGAGACAATACTGGTGTATTCCTTTGGATGTACAAACTATTTCTCTAATTACTTATGCATCATGCATATTGGAAAGTATATAAAGACCATTTCTATCTTAATTGTTTGAAGAGACATCTAGGGAACTCTTCCAACTACATTAGCCTGAAAAGAACATGAGTTCTTGTATTAGCATTAAGAAAATCTTTAGTATTGATATGCAAAAAAGAAATCTTTTTTATATTAGTTATGTTGAGAAAGGATTTTAAGAAATAAAATCATTTTTAAAGGGAATTTGAATTGTGCTTCATGTCATCTTTTACTTTGGGAGTATTATTATATATTTACAAACAAGATTGTTTCTACTTAATACTCTAAGTAATTATTAAAATAAAAATAATAATTGGAATTTGTTTTTTGCTTTATATGCTAGAAGAGGCTTAGAGTACCTTACAAGCTTCCTAAATTCAAAAAGCAGTTTAGCCACCTTTGAATAACAATTGCATAGCTGTATAATATTGCCAACAAAAGTCATATAGCAATTTACAATGGGAAGTGAAGAATGCAAAGCAGGCTCAGATGATGTTATGTCAACTTTAGGTAAATTGTTCATAACTGCTGGACCTGGAATTATGACAATTTTTGCAATCCCCCTCAGTTAGATTGCTGGTGGTCTCAGATTGCCCAAAACAGTATTTTATGTGACTAGTTATTCCTTGGAATAACTCCAAGAGTTACCCTGTGGCCCTTTCATATATCCCATCATGCAGTGCATGCAGTCATTTTCTCATTCCATTTTTAGAGTCAACAAGGTATTTACTAAACAAAGATAGATAAGAAATGCATGGTTTCTGTAGAAAAATCTCCCTTGAACTGAGTTTTATGCCAAGAACCTTAAAAATAAGTTCTGAGACTGAATTTAAAGGAAAGGAACAAGGAAAAATGAAGAAGGCAGAAGCGAAAGCAGTAAAGATCTTAGATGCTATTATAATAAATCAAGGGGTATGACTTAGAAGGAGCTGGTCATCAGAAAATTTTGAATGCCATCTAATTAGTTGTGAATTTGGGCAAGCCTCTATTTCTTTCATTGCAACAATGATACAAGGTTGTCTTAAGGGTTAAAGTTTATTCTGCAAAACTATTATGTAAATATGAGTTCCTATCATTGTCAAGTTTAGGAATAAAGTGTTAGTAGAGATAGGTGACCAAAGGCAATTCTTATTCATTACACCATTTCCAGTCACTTAACTCTCATCCACTTTTTGATGGTAGGAAAAACAAAAAAAAAGCAATAAAATTTCTCTTTAAATTATTGCATATCTAGTACTTTTTCAGATAAAATCTCATAAAGTAATTGTAAAATAGTTTTACCTTGAGGAACCTTTGTCCTAGGAAATAATTTTCTTTTGTAAAATTAATTTTGTTGATAGCTTTTCTTTTTACATTGCTTACATTTCTCAGTACCTCCCTTTTCCTCCACATTCCAGAGAGGTATCTTGTAATAATTTTTTAAAAGAAAAAATATAATTCAGGAAGATTAACCAAGGCATTGAAAAGATCTGACATATCCACACCCATAAACCTCCACCACACACTTCTGCAATAAAGACAAGAGGTATTTTTACATATCTCTTTATTTGGGGAGCCAGGAGTTATATCATTTATATTTATATCATATCATTTCACAGAACTCAGTTTCAGTTATAATGTTTTCTATTTGTGTTGTAGTTATTGTGTTTACCGTTTTCCTAGTTCTGCCCACTTCATTTTGCATTAATTCGTGTAAATATTCCAATGCTTCCTTATGGTCATTATATCCCTTGTTTCTTATAGTGTGGCAATATTATGTTACATTTTTATAGCCCTACTCATTTAGCCATTCACCAACTGATGTCCATCTACTTTGTTTCTAGAAATCCATTTTTAATAACATTCTAGCACTATAAGAAGACTGGATGAAATAATCAGTGATCTTCAGTTTCATTTCTCTAGTCCTATACCATATGCTTATATGAGTGCAACCCAAGATTACTTTAGAGTTCTTGGTTAGCACGTCATGCTATTGAGCCTTATTCAAATTGAAGTTTCTAAAACTTATTCCTTCAAATACTGTGGATAATCTCCCCCAAACCACTACAAATAATGAAGTATTGGCTGCAGCAGACCAAAAACAAAAAGAAAACAAAACATTTTAATACTTGTAAAGTTTTCATAATGCCTGGTGCCTCCAGTGCTATACCTAAGTCCCCCTCTCCCTTTCAGCTTTCTTCTTTTTTTTGCATTGTAACGTCCTTGAGAGCAGCTACTGTTGACTTCTTGTTATTTACATTTCCAGTGCTTAACAAAGTGCCTGACTTTTATTAAATGCCTCATAAATACTTTTTGATTGACTGGCATAAATGAGTGTTTTTAATAAATATTCAAAGATAATGTGGCTTGATTTTCTGTTTTCTACCTTCTCCAGTCTCCCATAATAATAACACATGTTTGCATATCTCTTTATGGTGTATAAAACATATTATTCAAATAATCCTATAAGTTAGATAGTTTAAGTATTATTGGTCCCTCTTGTAGATGAAGAAATTAAAATTCAGAGCAGTTTAGGTAATAATAACAATAAAGTGAACATTTATGGTGCTTACTATGTACTAGGATATAGGCTAAGTACTTTACAAATATTAACTAATTTGATCCTCACAACAACCTTAGGAGGTAAGTTTTATTTAGTATCCTCCTTTTATAGTTGAAGAAACCTATTCCAGGCCCAGCTCTATCTGCTGTATCATCTAGTTGCCAGTGATGTTTCCCATCGCAGCAATAATCTTGTCACTTTAGAGATCATTTCCCTCATGTCTGAGTGAGACAATGGTTAAGTATCAAGCACAAACTTTTTTATACTAAATTCATGGCTTTTGCTATTTTGTCTTTTCAATTATTCTGTTTCTTCTTATAATATCCATGGCCTGGATCATTAGTCTCCAAACTTGATCATAGTCATGTAGTGTCAGCAAAATCTTGCAGAATGTATTCCAATAGATATATGTTTAGTAACTGACAAACTCACTAATGCATTATTTTGCTAATAATTATGTATATTCTCAAATTTTCATAAAATAAGATTTTTAAGGGATGACATAAAAATGAAATAATAACTGTGTGCACATTTTTACTCATCTAGTAGGTTGTAAGTTTTGGGAGACCAAGAGATTATATATGTTTGCATACCTTACAGCATCTAATGTGGTTTCTTTTTGCATAGTAGACAAGCAATAATATTTGGCAGAGAAGAAATTAAAGAATATCCCATTTAGGTATTTTTTTTTCTTTTGTAGGAGTTGTTTAATTGACTCAGAGACATGCAGATTTTCATTAGTAAAGGCAGAATTCTCTATGACACTGGCGTTAGGATTTTAACGTGTTTTTACTTGTTCTACCACATATTATGTCAGACCACTTTTCCTAAAGAAACTGAAGATGCATTTCAATATTACAGTTTTTTTTTTCTTAAATGAACTTTTCAGGAAAGATTTTAAAGAACTCTCTAAGTAGGGGAAAACAAACTATAAATTTTCTTTTCTACCTTTATTCTATCCTCACTCAGCTACCAACTTAAAGTTTAGGATGGGTAGAGTGCAAGAAGAATTAAGGAAGGAAGGAAATAAGTGATTAGGAAAGAGAAGAGAAAGAAAGAGGCTCTCTAGAATGACTTTGGTCACTACTCAGAATAGGAAAGCACACTAGGATATAAGAAAGAACATTGAAGTGACAGTAGAGAAACTTGGGTTTTATTTTTCAGTTTTATTATTAATTACATGTGGTCAATGTGCATCTTCAATGATTCTACAACGTTCTATGAGATAATTATGGTATAGCGGCATTCTTGACCTTGGAGAGTAATGAATCACACAAAGAATGGTGCAATTCAGACCCATCAGAGTGAAACAAGGGACCAAACAACATCGGTAATTAATGTCTTTCATGTTTTAAGGTTTAAAAAGAACTTGTCTCATAACAATGGTATAAGGTAGATAATAGAAATACTATAACTTTCTTTTACCTGGAAAAAAATTGAGGCCCAGAGAGATAAGATGATCTAGTAACTCCCCTGTCTTTGATCACTTGCCACATTTTGTTGTGGTCCGTTTCCCTGATATCTCTAATTTTCTTTAAGAGATCACTTGTCTTTCCCATTGTATTATTTTTTTCTATTTTTTTTTTTTTGCACTGTCCATTTAAGAAAACCTTATCTCTCCTTGCTATTTTCTGGAATTCTGCATTCAGTTGGGTATATCTTTCTCTTTTTCCTTTATATTTTGCTTTCTTTCTTCCTTCAGCTCTTTGTAAAGGCTTATTAGCCATTTTCCTTTATTGCCCTTCTTTTTCTTTGTTTTTCTTTCTTTCTTTTTTCTGCTTCCACATGAATTTTGAAAACCTCTGTCCATAGTTTTTCAGGACCAGATGTAATTCCTTAAATTTATTTATCACTTCCTCCTTATATTAATAAGAGATTTTATTTAAGCTATGTCAAAATATGATTTTCCTTGCTTTCTTTAAGTTTGAATTTTGCAATAAGAAGGGCATTATCTGAGTTAGTCAGTTATAGAGCTTGTTTTAGCTGACTGTAAAGAGATTTTTCACATTTGGCTGCAAAACATATAATCATCTTGATTTTGATGTTGCTCATGTGATAATTTCATGGATAGAAATTCCTTTTAGGTTGTTGAAAAAAAGAGTGTTTGCTATGACCAGTGAGTTATCATGAAAAATTAGTCTCTTCTTTGCTTCATTTTGTACTCCAAGGCCAAACTGGCCTGTTATTCCAATTATTTTTCGAGTTCCTACTTTAGCATTCCTGTCCCTTATAATGAATGTAACATCTGTGTGTGTGTGTGTGTGTGTGTGTGTGTGTGTGTGTGTTTTCTATAAGATTTTGCAGATCCTCATAGAATTGATAGACTTTGGTCCCTTCAGTATCATTGGTTGGACCATAGACTGTTTTACTGTGATGTTAAATGGTTTCCTTTAGATTTGAACAGATATCATTCTGTTCTTTTTGAGATTATGCTCCAGTATTGCTTTTCTCACCCCCATTTTTTATTTTGTGGGCTACCCTATTTTTTTTCTAAGGGATTCTTGCCCACAGTAGTGTACACAATGATCACCTGAATTAAATTCACCCATTCCATCCATGTAAGTTCACTGACACCAAAGATATCAATGTTTAATCTCTTCATCTCTTGTTTATCATAACATACAGCTTACCTTGTTTCAAAGGTATTATGTTACAGATTTCTATGCAATACTGATCTTAATAGCTTCAGACTTTCCTTTCATTATCATTTGCATCTTCAGCTTAGCTTCCTTTCACCTTTGACCCAGCTGTTTCATTAGTAATGGAGTTACTTGTAGTTATCCTCCACCCTTCCCCAGCAATGTGTTGGACAACTTCTTATCTGTGAGGTTCATTTTCAGTATCATGTTTATTTTTTAAATCACTTTCACACTTCCCATTGTTTTTTCTTGGCAAAGATTTTGGGGAAGTTTGCCATTTCATTCTCCATTGGATTACCTTTTGATGAAACTCTCCACTATGAACTCTCTTCTTGGGTAACCCTACAAGGCATAGTTCACAGTTTCATTTATTTATGAGAGCTTTTACTCCATGACAAGGCTGTGATCCAGGAGGAGGTACTTTTCATAGTAGAGCACAATGAAACATTCATGAGGCAATCTAAATCTAGGATATTCATGGAAATTAGTTTTAATGATAGAGCAAGCAACAGGCAATGAAAAATAAAGAAACGAGATGACAAGACTGCACATCAATGTCAGAAATCAAGAATTAAAGATAAGACAATCAGAGGTAAATACAAAGCAATTAAAAATAATTTAGCATCTACTCTATGTAAGACAGTAAAAGGTATTAGGGGTACTGACAAATTGGCTTTATGATTTATTGGAGGGAAGAGAATTGGAAATAGGGAAGCCAATTAGGAAGCTACTGAAATATCCTAGGCAAGTAGTTATAAGGTCCTCAACTAGGGTGAATGCCATATGGGCAGAGAGGAGGCAGATTTGAAAGATATTGTAGAGGCAAAATCTAAAAGACTTGGCAAATGTCTGAACATGGAGGAAAGCCATGAGGGAGAGAACGAGTCAAGGAAAACTGAGGTTAATAATAAAAGCCACTGGGAGGGTAGTGAAGTCCTCAACAGAATTTGGAAAGTTTAGGTGTGAGGAAAGTTTAGGGTGGGAGAAAATGGGCTATCTTTTGGACACACTCAGACATCTACGGGGCATGGAGATCATGACAGTCAGTTGGCAATACATAAATCTGTGTGTGCATGTTTGTGTAAAAAGGAAAGAGATTACAAGAGGACATTCAACTAAGCTCCCATTTTTTCCCATTATAATTAAGGAGTCATCTGCTAAGGAATTCACCCATAACTTGAAGTTGTGAAGTGGCTGACCACATTAGCAAGAATGAGTGGAAAAGAAACAGGTCATAGAAGCACAAAACACATGCTAAGGAGTTGGGCAATAGAGATGTTTTAGCAAAAGAGACTGAAGGGAATGATTATAAAAAGGTAGGAGGGAGAACCTAGATATAGCATGAGGGAAAAGAGAATATCCATAGGGGAGCATAGTGATCAAACTGTGGTTTGGAATAGTCACTGAGAAGTGCAGCCTAGAGAGTCAATATAAACAGTGAGATCAATGATATGTCACAAACTGAAGAAAGGTTAGGAAACAAGGACATTCGGAGCAGTTTGGTTCCAACTTATGAAACAACAAATGTTCATTTAGGATAATGTGCTACCATAAAGTATTCGATGTCAGAGAACCAAGTGAAGAATCCCTGATTTAATATTTAATCCCTGTATGATCATAGACAAGTTTTTTAATCTCCTTAGTCCTCATCATTATGTTCTATAAAATAATATGGTTGAACTAGATTGCCTTTGAGGTGTCTCCTTACTCTGTATCTGTGATTATATTGTTTATCAACCCATCAACATAGATTTTCTATTCATTTGCTCAGACCACAAGCCATTTGTGCCTTCTTATTTTGTCTAGTTCTTGCCTAGACCCATCAATAAATCCTTCATAGAGTAGTAGTTCAATATACTAATATTTCCTTTGATTTTTTAATATTTTATGTATTTTTATGCAATCCTAAGGGTGATCAGTTCTCTAACTTCATTTCTGGTTACACATGCATTTGATAATGTCATTAAGTCACTTCCTATAATTTGTCATTATTAGCCATTTTTCATTCTGCTTATACTCATTATGCTTTTCTTTTTTCTCTTGCTCTTTGGATTACTTGATATTGTGATTCTTCTGAGGTTATGTAGTTTCATCACAGATAGTCAGATAAAATTCCTAGGAAGATACATATTGGCTTTAAGGTATCTTTTCATATCAGACAGCTACTTGGGATCATTAAAAGTACTACTAAGTTTCCCAAATGCTATATTACTTTATTCTTCTTCTATTAAATTCCAAGTGTAGTTTATTGGTGAACCACATTGTTTAAAATGAAAGTGAAACTATGGATTAAATGATTAGATTACCTTTCTAACTAAACTCATAATCATGAACTTGTTTGTATATGTTTTTCTTAATTTGTTTTCACTTGTGGAATATAATATAATTGTAATTTTTTGGTCTATTTGTTTGAGTAGTCATAGGTCTCAATGAGGAGACCTTATGTTATTTCAGGACTCAATACAATAAATATCCTGTATTTTTAAATAGTGATGTGAAGGATTCTCACATATTCTAATTCATCGAATCCCATGTGGTATTTATAGGGCCATAAACCTTAAGTAGAGCATGGCTGACGAAGATTTTGCTTTCACTGTGACATGGGGTTTGGACTCTCAGACCTTGATCTCTTCAGTAAAGGAAGAATGTTGTGTGTGAAGTAATAACTGCCAAGAGTCTTAGTCTCAGCCATGGTGAGGATCATATAATCTTAAGAGGAAAGGAATTCTTTACAAACGAAGCATGAGATTCAGTGATCCAGCCTTTGCTTTTTCCAGAGACGTTAGAGGGTGGCAGTAATTCTCTGTTTTACCCTATTTTGGAGATGTGTCTGCAATAAAATTTACTCTTAATTTTGGTCAGTGGCTTTTGAATTTCAAGTGAGACTATCAGTGTTCTAGGATCAATTTATTCAGACTTTCTCACTGGTTTGGTTAGATTCTGAGAAGGGGTTATGTTGAGAACCATTATAAGAGATTTTACTAACAGTGTGCTGATACTACTGTCACTGACTGGTGGTGGGTGGACGGAAGAAGTTTCAAAGTTCAGAAGCAAGTAGAGAAACCTATAGGAGAGAATGAGGAAAGGAAAGAGGGATGATATGGAGGTAATCTAACTCAGGAAGTTAGAGAACCTCTGATATGGAAGAACTGATCTCTGGGCAGACACCCATGAGAGATAACCATGCAGTTAAGGAACTAGTAGTGATTGATCCACTTACCAGGGATATGGATGGGGCTTTAATAAGGTACTTTTAGGGAATTCTTCCAGTCATTTGGACAGGGATAGAGCATGGTTCTAGTATCTAGATGGTGCTGAACATTATCTTTAGATTCAGGGTAGATGGAGAGCTGCCCAATGTTATAATTTTGGGTTTTATTGACTATCATCCTTTTGCCAAGGGACAGGTCATCAATTATAAGGACATATTATCAGGGGAGGCTAAAACATATTGGTTCAGAAAGACAACTAGTAAATTTCTGTGGCAAGTCAATGTGTCATATAGCAAACCAGTACAGATCAAAGTCATAAGATGGATTCCAAGTTACGTACCAGATTCTAAGGAACATCAAAATATCACACAGATTACCAACTTTTACTATTGTTCCATCTTCTTTTGTCTTGGTTTTATCTTTTCCCCATTGCCAGCTATTGTATTATGCCTACTCCAGACCTCTTCATTACTTCTCCACAGGGAAGCAAATCTACTGAGGTTTAAGATTTTTCCCTGAAACTGAAATACCTTGGTTGACATGGGAGAGAATGAAAAATTCATTTTATCTCCCTATATCTAGTCAGCCTCAGATTATATTTCATATTTCATCTAGCCATTTACCAGACAGTAGAATCTACCAAGCATGGATATCTTACCATCTATAATCCCACAACACATGAACCTTCCTTCTTTTCCTCATCCTGCTGCCTCGTTTCATTTCTACTTGATGCAGCTGACTTGAGAACAATAAATAATGTGGCTAGTCAAAAAATTTACTAAATTATCACTCAAGTAATAGTTCTGATTTAGACCAAAACTCCTTTCCTTGTTCACCTGTCCATAGTGGATTGTAAATTCCTTGAGGACAAGACATGTCTCACATTTCTATTTGCATATCCAATAGCTAGCACAATACGTAGCAAAGAGTAGGGACCTTTAAAATGATTGGTTGATTGGCAATGCCAAGTGCTGTCATGATGAGGAGCCAAACAGAGGACTCTTGATCACTCTGGCAGCTGTATCATACATTATTGCTTTCCTTCAGTCTTTTTATCTTTCACAATTATTTCTATGTTCCATCAGAACAGCAAACTCTAATGACTGTCATTGTCAGGATTTACAATGGCTCCTGTCTCAGGATTCTAAACTTAAGTTCATTTATACACATCACTTTTCTAAATTTTGAGTGTACCTGAATGATGATGACTCCCTCTAACTTTCTCAAGAGCCTAGACCTGTACACGTTGACAGTTCATATGTGTTATCATAGTTAGTAATCCTGATATACTCTCAGAAATAACTCACAGCTCATCCTGTCAAAAGACCCTGTAACATCCAAAACAGACATGCTATTTTCATTTCTTAGACTTCTGAAATTCCACACACTTACTAAAGCTGGTAATAGGAAGTAATCCTTTAAATCTTCAAGATTTACAAAATGGTTTATGTGCGTTATCTCATTTGATCCTCACAGAAGACCTGTGTGTTAGGTATGAGTGGTATTTTATAAATGAGGAAACTAAGGAAGAGTCAGAATCCTATAAGATTTTGATAGGCTAGAAAATTGAGCTTGATATAAAAAGCTGAACTTTAATGGACATAAATATAAAATGTTTCATTGAATTCAACATCACCCTAAAAATATAAGATGGAGAAAACATGAGTAAATAGCAGTTGTGCTGAAAGGGATTTAAGAATTTTAATAGATTGCAAACTCAATATGAATTGGTACTGTGATATGGCAACCGAGAGAACCAATGAAAACTTGGACTGTATTAGGAGAGAAATAGTTTCCAAGAATGGAGAGGTGATTGTACCACTGTGATCTGTCATCATTGGATATTATATGAAATTTGTTCAGTTCTGAGTACCATGGTATAATATGAAAATTAATAATTTGAAACATGTCCAGAGGAGAACAATTGGGATGGTGAAAGGCCTTAAATTCATAGCATATCAAGTTCTGTCAAAGGAACTGGGCAGGCCAAAGGAAAAATTATAGCTGTCTTTAAGTAATTAATGGGCTCTCAGTTGGAGGGGAAATTAGACTTGTTTTGTTTGGTCTTAACGTAGAACAAAAACCAATGGATAGAAGTTGAAAAGAAATAAAAACTTACCAATAATTACACATTTTTTAAAACTAGTATGGGCTACTAGGGAGGCTGTGGCTCCCTCCTCTTTAGAAATCTTCCAGTAAAGACTGGATGAACATTTATCAGGTATGTGAGAGTTGTATTCCCTTCATGTTTAGATTTGGACCAGATGCTTTCAGGGGACCCTTTCATATCTTAAATTCTATGATATATATTCCATTTATATAGTTCTGAAGCTAATACATTTTGCAGGTGGGATTTAAACTCAGATCTTTCTTTTCTCTAAGACCAATATCCTATCTGCTATAACAAGTTTATCATTTATAGTTTTCATTACTAAAATGTTTATTCACTATAGTTGTGCTGAATGACCTCATGGTCACCTTAAACATACCTACTTTGGTGATAAAAATCAAGGTATGGGTAAAATCTTCACAGTCATATTCAGGCTTGGTGAAAATAATTTTGTAAAGCATCCAAAAATTAGAACTGTTCCCAAGTGAAATAGTCTACCTCAGGAAATGAATGATTTTCCTTAAAAAAATACTTTCAAACAGAATTTGTATGGTCAATATTTTAGGTGTAGATTTGTGGTTAGGTATGAGTTGAAATAGATTGCCTCTGAGATCCCTTCCAACATTAAAATGTAGGCCACTTTTTTTTTTCCTGGAAAGGAGAAGAAGGGAATAATTTAAAATCAGTTTGAATAGATAAATTGGATCCCTCCATCTCTGTCTCCTCTTTACATTTCTCCTTCTACCCTTGCTCCTTTTTTTTTCTTGAATGGCATTTTATTTTTTTTCCAATTACATGTAAAGACAACTTTTAACATTCATTTTTTTTAAGTTTTCAGCATTCACTTTTATAAGATTTTGAGTTCCATTTTTTTTTCTCCCTTCCTCTTGTCCCTCCCTGCAAGCTGGCAAGCAATCCATTATAGGCTATATACATGGACAATCATATTAAATATATTTCCACATTAGTCATGTTGTAAAAGAAGAATTAGCAGAAAAGGGAAAAAAAACCACAAGGAAGAAAAAATAAAAAGAGAAAATTGTATCTTTGTATCTACATTCAGACTTAACAGGTCTTTCTTTGGATATGGATAGCATTTTTCATTATGAATCTTTTGAAATTATCTTAGATCATTGTGTTGTTGAGAAGATATACGTCTATGAAAGTTGATCATTGCTTAATGTTACTGTTACTGTGTACAATGTTCTCCTGGTTCTGCCCACTTCACTCAGCATCAGGTCATGTATTTCCAGGTGTGTTTTGTTTTTTTTTTTGACCAATTCACTTGTTTCCCATCTCCTAGAATACAATATTATTTCATTGCATTCATATTAAACAACTTGTTCAGCCATTTCCCAATTAATGGGCATCCCCTCAAAGACTTTCCAATTCTTTGCTACAACAAAAAGAAGTTATAAACATTTATGCATATGTAAGTCCTTTTCTTTTTTTATGATCTCTTTGGGATACAGACATAGATGTGGTGTTGCTGAATCAAAGTATAAGCAGTTTTAGAGTCCTTTGGGCATAGTTGCAAATTGTTTTCCAGAGTGACTAGATCAGTTCACAACTCCACCAACAATGCATTAGTGTTTCCATTTTCCCACATCTTCTCCAACATTTATCATTTTGTTTTTTGTCATGTTATACAATCTGAGAGGTATGTAATGTCTCAGAGTTTTTTTAATTTGCATTTCTCTAATAAATAGTGATTTAGAGTATTTTTTGATATGGGTGAAGATAGCTTTAATTTCCTTCTTTGAAAACTACCTGTTCATGTTCTTTGATCAGTTGGCAATGACTTAATTCTCTATATATTTTAGAAATGAGGCCTTTATCAGAGAAATTGGCAGTAAAAAATGTTTCCCAGCTTTCTTCGTCCCTTTTAATCTTGATTGAATCATTTTTGTGCAAACAAAACAAAACTTTTTAATTTAATGTAATCAAAATTATCCATTTTGCAGTTCGTAATATTCTGTCTTTTTGGTTATAAATTATTTCCTTCTCCATAGATCTGACAGATAAATTGCTCTCTAAATTTGCTTATAATATTAACATTTATATTTAAATAATGTAAACAAATGGTGTAAGATGTTGGTCTATGCCTAGTTTCTGCAATATTGTTTTCCAGTTTTCCCATCACTTTTTGTCAACTACTGAGTTCTGATCCCAGAATCTGCAGTCTTTGAGCTTATCAAACAGTACATTACTTTATTCATTGATTGCTGAATCTTTTGTATCTACCCTATTCCACTGATCCACCACTCTACTTTGGAGCCAGTACCAAATAGGCTTGATGATTGTTGTTTCATTTTTAAATCTTTAGTTTTAGTTTTAGTTCAGTTTAGTTCTTGTATGCTGAGGCCACCTTCCCTTGCATTTTCCCCCATTAATTCCCTTGAAACTCTAGATGTTTTCTTCCCCCAGATTATTTCCCAGAAAAATTTTGTTATTTTTCTAGCTCTATAAAATAGTTTTGGTAGTATGCTTGGTTTAACACTGAATAAATTGACTTTGGCAGAATTGTCATTTTTATTATATTAGCTCAGATTGCCCATGAGTAACTGATACATTTACAATTACTTAAATCGAATTTTATTAGTGTTTTGTAATTGTATTCCTATAGCTCCTGTGTTTTCCTTAGCAGGTAGTCCCTCAAATATTTTATATGGTATAAATTTATTTTAAATGAAATTTCTCTGTCTTATCTCTTGCTATTGTTTTTTTGTTTTGTTTTGTTTTGTTTTGTTTGTTTGTTTGTTTTTTTGCTAATACATAGAAAAGCCAGTAATTTATGTGGGTTTATTTTATATTCTGCATTTTTTTAAAGTTGTTAATTATTTCAAGCAGGTTTTTTTACTTGATTCTCTAGGATTTTCTATGTATACCATCATATCATTTGGGAAGACTGATAACTTTATTTCCTCATTAATCATTTTAATTCTTTCAATTTCTTCTTCCTCTCTATTATTAAACCTAACATTTCTAATATGATATTGAACAACATTGGTGGTAATGGACATCCTTGTTTCACCCCTGAACTTACTGGGAAAGCTTCTAGTTTATAACATATGATGTATGCCTATAAATTTAGATAGATGATCCATATCATTTTAAGGAAAACTCCATTTATTCTTATACTTTCTAGTATTTTTGATAGGAATGAATGCAGTATTTTGTCAAAAGATTTTCTCACATCTTCTGAGATAATCATGTGTTTTCTGTTAGTTTTGTTATTAGTATGGTCGGTTATACTCATAGTTTTCCTAATATTGAACCAGCCCTGCATTCCTGGTATAAATCCAACTACTCATAATGTGTTATTCTCATGATAAATTGCTTTAATCTCCTTACTAATACTTATTTAAACTTTTTGCTACTATATTTGTTTGGAAAATTGGTCTATAATTTTCTTTCCTTTGGATGTTTCTGGTTTCAGATGTCAGCATCATATTTGTATGATACGAAGAATTTGGTAAGACTGCATCTGTTTTTCCAAATAATTTGCATATTATTTGAATTAATAGTTCTTTAAATGTTTGATAGAATTCACTTTTAAACCATCTGGTACTAGAGATTTTTACTTAGATAATGCATTGATGACTTATTCAATTTCTTTTTCCTGAAATGGAATTTTTAAAGCATTTTATTTGTTTTTTATTAATCTGGAAAATTTAATTTTTTAAAAAAAATATTCATTCATTCATTTCACTTAGATTGTCAGATTTATTGGCATACTTTTGGACAGAATAGGTACTGGTCATTTCCTTAATTTCCTTTTCATTTGGTAGCTGGGATCACTGTTTTCATTTTTGATACTTTTAAGTTGTTTTTCTTTCTTTTTAAAATCAATTTAACCAATGGTGTGTGTGTGTGTGTGTATATATATATATACACATACATATATATATATGTATATATATATATATATACACACAT
Source organism: Notamacropus eugenii (assembly GCF_028372415.1). NCBI lineage: Eukaryota > Metazoa > Chordata > Mammalia > Diprotodontia > Macropodidae > Notamacropus > Notamacropus eugenii. The sequence goes on along the minus strand of NC_092872.1, from coordinate 119,777,222 downwards.
ATACATATACATGTATCATTGGTTTTTTTATCATAAAACCAGCTTTAGTTAAAAATTTTAGTTTAATAGTTTTTATTTCAATTTTGTTAACCTCTCCTTTGATTTTCAGGATTTCTAATTTGGTGTTCAATTGGGGATTTTCAATATTTTCTTATCCTAGATTTTTTGGTTGAATAACCAATTCATTGATCTCTTCTTTCTCTATTTTATTCATGCAAGCATTGAGATATATAAACTCCTTCGAAGGTCTGCTTCTGCTAAATCCTTTAAGTTTTGCTATGTTGTCTCACTATTGTCATTCTGTTTGATGAAATTATTGATTATTTCTGTGACTTGTTTGACGCACTCATTTTTTAGGATTAAATTATTCAGTTTCCAATTAATTTTTATTCGATCTTTCCATTGTCCTTTAATGCATGCAAATGTTATTGGATCACAATCTAAAGAGAATGAATTTATTATTTCTGCCTTTCTACATTAGACTGCGAAGTTTTTATGCGATTATATACAGCCAAGTTTTGCATAGGTGCCATGTACCACTGAGAAAAATGATATATTCCTTTCTATTTCCATTCAGTTATTTTACAATGGTCTATTATATCTACTTTTCTAAAATTCTATTCACCTCCTTATATTCCTTTTTGTCTATTTTATGGTTGGATTTATGTAGTTTTGAGAGAGAAGGTTGAGGTGTCCCATTGCTATGTTTTTTTTTCCTGTTTATTTCTTCCTGTAACTCCCTTAATGTCTCCTCTAATAATTTAGATGATATGCCACTTGGTGCATATGTATTTGATATTGATATTAGTTCCTTGTCTATGTAATTTCTTTCTTTATCTTTTTTAATTAGTTCTATTTTTCTTCTTGCTTTGTCTGAACTCATGATTGCTACCCCTATTTTGTTTTTAATTCTTTTTTTTTTTAATTTATTTATTTAACTTTTAACATCCATTTTCACAAAATTTTGGGTTACAAATTTTCTCCCCTTTTATCCCCTCCCCCCCCAAACACCAAGCATTCTAATTGCCTCTATGACCGATCTGCTCTCTCTTCTATCATCCCTCTCTGCCCTTGTCTCCATCTTTTCTTTTGTCCTGTAGGGGCAGATAGCTTTCTATACCCCTTTACCTGTTTTTCTTATTTCCTAGTGGCAAGAACATTATTCGACAGTTGATCCTAACACTTTGAGTTCCAACTTCTCTTCCTCCCTCCCTCCCCACCCCTTCCCTTTGGAAGGCAAGCAATTCAATATAGGCCATATCTGTGTAGTTTTGCAAATGACTTCCATAATAGTTGTGTTGTATAGGACTAACTATATTTCCCTCCATCCTATCCTGTCCCCCATTACTTCTATTCTCTTTTGATCCTATCCCTCCCCATGAGTGTCGACCTCGAATTGCACTCTCCTCCTCATGCCCTCCCTTCTATCATCCCCCCCACCCTCCTTGTCCCCTTATCCCCCACTTTCCTATATTGTGAGATAGGTTTTCCTACCAGAATGAGTGTGCACTTTATTCTTTTCTTTAGTGGAATGTGATGAGAGTAGACTTCATGTTTTTCTCTCACCTCCCCTCTTTATCCCTCCACTAATGAGTCTTTTGATTGCCTCTTTTATGAGAAATAATTTGCCCCATTCAATTTCTCCCTTTCTCTTCCCAATATATTTCTCTCTCACTGCTTGATTTCATTTTTTTTTTAAAGATATGATCCCATCCTATTCAATTCACTCTGTGCACTCTGTCTCTATGTATGTGAGCGTGTGTGCATGTGTAATCCCACCCAGTACCCAGATACTGAAATGTTTCAAGAGTTACAAATATTGTCTTTCCATGTAGGAATGTAAACAGTTCAGCTTTAGTAAGTCCCTTATGACTTCACTTTGCTGTTCACCTTTTCATGGTTCTCTTCATTCTTGTGTTTGAAAGTCAAATTTTCTTTTCAGCTCTGGTCTTTTCATCAAGAATACTTGAAAATCCTCTATTTCATTGAAAGACCATTTTTTCCCCTGAAGTATTATAGTCAGTTTTGCTGGGTAGGTGATTCTTGGTTTTAGTCCTAGTTCCTTTGACTTCTGGAATATATTATTCCATGCCCTTTGATCCCTTAATGTAGAGGCTGCTAGATCTTGTGTTATCCTGATTGTATTTCCACAATACTTGAATTGTTTCTTTCTAGCTGCCTGCAGTATTTTCTCCTTGACCTGGGAACTCTGGAATTTGGCCACAATGTTCCTAGGAGTTTCTCTTTTTGGATCTCTTTCAGGCGGTGTTCTGTGGATTCCTTGAATATTTATTTTGCCCTCTGGTTCTAGAATCTCAGGGCAGTTTTCCTTGATAATTTCATGAAAGATGATGTCTAGGCTCTTCTTTTGATCATGGCTTTCAGGTAGTCCCATAATTTTTAAATTGTCTCTCCTGGATCTATTTTCCAGGTCTGTTGTTTTTCCAATGAGATATTTCATATTATCTTCCATTTTTCCATTCTTCTCTCTTTGTTCTGTGATTTCTTGGTTTTGCATAAAGTCATTAGCCTCCATCTGTGCCATTCTAATTTTGAAAGAACTATTTTCTTCAGTGAGCTTTTGAATCTCCTTTTCCATTTGGCTGATTCTGCTTTTGAAAGCATTCTTCTCCTCATTGGCTTTTTGAACCTCTTTTGCCAATTGAGTTAGGCTAGTTTTCAAGGTGTTAATTTCTTCAACATTTTTTGGGGTCTCCTTTAGCAGGGAGCTGATCTGCTGTTCTTGCTTTGACTTCATGTCTCTCATTTCTCTTCCCAGCTTTTCCTCCACCTCTCTAACTTGATTTTCAAAATTCTTTTTGAGCTCTTCCATGGCCTGAGTCCATTGGGTGGGCTGGGACACAGAAGCCTTGATTTCTGTGTCTTTGCCTGATGGTAAGCATTGTTCTTCCTCATCAGAAAGGAAGGGAGGAAATGCCTGTTCGCCAAGAAAGTAACCTTCTATAGTCTTATTTCTTTTCCCTTTTCTGGGCATTTTCCCAGCCAGTGACTTGACCTCTGAATATTTTCCTCACACCCACCTCACCTCCTGATCCTCCCAGCCCGTGTTTGTGGTCTGAGATTCAAATGCTGCTTCCAGCCTCAGGGCTTTTGGCGCGGGCAGGGCTGCTATTCAGTATGAGACTATGTTCTCGTGCTGAGGTCGGGGCAGGGCCACCTCTCAGGCTCAGTTCCCTCAGGGGGTTTATGCACAGACCTTCCACAATGGATTCTGGCTCCCGCCCGCTTGGGGAGCCCCTGTCTGCAGCCGCCTCTCAGCTTCTACCTACCGGGGGGGCCTGAATTATGGGGGCACCCCACTCCCCTGTCGACCCGCCAAAGAGACTCTCTCACCCACCCCTGTCACCTGTGGGTGGAGGGACTTGTGCGGCCGCTGGAGATCCCATCCCTGAAGCCTGCTCGGATCTGTTTCTCTTGGTGCCGCAGCCGTGGCTGCAGCAGGTCTGGGCTGGGCTTTGCGTCTGCCGCGCGACGGACCTTTTGCGAGAGGTTTGCAGATCCCTCTGTGGGTGGAGGGACCTGCGTGGCCGCTGGAGATCCTGTCTGTGAAGCCTGCTCGGATCTTTTCCTCTCGGTGCCGCGGCCGCGGCAGGGCTGCACTCAGCTCCCAGTCCCGGCGCCCAGGCCGCAGCGGGAAGGACCCCCCCGCGAGAGGTTTGCAGGTCCCTCTGGAACAGAAATCTCCCTCGCTCCAATGTTCTGTGGCCTCTGGGTGCGGAATTCGCCGTGAGTTACTTCCCTGTAGCCATTCTATGGGTTGTGGGTTCAGAGCTATGTGTATGTGCGTCTTTCTACTCCGCCATCTTGGCTCCGACCCCCTGTTTTTAACTCTTTTACTTCAGATGAAGCATAATTCATTCTGTTCTAGCGTGTTAACTTTACTCTGTGTGTATCTTTCTGCTTCAAATGTGTTTCTTGTAAAGAACACATTTTAGGATTATGGTTTTTAATCCAATCCGCTCTCTTCTTCCATTTTATGAGAGAGCTCATCTCATTCATATTCAAAGTTATGATTACTAACTGTGTCTTTCTCTCCATCCTATTTTTCCCTCTATTTATACTTTTCTTTCCTTCCACACTTTCTCTCCTCACCTTTATTTTGCTTCTGACCCCCATCTCCCTCAATTTGCCTTCCCTTATATTCACCCCTCCCTTTCTTTCCCTTTTCTCCTGCTACTTTCCTATAGTGTAAAATTGATTTCTATACCCAACTGAATTTGTTATTCCCTCTTTGAGCCAAACCCAATAAAAGTAAGGTTCAATCAATGTTCATCTCCCTCTTTTCTTTACCCCTATTGAAATAGGTCTTTTATACTTCTTCATATGATGTCATTTACCTTTATTTCCCATCCCCCTTTCCTCTTCTTCCAGTACAATCATTTCTTTACCCACTAATTTTTATATCGGCGTATCTAAGTCAACTTGTACCCATAATTTCTGTCCATCTATACCTCTTATTACCTGTCCTAAGAAAGGTACAATTCTCAGGACTTCTAATTACCATCTTTCTGAGAAGGGAAGTAAACAGTTCAATTTTATTGAATAACATTTTCTTTCTTTCCTGTTTATCTTTTTATTCTTGAGTCTTGTATTTGAAAATCAAATTTTCTATTCAGTTCTGTTTCATCATTATGATTTTAAGTCCATTGTTTCGTTGAATGTCATTTTTTTCCACAAAAGATTATGCTCAATTTTGGTGGGCAGTTCTTTCTGGAACATAATATTCTAAGCATTCCACTCCTTTAATTTGGAAGCTACTAAGTCTTGTGTAATCTTGAGTGTGGCAGCACAGTATTTAAATTGTTTCTTTCTGATGTTGGCAGTGTTTTCTCCTTGACCTAACATCTCTGGAGTTTTCATTTGGGATTTATTTTAGGAGGTGATCAATGGTTTCTTTTTTTTTTTTTTTTTTTGAGATCAGAAGTACTTTTGTTTATTAGGAAAGGGTGACAATTTACTATCCTCAGTGTAAGAAAACAGTATCTTTGATCAATTTTGTGCTTAAGAGTGGCTGTCTTTTTTCCAAATTTATGAATTTATTTCACTTAATTTTTCAACAACCACTTCCATAGGTTCCACATTTTCTCCCACTCCCTTCACACTCCCTCCCCAAAATGGAATGAATTCTTATATGGGCTTTACACATATTTGCTTGTTAAACACATTTTCATTTTAGGCATATTACGTAGAAGAATTAAAACAAATGGGAGAAACCGTAGGAAAAACAAAACAACATCAAACATAACCAAAGAAAAATAGTCTGCTTCATTTTATGTTCTGACTCCATAGTTTTTTGTTGTTTGTTTGTTTTTCTCCCCTCTGGATATGGAAGACATTTTGCACTACTAGTCTTTTGGAAATAGTTTAGGTCTTTTTTAAGTCCTTAATCTATCAAAAACAGTCTTTGCACATTGTGGCTATTATTGTTTATAATGTTCTCTTGATTCTTCTCACTTCACTCAGTATCAGTTCATATAAGTCTTTCCAGGTTTTTCTGAAATCTACCTGTTCATCACTTCTTAAAGGACAAATAGTATTCTACTACATTCACATAATACAACTTGTTCAATAATTCCACAATTAATGCCAGATCTATTCAATTATAGATTATGGGTAGGGGAACATCTGAGGTTGTCTAAAATTAAGCTATTAGGCATGGGACTTTAGACCAACAACAATAAGTTAGGGTCCTTTAATTCTTAGTAATATTGTGGAGACAATTAGGTCAAGAGCTTGTGAAGTTAGCAACATAAATATTATTTGTGTCTCAGTTGGTTAATGTTTAAAAAATAATTCTCTTGTGGTCCATATTGTAAATGCTTTGAAAAGATGTATCACTTGACCAAAAGTTTGAATTGCTTTATCTGTTATTAACTGTGTTAAAAAAAATAATAAAAACAAATCAAAACAAAAAAACATAGTAGTTGGAGCAGCTCACAGTTCCACCAACAATGAATTAGTGTTTCAACTCTCCCACATCTTCTCCAACATGTATTATTTTCCTATTTTGTGTGATGTGATACATCAGAATTGTTTTGATTTGCATCTCTCTTATCAACAATGATTTAGAGCATTTTTTCTTATGACTATAGATATCTTTATTTTTTTCCTCTGAAAACAGCCTGTTCGTAGCCTTTGACTATTTATCAATTGGGGAATGGTTTGTGTTCTTGTAAATTTGACTCACTTCTCTATATATTTTAGAAATGAGACCTTCATCACAAACGCTAATTGTAAAAATTCTTTCCCAGTTTTCTTCTTCCCTTCTATTCTTCATTGCATTGGCTTTGTGCAACAACTTCTCACTTTAAAGTAATCAAAATTATCCATTTTGCATTTCATAATATTCTCTGTCTCTTGTGTGGTCATAACTTCTTCCATTATCCACAAATCTAACTAACTCTTCCTTTCTCCCCTAATTTGTTTATAGTATCTGCCTTTATATATAGATCAAGTACCCCTTTGGACTTTATTTTGGTATAAAGTGTCAGGTATCAGTGTATGCCCAGTTTCCTTCACACTATTTTCCACTTTTTCCAGCAGTTTTTGTCAAACAGTGATTCTTATCCCCAAAACTGGGGTCTTTGGGTTTATCAAATAGTAGATTGCTATAGTCATTGCTTCTGTGTCAGTGTATTCTTTCAGTGCCTATTATACCCTCTGGTTCTAGGATATCAGGGCTGTTTTCCTTGATAATTTATTGAAAGAAGCTATGCAGTCTATTTTCTGGTCATGACTTTTAGTTCATCCAATAATTCTTAAATTATCTCTCTTGGTTCTCTTTTCTAGGTTTCTTGTTTCTCCAATGAGAAATTTTATATTTTCTTCTATTTTTTTTCATTCATTTGATTTTATTTAACTGATTCTTGACATCTCAGAAACATTAGCTTCCACTTTCCCACCTCTAATTTTACAGGAAATATTTTCTTCAGTTACCTTTTGTACTACTTTTTCCATTTGGCCAATTCTGCTTTTTATGAAGTAGTTGTTTTTTTTTTTTTTCTCAATTCATCCAATTGTATTTTTTAAAGTATTGTTTGCAGTCAATTTTTGTCCTTCCTTTTCCAAGCTCATGACTCTCTCATGCATACATTTCATTTCTTTCCCTCCTTTTTCTTCTACCTCTTGTATTTGGCTTTTAAAGTCCTTTGTCAGTTCTTCCAAGAAGGCTTTTTGGGCTTTCAACCAATTCGCATTGCCCTTTGAGGTTTCAGATTTGGGTATATTGACAATGTTGCCCTCTTCTGGGTTTGTTTTTCTTGTCCCCATTGCATAGTAACTTCCTATGGTCACTGTTTATTTTTGCTTCCTGCTTATTTTTTTCTTTAATTTTTACCTATTTCTTGGCTTCTAAAGTTGAGCTTTCCTTCTGAGGTACAGAGAGCACTATCCCCAGATTCTTTAGCTTGGAGGTAAGGAATCTGCTCACTGGCTTTGTTTGCATGGACCTTGGTTGCTGGTGGCTTGCTCACTGCACTGGGTTTGCTTGGTCTAATCACACCTGTTGTTGCCTGATTTCTGTGACTGGCAACTTGCATCCTGTGCTGGGGCTTGAGGCCTCATTGTTGGTCTCCTGTGCCAACAACTTAATGAGCTAGGATAGAGAGGCCTCAGCTGCTGTGGCTGCGAGCCTCCTGTTCCCTTGCACAGAGACCATCTATGCTGGGCTATACTCCATTTATACTAAGTGAGAGAGACTTTCTTGAAGTCCCTCTAAGTTATCTTAAGCTAGAAAATTGTTTCACTCCAATCTTTGTGCAGATTCTATTGCTCTAAAATCCGTTTAGAGTTTTGAGGGAAATTGGAAGAGCTCAGGCAAAATTTCTGCCTTTTCTTTCCCATCTTGGCTTCTCCCCTCACCCCTATCTGTTATTTCCTTTTTGAGTTACACCTTCAGTTTCATTTTTGCCAGGCCTAGAGGCCTGTGTGGGCTACCCGAGTCTTCTTACCTCACCTCCGAGGTCTTCGGTTGGCCAAAACCGGATGCTCATATGAGAGAAAGGACGTTCCAGAGTCGAACAAGGGTTGAGCTTTATTTCAGGGTCTCGGTTACAAGTGCAGGGGGGTCTTCCTTAGGAGGAAGAGGGGGAGATTTCCTAAGGAGGCTAAGATCTTAAGGGATTGGAAGTAGAAGTACAAGCGGGGAGAGAGGGGGAGGGGAGAGAGGAAAGAAGAGAAGCGGAGCCTACTGTCCTCTTGGCTCCTCACGTGCTAAGAGAGCTTTCAGGCTTCCTCAATCCTACTTAACCTTCAGCCGCACAGTTTGCATCTGAATACCGTGCTGTTAGATAACTAGGTGTGCCCAGATCCCGGACAATCTCGAGGGCGGGGAGATCTCTCTCCCATCACGTTTCTCACAGGAAGAGGCGGAATTACTCGAGATAGCTCGGTTCACCTCGATTCCCTGCCGTTTCCTGGGGGGGGGTCTCGTGAGAGCTCTAAGATTTAGAAGCTCCCACCTTTACCCACCCGAGACTGTCCACACGGAATTGAGCTTCCAATCCCAACACATTTTAATCATTCAGCAATACTCACAGCCTATAATATTATTTTTGAAAAATTTATTTTAAACATACAGAATTATTCATAAACTAATCAGCTACATTTAAAGAAGAATTTCTGTAATAAAATGAGGAAGGATATCTTGCTTTGTGTAGGGGAATATGGAAGATTATGGGGGAGAAAGAAATTAAAGAAACAATGATGTTATATAAAGAAATCCATACCATGCATGTAAAGTAGAATTTGATGAACTGATATATATATTAAAAAATCTATAATTTGTTACTAAATGTCATGTTAAGGAATGGACTAAGTTGCCTAAGAAAAGAAGTATAAAACATGTTTTTCACTTATCAAGTTACCAAAGTGAGAAAATACTTATGGCTGTGTTATATGTCTTTGAAATTTAAAATTTTGCTTAAATACGAAGGGTGATTTATTGGATATTTTTGTAATTGATTTTTTTAATAACTATGACTATATATTCTACAGCTCACAAGAATTTCTTGGTCAAATGCATTTTTAAAATGCAGTTTTACAGAATGACTTCACTTTAAAACTATATATAGAATTGGTTGAGGAACCTTGTTTTTCTTTTTATTCAATTTCCAAAGTCCAGAAAAAGAAAAGAGTTACATGTCTAATGGTTCATTTTTAAGAATGGTTGGTTGGTTTTGTATATTTTCTTAATTAATTTTGTCTCACATCATTTTTTCTTTTTTAAATATATATATATATATATATATGAACTGTATTTTATAATTTCAGACTTCTGCATAATTTTCCCTTTTTGTTGTTTAGATATCTTTGGAAAATCTAAAATTATTTCCTTAAAATGTTGAGGTATTACTTAAACTGCTCTCTTGATTTTGTGTTGTTACTTTAGAAAGCCTTTTCATGCTTTTAACAGTGAACTATAAACAAAATTATTTTTAAGATTTTCACACTAAATCAGAATAAATTAGTTATTTTTTCCTTCTGCTGAATATAGGAAGGGTCTTTGCTGGCTAGGAATTGATTTCCCACATAGTCGAACAGTTTATGGAATACAGCACTTGAAAAAAAATTATTCTGTTTATATGACTGTTCTCTAGTTATTCCCAGTATACTGTAAAGATTAGTGATCACATTAAAGATCTGACTCAAATTTCAGTCCAGAAAATGCAAGACTAACATTTATAAACACAATTCATTGAATTCAAAAGCAAAGGATTAATCCAGTATGTGGATTGATTAATTAATTAATTAACCATAGTGAGTAATCATCAAGGTCCCTGAACTATATTTTAAAGAAACAAATATCAGCACTGGGACAAAAATTATTTTGATTTTGAGAAGCAGAGGTGTAAGGGTCAGAGTAAGAAGATGGGCAGGGCAAGATAAGAAAAGAGCATGAGGTTCAAGCAATTGAATCCAGTCATTTAATACACAATCACCTATTGTGTTAGTGAATTAGTCAGTCAGCAAGCATTAATTAAACTCCTACTATGGCCCAGTCACTATGCTAACCCCAGCGAGTACAAAGACATGGCAAGTTAGTCACCGCCCTTTAACAGCATACATTCTAATGGGAGAGACATATGAATTAACCAGGTATATATAAGACATACGCAGAGAATATGGAAAGAGAGAGAGAGAGAGAGAGACAGAGACAGAGACAGAGACAGAGAGAGACAGAGAAAGAGAGAAAGAGTGGCAGACAGACAGAAATTGAGAGAGACAGAGGGAGAGAAACAGAGGGAGAGAGAGAGAGAGAGAGAGAGAGAGAGAGAGAGAGAGAGAGAGAGAGAGAGAGAGAGAGAGAGAGAGAGAGAGAGAGAGAGAGAGACAGAGACAGAGACAGAGACAGAGAGAGAGAGAGAGAGAGAGAGAGAGAGAGAGAGAGAGAGAGAGAGAGAGAGAGAGAAAGGAAAGATCATGGGTCTTCCTGTTGAAGCTGAGGGGTGTTGGGGACCCTGAAATAACAACATGCTGGGTCCTGCTCTAACGAATTTGATTCAGTCCTTCTTAAAGCCAAAGACAAACAAAGTTTATTGAAGATTCTTTATATTGGGTTGACTCTTAAGGAGACTAAGCATTTGTAATGCTTGTATTGACAAGGGAGTCAGATAGAATCTCAGCTAGACAGAGTCTGAGCTGCACTGAATCTAAGTGCCTTTATAGAAGCAAGATGAAACTTAAATACAGAAAAGATTGCAGGAGGGCTCTAGGGGTGGTCTGGTAGTCTAGGGTGATGGGAGTTGGGGTTTAGGGAAGTACAAGGAGGCCCTCAATGGGACTGGGGTGACTGGTCAATGGTTGGAAACCACTGGAGGCAATCAGGAGATATCAGAAAATAGAGGGTTTGAGTGAGAAGCAGGTGGGACAATCCAGAGGTAACAGACAATGGAAGGTTAGACTAGGCCAAAGGGAACAGATTTGAATACGATAGAACAGATTAAGTGGGAAGATTTATGAAGACCTGGCTACAAATTTGAGTATGAAAGGCCAGGTAAAGTGGCAAGATTCCAGGGGAAGCTGCAAATTTCAGTATGAAAGGCCAGGTAGAGAGATTCAAGGGGAGTTCAGGGAGGTTCCCGGAGTCTGAACCTCATCATTCTCACTGGCTATGTGGGTAAAATCCAAGAACTCATACAGCACATGGAAGGACACATGCCAAGTAGACATTTGAATCTTGGCAACTACAAGTACCTTATTTCCCCTCATAGACTAGAGAACAAATAGGAGGTATGAACTTAAGAAGGAATGATTTAATATATGTGGCACTGGGGGTATTGAAACATAATACCTGAGCCTATTCAGCATTCAGTCTATCAATCAAGCATATAACCTAAAACACAAGGATGCTCTGAAATAAGTGCTGCACTCTCCCTGGCTTTCTGAGAACTCACTGCTTCTATACCCTTAGCAACCATTTTCAGATAAGAACACTTCTCTCCTATTTTTTTCTATTAATAGCAGTGGCTTAAGCAAACATTATGATTTGTAGGCCCAAGCAACTTTAGAAAAACTCTTCTTCATTATTAACATTGGTTGTGACTTCATTGATTTGCCTCTAACTGTTTTAAAATATTTTATTTTAAACTTAGAAAAATAAGAAAAAAAATTCTAAAACTAAAATGATACAAAATAAGGAAAGAAAAAGAAACGTTATCATGTGCACAGAATGTGAGCATTCAAAATATGCAGCAATAAATTTCCATTTTAAGAAAACCTGTATAATAAATACTACACATTGCATTGAGAACTATCTTTTCCTTTCTCCCTTGTAAGTTTTCTTTATTCTCTGGCATATACTTTTTATTTTGTTCTTTTTCTCCTCCCCCTTAAAAGGCTACAATTAAGCTTGGATACACATACACATATACATAATACATACATATGTAGACATATATACACAAAGGTATGATTCTATATACACATTTATGATACAAAAATTATATTTATATATATATATGTATATGCATGTACTTGTATACAAATACACTTACACAGAAATAAATATCTATAATTATACTCACGTATAGATAAATACATTCATATGCATATATATGAGACCATACTACACTTTTTTGTCCTCTGTTTCTCTGAGAGTGGATAACTTCTCTCTTCATAACTCCAATTCTTTCCATATTGTTCCAAGCATACCAACTTGTCACTTACTACACTATGGCAATATTCTAAACTTATACTGTCTAGCTGTTTTAAATAATACAAAACAACATTGATGAATATGACTGACACATCAGGTAGTTTCCCTATTTCTCTCTTTTGATTAAATCTATTGATTCATTTCTAATTTAAGGAATATTGTAATAAGTATTTAATTGGTTTAAACTGGAAGTAATAAACTTGAAAACATGAGTTAACAGGCAAAAAAACATAAATCATATACTTCAATAGCATTTGGGACCCATCTCTTCCAAAAGTAGAATCCCTTTTCAAACTGAAATATATCCTTCTTTCTCTTATTTTGTTATACAGGGATGAAAGCTAACCCTGATAGTTCATTTATCAGTTTCCTCTCCTTGGATGATGAGTGAAAAAAAGAGAAAATATTTCCTTCATTCATACAATATGGAACATCCAAAGTTAGACTTTTCATTGATGCCAAGTTGAACATCATTAATGTTATTGCTATCAATGTCAATCAAGCACATTGGAGGTCTTTCCTAAAGGCAGTATAGCTTTATCAAGCAAGGCAGAATTAGACACTGGGGTGGGGTCTTAACTCAATCCCTTAATGCCTGACTTCTCCCTATAGTTATATCTCTTTATTCTTTGAAAATAGTTTATCAGGCTTTCCCACAGGGAAAATCATCTGCTGCCTTCCATGAAGGTCCCTTGAAAAACAAATGCTGTGAGGGGTTGTCAGGAAGTACTACTGATTGATTGCTTTCTTCCTCTATCCCTCAATCTCCTTGAAAACACCTCCTGCTGGCCATGTCTCTTCATAGGTATTTATTTAATGTGTCTTCTCACTGGTTACGTGTGCAAAGACCAATAACTACATATAAATAAAGATAATTTAATATACAGTGCCTATGCTAATGAAAATCGTGAAATAAAAGGTTTTACTCCTGTGCTCTTCAATATGTCTGTTACTGCACCTCTTTTATTTAGCACCCTAATTACCCACACCTAGTTTTTCAGAGTGCCTACATGCTTTCCCTTGTTCACTATTGCTTAGAAATTTTCATTGCTGTACTTCATTACATATAGGATACATCCTATGCTCTTATTTTTTCTCACCCGTCTTTGTCTCATTCCATGTCCTTACTTAGCGTCCTCAGGATCTTGTACCCTATGTTGGTAAATGAATTAGTGAAAAGTATTAATCGGGCAATGATAATATTTCAGTATAATTGTCCTCCACTAATATTTATATTTTAATAGCTGCTTTAAACATGCATATCCCCAAAGCTGGGAATTTTAGATACCATATTAGGACTACGAAGGAGAAAAAAATACTTTTGAATAGTAAGATGTTTCTTTACTAGAACCTTTGAAATGACATCAGTAAGCAGTAACCTAATTCAGATAATAAGAAAGCTACTATTTTAATTTTTGTATTTACAGAGAGCATTTGTAAAATGCTTTACAAATATTATCTCTTTTTATCCTCAAAACAATCTTATGAGGTAGGTGCTTTTTACAGATAAGGAAACTAATGCCAAATAAGGTAAAGTGATTTGTTTCTTGTTCATGAAGCCAGTGAGTATCTGAGCCCAGATAAGAACTCAGGTTTTCCTGACTCTAATTCCAGAAATCTATACACTGTGCCAACTAGCTGTCCCTACCTACAGGTACTTTATTCTAACTACAACAAATTTTGTTCCCTATGGCTTCAGAAACTCAAACAATGAAGCTATTTCCATGATAGTCTACCACAGATGAAAAAACCAAAAAACATCTTTCATTGTTTGTGAATTCCTTAGAAAAGACTGAATGGAGCTTGGTATCTCACTAATTTCAAATTTTATACTTCTTTTGAAAAGAAGCATAAAGTTCTCCTGCTAGTGCTTTGTGCTTTGAACAAGTGAAATTTGTTCAGACATTGTCAGGCATCCCATTTATGAGACTGAATATCCAATCATTTGTTCTGACATTTGTCAAAACAAAGTCATTAGAAACCATTGGCATAAATTGAAAATAATCCCCTTTATTTAGATGTAGCTTGTAAAATGACAACATAGTATTGATAGGATCAGTGCACTTTGATAACTTCAAATACATGACAATTATTATAATTTAGGACTGGTAGATACTAGCTATGTTTAGCAGCAACTCCAGGGTCCTTGAAGTTTTATTATTATTTCCTGAAAGACAGTAATATTATTGGAACACAATCATGTATGAGGTCAGCACAAGCCTTAACTCTTACAATATTTCATGTGCTTACTTCTTGAGAATCCAATGACACCATTCTGTCACTAACTAGTGATTATTTATACTGCTTTTCTATGGTCTCATTAGCATGAAGACCTGTCCAGTAAGGAAATGTCCTCTAACAATGGAAATCAGCAGTTGTTCAGTAACTTATATAGTTGGGATTCTGAATCACGTATTGAGAGTTTATGTGATTTACCTAGCGTCACAAATCCAGTGTGTGTGTGTGTGTGTGTGTGTGTGTGTGTGTGTGTGTGTGTGTGTGTGTGTGTCAGAGATAGGGCAAGAATCCAGTCTTAATGTATATTGCCTCTGATTTAAAACAAAGAAAACAATGAATATACTCAATTACAATTATGTAAAGTACCTTCATTTCCTGTCCACTTCAAGTTTCATATTTATTCCCTTTAACAATCATGTTTTTTGCAATTTGATAGTCAAATAGACTTTTGTAATGCTGTCTGCTTAGGAAATTTGACATCTCTAACTGAGGAAAATTAAGTTGTCTTCAATTTACTTCATATAATACTGAAAAAAAAAAAACACAGCCAAAAAAAGATTCATATTCAGAAGTTCACATTAACCTTAATGATATTTTTGAACAAGATTGAAGACCAGCTCATTCTGTCAAACTTTTGAATAAATCTATAGTGTTGAAATCAGCAAAAGTGTAGCCAACTTGCAAATGAAGGACAGACCATGAAGTATCTATAAGTAGAGAGTCAGGATGTTGAGATTTCCAATTTGTTTTCCTACTAACATCTTTTCGACCTTGAAAATGCTTCATTTTAATGATTAATGATCTAGAATCTATCTCATAAATAGATTCTATTATGGCTACTTGTACCTATAACAATGAAATAGTGGTGCCAGAGATATTTAAAACAAAAAACAACCTTGTATTAAATGTTTGTATGAACTTTTTCACCTACAGTGGAGAGGAAGGGAAAAAATTAGATAAAGGGATGAGAAGAGAGGGAATAGGCATTTACATAGTGTGTTCTACATGCTATAAGGGGTGCTAAGTGCTTTTCAAATATTATATCATTTGATTGCCACAACCCTGCAAGGGAGGTGCTGTTATTATCTCCATTTAACAGCTGGGGAAACTGAACCAAATAGTGGTAAAATATTAAGTCCATAGTCATACCTCTTAAAAGTGTCAAGCTTTCCTGACTTCAGCCCACCACTCTATTCAAGTAGCTGTCTCTTTAACACAGGGTCTGTAAAACCAAATTGAAGCATGAGTTAAAATCCTTATCTTGAAATTTGCAAGCATCTCTCAGAGCATTACCTATAAAGGAGGTACATCCACTGAGAAATGAACATGACCTTAATTGTTTGTTTGCTAGAGGTATCAGCTGATTTCTCCACTATACTTCTTCCCCACAGAGTAAGTTAGGGAGAACACCCCCATTGCCCTACAATATCATTTTCTTTACAACTCTGGGAGGTAGATAAGGTAAGGATGTATTCTCATTTTGTAGATGTGCAATTGAATCCTGGAAAGGTTAGGTGAATTGCCTGTTATTACTTACTGATACCTACTGGTCTTGAACTGCAGGTAGTTGAAGATAAGTCCAAGACTTCAAGCTGAGTTTTTGATTTGTAACCCAGAAATCTTAGCACTGAACTTTTAGGCTTCATGAATGATCTTTTCCTGTAGCATATCAATGGATTTCCTTTTTTGGAAAACCAATATCTAAGTATTTTTTTCCTCTTGGTTTGGGGGAAACACTCCATGGCCCTGAAAGTAGATCTCTCTGAACCTGAAATTCCACTAGAGAGGCTTTGTCATTGTTGTTTAGTCATTTAGTCATGTTGGTTACTCAGTGACCCATTTCAGGTTTTCTTGTCAAGGACTATAGAGTTGTTTGTCATTTCCTTCTCCACCTCATTTTACAGAAGATGAACTGAGGCAAACAGGATTAAGTGACTTTTCCAGGATCACCTAGCTAGTTTCTGAGGAAAAATTTGAACTCAGGTCTTCCTGACTCCAGGCATGACACTGAATCCCATTTCACCACCCAGAGAGTCTGTCTGCATCTAAATTTCTTCATAGTAAGTGGGGAAACTAGGTCGTGCAGTTGATAGAGCCAGTGCAGGGGTCAGGAGGACCTGAGTTCAAATCTCACCTCAGATACTTACCACTCACTAGCTGTGTGACCTCGGGCAAGTCACTTAACCTCAATTGCTTCTTCTTTGGTCATCTCCAGTCATCCTGATGAATATCTGAACACTGGATTGAGATGGCTCTGGAGGTGAAGTGAGGCTGGTGACCTGTGTAGTGACTCTCACTCAAAACGAAGTCAAGTGCAGGTCATGTCATTATTTCTCTAATGGCATGGTCTTCTTTGGCAACGAAGGACAAACACACATAGTAACTATCATTGACAAACACCTGGCTATTACCTACAGAGACAAAGAAATAGACTAGTAGAAGAAAGGATATAAGGGATTCTGAAGGACAGGTTATATATGAGAGATAGTGTGACACTATGAATAGAGCATGGGACTTGGATTCAGGAAAACCTGCCACAGATTCTTAGTAGCCATGTGATAATTAAGAAGTCAATTTTTCTCTATAAACCTGCTTCCTCAAATATAAAATAAGGAGGTTGAACACAATGAACTGTAATGCACCTTCCAGCCCTCAGTGATCCTACGTTATGCCTCATGCTAAAGACTGGAGTGACTAATTTGTGTTCTATGTTGGAAATGACTTTGGCCTGGGAAATGAAAGATTTGGGTTTAAACGATTCAAGCATTATAAGATCGTAGACATATTACTTAACTTCTCCTAGCCTCATTTCTTTGTCTATAAAATAGAAATGGGAGCAGATCAACTAAATGACTTTCAATGTTTATTCTAGCTCTGGCATTCTATAACTCTATAGCCTTACAGTAATCAGAGAAGGAAATCTTTGGGACCTTGATTTCTTTAAATATGTTCCTGAATATAGTCAGTGAGTCAACAAGCATTTATTAATTTTCTACTGTGAGCCAGGCACTTTGTGGAGTTCTGAAGGGACAAAGAAAGAAAACAAAATAAAGACAAAACAATTATTACTCGTCAAGAGCTCATAGAATGAGGAAAACAACGTCCAAAAACTACTCCAAATAAAACATGTAAAAAATAAATTGGAGATAATTAACAGAGGGAATATTAATAACCAATAAAAAGAGATAGAGAAAGGTTTTCGTAGAAGGTAGGATTTTAGGTGGGACTTGAAAGAAGTCAGAGAAGCCAGGGTGTGAAGATTTTATGTGGTGGAAATCTCAACATCTCATTAGCAATGAATTCTAGGATCTTTCACTTTATTTTATTTTCTCAAAAGCACCAGATAGATATAATCAGGAACAAGTTAGTTAAAGAACACAGAATGGAAGAAGGCCTTGTTTGAGGGGGATATCATCCAAACAGTTAAAGCAGGAAGGCAAAATAAATCATTGAAGTAGAGTTTCTATTCAGATGAACGTTCATTTCAAATAATAGTTAAGGAAATTCTACATGATGGCAAGAAAGTTGTGCCAGTTTAATAATAATGAAGGAAAATAGCCAGGAATAAGGAGATGCATGTTTGTCTTTTCAGATGTGATACACATGAAGTCTTTATGTGTTTCTGTTTTTGTCTTAATATCATGAGTGCCTTGTATGAAGTAGGTGTTTAATAAATGCCTACTGCTTTGAAGCAAGCAGGGGAAAGAAAGACAAAACCAAGTTAGGTGTCTTTTTTTTCTTTTTTTACTGTGCTTTTTATTTTTATTTATTTTGTGAAATATTTCCCAATTACATTTTAACCTGGTTCAGCAACTGTGGGGAGTGTCTCAGATCACAATGGCTATGGACCGCTTGACACCTCTGCTGTAAAGTATAAGGAGAATATGCCGAAAAATATACCATGTTGGTCTACATATAGAGAGGCTACCCCTAAAGTGTGCATTCTTTGAAAAGGAAAAAAAAATCAATATACACTGAAAAATACTTGCACAAAATAACTATATAAAAATCTTTACCATGAAAGTTCATTTTATACTTCTTTCTTTTCAAGTAATGGTATAATATTCGTTTTTGTCATCTCTGTTTCTTTTATTACTCTTCAATATGCATATGTACATATATATGTATAAATGTGTATATTTACACATGTATGTGTATAAAATATCAGTTAGTATTTACTAAGACTACAACTGAAAACTGCACTGGAATTTTACACAAACCACGTTTTGGGAGGTGGGAGGAGAGCAGGGAGAAGATGATGCAGTCTATATTTAGAACAACATGGTAATCAATGTCAAAAAATGTTTTGTCAGTAATTGATGACTTTTTTTTAAGTTGAGGATAACATTCATCCAAGGGAAAAGGGGAGGAAGCCTTATTAAAATGGGAAAATAACTGTTAATAGAAAAAGAAAGATTTGCATTTTTATCAATACATTTATTTAGCATTATTTCTTAGTCCTTATCAATTTGGGGAAACAAATTATTCTATTCTGTTTTTCGTTGTTTTTTTTTTTATTTTTGATGATGTCTTTTAATACAAATTACTGATAGTGGCTTTCATGGTGGGTAGAGATGGTTGAAGACAGATAGGGTATATGAATGTAAGTTGCAAATGGCCAATGTCAAACTAACAAAACACAAAGCAAAACAGAGCATGATGGACTGTTACTTGCTTGTTTTATTTTTCCCTCGTGTGGGTTTCCCAAGGTGTGAAACAATATGTAAGCTCTTTCAAAATACATTCAAGCAGTGAGTGCTCAAAGAGTTCATGAGAATATATATTTTCCTTTTTTTAGATGTTTTTCTTTTAGGTAGTGTTCAGAGATTCTTTTATTTTCTATATCATTGCTAATTAAGCTACTCTACAAATTCTGAAATTGGACTATTATATCTTAGTTTGCCACTCATATTAATTCAAAGAAGAAATCCATTACCCATTAAACATCTGTTTCCCTATTGTTTGGGTTGAATGCTATTTTGACATGAGGTTGAAAGTAATATGCCTTTAAAAACACAAAATGAAGGGTACCTTACTTTGTCCAGCCTCTAATTTTACAGATGAGGATACTGAAGCCCAGAGAAGTTAAATGATTTGCCTGAGGCATCACAGTCAAATATTAAAGTCAAGTAAGGTGAACTTTTTAGCTGCAGAAAGGTCGGACGTTTACCTTGTCCTGACCTGAGGCATCACAGTCAAATATCCAAGTCAAGTTGTTGAACTGGTTGAATAGGCCTAGCTTGAATAAGCCAAAAGTCTCCTTTTTTTCCCCTCACTTGGCTTAAATTGAGAAATATAAAATTATGGCAGTAGCAAGAAGTAAAACTGTCAATTCCAAGCAGCATTCCCAATGTTGGCTATTTGGGAAAGAATTCAACACATATTTGCTAACTAAAAGGATATCTTTTCATAGAAATAGTTGACACTGAGAGTGCTCATAGGGCTACCTTTCTCTATAGATTGAGGAGTAGAGTAAAATACAGGGTTAGGTTGCATAATCCATGTTAGTCCATTGGGCTCGATGTGTGGATGTGAATCCTAGGGAACTAGGATCAGAAGTTCATTACCTGCATAAAACACTTGATCTTTGTGATTGCAATGATTTCAAAATCTCTCTAACACTCAGGTACTATGCAAAATAATGCTGTCTTATCTCAACAACTAATTTTGAGTGTATTTTGTGTAATATGTAATTATTTCAGTGAATTTTTTTTGAAGCTATAAGCATTTACTTTGGGAAAATCACTGTTTTACAAAAAGGCAGCTATATGTAATGTAACTATAAAGATATAAAGATACTGACAATGTATGAATAATATGTACTTGAATAAATATTGCATATCTCAGTTGTGCCTAGCACTGGGCTAGCTAGGTATTCTGCAAAATACAAAAGAAGAAGGAAAAAGATCTGATTCCTATCCTTACAGAAGTTACTAGAGAGTCTAGGCATGTGTGTACTAATTTTAAACCAAAACCAAAACAGGATATGACTATTAAGCAATAAAAAAATGTCTCTTTGTGGTTTGTGGAATTCAAATCACTGACCACTTTGTACTTACCCTTCAAATATATTCTCCAAGGCCAAAGGAGATCATACATACTAATACCAATAGTGTAAAAGATTCAGTTCAATTGAAACCAACAAATACTTATGGAACATATATTTTACTCAACACTAGATGGTGAGGAATTACAAAATTTAGATAAGACACAGCACTGGGGCTCATGGAACGTAGTTTGATAGATGTAATTTAGAGATGGAAGTTCTGGGTTCAAGCACTTTCTTGGACACATATTGGTTGCATGATTCTGAATAAGTCCGTTAACTTCTCAGTTTTCTGTGCAACTTTCTAAGAACATAGGATTCTGAAGAGAAGATATTAGCCAGTATGGGTAAGGGGAATTTTCCTCACCTAGAACTTTCCTATACCAATGATAGTGAAGGTCTAATGGTGCCTATCCCATA
The DNA here is from genome assembly GCF_028372415.1 of Notamacropus eugenii. Lineage (NCBI taxonomy): Eukaryota > Metazoa > Chordata > Mammalia > Diprotodontia > Macropodidae > Notamacropus > Notamacropus eugenii. The sequence goes on along the minus strand of NC_092872.1, from coordinate 119,756,343 downwards.
TAATACACAAATAGAAAGAAACTAATAAACAATAAAATCATGAGAGAGGTATGTTAAATTTGTCAATTACGTCATAGATTTTAAAAAGCCATTAAAAACAAAGGAATAAGAGAAACTTGCTTTGATGAACCAGCACTTAAGTTGGACTTTAAAAGAAGACTAGAAATTCCACAGGCAGAGAGGCAAATTATAAAATATTTTCCATTAACAATTCCTTGAAATTGACTCCTATTATTCAATATGGTGAATTACATCTGAATAATGGACTTAGGAAGTCATTTTTGCCCATCTTCAGTCATCTATTTGAGAATAACTTTAGTCATCTAATCTTTGCTTTACGACTTACATGAGAGTAGGCATAAAAGATAGTAATAGCTAAGGTAAAATTCCTCTTCACAAACTTCTTTTTAAAAATAGAATTTTATTGACATCATTTGTTTTCATGCTTCCTAGATTTCCCCTTACCTCTCTTCCTGCCCTTCCCACTGAACCATTCATTATAAAAAAGACTTTTTCAACACACACAAAAAAAATTACTCCAAATTGTCAGCATATTATTGAAATCTGAAATTATTTCGTGTCCCACATCTATGGAACCCTCTCGCCTCTTCAAAGGAACGAAGATTCTCTTCTCATATCTGTTCTTTTGGGCCAAACACACATTCCTTTTGATTTAGTCTAGCTAGCATCCAAAACAGTTTAATGTAATCTACCACCTTGAAGAAGTGAATCTGGCAGAGCTTCTTACATCAAATCTTCCAGAGGGACATGTGTAGTGGAAGAAGGGTCAGGATTTGAAATTTTTCTTCTAGGTCTGTATACATGTATTCAGTCATTAACACTAAGCAAAAGAGTTCAAATCTGCATATGTGGTGACATATTTAAAACTATAAGAATAATTATATAAATTCAGTAAGAATATTAGAAATTTATATGGCCAGTGAGGTAGTTAATGAATTTGTGATGATACTTTGGACTTTTGTTAGATCTTCTATTGATAAGCTGGGAAGAAAGATCAAATTTTGAAGAAATCTTTTATTCAGCAAGATTGACAAGTGGTTGATCGAATGTAGGTATTGAATTTGGAAGCTATCTGAGTAATTCAGTTTCATTCATAATTTCCACAAAGTCTCACCTTTCTAGAAAGTTTTAGTACTACTACAATCAGCCAGTCAATCCCAAATATTTATTAAGTGTATATTCTCTATTATGTCACTACCATCAGAGAGCTTATATGGGGCTTTGGGAATTGTATAAGGGACGAGGACAAAAATACCAACCCCCACAAATATAAATTTAGAAAATAAAAGGATTCTTTTAGGGGGATGAGGAGAGGTACTGGACACTAGAAGTATCAGGAAAGGCCTGTTTTAGCAAATGGAACTTGAAGTAGTAACTTGAAGCTAGGGATTCTAAGAAGTAGAGATGATGGGGGAATAAATTTCAGGTATGTGGGAAAACCTTTGTAAAGAGAAATAGGTGTAGGAATATCTTTCAGGAATGAAATAGATGCTAATGTATCTGGAATGTAATATGTAATCAACTTACAATAGTAGTCTGGAGCCGGGATAAAAAGATCTTTAAGTAACAAACATAGGTCTTTTGTTTTTGTTTTGTTTTGCTCTTAAAATATCCTAGGAACAATAGGGAGCCACTGGCTATGTTTGAACAGGGGAGTGACATGTTCAGACTTATGTTTTATGAATAACACTTAGACAACCTTATTGATATGCTTCCATTGAGTATTATAAAGCAACACAGATTTAAGAATTCTGTTTGATTATATGCTTAACATCTTCACTTTTATCCCTTGGGACAAAAGGTCCAAGCTAGTTTCAAGGGAATTGGGGTAGTAATTAGATCCAAGTAAATCACTGACTCTTCCTGGTAAACTGCCAGTTGCTCAGAGAAATAGTCTTGCTCTATTTCTGTTAATGCTTTAGATGTTAATTCCTAAGAATACAAACTATCTTCTTTTAAAGTAAAAGCCAAATGTACTATCTCTTTAAGGTGATAAGCTGAAGCTTATATCATTTGCAATATTGAAAAACTTACAGTCACTAAAACAGGTCTTGTAATTGACCTGTCAAAACATATTATGGACAATATATTCACTAATTATTAAAATAGGCAGAATGGACATTCATCTTGCACTCAGGTTATTTAAGAGTACCGTTATAAATGCTACAATATTATGAGACATCCTGCTATCCATTTTCTGTTTATGATACAACTACAGGATTTTACCAACATATGAATAATTAAAGTCATCCAGTGTCAGATAAGATGAACTATTCTGATAGATACTGGGCTTCCTCCTGTTGTTAGAAGTGGGGAGGTTCTGTGACAGAGGAAGCACTCTTAAGCTTTTCTGTGTCATGAACTCCTTCAGCAATCTGATGAAGACTTTGTCCCCCTTCATAAAATAATGCTTTTTCATTCATAATACAAAGTTCATAAGTTGAAAATGAAATCAAATACATTGAAATACAGTTATCAAAATTTGTGAGTAAATCAATAGATTCCAGGTTAAAAATCACTGGTAGAAGCTATACTTAACTTTGCATGAATACTGGGAATTTTAATCTGTAGCTGTGTGAGAAGATTAGTGATTTGAAGAGGTTAAGAGCAAGTAACTTGTGTCAGAGTCAGAATTTAAACCTAAGTCTTCTTGACAGTCTACCATCCAATATATTATGACATGGTATAATAGCATGACATAGCAGAGATTCATATACAGTCTATTACAGGCAGTTACTCTGTACCCTTCTATGAGTTAGCCAAGAAATGAAATGCTGTCTGTGGACTAATATTTTTTTTTGTAGTGTCTACAATCCTTTCGTGTTTGCAAGTTTATTCTTTTTCTATTTCCATGTAAACAACATTTAAGAAAATGGAAGCCATTATCAATTAAACTAGAAGTTTGTGAATATAATCTCTATGATATATTCCAACTCTAATAATCTACAAGTCTGTGCTTCTTTATGAGTGCCATAGAGAATCTTATTGAAATATCACTGTCATGGAGGGGGCAATATTGTTTTTATTATAACTCAGAATATGAGCTGTTGCACTCCATACGTTGACATGATCTAGTCTGTGCAATCATAAATGGAACAGTCTTTCAAAAATATGTGGCTAGAAAGTTTTCAAAAGGTAAGTGTCAAGCCACACATCACTTTTAGAGATGGGCATTTAAATATTTACATCAGGTATGGAGAACCTGAGACTTCAAAGATATATGTGGGCCTCTAGGTTCTTAAATGTGGTCCTTTTACTGAATCCAAACTTCACAGAACAAATCCCCTTAATAAAACGATTTTTTCCATAAAACTTGGACTTAGTCAAAAGGCCATACCCAAGGACCTAGAAGGCCACACCTGGCATCAAGGCTGCTGGTCACCCATCCCTGATTTACACCATTGGTTGATGTTTTTGCATATGTCTTTGAACACTTATTGCTGTCCTATTTGATATTTTTAAGCAAATGTGGCCTGAAAGTGCTTATGTGATGACCTTACAGATGAAAGTTATCTTTCCCTGTTTAAGTATGGTCATAGAAAGTCAGAGCTGAAAAGGGACTGTGATTATAGATAAAATAGTTGAGCTCCTTCATTCTACACATGAGCAAATTGTGGTCTTAATTTTAAATAGCTAGCCCATAGACATCCAGTAAAACCATGGCAGTTCCTTCTGTTTTAATAACTAGCTTCTTTATTCAGATGAATATTAATATTGTAATTCAAAGGAAAATTAAAGATACATTCTGGTAATGGCTTTGCCAAGATCTTTTAAGTCTTTAGTATCTGGAAATTTACTTCTGGAATTTATGTTCTCTTCCAAGGTTATGTTATTGTATCCTGTCTTGTCTTATTGTAACACCACCATGATATTCACAGAGCCTATGGCAGCTATGAATGTGCCAGCACAGTTCTGAATTGCAAAATATAACAGACTCTCCACATAGAAGACAGAACCAAAACATTTATTCAAACACCAGAAAGCTGAATCCCAGCATCAGAAAACCAAATCCATCATAGTAACAAAAACATCTATATGGAATAGAAACACAGGGAGCACTACACTCCCCAAGCTTTCTTTCTGTTACTCTTTCCACAAACCAGCTCCCTTAAACAAATCACAATCAGACTCCCTTAAACAAAATCACAGACAAGCTCTTCTGCTCATGCTGGTTGCTGCCCCAGCTGCTTTCTCTGTCTTTTCCAACTCTGACTAGTCTGACCAGCTTTCTCTCAGTTCTGCTCCAGCTCCACTCCTTCCTGTTCTACCCATTCAGCAAGCTCCTCTTCCCGTAAGCTTCCTGTGACTGAAACTCATGTGATTTAGGCTTTCATGTGACTTAAGCAGGTCACATAGGCCCATTAATGGATGGGAAAGATCTTCTCATTGCATTAAAAGTACATTAATTACATTAAAAATATATTAACAATACAATTGTCTTTTCTTTTCTTATTATGTCTTGTCTTCTCTCTCTTCCCCTTCCTGTCTCTTCGTTCTTCTCTTTCTCTGCCGCTTCTTCCATGTTCTGCCCACTTTTTCCCTCCTCTTCCTGCTATGAGTTTAATGACACAGGGAACCTCTGCTAAGGAACCCTCTTCATCACTGCAGATCAATAATTCTTCTACAACTTAGGGACCATATCATCACAGAAGGACTATTAAAGAACCTTAAGAGTTGTGAGGAACACCAATCTCCTGATAGTCACATAGCCAATATGTTTCAAAAGACAGTTGTTGTCCAGCATCTTTCTCACTCTGGAGTAAGCTCTTTAGCCACTATAATGGACTGCCTCTTGGTCATACTATGCTTAAAAAAATAATAAGATTAAAAGGCCAGGAGACAATGATAGTCTTTACACTTACAGTGCTCACACACATTGCTTCTTCTTGGTGTGTGTGTGAGTGTGTGTGCGTGTGTGTGTGTGTGTGTGTGTGAGAAAGCTGAATTAAAGAAATTGTTTCAGTCTGGGAAGTAAAAGTCTATACATCTTTAAAGGGTGATAATATGAATAGATCATCAGCACACTTGTAGTTGTGCTTTTAATAAAAAAAAAGTATTCTCTTCTTTGGTAAACAATGAGTAATTTTCTGATTTCAATAAGGAAAAAAGTCTTCCATTTTTGCCAGTAGACATTTTAATACAATTGAAAGCAACAGCAAAGTGGTAGAAATAAGATTTCTGAGTTTGAATCACAATCTGCTGTAAGGAAACAAGCTTTTCATCAAAATAGATTTACTGTTATTCTTGTGCATAGATCTCAGAAAATATACAAAATGGCAGTAGGCAAATGGAAGAACCCTAAAGTCTAGTACTTTGGCATTCACAGGAATGTGGTAATCACAATTTCAAAAAGCTTGGAGAGGGGATTTCTTTGCTACTTTTTTTTTTTGCTTTATTTATTTTTTATGGAATTAGGTATGTCTAATTGAATCCTTTCCCAAAATTTAACTCAGTGTGCAAATCCTCAATATAAAAATAATGATCACTTTTTCTCTATTAAAGAGAATAGATTTTTGGAGCTAGAAAATCTGGGTTTTGTGAAAATTTTCTGAAAATTCTGAGACTGTATTTCTTACTACTATGTACTTAATGTGGGTGACCTTAGATAATCTCACAGGGCTCATTTTCTTCATCTATAAAATAAAGAGGTCTTCAAGTTTCCTTCCAACTAAAAATCTATGATCTTGTAATTGCATTTACAAAAAATCAAAAACCTGTGAATATGAACAAGGACTAAATACATCATTTTATAAATAAAGAAATCAGAACCCAGGGAGATAAAATGATTTGCCCAAGGCTACACAAACAACTGAGTATTCTATAGCTGTAAACTTAAATAAATAGCTTCCTTACTTCTGGTTAATGCTTCCTAAGAATAGGATGTGTGTGTGTGTGTGTGTGTGTGTGTGTGTGTGTGTGTATTTGCCAAATAAAACATATTTTACCCCTTTGGAACTCTACAAAGCATCAGCGACGCTATAGTCATTTACTGTGACTTATTTCTTACTTCTAAATTTGATATCCTTTCACTTCCCTTTAGAAGAAAGTAATACTTCTTTCCCCAGGTTTTCAAACTCAAGCTTTTCAGAAGCTAACAGGTTAACAGCTAACAATCAAGCTACCTTGATTGTAGCTCTGTTTATCCAAAAGAAGTATTTTATATGTGTGTGCATTAAGGAAAGCAAAATAAAAACTTGAAAAGTTTAAGAGGATTATATATATATATATATATATATATATGTGTGTGTGTGTGTGTGTGTATACATCTAGATGTATATCAGATATCTTTTTCTATACTAAATACTACACACACACACACACACACACACACACACACACACACACACTTGCTTGAGGTTGAAGACTACTTCAACTTTCATTTCTTCCTAAAATCTGCTTTAAGAAGTTTTAAACTTTCGTAAAAAGGTATATATGCACCAGAAACTGGCAATCTCTATGATCTTTAACATATGTTAGTCATCTTAGTTTTGCTTCAAGCACTTAAGTGTAAATAGATACAATCTTAAAACGTATCTTTCATTAAACAGTGAATGGTCATATTCCAAATCATTTATAGCACTCAAACTCATGCTGTACCTGATCATACTCTCTTACTTTAGGTTACTCAATTGGCAATACATAGAGCTAAATTTATAACTATTGTTTTAGGGTTTGTATGTATCCTTCCAAATAATCCACTGAAAATATCTCTAGTGAGCATTCCAGATTCTCATTCAATAACTTCACAGATAAAGTTTAATTTAGCATGTTTGTCAGGGATAAAGTTTTCAAACATTGTGGAGAAATTCAACTATTTGTTATAACTAGTGCTCAGAATTTTTTAAAAATATTTAATTGGTTCCCCCAAAAGGTTCCATGGTGTAGCATAAATAGCACTGGATTTTGGAGTCCAAAATCTGTCCAATGTACCCTTGAGAAAAACACTTAATCAGGACAATATCTCACTTCTCTGTAAAATGAGAATATTACAGTAGATAACATCTAAAGTACCTCACAACTCTGAATTTATGATCCTGAGACCTTATATTTGGGGGAGAAATCAGGAAACATTGTCCTTGGAATGGAACTTCCTACAGTTACAGCACTAATGGAGTCCTTCCCACCAAAACAATCTATGTTGATGGGAATTATAAAGAGAATATTTCTAAAGAGTTAGCTATTATTAAAAACCAAACATGCCAAAAAAATAAAAAATGAGGTGGAGTCAGAAAGAAGTGAGTTCAAATATAGTCTTAGATACTCACTAACTGAGTGATCCTGGGCAAGTTACTTAACCTCTGTTTGCTTTAATCCATTGGAAAAGGAAATGGGAACGATTATAGTATCTTTCCCAAGAAAGTCCCATGGGGGATTCTGAAGAGTCAAATATAACTGAACAACAGCATGTGCCAGGAACTGTGCTAAAGGCTTCAACAACTCCAAAGGAAGCATATCACTTAGAAAAAGAATTCAATATTCGTGGTTATTTTTGCCATTATGCTCAAAGTCATGAAACTATCTATAAAGCATATTATACTCATAAACACAAGTATAGTAGTTTTGAAATGTTTTCCATTTATTTGAAAAGCATTCTTTTGAAATATAATTTTTAAATTCTATTTTTTTTAGTGTCAAAATAGCCACATAGCTCCTTTTATCACTCATTCTATCAGGCATAATTATTTGTATAAGGTAAGGAAATTTCACTTGATGATACAAAAAGAGGAGTGCATAATATTTGCAATGAAATTTTAAAATATTACAAGTTATCTTAGTTTCCTCAGTGTTCTTTACTTCTTTTTTCCCCTGTTACTATACATACTGCATTGTTCTACTTGATTCATTATTGTTATATCTTCTAATTTCAAATTTGGGGTTAGGTGGCACAATGGATATAGTGCTGGGCCTGGAGTCAGTAAGACTCACCTTTCTGAGTTCAGACCTAGCCTAAACACTTACTACCTGTGTGACCCTGGGCAAGTCCTGGTTTGCCTCAATTTTTTTCATCTGTAAAATGAGCTGGAAAAGGAAATGTCAAACTACTCCACTATCTGTGCCAAGAAAATCCCAAATAGGGTTACGAAGATTTGGACACTACTGAAAATAACTGAACAATCTGTGGATTCTCTGCCTCAGAATCTGAATTCTTCCCTTAATTGGATGAATACACAGAACTCTAGGCAGGCTCTAACTCATTTACTCTTCAGTAGCTCTGCCTTAGACTAATTTTACCATTTGAATGCTTCTACCACCAGCATAAAAGCTATTAATTTATTATTTATTTCTTTTTTTTTACATCCTTTCATAATTATTGGAAAAACAAACATGACTTCCATCATCTAATATTCTTTAAGACTGTCTTGTTGATGTGTTCATCCTTCATTTTCGAAGAATATCATGACATCAGACATATGATGACATGACTTGCACTTGACTTTGTTTTGAGTGGAGGAGGGCTGTGTTAGGTCACCAGCTTCACTCTCTCCTCCCGAACCATCTGGATCCAGTGACCAGATATTCATCACGATGACTAGAGATGGCATACAATGCAACCGACATGTGAGAAGACCAAGCTGTTTGAGTGGGGACCTAGCTGACTGTGTAACCCAGGTCATTCTTTCCCTTCTGGTGTCCCTCTCTCCTTCCTTTGAGCTTTACTGGCTTGATGTTCTTCCTTCCTCCCTCCCTTCTTCCCTCCCTCCCTTCCTCTCTCCATCTTTTCCTTCCCTTCCTTCCTTCCTTCCTTCCTTCCTTCCTTCCTTCCTTCCTTCCTTCCTTCCTTCCTTCCTTCCTTCCATTCTTCCTTCATTGTTGTTCCCAAAATCTTAAATCCAGTGCATTCTGAAACTCATAAGTTGGACAGGAATAGATCCCTGCCCAAGTTCCACTTAATGGCTGGTTTAGAATGATTATCAATAGTAACAGTTTCTCTTTCCCTCCCAGTTTGATTTAGTTATTTTTATTTTGGCTCATTTAAAGGGCCATTCTCAGACTATTTTTTAAAGAGGCCTATTCACTCAATGGGCATTACCTCCCTCTAAATGAGTAGGTGAAAATGTAAAGGTCTCCCATTGCATCCTGGGCCATCTTCAGCCATCCTGATGAATATCTGGTCACTGGATTCAGATGGTCCTCACTCAAAACAAATTCAAGTGCAAGTCATGTCATCATTTCTCTGATGTCGTGGTATTTTTCAAAAACAAAGGATGAACACAAATTCTTTAACATGTGCTAGCCCAGGAAGAATAGAAGGAATTGCAAGAACCTAACTAGAATTATTGAGTGGAACTATTTAAAGTCCCTAGAAATGGATTTTTTTGTCGTTTTGTTTATTTTGTTGTCATTTCATGGCCAACCTCTATTTAATTTTATCCAAGTATTCACACTTTGTAAGACTCACCATGAGTTAATTCCTCATAAACACATGAACACTATGTTTGATTGAATCCTCCAAACTATCATATGAACTAGGGAGGAAATGGAGAACTAGATCTCCCTCTATGTAAAGAATTATAACTAAAGCAAATACAGTTAATACAGTGGCTGTCTGACTTATATGTAGCTTTCTACCCTAACTGCCCCCCATTTCTCTGTCAAGTGCAGACATTTATATTTCACTATTTGTTGTCTAAAACATTTAAGTCAATCTTGTAAATGATTTTTCTCATTTACATTGCCTTAGTAATTTTGTGTATTCTTGTTTTGATCTCCATATTCTACTTTATTAATTCATATAAATCTTCCTATATTTTGCTGAATTCATATTTTTCATTTTTTCTTCTTTTTTGGGGGTATACCTCCTAGTAGCTGAATCTCTGAATCAATGGGCACAAAACCTTTAGCCATGTCCTTTCATAATTCCAAATCGTTGTGATATCTATCTATCTATCTATCTATCTATCTATCTATCTATCTATCTATCTATCTGTCTGTCTGTCTGTCTGTCTGTCTGTCTGTCTGTCTATCTATCTATCTATATATACATATGTGTGTGTATATATCACATATATGCTTATATGTACAAAAGATGTATAAACATGTGCATATGTTTGTACATATATTCACATATACATACATATATTTGCATTCCTATATCCAGTCCCTTTCTCTCCCTTGAGGTTTAATACTGTATATTGGACATTTCAAACTGGAGAGCCTAGAGATATCTCAAATATCTCAATCTGACTGAACCCATGCCATTTTCTCCTTTAAACCTTCCCCTCTACTAAACTTTACTCTTGCTACCAAAGATATTGCCATCTTCCACTCTCCTAGGATTATTACCTATACATTATCTTTGACTCCTCTCATATATACAACTTGTTGTAAATCTTGCTATTTCAACTTTTATATTATATCTTGCATTTAACCACTTCTCTCCACCAACATAGCCATCACTTTGTATCTTCATGACCTAGATTGCTGTCAGTTCCTTCCTAATTTGTCTCCCTGCTGCAAGTGTCTCACTATTTCAGTCCATAATACCCACTACTACCAAGGTAATTTTCCTTAAACACAGATCTAGCCATGTAATACCCCTCTCAATCAGTGCCGTGTCTTCCTGTTGCTTCTGCAGCAGAATATCAACACATCCATTTGGCTCATAATGCCCCTCACAACCTAGACTCTAGCTATCCAGACTCTGTAAATTACTCACCCATCAACTGAGCTATTCACCTTGGTAATAGGATGGGACTCTGTCTGGTTTGATCTATTCTCTAAGAATGTGAAATTAAAGAAATTGGATCATTGAGTTTCTTCTACTACATATACTGATTTATAGGAATTCAATAATGAAAGTTGGAGTATTATTGAAAAAAGAGAAAAGATACCAAAATAAAAGTATATTAGTAAGTGAATTTAGTACTGTTAAGGAAAAATGAATTAGGACACCCGATTCTTTTGGAGGGTGACATATTTTCTTTGTATTTTAGATTTCTAACATAAAATTTTTTTGTCCTCCTTATCTCACAAGCACCTTGAAAGAAGTGTGTTATCTCCTAAGAGAAATTTAATGCAATACTAATAAATACATAATGTCTTTGCATGTATAATAGATTATATAATATCTATCTTATTAATAGATATTATATGTATTACAAAATTCCTATTCATATCATGTAGAATATCAGAAACCCAACAGCAAATGTTAGACTAAATGAAAATAAATAATCTGTATCTCAAAGATTCAATGAATTCCTTTTATCTCAACTAGAACATTATGGGTTGCATTAAATGGCAAGTATTGTAATAATGTTTCTACAGTAAATAGGTAATAAATGATTGAACTTAATCCAGTACTTTTTTTTAATTTATGGAACACTTGATAGCATAGACATGATGGTTTTATGTGTTCTTTTTCTACACAAAAAAGCAAAGTCTTAATTGATTGGAAAGCAATAAAAAGATGGACATGCTTTCACATACCATAGACTAAAGAAATTTTTGCTATTGCTGAGAACTTTTTTTTGTATTTTTTTTCATCATTTTCTTGGGCTAAAGGACTATCAAATGTGATGTGAAAAAAATTGCAATGAAATATTCATTTAGATATCATCTCCTTTCTCTGATCCCAAGTGTGAATTTCATCTTAAAAATTAACTGGGCACTTTGTACATGCATTTTCACAGCTCACTTGGGCACATTGAAGTAGTAGTTCACTTCATGTTTTGTTTTGTTTTTTTTTTCCCTAGTGATCTAAAAAAGTGAATGCATTCCTCAAAGTACCTAGTTCCCTCCAGGGGATAATTTGCCTTAGGACAGTCTGTCTGAAAAAGTGACTTTTCTTCCTCTTGAATTAATTAGACCATTATATTCACTAGAAGACTTTTTGTTACTCTCTCAGCTAGCAGAAGAAGGGATAGGGGATGAAACTGTAACTCATTTTCTTGGTTGCTTTTACCAAAATTTGTCCTAACCACACATATATGAAATGGTGGAAATGCAGGATTTTATGGAAATAAGAAAATAGAGTGACTGAATTACCTTTGAAGGCTTATGATTATTCAGCAAATAAATATGACATTCATGTTCCTGCCAAGCTCCAAAATGATTTATAATTTTCAGACAGGTGACCCTTATTATCACCTGGTGACTCATTCATCACACCCCAAACCCCATCCAACAAGCCTACAAACTAACCTCCAATTTTCAGAAAAGTCACAAAAAAAGGATCTTTTAAGGGATGGTTTGAGTTTGAGGACAATTTGCACTATCTACAAACTAAAAAATGATTGATCACACGAAGAAAAATGTATTTCCTATATGACTTCTGGCTAACTTGAAATTTTTTTAATTATGTAGAAAATATCACAGACCAAGAAAGTTATGCAATTTTCTTTAAAATTTTTATGTAACATTTATTTTATTGAAGACAGCAAGTTTTAATGGAGGAAGTGTTAAGTTTTGAATCAGAAAGACCTGGGTTTGAATTCTTACTCTGATAATTAGAAATTATATGACACTGGCAAGTCATTTAATGTCTATATGTGTCTGATATCTACTGAATGCTAGAAGAGTTACAATCTGTATGGATAAATGGAATCTCCACCTTGGAAATTCCTTAATATGGAAATTTCAAAATAAATAAACTTCTGCATATCTCTTGTCTGCTTCCAAGAGAATGTTGTCATTTCATTGGCAGGAGTTACAATGATTTTAATATTTTATGGGAGCAACATCAATCTGTCTTTTTTTTTAAAGGGAATGTGACCATTATTATATGAGCAAGAAGAAAATATTTCTTTTTTGATTTAGGCTTGCATCATTTTCATAAATTATACCATTGCCATTTGTAGTGATAGACAAATCAAAATTGTTATTTAATAACAAGAACTTAACTAATGAAGCAGGCTACCAATAATATAGGAAATTAATTTATGAAGTACAGTGTTTTAACATTTAAAGCTATAACTGAGTCCATATTACCATGGCAAATTAAACATGGGGCTAGAAAATTAAATCGGTTCAATTTACTGAGCATGCTCACAGTACCATGAGAGCAATGTGAATAGCACAGCTGTATAAACAAACCCTGGCAAATGGGGTGAACAAAATATTATAGTCTACTGTGGTTTTATTTGCATAAAGAACAGAAAAACATATTTCAGATTGAAAGAAATAGAAAAAACATTGAAAATTATATAAAATACACAAATGTGTATATTTATATATACATATTCATTAATATTGTGCAAAGAGAATAAATACTAGACAATAACCATTTACTTGTCATTGCATTTGGAAATTATTAATGGAATAGCAATTGTATTAATGAGTTTGAGACATATTTGCTTGCATTTTAGCAGATGGGAAGGAATAAGTACAGTCTAATCTCTTTTGTAATCCTTCACCAACTATAAATTTGATGAATTTCTTATGAGATAGTCAGAGGTTTCTGGGGGACTCACATCCTCTAATAAAAATTGAGTTAAGCATCTTAGAAAAATCGGTGTTCGTCCATTGTTTTTATTTTCATTTTAAAAAAAATTCGGATTCAAATACCAGAACTCAAATACTGATTAAAGAAAATAAAGAGAAACATATCATTAACTTAAAGTAAGAAACGATAAATAAAGTAACTTAAATATTAACTTAAATAAAGTAAGAAAAGAAAAAAAATCATGTCATGTGCATAGAAGAACATAAGAGAACAACAAATTTTAATTTCATGAAAGCCTGTATGATAAATACTACATGTAATGTTGAGAGCCTTCCATCTTTTCTTTACTTTCTTGTAAGTTTTCTTTTGTCCCCTGTTGTGCACTTTTTACCTCGTTCTTTTGCCCTCTTCCTCCCCACCCCAAAGAAGGCTACAGTAGGTGTGGAAATACTTATATATAGATATTTGCATACACATATACATATATACATATACATACATATATGCATACATACAAATGTGCATGCATATATATGTGCATATATAGACATTTACTGTGCCTAACAAATTTGATATATGATCTTTGTTTTTAAGCTTGCATCACTTATTTCCTATCTCTCCCGAATCCTCTAGTTGACTTCTACCTGCTACCTTTCCCTCTTTTTCTTAGCCTACCTCCCTCCAAAGGTCCCTCTGCTCTCCTCCCATTCCCATAAATCTAATCCTTCTATCGAAATCTTTAACCTGTCCCCCCTAGAGATCCTTCCCTTATCCTGCCTTCCCTTCCTATCCTCTTACTGTTTTATTTCTTCTGAATTTAGAAGACTTTTGTACTCTTCTATCTATGTGTATGTATGCATGCAAGTGTGTATTGCTCCCCTTGAATGCACTCCTGATGAAAATAGTTTACCAGAACTACCAGTCGTCCTCCCCCATCTAGTTCTTCTGTGTCAATTTTTCCTCTAGAACCTCATTTGTATAATACATTTGCTACTTTTTTAAATGTTCCTAGATTGTTTTACCTTTTAAAGTCATATCATACTCAATCTATCCCAATAATTCTTAAAAACTACCGAATTACTAATGACAATCTTACGTGTTTTGCATACATAAAAGGTAAAAAGACTGCTCTTATCAAATGCCTTGTAATCAGTCTTAAACATGCATGTTATGTTTCTCTTGGATCTTATATGGCAAATCTTCTATTAACTTCCTTTTTTTTAAACAGAGTCTTGGAAATCTAACAGTTAAGCAAATATCCATGCATTTCTTTTTCAAGTCAGGATTATGAAAATCTTTTTTGATATGATACTTTCAGCTAAAACGCTAATTCTTTGCTTTTTGGTATATAGTTTTCCAAGAACCGTGGTCCTTTAGTGTCTCCACTGCTAGGTCGTGTGTGATTCTAATTGTGAAATCATATATTTTTTTTTATTGCTCTTAATGTTTTATCCTTGAATTGAGGGTTTGGAATTTGACTATTATCTTCCTATGAAGTTTTCCTCATAGTTATCTCTTTCAAGTGACTGTGTGCCAAGCCTAGAGGCCTGTATTGGGCTACCCTAGTCTTTCTTACCTATCCCAGGTCTTCGGTTGGCCAAACCGGATGCACGTATGAGAGAAAGGATGTTCCAGAGACAAACAGGGGTTGAGCTTTATTTCAGGGGATCGGTTACAAATGCAGGGAGGTCTTCCTTAGGAGGAAGAGGGGGAGATTTCCTAAGGAGGCTAAGCTTAAGGGATTGGAAGTAGAAGTACAAGCGGGGAGAGAGGGGGAGGGGAGAGAGGAAAGAAAAGAAGCGGAGCCCTACTATCCTCTTTGGCTCCACACGTGGTAAGAGAGAGCTTTCTGGCTTCCTCAATCCTACTTAATCTTCAGCCACACAGTTTGCATCTCAATACCGTGCTGTTAGGTAACTAGGTGTGCTCCAATCCAGGACGACCTCGAGGGCAGGGAGACTCCACCCATCACGTATCTCCAGGGGAGAGGCGGAAATACCCGAGCTAGCCGAGCTAGCTCAGTCTGATCTTCTCGAACCCCCACTGTTCATGGAGGACCTCGTAAGACTCTAAGATTTAGAAGTCCCACTTTTACCCGCCCGAGACCATCCGCACGGAATTGAGCTTCCAATCCCAACAACTGTGACTTTTTTTTCTTTTTCTATTTTCTCCCTTTGCTCTAATGCTTCATGACAATTTTCTTTAATTATTCTTCTATTACTGTATCAAGACTCCTTTTTTAATCATAGCTTTCAGGTAGTCTTATTTTCTCTTCTTAATCAGTTCTCCAGATCACTTGTTTTGCTCATAAAATGTTTCACTTTCTCTTCATTTTTTCATTCTTTATATTTTGTTTAAATATTCCCTGATCTCTTATAACTTTGCTGACTTCACCTTGTCCAATTCTAATTTTCAAGGAGTCATTTTCTTCGATAAGATTCTGGATCTTCTTTTCTAATTGTTTGATGTTTGTTTCATAATTTTCCTGTTTTCTTTGGATAGTTTTTATTTATTTATTTTTTGTGTTTTTCCTCCATCTCCCTCATTTGATTTTTAAAGTATTCTTAGAATTCTTCTATAAATTGTCTTTCCACAAGTGACTATTTGGTGTTACTCTTAGGGGGAGAAGAGGGTCTGTTTGCTTCAATGTCTTCCTTTCAGGATGAACCCCAGTCTTCTCTATTCTCATAATAATGTTCTATAATTAGATTCCTTTTCCTTTGTCTGTGCATTTTTTTTCTTATTGTAATGGCTTAATTTTGTAATTATCTCTAATTCTGGGCTTTGAGGGATGGTGCTTCTGGCTTCAGATCTTCAGTTTTCCTCTCTACTTTGCAACAAGAGCCAAACCTTCAGCTTCCTGTAGTTCAGTAAGGAAGATCAGGTGTAGGGTATTTGTGGTATGAGTACATTGAATGAGATGCATGTAAGAGATTCTGAGGAAGTGGAATGATCAGGATATGAGAAATAAATGAGAATAAAATGGTGATGATGATTCCTAGGTTATTAATTTGTTTAATTTCAAGACTCTTTATGTCCTCAACAGATAAAGGAAATAAGGAGATAAGGTGTGTTTAGAGCACAGGGTTGTAAAGATATTTTTTTTTCTGTGCATGTGTGTGTGTCTCTGTGTGATGGACATCTTTGTCTGCTGAAACTTATGAATCCCTTCACAGAAAAACAATTTTAAATATATAACATGTGGAGGAAGGAGCCAAGATGACAGAATACATGGACGCTTAGTTCCTACCCCACAGCCCATAACATACCTGTAAAGAAGAACTCTCAACAAATTCTAGAGCAGCAGAAGCCACAGAACAACAGAGTGGAAGAGATTTCTGTTCCAGAGAGACCTGAAAAACCAACGGGAAAGGTCTGTTTTGCACCAGACCCAGAGCGGAGCCCAGCCTTGGTCGCGTGACCTAGAGAGGAGCAGATCCGAGCAGGCTTCAGGGATAGAATCTTCAGCAGCAGCGCAGGTCCCTCAACCCACGGGCTCCAAAGGTCCTTTTGGCTGGCAGAGAGGGGAGCAGGGTGTCCCCATAACTCAGGCCCCCTCAGGAGACAGCAGCGGAGGCAGCAGTGGACAGGGGATCCCAAAGCAGGCAGTGGCCCGAGTCCATTATTAAAGGTCTCCACGTAAACCCCTGGAGGGAACTAAGCCCCATGTGGCCCTGCCCTGACCTGAGCAGCTAAACTTAATCTCACACTGAATAGCAGTCCCACCCACACCCAAAGCCCCAGAGGCTTGGGAGCAGCATTTGAATAGCAGCCCCCAAGCACTAGCTGGACCCAACTGGAGGCAAGGTGATTGTGGAGAGGAAACTCAGAAGTCAAGTAACTGGCTGGGAAAATGGACAGAAAGGGGGAAAAAAATAAGACCATAGAAGGTTACTTTCTTGGGGAACAGGTATCTCCCCCCATCCTTTCAGACGAGAAAGAACAAGGCATACTGTCAGAGGAAGTCAAGGCCCCTGCCTCCAAAGGGTACTTAAACTGGACTCAGGCAATACAAGACCTTAAAGAACAAGTTAGCACCTTACTAAAGGAAAATTATAAAAATGCATAGGAAAATTACAGCTTTAAAAAGAGGCTAACTCAATTGGAAAAAGAGGTCCAAAAAGTCAAAGAGGAGAAGGAGGTTTTAAAAAGCAGAATTAGCCATATAAAGGAGAAGGTTCAAAAGCTCACTGAACATAATAATTAGTTGAGAGAGAGAATTGAGTCCAGGGAAACAAATGCCTATGAGTTAAACCAAGAAGTTAGTAAACAAAACCAAAAATTTGAAATAGAAGATGAGGTGAAAGAACTAACTGGAAAAACAGCTGTCCTGGAAAATAGATCCAGGAGAAATAATTTAAAAATTATTGGATTACCTGAAAGCCATGATCAAAAAAGAGCCCAGACATTATCTTCCATGAAATTATCAAGGAAAACTGCCCTGATGTTCTAGAATCAGAGGGCAAAACGGATATTGAAAGAATTCATCAAGCACATCCTGAAAGAAACCTGAACAGAGAAACTCCTAGGAATATTGTGGCCAAATTTCAGAGTTCCTGGATCAAGGAGAAAACACTGCAAGCCACTAGAAAGAAACAATTTGAGTACTGTGGAAATGCAATAAGGATAACATAGGATCTGGCAACTTCAACATGAAGTGATCGAGGGGCTTAGAATGGGATATTTAAGAGGTCAAAGGAACTGGCATTGAAGCCAAAAATCACCTACCCAGCAAATCTGAATATAATACTTCAAGGGAAAAAATGGTTATTCAGTGATACAGTCGAATTTGAAGATTTCATGCTGAGGAAAAGATCAGATCTGTATTTAAAAATTTGACTTCCCAAGACAAGAATCAAGGGAAGCATGAAAAGGTAAACAGAAAAGAAAAATCATAAAAGACTCTCTAAGGCTGAACTGATTACATTACTACATGGAAAGAAAATATTTTCAGCTCTTGAATCTTTTCTCAGTATTTGGGTAGTTGGAGAGAGTGTACATACACACATGCACACACACATACACATACACATAGATAGAGAGTGTAGGGTGTGTTATATCAGAAGAGATGATATCCACGTACATACAAAAAAACAAAATAAAATAAAAATTAAGGGGTGAAGGAGGAAAATTCCGGGGAGAGAAGGGGAGTAATGGAATGGAGTGGGCTATAACTCATAAAGGAGATAAGAAAATTCTTGTTCAATGGAGGAGATAAGGGAGAAGGAAGAGGGGGAATAAAGCTACTCTCCCCATATGTGGCTGAAGGAGGGAATAACATGCTCACTGAATTTGATATGAAAATTTATATACACCACAGAAAAGTAGGAGAGGAGGCAGCAAGTGGAGCAAGGAGAATGTTAGAAGGGAGGGCAAATGGGAGAAGGGAGTCACTAGAAATAAACACTTCTGAGAAGGGACAAGGTCAATTCGAGGGGGAAAAATAAGGGGGGGATAGGGTAGGTCAGAGGGTAATATAATTAGTATTACACAACATGATTACTATGGAATTTTTGCAAAACAACACATATTTAGTCTCTACTGAATTGCTTCCCTTTTGAGTGGGGCTGGGAGAGAGGGAGAGATGTTGGAATTCAAAGTTTTAGAATCAAATGTTGACAATTTTTATTGCATATGATAGGGAAATAAGAACTACAGGATAGGGGTAGGGTAATTTATCTTGCCCTGCAAGAAAAGAGAGAAGATGGGGATAGGAGAGGGGTGGGGTGTGATGGAGGGGAGGGTACATTGAAGGAAGGAGTAATCAGAATGCAAGGTATTAGGAAGCAGAGGGAGGGGAGTGATGGGGAGAAAAACTGGTTATGTTACAAAGTGACGTAAAAGCCATTAGTATTAAAACAATAGACTGAATTAATTACTGATAATAAATCAATGACATCTTTAGTTTGGAGAAAAGAATTTCAGTCTATATTTCCTGGAGGAAGGTAACCTTGGGTAAAATTTGGCATTCATCGAAAAGTCAAGGTTTTAATGGTAAATTTGATTTTATGATTGCCGTTTAATCAGGAACTACAACATATATATATATATATATATATATATATATATATATATATATATATATACATATATATATATATATATATGTATATATATATATATATATATATATGTATATATATATATATATATATTCTATAGAGACATGTAAACCACTTAAGATTGCCTCAAAAGATGTTCCTTGGCCAAAGTGAAACTATAATCATATTTTAAACCTAGTTATAGGACCTTGCCATTTGTAGATGCTTTGAGACTATCGAGTGACTGTTTTTCTGAGTCTAACTCCAGGTACGGGAAGCAAGAAAGGTGACTGAGCCTCCAATCCATGATGCCAGTAAGCTGATGAGGTGCTTGTGTGAACTGCATAGGCGATCTCAAGGGAAGGGTGGGAGAACGGCTGTTCAGCATGGGCTGAGGTGGGATTCTCCTAACTCAATTTCCCCACAGACACCTAGCAGACTTTAAGTCTGATTGAATGCAAGTGGATAATCTAATCCTGCCCGGAGTTGACATGAAGTTGGGGAGATATTGTATCCCTTCAATGTCCTTACTATTGGTGGCAATTTCCTAGAGTCATAAGGTTTGTAAGCTTAAGACTAGATCTGTTCAATTATAGATTGTTGGTAGGGGAGCATACGAGGTTGTCTAAAATTAAGCTATTAGGCATAGGACTTTAGACCAACAACATTAAGTTAGGGTCCTTTAGTTCTTAGTAATACTGTGGAGACAGGTCAAGAGTTTGTGCTGTTAGCAACATAAATATTATCTGTATCTCAGTTGGTTAATGTTTTAAAAAAAAATTTCTTTTTTGGTCCATATTCTAAATGCTTTAAAAAGATGTATCAGCTGACCAAAAGTTTGAATTGCTTTATCTGTTATAAACTGTGTTAAAAATAAATTAAAAATAAGTAAATAGTTAAATATATAACACATGTAAGATTACAAAGGAAACCAACATTTAGTATAAAATGGACATATTTTCCTTATTCAAGTTCACAGAAACTTTTATTTACTTTTTTCAAATTCATTGATTTATTTATTTTTAATTTTCAACAATCACTTCCATAAGTTTTCAATTTTCTTCCCTTCCCTCCCTAAAAGGGCATACAATCTTATGTGAATTCTACACATATATTTTTATTAAACACAGTTTCATATTAGTCATGTTGTATAGAAGAATTAAAACAAATGAGGGAAAGCATGAGTAAAACTAAACAAAACCAAACACAACAAAATAGAAAATAGTCTGCCTCATTCTACGTTTTTACTCCATAGTTCTTTCTCTGGATGTAGAAAGCATTTTGCATCATAAGATCTTTGAAAATGTTTAAGTCCTTTCCTTATTCTACAGTCCTCACACCCTCACAGATCTTTTTAAATCTATCCATTGATACTTTAAGAATCTCTGGCTTACACTTTTGGGAGCCAAGATAGTGGAATAAACAGCAAATCACTGTAAGTCTTCCATAGTGACCTCTGAAGAAAACAGAAAATAGCACCCCAGGAAAAATCCTGGAACTGGGGAGCCAGTGGAAAGATGTGGGGGAAGCAGGCTTTTAGGCTACGAAACTTGGAGGATCAGCAAGAAAGTCCTATTTCATTTTGATAAATGGGGAGCACATTCCAGGACAGGAAATGTCTCAGCAAGCCTCACATCAGCAAGCCAGTGTGAGATCTTCAGCCCTAGTGTGGTGGAACAGGCAAAAACCAACACCAGGAAACTACGTGTGCCTTAGCATAGGCAGGGGAACCAGTAAACTTTAGCAGAGAGAAACACTAAATGTTTCAGTGAAACCCTGGACAGGCAGTTGTCCTCCAGCAACCAGGCCTCCACATACTTCAGTGTAGTTCCAGGAAAATACAGAAAAAGTCTACCTGGCCTCAGCACATGCCAGACACCACTACAAGGACCTCAGTTCAGCATCAAGTAAGCTTTCAGACCCCTACAGTTTCCCAAGTGCCAGTACCTGAGGCCTCAGCACACAAAGCCAGTGACCAGGCTCCTGATCTTCACCACAAGAAGCTTGAGAAAGTGACTTCTGTCCTCCAGCAGGAGAGACTAACTTTAAAAGCCAGAGAATAGATAAGCAACATGAACAAAAATAAAAATGAAGACTGACCATAGATAGTTTTTATGGGGAAAAGGAAAATCAAAACCTAAACTCAGAAGAGAAAAATATTGTCAATATACCTAAATCCAAAAAGTGAAACGACAATATGAATTGGTTTCTAGCCCAAAAATCCTTGAGAGATTTCAAGAAAAAAATTAAAATAAGAGAGGTAGAAGACAAATGGGGAAATAAACAAAAGATATTCAAGAGAAAGTCAACAGCTTGGAGAAGTAAGGGTACAAATTAACTGAATAAAATAATTCCTTAAAAAACAAAATTGACTGAATGAAAAAGGAGGTACAAAAACGCACTGATGACAACTTTTTTAAAAATAGAAATGGTTAAATGAAAAAGGAGATAGAAAAGCTAACTGAAGAAAATAACTGCTTTAAAATGAAAATTCGACAAGTGGAAGGTTATGATTACATGAAACATCAAGAATACGTCACACAAACTCAAAAGAATTAAAAAATAGAAGAAAATGTAAAATGTCTCATTGGGAAAGCAACTGACCAGGAAAATGGATGCAGGATAGACTGCTTAAGAATTATTCATTTACCTGAAAGATCTGATTGGAAAAGACCCTAGACATCATCTTTTACAAAATTATTGGATTTGGCCCTGGAGTCCCAGAAACATAGGTTTTAATAGCTATTGATTGTTTTATTTTTTTCAAATTTTTTTTTGTTTTTAATATTCTACAATCACTACTATAAAACTTAGAAGTTTTCCCCCACTTACTCCCCACCACCTTCCTCCCTCCCCAAGATGGCATAAAATTCTATATAGGATCTACACATACACTGCTATTGAATACATTTTCACCATAGTCATACTGTGTAGATGAACTAAAATGAAGGGAAGAAATCATATAACAAATCAAAACATAATACACACACACACACACACACACACACACATAATCCGCTACATTCTGAGATTGAATTCCATAGATCTTTCTTTGAGTGTGGAAGGCATTTTGCCTTATAAGACGATTGGAATTTTTTTTTTTTAATGTCCTTGCATTGCTATGAAGATCCAAGTCTACCAGAAAAATCTCTCACACACTGTGGTTGTTACTGTGCACAAAGTTCTCCTGGTTCTGCTCCTTTCACTCCGCATCAGATCATATAAGTCCTTCTAGGCCTCTCTGAAGTCTTCTTCTTCATCATGTCTTATGGTGCAATAGTGCTTCATTACATTCACATACCATAATTTATTCAGCCATTCCCCAGTTGATGGGCATCCCATTGATTTCCAGTTTTTGGCAACTACAAAGAGTGCTACTATAAATATTTTTGTACATGTGGGACTCTTTCCCATTTTTATAATCTCTTGGGGATACAGTCCTCGCAGCAGTATTGCTAGGTCAAAGGGGATGCACATTTTTATAGACCTTTGGGCATAGCTCCAAATTGCTTTCCAGAATGATTGGATCACCTCACAGTTCCACCAACAATGAATTAGTGTTCCAACTCTCCCACAACCTCTCCAACATTTATAATCATTCTGTTCTGTAATGTGTGCCAATCTGATAGGTGTGATGTGCTACCTCAGAGTTGTTTTGATTTGCATTTCTCTAATCAAAATTGACCTAGAGAATTTTTTCATATGATTATAGATATCTTCAATTTCTCCCTCTGAAAATTGCCTGTTCATATCCTTTAACCATTTATCAAATGGGGAATGACTTGTATTGTTGTATATTTGACTCAGTTCTCTATATGTTCTAGAAATGAGGCCTTTATCCCCGAGATTAGCTGTAAACATTCTTTCCCAATTTACTACATCCCTCCAAATTTTGCTTGCATTGAGTTTGGTTGTGCAAAACCTTTTCGGTTTAGTGTAATCAAAATTATCCATCTTGCATTTCATAACGCTTTCTATCTCTTCTTTAGTCAACAATTCTTGACTTCTCCATAAATCTGATAAATGCACTATTCCTTGCTCTGCCAGTTTGTCCATGGCATCAATCTTTATACCTAGATAGTATACCCATTTAGACTTTACTCTTGTGTACAGTGTCAGGCATGGATCTATGCCTAGCTTCTGCCACACTGTTATCCAATTTTCCCAGCAATTTTTGTCAAAAAGTGAGTTCTTAATCCAGAAGCTGGGATCCTTGGGTTTATCAAACAGGAGTTTGCTATGGTCCTTGCTACTGTGTCTTGAGTACCTAGTTTATTCCACTTGTCTACCCCTCTGTTTCTTAGCCAGTACCAAGTGATTTTGATAATTGCTGCTTTATAATACAATTTGAGATCTGGCAGTGCTAGGTCACCTTCTCTAGTATTTCTTTTCATTAGTCCCTTTGATATTCTTGATCTTCTGTTCTTCCAGATGAATTTTGATATTATTTTATCCAACTGTAGAAAATAATTATCTGATAATTTAATTGGTATGGCACTAAATAAGTAAATTAATTTAAGTACAATTGTAACTTTTATTATATTAGCTCGGTCTACCCAAGAGCAACTGATGTTTTCCCACTTACTTAGATATGACTTTATTTGTGCAAAAAGTGTCTTGTAATTATGTTCATACAGTCCCTGGGTTTCTTTTGGCAGGTAAACCCCCAAGTATTTTATAGTGTCTACCCTACTTTTAAATGGGATTTCTCTTTCTATCTCTTGCTGTTGGACTTTGTTACTAATATATAAGAATGCAGAATATTTGTGCGGGTTTATTTATAACTTGCAACTTTGCCAAAGTTGTTTATTATTTAAAGTAGTTTTTTACTTGAATCTCTGGGATTCTCTAATTATATCATCATATCATCTGCAAAGAGTGATAACTTAGTTTCTTCTTTGCCTATTCTTATTCTTCAATTCCTTTATCTTTTCTAATTGCTATGGCTAACAATTCTAGTACCATATTGATAATAGTAGTGATAATGGACATCCTTATTTCACCCCTGATCTTATTGGAAATGCGTCTAGCTTACCTCTACTACATATAATGCTTGCTGAAGGTTTTAGGTAGATACTGCTTATTGTTTTATGGAAAGATCCCTTTATTCCTATGTTCTCCAGTGTTTTTAATGGGAATGGGTGTTGCATTTTTTCGAAAGCTTTTTCTGCATCTATTGAGATAATCATGTGGTTTTTGTCAGTTTTGTTGTTGATATAATTGATAATGCTAATAATTTTCCTAATATTGAATCAGCCCTGCAATCCTGGTATGAATCCTACCTGATCATAATGTATTATTCTAGTGATAAGATGCTATATCCATTTTGATAAAATTTTATTTAAAATTTTTGCATCTGTATTCATTAGAGAAATTGGTCTAAAATTTTCTTTCTCTGTTTTGTCTCTTCCTGGTTTAGGTATCAAAACCAGATTTGTATCATAGAAAGAATTTTGGAGGACTTCTTCTTTCTCAATTTTCAAAAATAGTCTATATAGTATTGGAATTAACTGTTCTTTACATGCTTGATAGAATTCACTTGCAAATCTATCTGGCCCTGGAGATTTTTTCCTAGAGAGTTCATTGATTTCTTGTTTAATTTCTTTTTCTGAGATGGGGTTGTTTAAGTATTCAACTTCCTCTTCTGTTAATCTGGGCAATTTGCATTTTTTTAAAATGCTCATCCATCTCATTTAGATTACCGAATTTATGGGTATAAAGTTGGACAAAGTAATTTCTAATTATTGTTTTAATTTCCTCCACATTGGAGGTGAGTTTACCCTTTTCCTTTCTGATATAAGCAATTTGATTTTCTTCTTTCTTTTTTTAATCAAATTGACGAAAGGTTTATCAATTTTTTTAATTTTTTCATAACACCAACTCTTGGTTTTATTTATTAATTCAATAGTTTTCTTAATTTCAGTTTTATTAATCTCTCCTTTGGTTTTCAGTATTTCTAATTTGGTATTTACTTGGAGATTTTCAATTTGTTCTTTTTCCAGCTTTTTCAGCTCCATGCCTAAGTCATTGATCTCCTCTTTCTCTATTTAATTTATGTAGGCATTCAAAGTTATAAAACTGCTTTTGCAGTATCCCATAAGATTTGGTAGGTTGTCTCATTTTTTCATTTTCTTGAATGAAGTTGTTGATTCTGTGATTTTTTCTTTAACCCACTCCTTCTTTAGGATTAGATTATTTAGTTTCCAATTGATTTTTGGTTTATCTTCCCATGGCCTTTTATTACATATACTTTTTAATTGCATTATAATCTGACAAGGATGCACTGATTACCTCTGCCTTTCTGCACTGCATTGTGAGGTTTGTATGTCCTACTACATGGTCAACTTTTGCATATGTGCCATGTGCTGCTGAGAAAAAGATATATTCCTTTCTATTCCCATTCAGTTTTCTCCAGACATCTATCATATCTACCTTATCCAGAGTTTTATTTACCTCCTTAACATTTTTCTTATTTATTTTGAGGTTATATTTATCAAGTTCAGAGAGGGGGAGTTTGAGGTCCTCCACTAGTATAGTTTTGCTGTCAATTTCTTCCTTCAACTCCTCCAACCTCTCCTCTAAGAATTTAGATGCTATACCACTTGGAGCATACATGTTTAGTAATAATGTTGCTTCATTCTCTATGGTGCCTTTTAGCAAGATATAGTTTCCTTCTTTATCTCTTTTGATTAGATATATTTCTGCTTTTGCTTTGTCTGAGATTAGGATTTCTACTCCTGCTTTTCTTACATCAGCTGAAGCACAATATATTCTGCTCCAATCTGTTATTTATCCTGTGTGTATCCCCCCCATTTCAAACTTGTTTCTTGTAAGCAACATATTGTTGGATTATGCCTTTTAATCCTTTCTGCTGTCCATCTCTGTTTTATGGGTGAGTTCATTCCATTCATATTCACAGTTATGATTACAACCTCTGCATTTCCCTCTATCCTTTTTCCCGCCATTTGTGCTTTTAGTTCTCCTCTCTCCCTTCCCCTCTTCAGTAGTTTTCACTTTTCACCACCACCTTCTACATCCTTCCCTTCTTTCTTTTAGCTCCCCTCCATTTTGCTCCCCTTTACCCTTACTTCTTCTTCCCTCCCTTTTAGCTTCCCTCCCCTTTCTTTGCCCTTCCCCTACTACTTCCTAAAGAGCTGGTTAGGATTATATTCTTAAGTTTTTTGCTCTGTCCTTGAACCAAATCAAATGAGAGTACTTCTCAAACAATGCTCATCTCCCTCCCCTCTTTCTTTTTACTATAATTTTGTGCTTCTTCCTGTGATGTAATTTACCATTTTCTGCTTCCTCCTTTTCACACCTCCTGTTACATTCCCTTCACATACTTAAATCATATTTTTAACATGACATCATTTACTTTATACCCATTCCCTCTATGTATTTCCCTTTTATATTTCATAATAGATGCACAATTCTCAAGATTAACATGTGTCGTCTTCCCTTATAGGGAGGTAAACAGTTTGCCCAAATTGAGTAACAAGCTTCTGCCCGTCCTTTTACCTTTTTATACCTCTCTTGAGACCTGAGTTTGAAGATCGAATTGTCTAAAATGTCTGTCGTTTATGTCAAGAACGTCTGGAAATTCCTTACTTCGCTGAGTGACCAACTCTTTTCCCAGAAAATGTTATGCTGAACTTTGCTGGGTCTTTTGCTTGATCCTTGGTTGTAGTCCCAACTCCTTTGCCTTACAGAATATTGGATTCTAATTCCTTTGATCCTTTAATGTAGAACCTTCAAGGTCCTGTGTGATCCTGATTGTAGCTCCTCGATATTTGATTGGTTTCTTTCTGGCTGCCTGTAGTATTTTCTCCTCCACTTGATAGTTCTGGAATTTGGCTACAATATTTCTTGGGATTTTGAGTTTCAAATCCCTTTCAGGAGGTGAATGGTGAATTCTTTCCATGACTATTTTGCCCTCTGGATCTAGCACTTCTGGGCAGTTTTCCTTGATGGTTTCCTGGAAGATATTGTCCAAACTTTTTTTTCACTGTGGCTTTCTCGCAGGCCAATAATTCTCAAATTTTCTCTCTTGGGTCTATTATCCAGGTCAGTTGTTTTTCCAATTAGATATTTTACATTTTCTTCTATCTTTTTATCTTTTAGATTTTGTTTGACTGATTCTTGCTGTCTCCTAGAGTCATTAGATTTTACTTGCCCAATTCTAATCTTTATCAAATTATTTTCTTCAGTTAACTTTTGCATCTCCTTTTCCATCTGTCCAATTTTCCTTTTAAGGAGTTATTTTCTCCAGTTAATTTTTGTACTTTCTTTTCCATTTGTTCAATTTTCCTTTTCAAAGAGATGTTCTCATCAGTGAATTCGTTTTTTATACTTTCAAAATCATTGGCCAGTTTTTCTTCTATTTCTTTCTTCAGCAGTTCCGGGAGAGATGTTTGTGCATGTGAGCAGTTCATAGCTCCTTCTGAAATTTCAGATGGAAATACAGTCTCACTACTGACCTCTTTGGTATTTGTGTTTTAGGCCTTATTCTCATCGAACGATTCTACATTTTTTTACCCTTTTTTTGCTTTTTCTTATTCGTAATGGAGATTGTGTGTTGTGGCTTTCAGAAGCTGCAGAACTTGGTTTTGAGATGACTTGTGTGAAAAATCTAGGAACAAGGGTCTTTTTATCTTTTTGTTTTGTGTTTCCCCCACTCTGCCCTGGGCTTAACTTGTTAAGTGTGGGGGAGGGGTGGTCTGGTTAGGGAAGATCTCCTCAGCTGAACTGAAGCAAAGGCAAGCTCAGGGGATGGTGATTCCAGCTGCCCTATTGTCTTCCTGTTTCCCTTGGAGTGTTGAGGAACACCTATATCCTAGTGTGAGTTTCCACCTCTCCTGAGTCTCCTCTCCTGGTGCTGAGGCTTGCCTGGGTCCTAGAGTGAGTTGCCACTGCCCTGGATCCTCTGTCTTTCCGGTTTGTCTCTGCCACAGTAGGAGGAATCCCCCTTAGTTATTTTCCTAGCCTCAGGTGTTATAAGACTATTTGCCCCCTCTGCTGTTCCTGCTGATCCAGGGTTTTTCTGGGGAAATATTTTATAGTTCTTTCACGGTCATCAAGGGGGGAGGAGAGAGCATTTACTGATCACTCTGCCATCTTCACAGACCTTTAATCTGCAGGCTGGAAGTCTCAGGAACTGATATCTCGTGCTCAGTGACTGTCACTCACTTGGCTCTGCTGGTCTCTCACCCTGGGCTGCAACTCCCAACTCTGCCAGTTCCACCTGCTGCTGTCTCAGGCTTCTTGGGGCCCTCCTGTTCTGCTCTTTAATAGCTATTGAAAGAATTTACTGATCAGAAGGGGGGCGGAGCCAAGATGGCGGAGTGAAAGCAACGACTCACCTAAGCTCCTGGAAAAACTCCTCTGGATATATCTGGGGGGAGAGTCTGACCAGACTTTGGAGGTGTAAAATCCAGTGGGTGACGGACTTTGACGGATTCGGAGCCCAGGCTGGACCGGAGGGTCCACGGGAGGGATCTGTTCCGCGGGGGTAAGACCCTGGCGCACAGCGCAGCGCGGTCAGCGCGGCAGGGCGGAGGGGACCAGAGAAGCCTGAGAGTGGCGGGCGAGACCAGCAGAGCAGGAGATAAGCCAGGCCGAGCTGGTGAGAGCCGCTGAGTGCCAGACATCAGCGCAGCAGTCCTTGAAATCTTCAGCCTGAAGACGGACTTCGGTGGGTCACTACTTGAACTTCCAGGAACTGGGATGGCAGAGTGATCAGTAAGTGCTCTCTCCTCCCCCCTGATGACCCTGAGGGAACCATAAAATTCTTCCCCAGATTAATCCTGGATCAGCGGGAACAGCAGAAGGGGGCGGGTAGTCTCATAACACCAGAGGCTGGAAAAGTGGCAAAGGGGGATTCTTCCTACTGTGGTGGAGGCGATCTGGAGGGACAGAGGACCCAGGGCAGAGAAAATTCGCACTGAGACCCAGGCAAGCCTCAGAGCCGGGAGACGAGCCCAAGGAGGGGCGGGAACACGCGTTAGCTTCTAGGCGTGCCCCAGCCCTCCAGGGGAAAAGGGAAGACAATAGGGAAGCTGGGATTACCATCCCCTGACCTTGCCTTTGCCTCAAGTCAGCTGAGGAGATAGCCTGAGACCAGACCACACCTCCCACACACCTAACAAGCTAACCCCAGGGTTGATCAGGGAAACAAAAAACAAAAGCCTGCTTTTAGCCTAGACACACATCAGCTCAACTTAAAGATCTGTACCTTCTGACTGAAAGACCCAAAAGCTACAAGACTCAGCCAACATCATGAATCGGAAAAAGCAGACGAAAAGTGAAAAAACCATAGAATCTTTCTATGGGGATAAGGACCAAAACACAAACACCAAAGAGGTTAGAGCTGAGACTGTACTTCCATCTGAAACCTCAGATGGGACTATGAATTTCTCGCAAGCACAACTAGATTACCTGGAACGTCTGAAGAAGGATATAAAAGAAAAACTGGCCAATGATTTTAAAACTATAAAAAAAGAATTCACTGATGAGAACATCACCATGAAAAAGAAAATTGAAGAAATGGAAAAGAAAGTTCAAAAATTAACTGGAGGGAATAATTCCCTAAAAGGAAGAGCTAATCAAATGGAAAAGGAAACCCAAAACCTAATTGGGAAAATTGATCAGATGGAAAAGGAAACCCAAAACCTAACTGGGAAAACTGGTCGATTGGAAAAAGAAGTACAAAAATTAAATGGAGAAAATAGCTCCTTAAAGGGAAATATTGGTCAGATGGAAAAGGAGATGGAAAAGCTAACTGAAGAAAACACTACGATGAAGATTAGAATTGGGCAAGTAGAAACTAATGACTCAATGAGGCAACAAGAATCAGTCAAACAAAATCTAAAGAATGAAAAGATAGAAGAAAATGTAAAATATTTAATTGGAAAAACAACTGACCTGGAAAACAGATCCAGGAGAGAAAATCTAAGAATTATTGGCCTGCCAGAAACCCATGATGAAGAAAAGAGTCTGGACAATATCTTCCAGGAAATCATCAAGGAAAACTGTCCAGAAGTACTAGACTCAGAGGGCAAAATAGTCATCGAAAGAATCCACCGTTCCCCTCCCGAAAGGGATCCCAAACTCAAAACCCCAAGAAATGTAGTTGCCAAATTCCAGAGCTATCAAGTGAAGGAGAAAATACTACAAGCAGCCAGAAAGAAACAATTCAAATATCAAGGACACACAGTCAGGATCACACAGGACCTTTCAGCTTCTACATTAAAAGATCGAAAGAATTGGAACCCAATATTCCGTAAGGCAAAAGAGTTGGGACTTCAACCAAGGATCAACTACCCAGCAAAGTTCAGCATAACATTTCAGGCAAGGAGAAAGTCATTCAACGAAATAAGGGATTTCCAGAGCTTCCTGACCAAAACACCAGAACTCAATAGACAATTTGATCTTCAAATGCAGGTCTCCAGAGAATCATAAAAAGGTAAACAGAGGGGAAAAAACAAAAACAAAAACTTGCTACTCAATTAGGGCAAACTGTTTACCTCCCTATAAGGGAAGATGATACCTGTTAATCTTGAGAACTGTGCAGCTATTATGATAAAAGGGATATATGTAGAGAGAACGGGCATAAAGTAAATGATGTCATGTCAAAAATATGATTTAAGTATGAGAAGGGAATGTAATAGGAGGTGTGGAAAGGGTGAAGCAGAAAATGGCAAATTATATCACAGGAAGAAGTACAAAACTATAGTAGAGGGAAGGAGGGGAGGGAGATGAGCATTGTTTGAGAGGTACTCTCATCTGATTTGTTCAAAGGAGGGAACAATAATCTTAAGTAGATAAGCCTAACTAGCTCTATAGGTAGTAGTAGGGGAAGGGGGAAGAAAGGGGAGGGTGGCTAAAAGGGAGGAAAGAAGCAATAAGAGTAAAGGGGAGTAAAAGGGAGGGGGGTCAAAAGAAGGAGGGGAAGGCTGCAGGAGGAGGGGGAAAAAGTGAATACTATTGAGGAGGGGAAGGGAGACGGGAGAGCTAAAAGCACAAATGGTGGGAAAGAGGTTGGAGGGAAATACACAGATTGTAATCATAACTGTGAATGTGAATGGAATGAACTCTCCCATAAAACGGAGATGGATAGCAGAATGGATTAAAAGCCATAATCCCACAATATGCTGCTTACAAGAAACACATTTGAAACGGGGGGATACACATAGGATAAAGGTCAAAGGATGGAGTAGAATATATTGTGCTTCAGCTCATGTAAGAAAGGCAGGAGTAGCAATCCTAATCTCAGACAAAGCAAAAGCAGAAATAGATCTAATCAAAAGGGATAAGGATGGAAACTATATCCTGCTAAAAGGCACCTTAGACAATGAAGTAATATCATTACTAAACATGTATGCTCCAAGTGGTATAGCATCCAGATTCTTAGAGGAGAGGTTGGGGGAGTTGAAGGAAGAAATTGATAGCAAAACTATACTATTGGGGGACCTCAACCTCCCCCTCTCTGAACTCGATAAATCCAACCTCAAAATAAACAAGAAAGAGGTTAAGGAGGTAAATAAAACTCTGGATAAGGTAGATATGATAGATCTTTGGAGAAAATTAAATGGGAATAGAAAGGAATATACTTTTTTCTCAGCGGTACATGGAACATTTACAAAAATTGACCATGTACTAGGACATAAAAATCTCACAATCCAGTGCAGAAAGGTAGAGATAATCAATGCATCCTTTTCAGATCATAATGCATTAAAAATTACATGTAATAAAAGGCCATGGAAAGAGAAACCAAAAATCAATTGGAAACTAAATAATCTAATTCTAAAGAAGGGTTAGGTTAAAGAAGAAATCATAGAAACAATCAACAATTTCATTCGAGAGAATGACAATAGTGAGACAACATACCAAAACTTATGGGATACTGCAAAAGCAGTTATTAGGGGAAGTTTTATATCTCTGAATGCTTACATAAATAAAATAGAGAAAGAGGAGATCAATGACTTAGGCTTGCAGCTGAAAAAGCTAGAAAAAGAACAAAATGAAAATCCCCAAGTAAATACCAAATTAGAAATACTGAAAACCAAAGGAGAGATTAATAAAATTGAAATTAAGAAAACTATTGAATTAATAAATAAAACCAATAGTTGGTTTTAAGAAAAAACTAATAAAATTGATAAACCTTTGGTCAATCTGATTAAAAAAAAGAAAGAAGAAAACCAAATTACTAATATTAAAAATGAAAGGGGTGAACTCACCTCCAATGAGGAGGAAATTAAAACAATAATTAGAAACTACTTTGCCCAACTTTATGCCCACAAATTCGATAATCTAAATGAGATGGATGAATATTTTAAAAAATACAAATTGCCCAGATTAACAGAAGAGGAAGTTGATTACTTAAACAACCCCATCTCAGAAAAAGAAATTGAACAAGCCATCAATGAACTCCCTAGGAAAAAATCTCCAGGGCCAGATGGATTCACAAGTGAATTCTATCGAACATTTAAAGAACAGTTAATTCCAATACTACATACATTATTCTTGAAAATTGGGGAAGAAGGAGTCCTCCCAAATTCTTTCTATGATACAAATATGGTTTTGATACCCAAACCAGGAAGAGACAAAACAGAGAAAGAAAATTATAGACCAATTTCCCTAATGAATATAGATGCAAAAATTTTAAATAAGATTCTAGCAAAACGAATACAGCATCTTATCACGAGATTAATACATTATGATCAGGTATGATTCATACCAGGACTACAGGGCTGGTTCAATATTAGGAAAACTATTAGCATTATCGATCACATCAACAACAAAGCTAACAAAAACCACATGATTATCTCAATAGATGCAGAAAAAGCTTTTGACAAAATACAACATCCATTCCTACTAAAAACATTGGAGAATGTAGGAATAAAGGGAACTTTCCATAAAATAATAAGCAGTATCTATCTAAAACCTTCAGCAAGCATTATATGCAATGGGGATAAGCTAGATGCATTCCCAATAAGATCAGGGGTGAAACAAGGTTGTC
The DNA here is from genome assembly GCF_028372415.1 of Notamacropus eugenii. Taxonomy (NCBI): domain Eukaryota; kingdom Metazoa; phylum Chordata; class Mammalia; order Diprotodontia; family Macropodidae; genus Notamacropus; species Notamacropus eugenii. The sequence continues at coordinate 119,722,883 of NC_092872.1, read as the reverse complement.
CATTATCACCACTATTATTTAATATGGTACTAGAAATATTAGCTGTAGCAATTAGACAAGATAAAGATATCCAAGGAATTAAAATAGCCAAAGAAGAAACTAACTTACCACTCTTTGCAGATGATATGATGATTTACCTAGAGAATCCCAGAGATTCAAGTAAAAAATTACTAGAATTAATAAACAACTTTGGCAAAGTTGCAGGGTACAAAATAAACCCACACAAATCTTCTGCATTCCTATATATTAGCAACAAAGTCCAACAGCAAGAGATAGAAAGAGAAATCCCATTTAAAGCTAGGGTAGACAGTATAAAATACTTAGGAGTCTACCTGCCAAAACAAACCCAGGGATTATATGAACACAATTACAAGACACTTTTTGCACAAATAAAGTCAGATTTGAGTAAGTGGAAAAACATTAGTTGCTCATGGGTAGGCCGGGCTAATATAATAAAAATTACAATTCTACCCAAATTAATATACTTATTTAGTGCCATACCAATTAAACTATCAGACAATTACTTTCTAGAGCTGGACAAAATAATATCAAAATTCATTTGGAAAAACAAAAGGTCCAGAATATCAAAGAGACTAATGAAAAGAAATGCTTCGGAAGGTGGCCTAGCACTACCAGACCTCAAACTGTACTATAAAGCAGCAATTATCAAAACCACTTGGTATTGGCTAAGAAACAGAGAGGTAGACAAGTGGAATAGACTTGGCACTCAAGACACAGTAGGCAAGGAATATAGCAACCTCCTGTTTGATAAACCCAAGGACCCCAGCTTCTGGGATAAGAACTCACTATTTGACAAAAATTGCTGGGAAAACTGGATAGCCGTGTGGCAGAAATTAGGCATAGACCCATACCTGACACCGTACACAAGAATAAAATCCAAATGGGTACCTGATTTAGGTATAAAGATTGATACCATGAATAAACTGGAGAAGCAAGGAATAGTGTATTTATCAGATTTATGTAGAAGGGAAGAATTTTTTACTAAAGAAGAGATAGAAAGCATTATGAAATGCAAAATGGATAACTTTGATTACATTAAACTGAGAAGTTTTTGCACACCCAAACCCAATGCAACCAAAATCCGGAGGGATGTAGTAAATTGGGAAAGAATTTTTACAGCTAAGCTCGGGGATAAAGGCCTCATTTCTATAATATATAGAGAACTGATCCAAATGTACAATCATACAAGTCATTCCCCAATTGATAAATGGTCAAAGGATATGAACAGGCAATTTTCAGAAGAAGAAATTAAAGCTACCTATAATCATATGAAAAAATGCTCTAAATCACTATTGGTTAGAGAAATGCAAATCAAAACAACTCTGAGGTACCACATCACACCTATCAGATTGGCAAACATGACAGAACAAGAAAATGATAAATGCTGGAGAGGATGTGGGAAAGTTGGAACACTAATTCATTGTTGGTGGAGCTGCGAGCGCATCCAACCATTCTGGAGAGCAATCTGGAACTATGCCCAAAGGGCTACAAAAATGTGCATACCCTTTGACCCAGCAATATCGCTACTAGGACTATATCCCCAAGAGATCATAAAAATGGGAAAGGGTCCCACATGTACAAAAATATTTATAGCAGCACTCTATGTAGTTGCCAAAAACTGGAAGTCAAGGGGATGTCCATCAATTGGGGAATGGCTGAATAAATTATGGTATATGAATGTAATGGAGTACTATTGTGCCATAAGAAATGATGAACAAGAAGACTTCAGAGAGGCCTGGAAGGACTTATATGACCTGATGCTGAGTGAAAGGAGCAGAACCAGGAGAACTTTGTGCACAGCAACAACCACAGTGTGTGAGAGTTTTTTCTGGTAGACTTAGATCTTTGTAATAACACAAGAACTTCTTACCAAAAAAAAAATCCCAATGGAGGATCTCAAGGCAAAATGCCTGCCACACTCAGAGAGAGAAATATGGAAGTCACTCACATATTGTAGCAGATCATGTTTGTGTATGTGTATGTGTTTGTGTATCATGTTCTGATTTGTTATACAATTTCTTTCATTTATCTTAGTCTGACTACATAGCATGACTATAGTGAAAATATACTCAATAGGAAAGTATATGTAGAATCTATACAGAATTGTATGCAGTCGTGGGGAGGGAGGGGGGGTGTGGGGGGTAGGTGGGGGGGATAAAATCACAATTGTGTGGCAGTGACTATTAAACATTACAAAATAAAAAAAAAAAAAGAATTTACTGATCAGTTCCAGAAAGAGATCCCAAACTGAGAATGCCAAGGAATATGATAGCCAAATTCCTGAATTTTTATAAGAAAATATTGTTAAGTAGCCAGAAACAAACAATTTAAATATGACACAATCGCAGTCAAGTTTACACAGGATTTAGCAGCTTCCCCCTTAAAAGATCAGAGGGCTTGGAATATGATATTCTGGAAAGCAAAAGAACTAGGATTACAACCAAGAATCGCTGACCAAGCAAAACTGAGCATAATCTTTCCGGGAAAGAGATGAACATTCAATGAAACAGGGGCCTTCTAAACCCCCTTGAAGAAAATCAAAACAGAGCTGAACAAAAAAATTGATTTTCAAAAACAACGCTCAAGAGAAGTATAAAAAGGTAAAAAGGAAAGGAGAAAAAAAAACAACACATGCTATTCAATAAGATTAAACTGCTTATATCCCTACATGGGAAGATGATACTTACAACTTTTGAGAACTGTATCTTATACATAGGCAGAAGATGTGGGCATAAGTTGACTTTGAAGTGATGATTTAAAAAAATTAACAGGTTAAAAACAGATTGTACTGAGAGAAGAGGAAAAGAGAAGGCAGAGAAGGAGTCAATTATGAAACACATTTCACACAAATAAAGTGAAATGTAAATAATTGGGAAAATATCAGTTGCTCATGGGCAACCCAAGTTAATATAATAAAAATGACAATTCTGAACCTAGCTTCTTTGATTTTAAGTGCAGTGAGACCAAATTCATATTATTTATGCTCAATTTATGGTGATTGATAGTTAAAGCCTAAGTACTTCCATTTATGGCTCTAAACAGAGCTGTAATCAATCAACCATTGTTCATTAATCAACTTTTATATACCACCAAAAAAGGCAGAAAATGAAATAGTCTTTAACCTCCAGAAGTTGACATTGTTTCCTTTCTTGGATACTGGGATTGCCTGAATTATACTCATAAAACATGCAAAGAGCAGGACTTCTTAGTTCCTATTTATAGCCAAGTCATTCTTAATGTTACTTCAGACAAGAATTTCTTTGAAAGAAGGATGCAAAGGAAGCTCTCCCTCACTCAAAACAAAGTCATGTGCAAGTCATATCATCATTTCTCTGATGGCATGGTCTTCACTGGTAATTAAGGATGAAGACACAAAGGAAGCCACAGCAGCATGACTGGGGAGGAATTTGCGGCTTGAACATCAGTGATCAATAGTATTTAGTTGTCTATGGTCTTGAACACAGAGAAGGCTTTAGAAGTGCATCATGAATTCAGCAAATAAAACCATCTTCAATAGTGCCTTCTGAATTTATCATTATTATCTGGAGGGTGGCCATGACTGAGACTGTGGAACCAGGAAGGTGACAGCTGAAGATTCTGACATTTGCATTCATTGCTTTTTTACTTTTTTCTCTTCTTTTCCCACCTTTTATCTCAGCATAATTCCTTGGTTTAATTTTTATTTTGAGTCTCCCTTGTTCATAAACTTAGACAACTCTAAATGTGTGAGTTTTGACCTTGAATTAACTTCATTCTTATCTGAGCCATACTCAATTGGACTAATAAGACAACCACAGTAGATTCATGCTATTCAGATCTCTATATTTTATTGTTATGATGGGGTTATTACTATTGGCTTCGAGTTATTTGTGAATTCTTAACATGTCTTATTTAAATTAACTGTATTGGTTTATTTGTGAATTGTTAACACATTATTTAAATTGGCTAACTGTATCTAATTCTATGTCTGTCCATTTATTTATTGCTCAGGAAATGCTTAAATATTCATGAACATCACTGTTGAGAAACCACCTGGGAAATCCATGTTCATGGTAGACATGCTGAATCATACTGTTGTACGTTCTTGACGAAATGTGTATTTGCAGTAAGAATGCCATAACAATAAAAAAAAATCTTTATCTAAAATAAAGGATCTCTGCTAAAGGAGAGGATTTCTATTGACCAAGTTAATTTGAAAAGCCACTTTAAGCTATGTGGCATAAGGGGAGAGGCAGAATTTGCAATTTTAAATAATAATACTTTTGGCTTCTGTCTATGTTTTTTATGTATTAATGAATGAAATAAATTTTTAAAATGCTTACTATATGTAAAATAAACTATATGCAAATATGCAAGTTGTTAGTGCTTGCCATTAATGATCTGAATTCTCATAGAAGGATGACAAAGTTGGCTAGGTTGGTTTATTATAGTTTGGGAAGTTACAGGATAATGAGAGGAGTAGTTTAACACAATATTTCTAAGAACAATGTAGGCATTAGTGTGGCTGTAATTCCAGAAGTAGCACCTTTAATGAGACACAACTTGTTTTTGTAGCTGGAGATACCAACTTAGTACTTGGGAAACTGGCCATTTCTGTTGTGTGTTGGCTATATAATCATAGGCACATAATTTAAGGTCTCAATTTCCTAGACACCTCTCTAAGAGTTTCAGAGAAAGGGCACATCTGTATTGGTAGACACATTGGTTCCTTAGGCAGGATTTCCTTAAACTAATGAAATAAAATTTCCATTCTATCTCTATTTAGAAGCTTGCTGGCTTTGTGAATGATAAAATGATAGTCTGTGAGTAAAATTAAACATGGCTAGCTCTTGCTTCAATGTAGTGGGTCATATGTGTCTTCAACCTGAAAAATAAAGCCACAGAAAATAGTTCATAATCATTTAAGGGATAAGTCCCTTTAGACATGATATTTAGTTCTTATATTTCAGGGTAGCAAATGAGAAAATCATGGGGAATAAAATTGCTTATTATTACTGTCACTATTATATTAAAATTTTTAATTAACTTATTTGCCTTGTCAGAGTATTCTAATTAAGAATTTATAGTCTTCTTTTGCAGAGTGGTGGTAGCAAATGAAAATGATTTTTTTTTTTTTGCTATTATTTTGGCCAAGCAATGTTGGCTAAGTGACCTGGCCATGAGTCGGCTAGTCTTTTCCGATATTTTAAAACTTGTTTTGTTCTTTTTAAAAAGTAAAATCAATTACTCATATTTGATATTATGTTTCTTATTGTAGTGAAATGTGTGATATGGTCCTTTTATTTGTTTTTTTTTTCTTTAGAAGCACCATGTGGTTCAAATGTTTAATATTATAATTATAGCTGACAGAACAAATTTTAGGTGGAACATGATTTAAAGTACAAAATGTGATTTATTGAACCACAAAAAAGAAAAAGAAAAATATTGCTATATAAAGTTGAAAACTGAAGCATAGCATCTAACTTTATCCCACACCATAATATAACTATTATATTGTTAAGTACCTTGAGCATGGGCACTGTGATGTGAACAACTTTGTATTTCTCACAGTACCTAACACAGTCTATGGCACATAATTTTTCCTCATTAAATGAGGGTGGGAAGAAGAAAAGAGGAGAGAAGGAAGAGAAGAAAGGGTCTTCTTGGTTGAAGTCCCAAAGTAAAGAATAGAATGAAAAATACAAAAGGCACGCATAGCTTTAACAAAAGAAAAAGATTCAAGTTTGGGGTTTCTTAGCAGCTGTGATAATAAGAATATATCACAATGATCAATGATAAAATATAGCCATCTAATATAGTGAAGATATTAAGTATGAGAGGAAAACTTGAAAAATGTGGTGTGTGCATATTGAAATGTTGATATTTTGTTTTTAAGGAAAATGAATTCCAGTAGATCAATTTTTTTTTGAGGGGATGAGAGATTTGGAGAATCATCTTATTTACATTCAAGAGGTGTTTAAAATTAAACATGTAGTAAGTTCCTAACTGTTAAGTCATTGCATTTTTTAAAGAAAAGACTTATCACATTCATGGCAAGTCTTACTGTTTGACTAAAGTATTGCCCACAAAGTGAATTGGCCTTAATCATAGCCAGAATAGGTTAGCAATCTATGAGGAGAACCTAATAAGGAAAATCTCCCCCCTCATGCCAGATCTATGCCAAGGAGCCTGAACTTCTTCAATTAAACTCCGCTTACTACTTGAAGTTCTATCTACAAGAGATTAATGTGAGTCATTATACCGTCCTTTCTAAAAATGTGAATATTCCTGAATGGCCATACCTTTCTATATGCCTCAGTAGGATTTGATTTTAATATATTTCATCTTTCCTTCATTTGGTTGAGATTAACTGCCATGAAGGAAGGAGGTCTTGTGTGTGTGTGTGTGTGTGTGTGTGTGTGTGTGTGTGTGTGTATGATAAAGACATATAGAAAAAGATATAAATGAAGGTGGATCATTCTACAGACTATGACAAAAGATGTGGCAGGATAAGCCCAAATGAAGAAATCATAACAGTCAAAGGGAAAAACGAAAAAACAAAAAACAAAAAGCAAAAACCTTTTCTCCTGAAGGTTATAAGAAAAGGAAATATCAGATGAAGGTAACAAGGAAATGAAGGAAATATAAGAAGAAAGGGAGGTAGAAAGGTGCCAAAGACAAAATGTGCCCACTTTAATATTCTATCTCAATCTATTCCTACAGAATAATATGCTACTCTGTTTTTTGAAGAATACATTTAATATTATTATAGAATTGCTAGTAAATTGTCTGCAGCTACCATCAAAATGCAATCACTGTGTTTACTACAACACCTTTATCTGTATTTGCAGTTTTAAAAAAAGTCTAGGAAAAAAAGAAAAGGAAAATTCAGACAAGTGTAGGTTGAGTAAAGGGCAATATAGAAATTTTAAATACTAAAATACTAATCCCCAAGCTTCCATTTTCTAGCTATATGACCAGAGGCAAGACCCTTCATTTGGGTTTTGGCTTCATTATCTATTATTATGGCGCACTTTGGATTTACTGAGCATTAAGATACTAGATTTGATGGTTTCTGGGTCCAATGATATATTTCATACTTGATTTCATGTTCTGAATATATTTTGGAACCCTATGAAGGAGAAATAGAGTATTTCAAACTACATAATAACATAGTAAAGAAGAAAATCTTATTAATGAGTATAAAAATTATTAGTTGTCCTTGAACAGCAGACACTTTTAGCTTTTTTCTCTGTTTAAAATGAATTTATTTGTTTTTAGTTTTCTACAATTACTTCCATAAATCTTAGATTTTCTTCCCCTCCATCCCTTTTTATTTCCTCCTCTTTCTCCTTCCCTCCCCAAGATGGCATGTAATCTTATATGGGTTCTACACATACATTTATATTAGATACATTTTCACCTTAGTCATGTTGCATAGAAGATATAAATAGGAGAAATCACGAAAAAAAATCAAAATAAGACAAAACACAAAACAGAAAATAGTTTGTTTCACTATGCAATCCAATTGCATAGTGGGTGTGGAAGATATTTTGCCTCAAGAGTTCACTGGGAAATTTTTAGGTCCTTGCATTACTGTGAAGGGCTAAGCCTATCAGAAAAAATTCTCACATACTGTGGTTGTTACTGTGCACAAAGTTCTCCTGATTCTGCTCCTTTCACTCAGGATCAGTTCATCCAAGTTCTTCCAGGCATCTCAGAAGTCTTCCTGTTCATCATTTCTTATAACACAGTAATATTCTGTTAAATTCATATAACTCAATTTGTTCAGCCATTCCCAAATTGATGACATTCCCTTGATTTCCAGCTCTTGGCCACCCCAAAGACAGCCACTTTGAATATTTTTCTACATGTAGGACCCTTTCTCATTTTTATGATTGCTTTGATATACAGTCCTAGAAGTGATATTGCTGGGTCAAAGGGTATGCACATTTTTATAGCCCTTTGGGCATTGCTCCAAATTGCTCTGCAGAATGGTTGAATCAACTCAGAGCCCCACCATAAATGAATTAGTGTTCCAACTCTCCCATATCTTCTCCAAAATTTATCATCATTCTGTTTTGTCATGTTAGCCAATCTGATATGTGTGATGTGATACCTCAGAGTTCTTTTGATTTGCACATCTCTAATCAATAATGATTTAGAACATTTTTTTCATGTGACTATAGACAGCTTTAATTTCTTTCTCTGAAAATTGCTTCTTCATATCCTTTGACAATTTATCAATTGGGGAATGACTTTTATTCTTGTACATTTGAGCCAGTTCTCTATATATTTTAGAAATGAGACATTTATCTACTTGCAAAAATTCTTTCCCAGTTTTCTGCTTCCCTCCTTATCTCGGTTTCATTGAGTTGGCTTATGCAAACGTTAGTTTTAGGAATAAAAACAATAAAATTGATAAAGCTTTGGTCAATTTGATTCAAAAAAAAGAAAGAACAAATCAAATCAACAATATAAAAAATGAAAAGTGTGAACTAACATCCAACAAGGAGGAAATTAAAGCAATAATTAGAAATTACTTTGCCCAACAGGATGCCCACAAATTTGACAATGTACGTGAGATGGATGAATATTTCAAAAATATGTAAACTGTCCAAATTGACCAAAGGGGAAACTGAATACTTATATAACCCCACAACAGAAAATAATAAGCCACCAATGAATTCCCTAGTAAAAAATCTCCAGGGCCAGATGGATTCAAAAGTGAATTCTATCAAATATTTAAAGGAGTTAATTCCAACACTATATAGAGCATTTGGGAAAAATGGGGAAGAAGGAGTCCTACCAAATTCTTTTCATGATGAAAATACGATTCTGATACCTAAAACAGGAAGAACCAAAACAGAAAAAGAAAATTATAGATCAATCTCTCTAATGATTAGAGATGAAAAATTTTAAATAAGATATTAGCAAAGAAAATACAGCAATTTATCATGAGAATAATATACTATGATCAGGTAGGATTTATAAGAGGAATACAGTTCTGGTTCAATATTAGGAAAACTATCACCATTATTGATCAGATCAACAACACAACTAAAAGAAACCATATGACTATCTCAATAGATGAAGAAAAAGCTTTTGACAAAATACAACACCCATTCCTAATGAAAATACTGGAGAACATAGAAATAAATGGAGCCTTCCGCAAAATAGTAAGCAGCATCTACCTAATACAATCAGCAAACATTATATGTAATAGGGATAAGCTAGATGCATTTCCAGTAAGATTAAGGGTGAAACAAGGATGTCCATTATCACCACGGTCATTCAATATGGTACTCTAAATATTAGCTTTAGCAATACAAGAAGAAAAAGAAATTGAAGCAATTGAAATAAGCAAAGAAGAAACTAAGTGATCACTCTTTGCAGATGATATGATGATATACTTAGATAATTAAGTAAAAAAAAAACTATTGGAAAAATAAACAACTTTAGCAAAGTTGCAGATTACAAAATAAAGCCGCATAAATCATCTGCATTTCTATATATTACTATCAAAACCCAACATCAAAAAAGAGAAAGAGAAATTCCATTTAAAACTGAGGTAGGCACTATAAAACATCTGGGAGTCTCCCTGTCAAAACAAACCTAGGCAATATATGAATGCATTTACAAAACACTTTTCACACAAATAAAGTCAGATCTAAGTAAGTTGAAAAAACATCAGTTGCTTGAGGGTAGGTCAAGCTAATATAATAAAAATGACAATTCTACCTAAACTGATTTACTTATGCAGTGCCATACCAATCAAACTGCCAGATAATTATTTTCCAAAGCTAGAAAAAATAATATGAAAATTCCTCTGCAAAAGCAAAAGGCTCAGAATATTAAGGGAACTAATGAAAAGAAATGCTAGGAAAGATGACCTAGCTCTACCATATCTCAAAATGTTTTATAAAGCATCAACTATCACAGCCTCTTGGTACTGGCTAAGAAAGAGACGAGTAGAACAGTGGAATATGTTAGGTACTCAAGACACAGAAGTCAATGAATATAGGTACTCAAGACACAGCAGTCAATGAACATAGTAATCTATTGTTTGACAAACCCAGGGAACCCAGATTCTGAGATAAGAACTCACTGTTCAACAAAAATTGCTGTGAAAACTGGATAACAGTGGGGTAGAAATGAGGCATATACAAATTCCTGACAATGTACACAAGAATAAAATCCAAATGAGTGCATGATTTATGTATGAAGATTGATATGATACACACGTTAGTGGAGCAAGGAATAGAGTATTTATCAGATTTACAGAGAAGAGAAGAATTTTTCACTAAACAAGACAGAAAAGATTATGAAGTGCAAAATGTTTAATTTTAATTAAATTAAATTGAAAAGTTTTTGCATAACCAAACCCAAGGAAACCAAGTTTGGGAGGAAAGCAGAAAACTGGGAAAGAATTTTTGTGATTAGTGACTGTGATAAAGGTCTCATTTCTAAAATATATGGAGAACTGAGTCAAGTGTACAAGAATACAAGTCATTCCCCAATTGATAAATGGTCAAAGGATATGAACAGGTAGTTTTCAGAGGAAGAAATTAAAGCTATCTATAGTCATATAAAAAAAATGCTCCAAATCACTATTGATTAGAGAGATGCAAATCAAAACAGCCCTCAGATACCACATCACACCTATTAGATTGGCTAATATGACAAAGCAAGAAGATGATTAATGTTGGAGAAGATGTGGGAGACATGGAACACTAATTCATTGTTGATGGAGTGGACAGCTGATCCAACCATTCTGGAAAGCAATTTAGAACTATGCCCAAGGGACTACAAAAATATGCATACCTTTTGACCAAGAAATACTGCTTCTAGGACTGTATCCCCAAGAGATTATAAAAATTGCAAAAAGGTTCCACATGTACAACAATATTTATAACAGCTCTCTTTCTGGTGGCCAAAACCTGGAAGTCAAGGGGACGCCCATCAGTTGAGAAATGGTTGACTAAATTGTGGTATATGAATGTAATGGAATAATATTTTGCTATAAGAAATGATGAACAGGAAGTCTTTGGAGAGGCCTGGAAAGACTTATATGAACTGATGCTGAGTGAAAGGAGCAGAACCAGGAGAACTTTCTGTACAGAAACAACCACAACTTGAGAGGAATTTTTCTGGTACACCTAGTACATCATTGCCATGCAAGGACTTAAATAATTCCCAATAGTCTCTTAAGGCAAAATGCCTTCCACATCCAAAGAACCATGGAATTTGATCAAGGAATGAAGCATATCATTTTCTTTTGTATTATGCTTTGGTTTGTTTTATGATTTCTCTCATTCATTTTAATTCTTCTATGCAACATGACTAAGGTGAAAATGTGTTTAATAGGATTGTATGTGTAGAACTTATATAAAGCTGTATGTCATCTCAGGGAGGGACTGGGGAGGTAGGGGGGGAAGGAGGGAAGAAGGAAAATATCTAAGATATATGGAAGTGATTGTAGAACACTGAAAACAAATAAAATAATAATAAAAAAGAATAGAAGGTCCAGAATGTCAAGGGAGCTAATGAAAAGAAGTGCTAGGGAAGGTGACCTAGCCCTACCAGATCTGAAATTGTATTACAAAACAGCAGTCATCAAAACCACTTGATAATGGCTAAGAAATAGAGGGATGGACCAGTGGAAAAGGTTGGGTACTCAAGACACAGTAGTCAATGAATACAGCGTTTTACTATTTGATAAAGTCAATGACTCCAGCTTCCGGGATAAGAACTCAGTATTTGACAAAAACTTCTGGAAAACTGGGTAGTAGTGTGGTAGAAATTGGGCATAGACCAATGTCTGACACCATACAGAAGAATAAAGTCCAAATGGATACATGATCTAGGTGTGAAGATGGATATTATAAGCAAATTAGGGGTGCAAGAAATAGTGTATTGATTAGATTCATGGAGAATGAAGAAATTTTTGACCAAACAAGAGACAGAGAACATTATGAAGTGAAAATTGGCTTCACTATCTATATGTAAAAAAGGTTCGGATAGATGTCAGGTAAAAGTTTGTGTTATGCAATACTTTTCACCACTGGTTTTAGCCATTGCTGTCTTGAAAACCAATAGAAGAGTTAAAATATGCTCCAAAGAAAATATTGCATTACAGGTGGTGAAAGAAAAGTATATTATATCGTTTGGAAAAACTTTTCTACTTTGTCTCAGTATATCTGCCCTGGAACTGAAAGTAGGGTTTCCTCTCCACAGTTGCTACCAGCTCTGCCATGCCACCCTAGGACTGTCATCTAGAGTTTTGACCCACTCAGCTGCTAGATTCCCCCAGCGCCTGTAGTTGGAGAGCTCCAGAAGCATCCACTGTTGTTGCAGCAGTGGTTTCTGCTGACCTGAGTCTGTTCTGGGTCCTGGACCCAAGCAGGTTCCTGTCTCCACTAGATGAGAGATCTTTCCCTCTGATCTTTGCAGCTGTCTTTGGCATCTATGGGTTGAAAAGTATGGAAACCACTATAACTGCCAGTGATTCAGCACCCTTAGGTCTGCTCCAGACCGGTGTGTGCAGGCACAGCTCATGTTGGGCTGTGCTCTGCTCCGAGTTCAGTGCAATAGACCCTTCCTGTGAGCATTCAAAATTGTCTTGGCCTGAAAATGTGTTTCACCCTGTCATTCTGTGGCTTCTGCTGCTCTAGAATTGGTTTAGAGTCATTTTTACAGGTATTTTGAGGAGTTTGGGGGGATAGCTCAAGCAGGTCCCGGCTTTTACTCCCCCATCTTTGTTCCATCACCTCCCATAATGTTTGTAAAACATGATTTCTGAGGTACTTGTTAAATATTGCAGTGTCCATCTGTTTTACTTCATTCTGAATTTAAGATCAATCCATCTCCCTACTCAGATATAAATATGCTTGAAAATATGGTAAAAATATTTAAATATATTGAGTTCTCCCCGTATCTCTCCAGTGGCCTATAAATACAATCTCTCTTTCTCTCTCTCTGTCTCTGTCTCTGTCTGTCTCTGTCTCTGTCTGTCTCTGTCTCTGCCTGTCTCTCTCTCTCTCTCTCTGTCTCTCTCTGTCTGTCTGTCTGTCTGTCTCTCTCTCTCTCTCTCTCTCTCTCTGTCTGTCTTTTACAGACACACACTTACAAACAATCACATACATAGTGATTCTTCTGAGGTAGTGTTTATTTTTTCCATGTTTTACCAATTGCATAGAATCAGGAAAATCGGGAGACCATAACGAAGAACTTTGGTGTCAGGAAGAAACTGGAAATCATGAAATACTGCAAAATTTCCCAAACATGAGTCAGTCTCTTTTCTCTGTCCTACTCATTCCATCATTCCATTAACTCAATGGACTTTCACCATTCAACCATATGCCAAGATCTGGGCATGTGCCTTCTTTATTCACTTCATTATCTTATGTTTGGGTTGTTAGACTTTTCCAATCCCTCCTGCCCATCCTCAACTGTTATTTTCCTTTATTACTAACCACTTTGTATTCAACTGTTTTATTTTTTACATTCATTTTTCATGTATTATATATGTATACGTGTGTGTTTGTGTGTATATGTACCTGTTGTCTCCTCTGATTAAACATAAGTTCCTTAAGTGCAGGGAATGTTTCTTTTATTTAATATTTGTGTCATCAATATGTCTTTTCTTTTCTTCTGTCTCTACTGCTTCACTTGATGATCTTGTAGATCCCATGGATTTAAATATCATTTCTACAACAGATAAGTCTTAAATCCACCTATCCAACCCCAGTCTTCTTCTGAGCCCAAGTTTCTCACCCCCAATTCTTTTTCCTTCCTCTGCTACCTTCCCTGCTATCATAGAGGGCAAAAGCATTGTCCCAGTCCCTTAGGCCTACAATCTGGGAATCAGCATCAGCTCCAACACAGCTTTCAACACACAGCCATATAAAATCTGTTTCCAAAGCCTGTCAATTTCACTTTTATAGAATTTTTGACTATTCCTCATTATCTTCTCTGCCACCCCTATCGTACAGACAAACATCACTTCACTATTAAAATATTACACCTGCATTATTATAATAGCTTGCTTGGTGGTCTGCTTACCTAAAATCTCTCCTCATTCTGGTCCATTCTCCACTCACTCACCAAGTGAGTTTAATAAAGCATAGGTTTGTGTGTGTCATACTTACTCCCTACTCCATAAAATCTGGTGACTCCCTATTGCCTCCAGCACCAAATATAAAATATTCTCTTGGTATATAAAGACCTTAGTTTAGAACCCTCCTACCTTACTAGTCTTCTTACATCTTGCTCTTCACCAGGTTCTCTCATCCAGTGACACTGACCTCCTTACTTTTCTACAAATAAGACCTCTTGGTTCTGGGAATTTTCTCTGATTGTCTTTGATGCTATAAATACTCCCCCCCCCCCTTAGCTCTTCCTATTGACTTGCTGAACTTCCTTTAAGTCTCAATCAAAATTCCATCTTTTTCAGGAAATATTTTCTAAACCCTATTAATTCTAGGGCTTTCTATCTGTTAAAGACTTCCTATTTGTCTAGTATATACCTTGATATGTGTATGTATACAAATGTGTGCTTGTGTTCTTACATCAAGGATTACCTCAATGCCTGTACATTGACCAGTAGAGTAAAGATTTTATATATATGAAGAAATAGGCACAGGAGTGGGTAATAAATGAAGTATTTCCATCAGTATTTTGGTTTCAATGGGGGAAAATATCTGCAATTTTTCTCTGTGTGTGGAGGGGATTCTTATTAGAAATATTTGAAATCTGATCACTATACGCCTTTCAAATTATGTCACTTCTATCGAGTATTTCTCCTGCATGAATTTGTCCAGGATTACCTATTCCAATTTCATCTTCTAGTTCCTACATCAATGACAATATCAATTCATTGCAATAGGAATATGAATAAATAACATTCATGGAGGAGCCAAGATGGATGAGTAGAAGCAGGGACCTGTTCTCCCCCCAAACCCCTCCAAGAACCTGTAAAGTGACTCTAAACAAATTCTAGAGAAGTAGAAGTCACAAAATGACAGATTGAAGTAAAATTTTAGTCTAAGACAATCTAGAAGGTATATCCCAGTTGGCTCTGAGTGTAGTGCAGTTCAGTGTGGACTGTGCTGGTATGGGTGGAGATGGAGCAGACCTTAGGGGACTGAATTGCTGGGGGATGCTGTGGTATTCAGACATATCAATTGAGAGACTTCAAAGACAGCTTCAAAGGTCAGTGGGAATGGTCTCTAACCAGGCTGAGAGGGAAGTGTTATCTGGCTCCAGCTCCAGCCCCAGCCCCAGGCAGCAACAGCCACTGCTGAAGCTCAACAAGGATTTTAGAAATCAAATAAGAGAAGTAGAGGAAAATTGGTAAGAGAAATGAGAATGATGCAAGAAAATCATGAAAAATGAGTGAACATATTACTAAGGAAATGCCCCTAGAAAAAATATTTAAAAAAATAACAATCTTAAAATTAGACTAACCAAAATGGTCAAAGAGGTCCAGAAATCCAAGGCGGTGAAGAATGCTTTAAAAAGCAGAATGGGCCAAATGGAAGAGGAGATGCAAAAGCTCACTGAAGAAAATAATTCTTTCAAAATCATAATGGAACAAATTGAAGATGATAGCCTCATGATAAATCAAGAAATTATAAAATGCAACTAAATAAATGAACTAATGTAAGATGACGTGAAGTATCTTATCGACAAATCAACTGCCCAGAAAATGAATCCAGGAGAGATCATTTTAAAATTATTGGACTACCTGAAAACCATGCTCAAAAAAGAGCCTACACATTATCTTTCAAGAAATCATCAAAAAAAATTGCCCTGATATTCTAGAATCAGAGAGCAAAATAGAAATGAAAAGAATCGTCCTGATCACCTCCTGAAAGAAATCCCAAAAGGAAAACTCCTAGGAATATTGTAACTAAATGTCAGAGTTCCCCAGGTCAAGGAGAAAATATTACAAAGTAGCCAGAATAAAACAACTCAACTATTGTCAAAACACAATCGGGATAACACAAGATTTAGCAGCTTCTATATTAAGGAATCACAAAACTTTTCATATGAAATTTGAGAAGTCAAAGGAACCAGGATTAAAACCAAGAATCATCTACTCAGCAAAATTGAGTATAATCTTTCAGGGGGAGTAAATGAGACCTCAGTGAAATAGAGGACTTCTAAGCATTCTTGTTGAAAAGACCAGAACTAAATAAAAAACTTAACTTTCAAATATAAGAATCAAGAGAAGCATGAGAAGGTAAACCGGAAAGAAAACCATAAGAGACTTATTAAAGTTGAACTGTTTACATTCCTACACGTAAGATGATAATTGTTACTCATGACACCTTTCTCAGTTTTAGGATAATTAGATGGAATATTTATATATCTACAGCTTTGAAAGCTGTGGATAAGTTCACTTACCTTGGTAGTGTACTTTCCAAGGATGTACACAGTGACAATGAGGTTGATGCATGCATTGCCAGAGCTAGCTCAATGTTTGGTAGGCTCTGAAGAAAAATTTGGGAGAGAAGAGGTATGAGACTGACTACCAAAGTGAAGGTCTACAGAGGTGTTGTGCTGACTTCATTGTTGTATGCCTGTGAAACATTAATAGTTTGCCAGTGCCATGCCAAGAAATTGAGTCGCTTTCATTTGAACTGCCTTAGAAAGATTCTGAGGATCACCTGACAGGATAAGGTACCAGAAATTGAAGTCCTTGCTCCAGCTGAACTCTAAAGCATTAGAACTATGGTTCAGAGAGCACAATGCCTATGAGTTGGCCATGTTGTGTGAATGCAAAATGTAAGGTTGCCAAATAGATTTTTGTGGAGAACTCACATTGGGCAGGCAATCACATGGTGGTGAGATGAAATGATATAAGGACACCCTCAAGGTCTCCCTCAAGAACTTTTAATTTGACTGTGTGACTTGGGCAACACTGGCACAGGATTGCTCATCATGGCGTGCCCACATCAGAAAAGGTACTGTGCTCTATGAGCAAGGCAGAATTGAGCCAGCACAAAGGAAATGCAGGATGTGAAAATTTGGAGTAACCATCTCAAGTATTCACATAGACTATCTGTGCCAAATCTGTTGGTAGAGCATTCTGAGCTTATATTGGTCTGATCAGCCACAGTCAGACACACTGAAACTTCACTTTATCATGGTGATGTCATTTTGGTCCTCTTCAAGAGTGAAGGACAACAACCAACCCACCAACTGTATCTACATCCATATCTCTGTCTATATATATATATATATATATATATATATATATATATATATATATATATATATATATATATATAATCTATATCCATATTTATGTCTATACATATATATGTACACACACATGTATACCTATGTGTATATATCTATATACATATATATACATATATATGTATGTATATGTGTATCTGTATAGATAGGGAGGGTGGAACAGGATGAACTAAAGAAGAAGGGGTGATATCTAAACAGGAAAATTCAGTGTTGAGAGGAATGTAATGGGAGAAAGAGAAAGGGAGCTGTAAAATATAGAAATTCATCTTACATAAAAAGTAACAAAGAGCTTTTAAAATGGAGGGGACAAAAGGGAAGATGAAAGGGAATAAATTATATCTTTCATCGAATTTGGCTTCAGGAAGGAATAACAAACACATTCAATTGGGTATGGAAGTTTATCTTACCCTACAAGAAAGCAGAGAGGAAGGCGACAAGAGAGGGGGCATAATAGAAGGGATGGCAGATTGAGGGAAGGGGTAATTGGAAGCAAATACTTTGGGAGAGAGACAGGTCAAAGGAGAGAATAGAATAATTGGAGGGTGGGAAAGAATAGAGGGAAATACAGTTATTCTTTCACAACATGAATGTTATGGAATTGTTTTGCATAATTACACATGTATTACCTATATTGATATACACATATATTACCTATATATTCTCAAATGAGGCTGGATGTGCAGGGGATAGAGAGAGAATGTGGAACTCAAAGCTTTAAAAATGAATGTTAAAACTGTCTTTAAATTCAACTAGGAAATGAAATATATAGGCAATGGGGTATAGAAATCTAACTTGCCCTACAGGAAAATAGAAGGAACAGGGATAACAAGGAAGGAGAGATAGAAGGGAGGGCAGATTGGAGGAAAGAGTAACCAGAATACATGCTGCCCTGGGGTGGGGGAAGGGGGGATGATGGGCAGAAAATTTGAAACTCAAAATTTTGTGGAAGTGAATGCTGAAAACTTAAATTAACAAAAAAGAAGTAACATTCTGTTAGCACTGATTGTTCTCACAATAGCTGAAATAATTCAGGCCAGTTAAGACATTTCTGCTAGAAATTTCACCTTATACAATTATTTATTTTTTAAAAGGACACTTTTGCATATTTTTCACTTTGTTTTCAGGAGAAGAAAGAACACAGAATCTTATTTACGTTAGATGAATAGATTGGATATAAACTAAGAAGTTCACAAATCCATTGTTCTGTCACAAACTAATTATTAGAAAAGTCATCTTACTTTTCAAAGATATGGAAAACTGAAATTTCAGGCAATAATAAATATTCCAGACTATAGTTTTGAGCAAGACAATCTGTCGTCCTACACCCCCTGATCCAGCTATTTGGCATCCACTCCCCTTTTCAACCACTTTTCAAATGTGTATTCATTTGCCTTTTATTCTCACATCTTTCTTAATCGTAATTGATATTTTGCCATAAAAATTCATGCTTTTTTTCAGATTTTTCCTCTCAATGGTATTGTGCAGTTGACAGTTTAAGTCTTGATGAGGAAACTAAAGCTCATGGAATTTAAGTGAATTTTTTGCAGTATCAACAATCGGTAAACAGCTTAGTCAAGATTTGATTCATGGTCTCCAGATTCTAAGTTCAGTGTTCTTTTTTCCATTTTGTACTCTTCATTTGCTGATCAAATAATACCAATAGAGAATATACAAGCCTACATGATGTGAAGTACCAAAATAATCATATAAATTGTAGAGACAATGGACATAGTACTTTAGCCCATGAAACAAAGTAAGATCTATAATAGTCTTTACCATTTTTTAAGAAAGATTGCTTTTCCTTAGTTCTCACTATTTTTGATTTCTCTTAGTCCATGACTCTCTTGATCAAACTCTTCTCCTAGATTTTCTTTCCTATGTACATGTTCATGCACTGCCCTCTCTTGTATCCCCTCCTATTTGTTTGCCCTTTTACTTGTTTGTCCTTTTACTTTTTATTTGTTTGTCTCCTTTCCTGGTTTTTTATCTAATTCATCCCTCAAATCAGTTATGTACCCCAAAGCTCTGTTCTGAGGCTTCTTCTCTTCTCTCCTTGTGTAATATTTCCCATGGTGATCTCATCTTGATGAGTTCAATCATCTTTTTGAGGGAGATGATTCCCAGATCCCTATACACAGCTTTAAATTCTCTCCTAAGCTCTTGTGTCCCAGCATCAACTACATGTTAGACATTCTCAAGGAGATGCCCAAAAGGCATCTCAAAATCTATATTTCCAAAACAGAAGTCTCTAATTTTTTTTTTTTAATTTCACTATTGCTGTGGGGAAGGTAGGTGATATAGTATATGGAATGCCCAGGCTGAAGTCAAGAGTTCTTATCTGACCTCAAACATTTACTATGTGTCCCTGGGCAAGCTACTTAATCTGACTTGCCTTCATATCTAATCTGTAAAATGAATATGGAAGAGAAATGGTAAATCATTCCAGTATCTCTGCCAAGAAAATCTCAAATGAGGTTAGAGAAAGGTGGACATGACTCAACAACAAGGACACTGAAAGACTCCCATGTGTTAAATTTTTTCACTCTCTGCCTTTTGGTATCTTGGGGAAAAACTTCAGAATCTCTGCCAAGAAAACCCCAAATGGGGTCAAAAAGAGTCAGACATGATTGAACAACAACTGCTACTATAAATTACTGTTAAGAGTAGCACTATCCTCCCATTCATACAAGCTCACAACTTCAGTGCCATCCTTGATGGCTCTCACTCTGAATTCACATATTCAATTGTTTCTAAGCCTTGTCTTTTCTTTCTTTATCCCATCTTTTATTGAACAATCCCTTTTCTTTACAGTCATTTAGTTACCCCTTCTTGTACAGATTCCCATCACCACTTGCCTGTATTATTACAATAACTTGTTGATTGGTTTCCTACCTCAAGTGTCTCCTCATCCTAGTCTGCCTTCTATTCTACCGCCAAAATGATATCCCTAAAGATAGGTCTGACTTTGTTCTCTACTTAAATTCCAATGACTCCCTCTTACCTCCTGAATGAAAAATAAGATCCTCTGCCTGGCATTCAAAGGTTTTCTCAGTTTTTTCCCTTTCTATTTTTCCATTCTTCTTACACTTTTTTCTCTTCCTGGTGCTTTGTAATCCAGTATCACTGGAATTCTTGAATACTGGCACCCACAATGAAGACGTGAGGAAAGATTAAATACATATATCTAAAACTTTTCATGTATGTGTGAAAGAAAGGGAAGAGTACCTGATGGTTAGACAAGATAGTGGAAGGAAAGGAAAAAAGATTCTATTTAAGAAATACTTCAGTTTTTCTAAGATTTAGTGATTCATCAATGTCTGAATTCTTCTTCTGACATAGTTACAAACCTCTCAATGTCCTTTTAGGTGGTCTAAAGGTTTATTTGGTTTAAAAACTTCACCATGTGATTAATCTAACAATAAGCCTCTTGTGACTCCAGTATTCTAGTGCTTAGCAAAATAATATAATATCCACACCTCAGCCCATACTTGAAACCTTTATAGTTTCAGTTATGCTGCTTATAAATAAACTTTACTTACTCATTCCATACTGAATAGTTAACTTGCTGGTCTTCTCTTGACCATATTACTTCTTGGGACACTAATTTGGCACTAAAATACCTTGAACAATAGCTATTTTATGTGCATTGCCCAGTGTGTGTGTGTGTGTGTGTGTGTGTGTGTGTGTGTGTGTGTGTGTGTGTGTGTGTTTGTGTGTGTGTGTGCGCGTGTTTCTATATATTTGTGTTTGTGCATATATACACATATATGTATTACACAGAGGCACAGTGCTAGTCATGAGGTAGGCATCAATAAACCTTTGCCAAATTTAAAGAAAAAATACTAGGAATTTAATTGCAAGAATTTTGTACTAACGCATAGCTATGAAATGACATAGGAATCAAAAAGATAGATAGATAGATGATGGCTAGATAGATAGATAGACAGACAGATAGATAGATAGATGGATGGATGGATAAGCAGGCAGACAGACAGATACAAAGAGAGTCCATTTGGGGCTATGGTTAAAATATAGATAATGAATTATTAAATTTATGGAATGATCTTCAGAATTTTAAAAAATAATTATGGCAGCATGGTATAGCCTTGGATTTGGAATAACAAAGTACAAGGGGAAGACCAGAAATGGAATCTTAATTTTAACACTTTATTTAATGATGATCTAGCTACTGTCTCTCAGCATCAATTCACTTAGCTGAAATATAGGGATTATGATAATATAGTATTTCTCTCATTCGGTTGTTGGCTCAAATGATATAATGCATATAAAGTGCTGTTTTAACCACAATTATTATTAATTGTGATTACCAGTAGTCTTATTCTCTTGTCCCAAAATACCACATTCAAATATTAGTGGCAATAAAATAAACTTTATCAGAACATATATTTTACATTTTAAATGGTTTTTTGACATCGTCACTTATGCAGATATATTGATATAAGCATGTGTTTTGGGGATGCGTGTAATAAGATCCTAAGAATATAATGTAGTCATTACTTTATAGTAATTGGGGGAAGGCCATTCTAAATTAAGTGAAAGTATAAATTGTTAATTTATATTTTTGACATTTAGATATAAAAATATTTTAAGTCATCCAGTAGTGATAACTAGTTTATGAAGTATTATCTAACAGTGGAGATTTTATTTCATGATGGAAATATGATGACTGGCCTTTCATCATTAAGCTATATAAATATTCTGTCTAAAAAGAATAGAAAAAAAATCTTACAGTCAAATTGAAGTTTTGTTTATGTGACTAAAGAAATCTTTGCCCTAGTGATATTAAAAAAATAAATAAATAAACTTCAGGTTTAATGGATCGAATGGAATATGTAAGTTAGCCTTCCTCCTTTTTTCCTTTAAAGCATGTTATTTTGATCAAGAATGTTTCTCCTTAGCTGACTTTTGAATATTATTTTGAAACTTAAAGAGAGTTTTTCATAAACCATTTAGTGAATTTCAGGGAAAGCTAAAATCTTCAAAACTGGAAGGAACCTTAGATGCCATAGAATCACAAAGCATGCCAGGTCTGGAAGGTACAGGTAAGATATAATAGTCTAGGGATGTCAAACACCAATCTTGCCATGTGTTGTGACCAGCAGTCTTCTCAAGTGCTTAAAGAGCTGATTTAAAATTTATTTGGGAAAAATTTAACAAAATAAATAAAATTAAATAGAACATAGGTAAGTTTATATATGATTTTCTAAGTCAATATGCAGTCTACAGGGATCTTTCTGTATAGTTTAGTGGCTGTTGTTTCTATTTGAATTTGATATTACTGTAGTAGTACACTTCCCTTATTTTTCAGATGAGGGAACCAAGGCAGAGAACAAGAAAATGATTTATTAAAGCCTGTATGGTTGACTAGTGGCAAAACCCAGAATATTTAGAACTCATGTTTCCTTATCCACATACTGAAATGTAGTTGTACTGATGAGGACTGGAAGAGGGGTGTGAGACCCCCACAAAGACCAGGGCACCAGGGGCAGGTTGTCTGGAGAAGAATTCATGGACTCAAGCATTATTGAAGTCAAGGTAAAGATTTATTACCCTTTTCAGTGGGCAAGAGTTCTCAGGGAACCTGCAACCTTAGAGAGGTACAGGGAAAGTTTATATAGTATATTCTAAAGTATCAGTTATGCCAAATATGTTAACTAGGTGTTTTGGGGTGGAATTGGGGAGTAGTTAAGGAGTGGTCAGTTCTTAAAGGAACATGCACTTTTGGTATCTACCTCATAGGTATTTTACCCAAAATTCATTGGGAAATAGCCCAAGGGAGGACTATCTGGAGGTATGGTTTTAGGCCTGAAAAGTCACTAAGTCCACTAGCTGTAAGGACTGGCTCAGAAATACAAGAAGTACCACATACTCATCAATATCTTGTTAGACAAGACAAATGTAAGGGAGTATATGTGTATCTAAATCTAGGATATACATGATTGATCAGTAAGTAGCAAATGTCATTATGACCCAGTACACAACCCCTTAAGCCAGTACACAGCTGGTTCAAACTAATGAGTTTTATAGGTGCAGCTGCCTACTATAGCAGGAAGGGAGATAACAGTTGTTGCTAAGGCAGGCTGTGTCCTTGGACTGGGGAGAAACTGCCTGGGATAGGTTTCAAGTCTAGGGAGAAATGTGATTTTTAAAGAGAAATGTGATTTTAGAATTGGGTCCCAAGCACATGCATTCGTGCACCTCATCATTACTGTGTTATCCACATTTTAGTAGTGATGTGGTTAACAAGGTTGTGAAATGAGGCATCTGTATCCATATGTGGTCATTGTATGGATTTGTTTTGCTTGACTATCTCTTCCTTACAAGGGATGTTATTGGTGGGGGAAAAGAGGAGAAGGCAGTGAAAAGTAGTAATGATTTTTTAAGAAAGAACATTCATTAACATTTAAAAAATAAAAATAAGATAAAAGTAGTTGTAGATGAATCATTGTTTTTCTGAAGAGATTTATTAATAAATACATTTAGCTATATCAAATGACTATAGATTTTCATATTCAATATATATAAATTTTTATTCAAAATATTTCTTCAATATTTCTTTATATCTTTGCCTTCATGTGATCATACTTGAAGTATGTAACATAAATTGAAAGTCTGAAAATATCATTAATCATATTTTTCTATGTTTCTGTCAACTTAGCCTGTGGACCAATTGGGTAAGAAATATTTAATTTCTGTGTTTTCCAGCATCTTTTCTTGATGATATTGGTCACAATAGATGGTCACAGAGTGTAGGCACATGTGCCTACTTCATCTATGTTCTTTTATACATTTCTTGGTTATGAAATGTGCAATGTGTATATTACTTTTGTACAGTGCTATTTTAGTTCCATTTTTAAGAGACCCTTGAATTGCTAAATATTGCAGGTGAATGGCGCTTTTAATGTATAGATGTTATACCTTTCTAAATAAGAGACAGACAACACTCTTTACATTTGTATTTCTTGACTGCTATTTACATTGAAAAAATAATAAATAGGCACTGAACCTATTCTTTCACCGGTATAGGTAAATACTGAGAAAACTCCCTCTGCACAGGTTACCTCCTCTGCAAACTATAATTGTACAGTTACCTAGAGTATTTAAAAAATGAATATTTATCATTTCTAATTATATATGTTTAAATATATATATGTGTATACACACACACACACACTATATATATATATATATATATATATATATATATATGCACACAATTTTACCATTCATTTTTTTTTAAATTGAGTTTCAAATTATCCCCATTCCTCCTTCATTTTCCTCACTCATTATTGAGAAGGCAGCCAATTTGATATAGGTTATACTTGTGTAGTTATGTAAAACATGCTTCCATATCAGTGATGGTATGAACACAACAGGGACAAGAACATGAAAAAAATAAAGTGAAAAATAGTATGCTTTCATCTGCCTTCAGACATTATCAGTTCTTTTTCTGGAGGTAGATAGCATTTTTCATCATAAATCCTTTAAGACTATCTTGGATCTATGTTACTATCAACAATATTTCTTAGTTCTGCTCACTGCACTATGTTTCAGTTCATGTAAGTCTTTCTATATTTTTCTGAAAACATCCTGCTCATCATTTATTACAGCACAATAGTATTTGGTCACAGCTATATATTACCATTCCCAAATTTTTCAGTTTCCAATTCATTGCTACCTCAAAAAGAACTTCTACAAATAGTTTTTTTGTACATATAGGTCCTTTTCCTTTTTTAAAAATTTCTTTGGATTTCATACATAGTAGTGGTTTTACTGGGTCAAAGGGAAGATACAATTTCGTATCCCTTTGGATATAGTTTCAAACTGATCTTCAGAATGGTTGGAATCAGTTTACAATTCCACAAAGAGTGCATTACTGTCCCAATTTTCCCATATCTCCTAGAATATTGGTCATTTTCATTTTATGTTGCATTAGCCAATCTGATAGTCATGAGGTGGTACCTTAGAGTTTTTTATGTGCATTTATCTAATCAATAATGATGTAGAATACTTTTTCACTTGACTGTAATAGATACTTTTGATTTTTTTATCTGAAAACTGCCTGTTTATATCCTCTTACTATTTATCAATTGGAGAATGACTTGAATTCTCATAAACTTAAGTCAGTTCTCTATATACTTGAGAAATGAAACCTTTCTCAGATAAATTTGCTATAAAATTTTTCCTTCACTATGTTGCTTTCCTTTTAGTCATGTTTATATTGGCTTTATTTATGCAAAATCTTTTTTTTCAATTTGATATAATCAAAATGATCAATTTTGTGTCCTGCAATCTTCTCTTTCTCTTATTTGATTATAAATTATTTTCTTATCCATAGATCTGACATGTATATCATACTCCCATAAGTCTCTTATACTGTCATCAGTTATGTCTAAATCATGTACCCTCTTTGGTTTTATTTAGGTATACAGTGTGAGATATTGGCATATAACTAGTTTCTGTCAAACTCCTCCATTTTTTATTGGTATGCCTTGAGATTCTTTATCTTTGTTCTTCCATTTGAATTTTGTTATAAATTTTCTAACCCTGTAAAATATTTTTGGTAGTTTGATTGGTGTAGCATAGTATAAGTAAATAAATTTAGGTAAAATTGTCGTTTCTATTATATTGGCTTGGCCTACCCATTTCAACTGAAGCATACTATATTCTTCTCCTACTTTTATCTTTACTCTGTTTATGTGTCTCTGCTTCAAATGTTTTTCTTATGAACAGCATATTGTAGGATTCTGCTTTTTAATGCATCCTGTTATTCCTTTCCATTTTAAGGATGAGTTCAACCCATTAACAATTACAATTATACTTAATAACTGTGTATTTCCCTCCATCTTATTTTCCTCATTTCCTTCTCTCTTTCCTTTCACCTTGTCCCTCCCTAAAATTAATTTGCTTCTGATCACTGCATCCCCCAGTCTTCCCTCTCTACTAGCAGCCCCCGCTTCTCTAATTTCTTCCCTCTCCTTCCTACTTCTCTGTAGAGTTAGATTTCCACATCCAACTGAGTATGTGTGTTATTCCCTCTTTGAACCAATTCTTATGAGAGTAAGTTTCAAGCACTTCCACCCCCTCTCCACTGTAAAAGCTCTTTTGTGCCTTCTTTGTGTGAGAGAATTTATACCATTTTAACTCTCCCTTCCCCTTTCTTCCAGACCTTCCCTGAAATTGTGTCCAAGTTATTTACTCCCATGAGGCTTGGAACTATCATTCCTATTATTTTTTATTATTTTATTATTTTTCTCCTTACCCTGAGACTATGACCTGAATCCTATAAAGGCAACGAACCAGAATCCTCCACCCAATGCCAGCAAAGCTTCCCCCAAAATGTCCTTCTGACTAGTTGTATAATCCCCTTGTTATTTGTGGGCTGAGAGTTCCAAAAGATGTAACTGATTTAGTCACCCCTAAGGCATGCTGCTGGCTTCCTAATAGGTGCAGCCTGCATTGGACTGCACTCCCTTACTTCCCTCTCACCTCAATGAGATAGGCCTTTCTTTTTGACCTTCTAAGCTGTCTTGGGCTGGAAAACTCTTTCACCTAGTCCTTTTGTTAGTTCTACTGCTCTAGTATTCATTTTTAGTCATCATTTTAGAGTTGTTGAGAGATCAGTTTGTGAGAGCTCAGATGAATCCTTGTCTATCAGCTATCTTGGCTCTGCCTCTCAAATTGACTAGAGTACTGAAAGATTGAATGACCTGCCAAGTGTCTCATAGTCATTATGCGACAGGTTCTCTATCCATTTTATCATAGTATCTCTCAACATTTGAGGATAAAAAAGTTAAAAATCGACTTAAAAAATGTGGTGCCATTATTTTCATGTTCCATCTTTTGGAGTTCAACTAAATATACTAATTTATTGAATTTCCTCCTTGTGATAGAATTTAGTCCTTGTGTCACTTAAATTATAATAATTATTGAGAATGTTGATTTTGAAAAATGTTAAGTATCATAAACCTAAGGGGCTTGAAAGGAGTAATAAAATTAAATGCAGAGACTATTTTGTGGGAGAAAATAATGGATGTCAGATTGCATTATCATAGAATAATATTAAACAGTTTTTCCTAATGCATCTTAGTACCAGTTTTCTAAAGCCTAGAAATTTACAGTATTTCTCACTTTATTTCCTCTTTCTCATATTGTACCTATTTAGGGATTATAAAATATCAAGCCTTTGTGGAGGCCCCAACACATTTATAACATTAATGCCAATAGTCACCATCATTGTCCTGCTTTATTTTAAAAAAACAAAGACAAAAATTAAGAGACTAGGAAAACATAGAGGCATGGGGAGGATACAAATGGACAGATGGAGTATTTACCTTTTCGTCAGTCAGACCTGGGAAGGCTCAAAGGAAAAGGGAAGGAGATTCAAATGAAGGATATTATAATTTTTTGCCAAATTCCTAGTGGATTCATTGTGTCAGTTCAAAGGTCAGGGCTAGTGATGAACGTTAATGTTAATGTCAACATAAAAAGTGTGAAGGCTACTTACGTTGCTACTCAGAGAAGGGATGGACAGTATTGAATTGAGGAAAGATTCAGGTAAATAAGAATTCATACAAAATAAGATCTTATTAATCTAATGTTATTTGGAAAGATGCTCTGTTTGAATTTTCAAGATATTCTTAACCCTTTGAATGCCAAAACTTTTTTTAAAAATAAAATCATATTATTTTGATGGAGATTTTTTTTCTCAGATATATTTTGCATTTCCTTGACATCTTCAGGAAAGTCATTACTCAGAAAAGTCCATGATTTCATTCCTATTGATTACTTCATCCTTCGACAGTAAAGGTAAAAAAAAGCAAGCAAACAAACAAAAAAACACAACTAATAGCAATGACAACAAAAACTGCCTACTATCCTTCAAGTGACAAGCTGTTTAATGGCAGGTATACAATTTACTACTAGGTCCATATTAAAATCTTTTTGTGTCATAGAAATATTTCACTTTTCTTGCACTTACTCCAAAAATATTTTGTTTCTGACTGCCATTCCATATAAAGTATCAGACTAGAATTTTAGTGAAGAAATACAATATACTCAACCTAATGCCGTTTTCTTAATGAGTTTTTACATTTATCATCTTGGAATACAAAATGAACAATCTGGTCTCAGTGGAAAAGTTCTTATGAATTTGCACAAATTAGTCTGAAGGTATCTATAATGATTTTGCAATTTTAGTATTCTCTATGTGTTCTTTTATGATTTGATAGTCAGTATAAAGTTACAATGCATTATTTAGCACTTAACTATGGGTGAGAATATGCTTTTTAGAAATTAAGTGATTCATAGAAATTACAATGCTTAGGAATCCACTTGAAAAGATATCGGTCCTTACCTGGCATTATAAAGTAGTTTATATGCTGTTACATGAATAATTCTTTTTTAAAATTTATTTTTCAGTTTGTCACATTCACTTCCACAATAATATGAATTCTAATTTTTTTTCTAATCTCTCCCAACTCTCTACACCAGGACACTATGAACTCCATCCACCCTTTCTTCCAGTCTATTCTCTCCTTCTTCTATCCCCCTTCCACTCTATTTTGCTGAAGGGCAAAATAGATTTCTATACTCTATTTCCTGTACATCTTATTTCCTAGTTGCATGCAAAAACAATTTTTAAAATCCATTTTAAAACTTTGAGCTCCACATCCTCTCCCTTCCTCCCTCCAACTCACCCTTATTGAGAAAG
Organism: Notamacropus eugenii; assembly: GCF_028372415.1. NCBI lineage: Eukaryota > Metazoa > Chordata > Mammalia > Diprotodontia > Macropodidae > Notamacropus > Notamacropus eugenii. The sequence goes on along the minus strand of NC_092872.1, from coordinate 119,693,881 downwards.
CAAGCAATTCAATATAGGTTATATACGTGTAGCTCTGCAAAACACTACCATAATAGTTATGTTGCAAAAGACTCACCGTGTTTCCCTCTGTCTGGTCCTACCCTCCATTTTTTCAGTTCTCTCCCTTGGCCTGTCCTTCCAGAGTAGTGTTTGCTTCTGATTAACCCTTTCCCAAATTTCCTGTCCCTTCTATTATCTTCACTGTCCTATCTCATTCCCCCTGCCTAAATAGATAGGTAAAATAGAAAGACACACCCAATTGAGTGTGTTATTCCCTCCTTAAGTCAAATCCCATGAGACTGAGGCTCATTTATTCCCTTTCAACTTCCCACTCCTCCCCTCCATTGTAAAAGTTCTTTATTGTCTCTTTTATGATTTAGTACATTCTATCTCTCCCTTTCTCTTGCTCCTAGTACATTTCACTCAACAGTAAATTTTATTTTTTAGATATTCTTCCTTCATATTCAGCTCACCCTGTACCCTCTGCGTGTGTATGTGTATTCCCTCAAACTACCCTAATACTGAAAAAGGTTTCATGAGTTGCAAATATCATCGTTGATGTAAGAATATAAACAGTTCAACTTTAGTGAGTTCCCTATGGCTTCTCTTTCATGTATACCTTTTCCTGTTTTTCTTGATTCTTGTATTTCAAAGTCAAACTTTCTATTCAGCTCTTGTCTTTTCAACAAGAATGCTTGGAAGACCCCTATTTCAATGAAATTCCATTTTCCCCTGAAGTATTATACTCAGTTTTGCTGGGTAAATGATTCTTGGTTTTAATCCTAGCTCCTTTAACCTCTGAAATATTATACTTCAATCCCTACAATCCCTTAGTGTAGAAACTACTAAACCTTATGTTATACTGATTGTATTTCCACATCACTTGAAATGTTTTTTTTCTGATTGCTTGTTATATTTTCTCCTTGACCTGGGGACTCTGGAACTTGACTACAATATTCCTAGGAGTTATCCTTTTGGAAATTTTTTCTATTTCTCTTTTACCCTCTGGTTCTAGATTATCAGGGAAGTTTTCCTTGATAATTTCTTGGAGGATGATATCTAGGTTCTTTTTTTGATCATGGTTTTCAGGTACACCAATATATTTTTAATTATCTCTCCTGGATCTAATTTTCCCAACCAATTGTTTTTTCAAGGTGATATTTCAAATTGTCTCCTAGTTTTTCATTCCTTTTTTAATTTCTTGATTTCTCACAAAGTCATTAACTTCCATCTGTTCCATTCTAACTTTTAAAGAATTATATTCTTCAGTGAACTTTTGGACTTCATTTTCCATTTGGCCAATTCTGTTTTTTAAGGCATCCTTCTCCTCATTGGCCTTTTGGTCCTCTTTTGCCATTTAGGTTAGTCTATTTTTAATGATGTTATTTTCTTCAGCATATTTTGAGTCTCCTTTAGCAAGCTGTTGAATCGTTTTTCATGATTTTTTTGCATGCTTTGGTCTTCCTCGAATTGTATGCTTTGATCTTCCTCATCTGAAGGGATATAAGAAAATTCCTTTTCACCAAGAAAGTCAGCTTCTATAATCTTATTTTTTCCCTTTTTCGGCGTTTTGCCAACAAATTACTTCACTTTTGAATCCTTTGTCAAGTGTTGGGTATACTATCCCAGGATTCTGAGGTTTTGTGCAGCTGTACTCTGAGATATCTCTAGGGACCTGTAAGTTTTCAGTTCCTCCAAGTGGCACAGTCAAGGGAAAGGTGTTTTCTCCTCTACTGGCCTGCTGTTTGTTCTGTGAACCATCACAAGCACTCACTGAACTGGAACTGTTAGTAGGATTAGTAGGATTCCCTCTTTCCAGCCCACACTAGCTGCACCATGCCACCCAAGGACCATAACTCAGGACTGAGACCCAGATTAAGAGCTCAATTCCCCCAAGATCTGTAGGTTGAGAGGTCCAGAAGTGACCATTGATGCAGCAGTGGATGCAGTCACCCTGGACCTGGGGCTGGTGCAAGACCACACACCCCTCTCACCCAGGTGAAAGAGTTTTTTCATTGACATTTGAAGCTCTCTTTGGCATTTGTGAACTGAGAAATCTGGAAACCTCAGCAACTGCCCATGATTCAGAAGCTTGCTACAGTCCAATCTGTGTGAACATGGTCTATGCTGGGCTGCACTCTGCTCCAAGTCTGATGCAATAAACCCTTCCTGTCTGCCTTCCAGGCAATCTTGGGCTGTTAATCTCTTTCACTCTGTCATTTTGTGACTTTCACTGCTCTAGAATTTCTTTATAGTCACTTTTTGTTGGTATGTTAAGGTCTTTGGGAAAGAGGTTGGGCAGATCTGTGCTTCCATCTTGCTTGCACCCTCTACATGAAATGTTGTTAAGCAGTAAGATCACTGTAGACCATATGATTTATTATGAAAGTTTTAGACTAATAGTTAGTAGTCTTTTTTGTTTCTGTTGTCAGGACTGTTTGTCAGTGTGACAATACCTTCAGGAAACAAATAATCTTTATAAGCTAGCTTATTTATTTTTGTTTTCAACATTTAGTTCCCTAAGTTTTAAAATTTTTCCTCCTCTATACCCTTCCCTCTCCCCAAGATGGCATGCAATCTGATATAGTTTCGACATGTACATTATTATTAAACATATTTTCACATTGTTCATGTGATATAGAAGAAGTAGAAAGACTGGGAGGAACCTTGAGAAAGGAGCTAATAAAACAAAAAGGAAATAGTCTACTTCGCTCTGCCTTCAGACTCCATACTTCTCTGGATGTGGATGGCATTTTCTGTAATGAGTCCTTTGAAATTGTTTTTGATCCTTGTATTACTGTGAAGGGCTAAGTGTACTAAAAACAGTCTTCATACACTGTAGCTGATACTGTGTACAATGTTCTGATTCAGCTCACTTCACTCAGTAACAGTATATATAAGTTTGTACAGGTTTTTCCTGAAGTCTGCCTGTTCATCATTTCTTATAGCTCAATATTATTCTATTATGTTCATATACCACAAATTGTTTAGCCATTCCCCAATTGATGGGAATCACCTCAATTTCCAGTTCTTGATCACCACAAAGAGAGTTGCCACAAGTATTTTTTCTACATGTAGGACCTTTTTCCATGTTTATGATCTCTTTAGGGTACAGCCCTAAATGTGGTATTGCTGGGTCAAAGGGTATGAATATTTTTGTAGAGCTTTGTGCATAGTTCCAATTTCCTCAACAGAATTGTTGCATGGTTGTATTAACTCACAACTCCATCAGCAATGATTTAGTCTTCCAATTTTCCGACATCTTCCCCAAAATTTATAATTTTCCTGTTTTGTCATGTTAGCCAATCTGATAAGTATCATGTTTTGATTTGTTTTTGATTTGCATCTCTGTAATCAATAGTGATTTAGAGAAGTTTTTCATATCACTATGGATATTTTAATGTCTCCTCTGGAAACTACCTGTTCATATCCTTTGACTATTCATAAATTGAGGAATTAAGTGTATTCTTATAAATTCGACTCAGTTCTCTATATAGTTTAGAAATGATGCTTTTATCAGAGGCACTGGTAGTAAAAGTTTCAAAAATGTTTTCCCAGTTTTCTGCTTCCCTCCTAATTTTGGTTGCATTGGGTTTGTTTTTGCAAAAGGTTTTCAATTAAATGTAATCAAAATTATCCATTTGTCACTTTCTAAAGTTTTCTATCTTTATTTGGTCAAATATTTCTGCATTCTCCATAAATCTGATAAATACACTATTACTTGCTCCCCTAATTTGTTTATAATATTAATATTTATACAAAGATCATGTATCTATTTGGATTTTATTCTTCTGAATGGATTCAGGCATTGGTCTATGCCCAGTTTCTGCCACATCTTTATCTCGTTTTCCCAGCATTTTTTAAGAATCTCAGAAGCTGGAGCCTTGGGTTTATCAAACAGTAGATTGCTCTATTCATTGACTACTGTGTATTGGGTACCTAACATATTCCAGTGGTCTGCCCCTCGATTTCTTAGACACTACCAAGTGTTTTTGATGATTGCTTCTTCATAACACAATTGGAGATCTGGCAGGGCTAGGTCACCTTCCCTAGCGTTTCTTTTCATTAGTTCCCATGATATTCTGGACGTTTTACTCTTCCAGATGATTTTTGATATTATTTTTTTCTAGCTCTAAAAGTAATTATCTGGGGAGCCAAGATGGCGGAGTGAAAGCAACGACTCACCTAAGCTCCTGGAAAAACTCCTCTGGATATATCTGGGGGGAGAGTCTGACCAGACTTTGGAGGTGTAGAATCCAGTGGGAGACGGACTTTGACAGATTTGGAGCCCAGGCTGGACTGGAAGGTCCACGGGAGGGATCTGTTCCACGGGGATAAGACCCCAGCGCACAGCGCAGCGCGGTCAGCGCGGCAGGGCGGAGGGGACCAGAGAAGCCTGAGAGTGGCGGGCGAGACCAGCAGAGCAGGAGATAAGCCAGGCCGAGCCAACGATATCAGCGCAACAGCCTTTGAAATCTTCAGCCTAAAGATGGGACTTCAGTGGGTCACTACTTGAACATCCAGAAGCTGGGATGCCGGAGTGATCAGTAAGTGCTCTCCCCTCCCCCCCGATGACCGTGAGGGAACCATAAAATTCTTCCCCAGATTGATCCTGGATCAGTGGGAGCAGCAGAAGGGGGCGGGAGGCTGGAGAGGTGGCAAAGGGGGATTCTTCCCACCGTGGTGGAGGCTATCTGGAGGGACAGACGACCCAGGGCAGAGAAAAATTCGCACTGAGACCCAAGCAAGCCTCAGCCCGGGAGACGAGCCCCAGGAGGGGCGGGAACACGCATTAGCCTCTAGGCGTGCCCCAGCCCTCCAGTGGAAAGGGAAGACAATAGGGAAGTTGGGATCACCATCCCCGGACCTTGCCTTTGCCTCAGGCCAGCTGAGGAGATATCCTGAGACCAGACCACACCTCCCACACACCTATCAAGCTAAACCCAGGGTTGATCTGGGAAACAACAACAACAACAACAACAACAACAACAAAAAGCCTGCTTTTAGCCTAGACAAACATCAACTCAACTTAAAAGATCTGTATCTTCTGACTGAAAGAACCAAAAGCTACAACACTCAGCCAACATCATGAATCGGAAAAAGCAGACGAAAAGTGAAAAAACCATAGAATCTTTCTATGGGGATAAGGACCAAAACACAAACACCAAAGAGGTCAGAGCTGAGACTGTACTTCCATCTGAAACCTCAGATGGGACTATGAATTTCTCGCAAGCACAACTAGATTACCTGGAACGTCTGAAGAAGGATATAAAAGAAAAACTGGCCAATGATTTTAAAATTATAAAAGTAATTATCTGGTAGTCTGATTGGTATGGCACTTAATAAGTAAATTAATTTAGGTAGAATTGTCATTTTTGATATATTACCTTAGTCCACCCATGAACAACTGAAGTATTTCCACTTATTTAGATCTGACTTTATTTGTGCAAAATGTGTTTTATAATTGTGTTCATATACTCCCTGGGTTTGTTTTGGAAGGTAGACTGCCAGATATTTTATAGTGTCTACCATAGCTTTAAATGAGATTTCCCTTTCTATCTCTTGCTGTTGTGTTTTGTTAGTAATATATAGAAAAGCAGATGATCTATCTCGGTTTATTTTTTAACCTATAACTTTACCAAAGTTGTTTATTATTTCACGTAGTTTTTCATTGATTTTCTGGTATTCTGTGAGTGTATCATCATATCATCCACAAAGTGTGATAACTTAGTTTCTTCTTTGCCTGTTCTATTTCCTTCACTTTCTTTATCTTGTCTAATTGCTACAGATAACATTTCTAGTACCATATTGAATAATAGTGGTGATAATGGACATCCTTGTTTCACCCCTGATCTTACTGGAAATGCATCTAGCTCTTCCCCATTGTACATAATGTTTGCTGGTGGTTTTAGGTAGATACTGCTTATTTTTTTATGGAAAGTTCCATTTATTCCTATGTTCTCCAGAGTTTTCAATAGGAATGAGTGATATATTTAGTCAAAAACTTTCTCTGCATCTATTGAGACAGTCATGTGATTTCTGTTAGTTTTGTGGTTGATATGATCAATAATTCTGGTAGGTTTCCTAATATTGCACCAGCCATGTATTTCTGGTATAAATCCTACTTGATCATAATGTAGTATTCTTGTGACAATTTTCTGTATTTTTTTTGCTAGTACTTTATTTAAAATTTTTGCATCTATATTCATTAGAGAAATTGGTCTATAATTTGCTTTGTCTGTTTTGGTTCTTTCTTGTTTAGGTATCAGAACCATATTTGTATCATAAAAAGACTTTGGTAGAACTCTTTTTTCCTCAGTTTCCACAAATAGTCTATATATTATTTGAATTAACTGTTCTTTAAAGGTTTGATAAAATTCACTTGTAAATCCATCTGACCCTGGAGATTTTTTCCTAGGCAGTTTATTGATAGCATGTTCAATTTTTCTTTTCTGAGGTGAAGTTATTTTGGTATTCAACTTCCTCTTCTGTTAATCTGGGCAATTTATATTATTTAAAATATTTATCCATTGCAATGGATCTCTAAAACTAACCAATGGAAAAAGACAGCCAGCATGGCAGAGAGATATTCTAGGGTAAAATAGATCCCAGGTGCAGAGGGAACTTCCAGTGTTACTTGGCAGGTAAAACACAATGGCAAAAGCTGGAATGTCATAATCAGAAACATAATCACAAGAGGGGTGACTAATAAGTACTTGCTTATCTGTTACCTTCTGTTTTCATACTGGACTATAAGTTACTTGAAAGGAAGGGATGCTTCATTTTGTCACTACCATCTACCAAAGTTCCTGGCACAAAGTAAATACTTAAATACTCATTGATTTCTTGACTATTTATTACGAGATATTTGAATGAAGTCACCAAATTTCAGAACTTCATAGCATATGTCCCCTCAATATTGATATTTTCCAAGTTACAAGACAAGGAAAAGCACATCATAAGCATAATTATACCTTACCAAGTCTTGTATTTATTCTAATGAAAAATAGGAATGAAGAGCTACATCAATTTTCATTAACTTAGAAGACAAAAACAACTGTTGTATTAATCAAAGTTTTCAGGAAAAAATAAATTAAGCTCTCAAATTATCAGTTAGTAAGAATTTATTAAATGTGTCAGCACTATTCTAGGCTCTGAAGATATGAAAAAAACCCCACAAATGTCCCTGATTTCACAAATTTATATTCTATCAATATGAGATAACATATAAACATAAAAATGCATGCAAAATATATGTACAGTAAATAAAAAGTATTTTGGTGTAGTAAGAAGGGATTAGTAGTTGAAAGGATGAGTAAATGAATGAAGCAAGGAGTGGTACTTGACCTGAGCTTTTGAATGAAGGCATTTTAAGAAACAGTAGTGAGAGGGAAACATGCTCTATGCATTGGGGACTGGCAAATCAAATACATATAGAAAGGAAATGGAATATGGTACATATTATGAATAGCAAGAAATTAAGTTTGGCTGTCCCACAAAGTTTATAAAGGAGAGAAATGTACTAGTAACCTGAAATGTAAGTGGGGTCCAAGTTGTAAAAGCTCTTTGAGAGTAATTAAATTTATTCTAATTAGATGGATATTAATATAGATAAATGGTGCCATAGAATATGACATTTGCAAAACTTGAAATATAAAAATGATGATGATGATAATAAATAGTGACATCAACATGAAAGTATTTGATGATAAGCCTGCCTCCCTCATTAGCTGCTAATCAAGGTATTTTCCATTTTCACTAATAATATCTTAATTAAAAGTAATGGTATATGGTGATTTTGAAATTCAGATCTTTCACAGGGAAGCAACCACACAATAAAAGGAAACACTGTTAAAAAAGAGAAGATAAGGAGGCTTTTTAATCGTGATCAAAATTCACATTGTCCCACTTTCTGGTATACTGGAACATTTGAGAAGCATTGATAAGAATAGTATCTATAGATACGTAATAGAGTGTAACTTTTGAGAAAACTTGCCCTGCATTTTGTAATAGTTGTTTTTATCTCATCCCTTCCTGAATATGTCCAACTGTCATTCCTGAGCCTAATAAACTTCTTTACACAAGGTGAAATTATTAGTTATTATTAGTTAATATCATTAATAATTATTAGGGAGAATTATTAGTTAATATCATTTAATAATCTGGGAATTAAGGGAGCTCTAAGAGTTACCTGCTGTGTCATCATTTGGGTGACATTAGTATGACTATAGAATAATTAACAAAGACAGGATTATAACTCGTGTGTGTGTGTGTGTATTTCATGGAACCCTTTGTCAGTAGAGAACTCTATAGAGTCTTTAGAAAAATATTCTTAGATATATGAAAGGAAATAAGAGATTAGTAAAAATAATTATGCAATCTTATTTCCAGTCCAAGTTTATAGGCTCTTTGGAATCTGTCACTTGATATCACGGAGGTCTGTGAACCCAAGGTTAAGAAGTTCTGCATTAAAGAGTATCAATCAATTAAGATGGAAGACATTAAACTAGTGTCCTTGGAATAGAAGGCCTATAAGGGACCAAAGGGAATATTTGGGTTTCAAGAAAAAAAATATTATAACAGTAGAAGGTAATTTATTCTCTTCTTGAGGAGAGAGAGGGAGAGAGAGAGAGAGAGAGAGAGAGAGAGAGAGAGAGAGAGAGAGAGAGAGAGAGAGAGAGAGAGAGAGATGCAAAGAGAGAGGTCTTTTAAAATAATTCTGTAGTTTATCAATACTAAAATATTATTACCCCAATCAACATTAATTTCTACATTCAATTTAAGGTTATGTTTTTGTTTGTTTCTCCACAGAGAACAAAAAGCAATTCTTAACATTACCTCAAAAATCAAACGAAACCAAATAAATGAAAAAAAAATCTCATCTTGTTCTTGTAGTCATTGAACTTTTTTAATCACTATTTTTCTATGCTCAGTTGTAATGATTCCCTACCATATTTGATATCATTCAGATATTTTCACTCTATATATAGTTTGAAATTACTCTATTCGGAGGTGAATTTCTCTTCATCTTCTTCATGCCCCTGTCATGAATGAATGACTTTTTCATTGAAACATTCCATAAAGGGTAATTATCTGAGCAATACAAAGGAACTAAGAACCTAGGTCAAATATTATATTAGATAAATAGGATTCTACATCTGGCTTTCATAGAATTTATATAGTAAGGGAGTGAAGAGAGGGAAGCCATGAAGAAAAAATAGAAATGATTCTTCCTTGTGAAAAATGTGTGTGCAACAGAAACCAAATTAAAATGAGATTCTACTTTGCAATGTTTTGCAAAACTTACAGCACCATATAAATATTGAATACTATTATCATAGACAAGTGGAAGCATTTCTAATGCATATTATGAAAACATAAGAGCAAATGTTGCTGCCAATAATGATAATGATGACAATTATATTGATAATGACTGATGATGATAAGACAACTATAGAAGGTGAGTATTTCCTCACCAAAAAAGAGAAATAGAATAAAGAGGCATTCCAAAAACACATGACAAATGGGTAAAAACCCTACAGGAATATTTTTTGGGGGGGAAAAGTAGATATCATTTTACCAAGCAATATTCAAGACTGATGGGTACATAACACTTGCCTTGTTTAATGTAATAAAAAAAGAGTCTACCTGCCAAAACAAACACAGGAACTATATGAACACAGTTACAAAACACTTTTCCCACAATCAAGGAAAGTCAGAACTAAATAATTGGAAAAATATCAGTGCTCAAGGGTAGGCCAAGTTAATATAATAAAAATGTCAATTTTACCCAAGTTAATTTGCTTACTTAGTGTCAAACCAATAAAACTACCAAAATCATTATATAGAGCTAAAAATAATAAGAAAATTCTTCTGGAAGAGCTAAAGGTCCAGAGTATCAAAGAGAATTTATGAAAAAAATGCTAGGGAACCTAGCCATATCAGATCACAAATTGTATTAGAAAGCAGCAATCATAAGAATCACTTAGTATTAACTAAGAAATTGAGGGGTAGGTCAGTAGAGTATATTACACACACAAGACACAATAGTCAAAGATTATAACAATATATTGTTTGATAAATCCAAATACCAGAAATTCTGGGGTAAGAACTCACTATTTGAGAAAAACTTCTGGGAAAACTGGAAAATAGTATGGTAGAAACTGGGTATAAATAAACATCTGACACCATATACCAAAATCAAGTTGAAATGGGTACATGATTTGGATATAAAGGCTGATACTATAAACAAATTAGGGGAGCAAGGAATAGTTTGTCCATGAGATTTATGGAGAATGGACAAATCATTTATGACCAAACAATAGATAGAGTACATGAAATGCAACATAGATAATTTTGATCACATTAACTGAAATGTTTTTGCACTACCAAAGTCAATACAACCAAGATTAGCAGGAAAGCAGAAAAATGGGAAAGAATTTTTGTAATTAGGGTCTACGATAAAGGCCTCATTTCTAAAATATATAGAGAACCGAGTCAAGTTTATAAGAATACAAATCATTCCCAATTGATAAATGGTCAAAGGATATGAACAAGCAATTTACAGAAGAAGAAATTAAAGCTACCTATATGAAAAAATGCTCACTATTGATTAGAGAGATGCAAATCAAATCAACTCTGAGGTACAACATCACATCTATCAGAGTGGTTAACATGAGAAACAGGAAGATGATAAATGAGAAGATGTGGGAGAACTGGAACACTAAATCATTGCTGGTGGAGGTGTAAGCTGATCCAACAGTTCTGGAGAGCAATTTGGAACTATGCCCAACGGGTTACAGAATTGTGCATGCCCTTTGATCCAGCAATACCGCTTCTAGGATTGTATCCCCAAGAAACCATAAAAATGGGAAAGGCTTCTACATGTACAAAAATGTTTATAGCAGCACTCTTTGTGGTGGCCAATAACTGGAAATCAAGGGGATGCCCATCAAGTGGGGAATGGCTGAACAAGTTGTGGTATATGAATGTAATGGAATACTATTATTCTATAAGAAATGGTGAACAAGAAGACTTCCAAGAGGCCTGGAAAGACATGTATGAACTGATACTGAGTAAAAAGAGTAGAACCAGGAGAACGTGGCACACCACAACAACCACAGTTTGCGAGGAATTTTTCTGGTAGACTTAGTCCTTCACAGCAATGCAACGACCTAAAAAATTGGTCTCTTGAGGCAAAACACCTTCCACATCTAGAGCAAGTACTATAGAACTAGATTGCAGAATGAAGCAGATCATTTTCTCTTATGTTATGTTATGTCATGTTTTGTTTTGTTTTACGATTTCTCCCATTCATTTCAATTCTTCTATGCAAAATGACAAAGAATATATTCAATAAGAATGTATGTGTAGTGCCCATATGGGATTGCAAGCTCTCTTGGGGAGGGAGTGGGGAAGGGAGGAAGTAAGGACAGGAAGAGAGGGGAAAAAATCTTAGATATATGGAAATGATTTTAGAGAACTGAAAGTAAATAAAAAAAAAGAACAAAAAAAGAGAAGATGATATTGAATTATCTCTCATCTCAAAGTTCTGTTTTTCTGCAGTTCTAAATATTTAGGAGTACTGAAAGTATGGACAATAGTCACATTTTTTTTAATACTTGAGAACTGGTTGTTGTGATAAGTAGTTTGGTATCTTATTGTTATCAAATGACATGACTTTAGCAAGTGCGGTGTTTAGAGTCAAATTTCTTCAGATCATATTGTGATGTTGAACAGATGAAACAAAGGCCTTACTGCTTCTCATGTGATTTAGGTATAATTTCTAAATTAGACACACAAGAAAGTAGAGTGTAGTTGGAATTGTTATACAGGTGGTCAAAAGATGTTACAGGGGGTGGGGCCAAGATGGCAGAGTGACAGCAACTAATCACCTAAACTCTTAGACAAACTCCTTCAAATACCTCTACAAAGAAAATCTGACTAGATTTTGGGAGGGCACAATCCAATAGAAAACAGACTGTGGCAGATTCACAGTCCAAGACAGACTGGAAGGTCAATGGAAAAGATTCCACAGGAATTCCCATGGAAAGGTATTCCAAATCAAAAACATCAAGGAATATCGTTGCCAAATTCCAGAACTATCAAGTGAAGGAGAAAGTATTACAGGAAGCCAGAGAGAAACCATTCAAATATTGAGGCACTACAGTCAGGATCAGATATGACATTTCAGCTTCTGCATTTAAAGACTGAAGGAATTGGAATATGATATTCCATAAGGCAAAGGATCTGGGACTACAACCAAGGATCAATTACCCAGAAAAGTTGAGCATAATATTTCAGTCAAGGAGATAAGGGATTTCCATACCTTCCTGATGAAAACGCCAGAACTTAATATAAAATTCAATCTTCAAATGCAGGTCTCAAAAGAGGCATAAGAAGGCAAACAGGAGGAAAAATTCTTGTTACTCAACATGGACCAAGTGTTCATATCCCTATAAGGAGAGATGATACTTGATTATTTATTATGAAAAATAAAAGGGATATTCATAGAGGGAGCACATATAAAGTAAATGATGTGATGATAAAAATGTGACTTAAGGGTGCAAAGGGATTAGAACAGGAGATGTAAAAAGAAGGAGGAAGAAAACGATATTTACATCACAGGAATAGGCACAAAATTATATTAAAACATAGGAACAAAGGGGAGGGAGATGACCATTGTCTGATATTTACTCTCATCTGATTTGGTTCAAGGAGAGAAAACAAACTTTGTTAAGTATATAAATCTAACTAGCCCTATAGGCAGTAGGAGAAGAAGGGGTAAAGAAAAGGGAGGGGAGGCTAAAAGGGAAGGAAGGAGTGGTAAGGGTAAAGGGGAGTAAAAGGGAGGGGTGATGAAAGAAGGCAGGGAAGATTGACGGAGGTGATGACCAAAAATTAGAATTGTTTTGTGGAGGGGAAGAGAGAAGGGAGAACTAAAAGCACAAACGGTGGGAAAGAGGATGGAGGGAAAGATACAGAAAATAATCATAACTGTGAAAGGGAATGGGATGAATTCTCCCATAAAACAGAGACTGATAACAGAATGGATTAAAGACAAAAATCATACAATATGTTGTTTACAAGAGACACATTTGAAATGGGGATATACACAGAAGGTAAAGGTAAAAGGTTTGAGAGCAATATATTGTACTTGATCTGATATAAACAAAGCAGAGGTAGCAATCCTAATCTCAGACAAAGCAAAAGCAGAAATGGATCTTATCAAAAGAGATAAGGAAGGAAACTATATCCTGCTAAAAGGCAGCATAGGCAATGAAGCAATGTCTTTACTAAACATATATGCTCCAACTGGTATAGCATCCAAATTCTTAGAGGAGAAGTTAAGGGAGTTACAGGAAGAAATAGAAACAAAACTTTACTAGTAGAGGATCTCAACCTCCCCCTCCCTGAACTTGATAAATCAAGCCTCCACATAAACAAGAAAAAAGTTAGGGAGGTGAATAAAACCCTGCATAAGATAGATATGATAGACCCCTGGAGAAATCTCAGATCATAGTGCAATAAAAAATATACCTAGCAAAGGCCAAGGAAAGGTAGACCAAAAATTAATTGGAAACTAAATAATCTAATCCTAAAGAATGAGTGAATTAAACACAAATCATAGAGACAATCAACAACTTCATTCAAGAGAATGACAAGAATGGGACAACCTACCAAATCTTTTGGGATACTGTAAAAGCAGTTCTTAGGGGAAGTTTTATATCTTTGAATGTCTACATGAATAAAACAAAGAAAGAAAAAGCTAGAAAAAGAACAAATTGAAAACCCTGAAGTAAATACCAAATTAGAAGTATTGAAAACTAAAGGAGAGATTAAGAAAATTGAAATTAAGACAACTAGTCAACTAATAAATAAAATTAAGAGTTGGTTTTATGAAAAAACCAAGGGAGCAGAGCCAAAATGGTGGAATAGAAAGGCACACATCCTCTACCTCTTTTCCCACACCCCATAAAATCCCTGTAAAGGAATACTCTCAACAAATTCTAGAGCAGCAGAAGGCACAGAATGACAGAGTGGAGGAGATTTCCAATCCAGGGTTACCTGGAAGGCCAATGGGAAAGGTCTGTCCCAATGCACGTGGAGCAGAGAGAGCCTGCTCTGGTGGGATAGGGATGAGCAGGGCCAGAGCAGGCCTCTGGGATCGAATCCCCAGCATCAGTGGAGGTTCACAAACCTCTCAACCCGTAGGACACAAAGGTAAATTCAAAGATCAGTTAGAGGGCTTTTTCACCTCAGTGACAAGGGAGCAGGGTCCTCCCCTAGACCTCACTCCAGTAAGCTGCTCCCACAGCAGCAGCAGTGGGTTGCAGCAATGCAACTGAAGGTAGCAGCTGGCTTCCATTGTTAGAGCCTCAGCTTAAAGCCTCCGTGGTAATTGAGCAGCTAATCTGAACCTCAGCCCTGAGTGGCTGCCTCAATCCCATCCAAAGTCCCTGGGAGAATTGAGGAGCTGATCTGAATCTCAGCTGACAGCCAGGCTAGGGAATAAACCCCTCTCCCTGGATTGTGCCATCTTGGAGGAACTGAGGACTTACAGGTTCCCAGAATATAACCTACACTTGAAAAAAGGACTGAAATGTCAAGTAACAGGTTGGGAAAATGCCAAAAAAGGGAAAAAATAAGACTATAGAAGGTTATTTTCTTGATTAACAGGTATTATCTTCCATTCTTTTGCATGAGGAGGACCAAAGTTTACCATCAGGGGAAGACATAAAAGTCAAGATTTCTGCATCCAAAATCTCCACAATAAAGGTGCAATGGTCCCAGATCATGGAAGAGCTCAAAAAGGATTTTGATAATCAAGTAAGAGAGGTAAAGGGAAAAATGAGAAGAGAAATAAGAACGATGCAAGAAAATCATGAAAAGTGAGTCATCAACTTGCAGAAGGAGACCCAAAAAAATGCTGAAGAAAATAACACCTTGAAAAATAGGCTAACTCAATTGGCAAAAAAAAAAAAAAAAAAAAAAGTTCAAAAAGCCAATGAGGAGAAGAATGCTTTAACAAGCAGAATCACCCAAATGGAAAAGGAGGTTCAAAAGTTCACTGAAGAAAATAGTTCATTAAAAATTACAATGGAACAGATGGAAGCTAATGACTTTATGAGAAACCAAGAAATTACAAAATAAAACCAAAAGGTTGAAAAAATGGAAGATAATGTGAAACATCTCATTAGAAAAGCAACTGACCTGGAAAATAGATCCAGAACAGACAATTTAAAAATTGACTACCTGAAGGCCGTGATCAAAAAAGAGCCTAGACATCATCTTTCATGAAATTATCAAGGAAAACTGCCCTGATATTCTAAAAGGCAGAGGGCAAAATGATTATTGAAAGAATTCAATGATCACTTCCTGAAAGATATCCAACAAGAGAAACTCCTAGGAATATTGTAGCCAAATTCCAGAGTTTCCAGGTCAAGAAGAACATATTGCAGCAGCTAGAAAGAAACATTTCAAGTACTGTGAAAATGCAATCAGAATAACACAAGAGCTAGCAGCTTAAGGGACTGAAAGGCTTGGAACATGATACTCCAGAAATCAAAGGAACTAGGATTAAAAGCAAGAATCACCTTTCCAGCAAAACTGAAAAAAAAAAGCTGTCATTCAGGGAAATAGAGGACTTTCAAGCATTCTTGATGAGAAGACCAGAGCTGAAAAGAAAATCTGACTTTCAAATACAAGAATCAAGAGAAGAATGAAAATGTAAATAGGAAAGAGAAATCACAAGGGGCTTACTAAAGCTGAATTGTTTACATGGTCCTACCCAGAAAGATAATATTTGAACTCGAAAGTTTTCTCATTATCTAGGTAGCTGGAGGGATTACACACACACACACACACACACACACACACACACACACACACGTATATATATTTTAGGGAGAGAGAGAGAGAGAAGCAGAGAGAGAGTTGGAGAGCACAAAGTGAGTTAAATAGGAAGAGATCATATCTAAAAAATAAAATTAAAGGGTGAGAGATGAATATATGGAGAGGAGAAAGGGAGAAATGGAATGAGGTAAATTAGCTCTCACAGTAGAGGCAAAAAAAAAGCTATTCCAATGGAAAGAAAAAGGGGAGAGGTGAGAGGGAAAAAGTGAAGCTTACTCTCATCACATTTGGCTGAAGGAAGGAGTAACATGCACACGAAATTTGGTATGAAAATCTATCTTACGCTACAGGAAAGTAAGGGAGAAGGGAATAAGCAGGGTGGAGGAATTATGGAAGGGAGAAAAATGGGAGGAGGGAGCAATTAGAAGCAAACACGCTTGGAGAAGGACAAGGTCAAAAGAGAGAACAGACGAATTGCGAGGCAGAATAGGATGGAGGGAAATAAAGTTAGTCTGACACAACATGACAATTGTGGAAGTCATTTGCAAAACTACACATACATAACCTATACTGAATTATTTGTCTTCTCAGTGGGATGGGTGGGGAGGGAGGAAGGAAGAGAAGTTGGAACTCAAAGTTTTAGGAGCAAATGTTGAAAATTGATTTTGCGTGCAACTGGGAAATGAGAAATACAAGTAATGGGATATAGAAATCTATCTTACCCTACAAGAAACCAAATTACCAATATCAAAAATGAAAAGGATGAACTCAGCTCCAATGAGGAGGAAATATAAACAATGATTAGAAATTACTTTACACACTTGTATGCCCATAAATTTAACAATATAAATGATATAGATAGTTATTTTAAAAAATACATAAGTTGCCCAGATTAACAGAAGAGGAAGTTGAATACTTAACCTCATTTCAGAAAAAGAAATTGAACAAGCCATCAATGAACTCCCTAGGAAAAAATCTTCAGCATCGAATGTATTTATAAGGGAATGCTATCAAACATTTAAAGAATAGCTAATTCCAATAATATATAGATGGTTTGAGGAAACTGGGGAAGAAGGAATCCTCCCAAATTCTTTTTATGATACAAATATGGTTTTGATACCTCGACCAAGAAGAGTCAAAACCGATAAAAAAAAAATTATAGACCAATTTCTCTAATGACTATTGATGTAAAAGTTTTAAATAACATTTTAGCAAAAAAGAATAGAGCAATTTATCATGAGAATAAAACATTATGATCAGGAAGGATTTATACCAGGAATGTAGGGCTGGTTCAATATTAGGAAAACTATTAGCATTATTAATCATATCAACAAAAAAAAACTTACAGAAACCACATGATTATCTCAATAGATGCAGAAAAAGCTTTGATAAAATTCAACACCCATTGTTATTGAAAACCCTGGAGAGCATAGGAGCAAATGGAATTTTCCATAAAATAATAAGCAGTATCTACCTAAAACCTTCAGCAAGCATTATATATAGTGGGAATAAGCTAGATGCACTTCCAATAAGATCAGGGATGAAACAAGGATGTCATTACCATCACTATTATTCAATATGGTACTAGAAGTGTTAGCTGTAGCAATAAGAGAAGAAAAAGAAATTGAAGGAATTAGAAAAGTCAAAGAAGAAACTAAGTTATCACACTTTGCAGATACTATGATGATATACTTAGAGAATCCCAGAGAATCAAGAAAAAACTACTTGAAACAACAAACAACTTTGACAAAGTTTAGGGTTACAAAATAAACCCACACAAATCATTTGATTTTATATATACTACTAACAAAATCCATCAGCAAGACATAGAAAGAGAAATCCCATTTAAAGCTAGGGTAGACACTATAAAATATTTGGGAATCTACTTGCCAAAACAACCCAGGGACTATATGAACACAATTACAAAACACTTTTTGCACAAATAAAGTCAGAATTAAGTAAGTGGAAAAAAATCAGATGCTCATGGGTATCCCAAGCCAATATGATAAAAATGACATTTCTTCTTAAATTAATTTACTTATTCAGTGCCAGGGAAGGTGGTCTAACTCTACCACATCTCGAATTGTATTATAAAGAGGCAATTATCAAAACCACTTGGTACTGGCTAAGAAACAGAAGGGTAGACCACTGGAACATGTTAGGTACTCAAGAGAGAGTAGCCAATGAATATAGCAATGTACTGTTTGATAAACCCAAGGACCCTAGATTCTGGGATAAGAACTCACTATTCAACAAAAATTGCTGGGAAAGCTGGATAACAGTGTGGTGGAAACTGGGCAGAGATGAATTCCTGACACTGATCACAAGAATAAAGTCCAAATGGGTACATGATCTAAGTATAAAGATTGATACTATAAACAAATTAGTGGATCAAGCAAAGGTGTATTGATCAGATTTATGGAGAATGGAAGAAGTTTTGACTAAACATAAAATGAAAAACATTATGAAGTGCAAAATAGATGATTTTGATTACATTGAATCGAAAAGTTTTTGCACAACAAATCCAATGCAACCAAGATAAGGAGGGAATCAGAAAACTGGTACAGAATTTTTCCAACTAGTGTCTATGAAGAAGGCATCATTTCTAAAATATATAGAGAATTTGGTCAAATGTACAAGAATACAAGTCATTCCCCAATTGATAAGTAGTCAAATGATATGAACATGCAGTTTTCAGAGGAAGAAATTAAAGCTATCTATAGTTTTATGAAATAATGCTCTAAATCACTATTGATTAGAAAGATGTAAATCAAAGATCTTAATGAGCTCAGTGTCCAAGATTTTTCCAGTTCTAAGCTCACTTTATAGAGAATATGCAGACAATCCTAATAACAGCAGGATTGATTACAATGTCTTTAGAAGGGAAAGGAACTTGTTCAGTAGAGTATATGAGGCCTAGTCTAAAATATCTCAGAATATTTGAGCAGAAATTTTTTTCCTCTACAGACATGCATAATACTGTAACATCTTTTTTAAGGATGATATGAATTTAGGAAAATATAATTCCGCTTATTGCTTTTAATTTTTATAGGTTACAAAACACTCTTATAAGATTAATTTAAATATTTTAAGCTTTATTTAAAATTTAATTGCTCAAATTTTGTCTTTGTGCAAATTTGTGAAGGAATGGGAATCACACGGTGGGAATTTTAGCCAAAATGAACAGCAAACTTAATCCTGAGGTGTTTAAGTCAATGAGACATTGTCAATGAGAGATTCTACTTGGAGAAACCACAGGGAAATCTCTTTCACAAAGTTTACAAGGAAATATATACAGAAAGTTCCCAAAGGCATTGAATATTGAAGAAAATTTTAATTATTTATAAGATACTATCCCTTTTGTGCTTAAATAGTTTGGTTACTGAAAGGGACAGCAAAAGAACATTTGTGAAGAAAACTTGATAATATTAACTTGTGGGAAAAAAGTCTCTCAGATGTTGAAGAGCGATATAGACAAGTCTGAGGAAGAGATTTGCTTTGGTACTTGAAATACTGAGAATGTTCCTTTGAAGGCAAAACAATTACTGAGCTAAGGATGATCTACAGGGCATTGTGGTCCATCAACTTATTTGCTTGCAACTATTTGTCGACTTTTAGTATTTGTGATTGAAAAAAATTATAAAACAAAATACTTTTTTGGATACTATGGTTTTCAGATAGTAAACAAATGAATATAGCAGTTATTTAAGTTTAAATAAGAAATAATAAATTCCATTTTGTCTCCAATTTATCAATGTGAATGTGTCCAGACAAATCTCATTATAAGATATCCCATTATTGCTCTGATCCGATATCTCCTCTGACACTAGTCTTTTCTGGACCTCCATCCTTAAAATTAATTTGTATTTATTTCTTATATATCCTGTATTGACTTCCCATGTACATGCTAGTTTCCTTACACAGAATATTAGCTCCTTGAAAAAGGACCGTTTTTTTTAATCTTTATCCCTAGCACCTAGCTCAGTATTTTTCACATATTAGATTTTTGATAAATATTTAATAAGAAAAAGAATGAAGGGATGATATTATATAGATTATCTTGGGTTCCCCATAGCTATTGCCAGTGGAATATATGAACTGTTTGGTGATATCAAGTTGGAATGGCTTTGTTCACAATTCTATCAAAATAAAGTCCATTCTAGCGAAAAACAGAAACATTCAGTGCTGAAAGTTTGGTTGAAAGGCGAAAATTTTTAAGACTATAGCAGCTATTTATCTGTCTTCCCACTAGAATATAATGTCTTTGAGGGCATGGATTTATCTTTTTTATTTATGTGGTATATGTATATTAACACATAGAGAGACATCTGTATCTGTTTCTAGAAGAGAGAGATAATAATAGATCACTAATAAGTAATTATTAATAATATTACAAGCGTAAGTAATGTAATATTCTGTGCCAACATAACTTCCCAGTGTGTATTATTTCTATCTTCTGCTATGCTAACCTGAGTTTTAGTGTAAGGCAAAGAGTAATGTCTTTCTTTAACCATGAGCCTTCTGTCTCTGGAAGAAAGGTTGCTAGGGGTCCCCAGTCAGACTTCCAGCTGTGCCAGCATAAAGCAACTTCCACCTCTTGCTGTAGACCTGATAATTTTCTCAAGATGTAAATATCTTCCAGTGTGAAGAGGAATGGCCTTCCTTTTGATCTCAGGTCCTCAATTTCCTATTGTTCTGTATCTTGAGGGAAAAACAAGAAAAAAGTAAGTGGAGTTTGGGACTTCTGTCTCCTGCTGTGTCTTTTCCTGCATGATCTCAAGGCTCTTCTGGCAAGAGGAGTGGTGCCTTCATCTCAGTGATGAGCATTTTCACAACTGGCCTTTTGCATCCCAAAATTCCTGAATAGGAAGTCAAAACCCAAACCTTGCTCAGTATCTACCACCACCTGAAAAATGCCACAACCAAAATCCCCACCCCTTCCACTTTTCACAGGCAACAAACTTCCTTTCATCCTAAATTTTTTCTTCTCCCACTCCTTCCATACTCCAGAGGTCACCAAAATCTTGATCCATGATGATGCACAGCCTTCTCTGCCACCCTTTCCAATGTTGTCTACCTTCTCCCATTTCTTTAGACTCTGTTCAAGGTAGAGAAGATGGAATACTCCTTGCTCTCCATTGTTTCTTGTAAGTACTCCTTATAGCTCTATCATGCCTATTCTTTTTTGAAATCCATATCTAACACCTAATTAAAATCCCACTAGCTTTCATTTGAATACCTCCAGGTCACTTCCCTTACTTCCTCAATGACTTCAGTAACTTGCTCAGTACTTTTCTCTCCTCCCCAATTCCTCATTTCATACTAGAGGACTTGAATATACACACTGACTCTTTGTCGAAAACCCCAACCACTCAGTTTCACAACCTATTCACTTTTCAAAATGTATTCCTCCACCCCATTTGAGCCGCACACAAAGAGAATCATAGCCTTGATCTTAACTTTCATCCACAAATTCACTACCTTCATGTCCATGAAATATAAAATCCTCATATCTGACCAAAATCTATTGGTTTTCCACCTGTTCCTCTGCTTTCCCTTACCAAACCATACACTTTTTTCCATGCTGTCACCTCTAGTCTCTTAACTCTGTAAGCCCTTCTTTTTATGTTTTCTCATTTTTTATGATTTTGTGAGCAAATTCATATTTTTTTTTGGAGGCTTTGGACATAGGAGCTTTGACTTTGTTATCTTCCTTTGAGTGTGTGTCTTGGTCTTCCTTGTTACCATAGTAACTTTTTGTGGTCAGAATTTTTTTCTATTGTTTGCTCATTTCCCCAGCCAATTATTTGACTTTTAAGTCTTTGTTAAAGCAAGGCTCTGTTTCCAGAGTGGAGAGCACCCTGTCCTAAGTTTCAAGGGGTTTATGCAGCTGCTTTCAGAGAAGCTTCCAGGGACCTGCAAGTTTTAAGTTCTTCCACATAGATGTAATCTAAGGTACTATCTTGTGACCTGTGCTCTGGTCTGTGAGTGATGACAAACACATTTTTCTGCCCTTCAAATGTGACCAAGGTCCCTGTTCCACTGTAGCCACAAAATGGTATACTAGTGCTCCTTCTTAGCCTGATCCTGTCACTGAAGATTGCTACCTGGATCTGAGTATGGGCAAAACAACTGAGTCCTACCTCAGTTCCAACAAGGAGACCCCTGAAATCTCCTTCTGGCTAGTTGTTTGACCCATTTACCATCGGTGGACTGAAAGCTGAGAAAGCAACTGCTTCTGCTGATGATTTAATGACTGTTAAGGCTTGCTCCTGGTTTTCTGGCACTAGGTCTATGCTGATGTGGCCTGTACTGGACTGTACTCCATTCTTGCCCTGGTGCATCATACCTTTCCTACCAACTTTCCAAGTTGTCTTAGTCTGGAAAATTCTTCTATACCATATCTTGTGGATTCTTCTAATCTAGAATTTGTTTAAAGTCATTATTTGAAAGGCATTTGAAAGGGTTTGGGGAAGAGCTCTACCATCTTGACTTCACTCCTCTCCTATTCTTTGAAAAACAACAACAACCACCTTTTAGATTCTTGCATCCCTGCTAACTATAATTGTGCATCGTTTCTCCTAAACCCTTTATGGCTAACGTCTTTGCAAATAATCTGCTTGTGGGTTTGCCTGCCTCAAGTATCTCCCCACTACAATACAACCTCCATTCACCCATCAGTGAGTGACCATGAAGACCATGTTATTTCCTTACTCCAATGTCTCCCTTTCACTTCCAGAATCAAATAAAAAACCCTTTCTTTTTGATGTTCAAGGCCCTTCACAATCCCTCCCCCAGGTTATCAATATCAAAAATTAAAATGAGAATGCACCAACAGTGAAATTAAAGCAATTGTTATAAGTTATTTTGCCAAGTCATATGTTGGTAAAATTGATGTGCTGAGTAAAATGGATGAATATTTACAAAGACATATAAATTATTCAGATTAACAAAAGAGAAAATAGAATAATTAAATAAAACTATCATAAACTAATACCTCTCTATTTCTAGTCTTCTTAAAACCCACCCTTCACCATGTTCTTAGATACAGTGACACTGGTCACGCTCCTGTCATACAAAGGAGACCATCTGGGCTCCACCTATTTTGTCTGGCTTTACTCCATACCTGGAATACTCTTCTTCCTCAATCCTGCCTATTGACTTTCTTGGCTTCCTCCAAGTCTCCACTAAAATGTCATCTTCTCTATTAAGCTTATCTAGGTTATTACTACTGCTTTTTAAGTATGCCTTATTTTATTCAGCTTGTTTATATATATTCGTTTGCTTATTATCTCATTCCATTAGATTATGGGTTCCTAGAGACCAGTAACTGCCATGTAACTGTATCTGTATCTCCAGGACTTTTCCTGTAACCAGAATGACAGTTTGTTAATTGAGAGAAATAGATACAACTGCTGAGTGTTGACATCAATTATTTTGACAGCTACAGTCTCAGGGTGAACAAATTCATTCAGAAGATCAAATTACAAAGAAATACAAGCTTGCTTATTGAGAAAAGATGTTGAAGAAATCTGTTCTCAAGGGATCTTTCCATGAAGATGGGATATACTTTAGCCATATCTGTGGTAAAGTTTTGCTGCAAAAATATTTCTGCCCAAAGATATGGAACTTGTCATCTAGCACCAATGACAAATCATAGCAAACTGGTTCTCCTTTAATATAAGAACTCCATGTCAATCACCACTTTTTTTAATCTTATAATTAATGGGGTATTAGTATTTAACATCTTATGTTTTCTCTCTCATATGAAATATCAGAAGTTACTTTGATGTTGACAGTTATTTATGTAGAGAGAACTCTGAATATGTTCTTTAAAGTGTTGATATTCTGTCACAACTCCCTGACCTTTTTAATGGTCATCTCCTAAAGCTCTGTCTTGTTATGATACCACTTCATCTCTTACTTTTGTAAAGTATTATTACTCTTTTAAGAGAAAGATCTTCCAGGTTACATGCTTTGGACTAGTCAACACATCTTCAGCTCTTTAGTTAAAAAGTTCCACTGTGTTTACCTCAGTGGTGCACAAAATGCTAGTTTGGGAAGTTGTAAAAGTAAGGTTCCCATCATACACAGGAGGGTCTGCTGTACACATCCTTAGATCTGCATTTCTAATAGGAAAGCAACTTTTGAGGGGTCACTAATCAAGCATTAATCAAGCACATATATCATTTATTTAGTTCAGTGGAAAAACCATGAACCATGAACTTCAGAGAAAATACAAACAGAGAAACAAAGATTAACAGGCAGGGCTTCCAACTGTCTGACTGTAAGCAATATGTACATACATACATACGTACATACATATATATATATGCATATATATGTGTGTATATATAATATTATATATATATATATATGTCACAAATCAACAGACAGATTCAACTATCTGATCAATATGTATCGTTACCAGACAGAAGCATCAACATCTGGGTTTTCAAAGCTGGGGTGACTCTTTAACAACTTCCCAAAGTTTCATCTAGCATGCAAACCTTCTTCTGAAAACAAAGTCCCAAAGTAAAACCTCACTTTGGAGTATTTATACACTTTTCAGAGCCAGAGTGCATCAGAAACCTTGAGAACCAGTGACTCATTAGAAATTAACAAAAAGTTTGGGCCTCCCCTAATTAAGCTTCTCTTCTTCGGCAGGCCCATCAATAGGTGGGGAAGATAGGTAACTCTCTAATTAACATTACAGAAGCTGACCTACCCTTCCTAATAAAAGGTACCAGCATTTAGTTCCAACTCAGGGAGGTCAAAAGATAGATTTCAACTCTTCTCCACCTTAAAAACAAAAAAGTACATTGCTTCCCTTTTCTCATATGTTCAGTACTTCCGTATAGATCTCTTTGAGGCTGGAGTAAAACACTCATAAAGCTTATTTCTCCAACCAGTTCCTGGTTGACTTCCTTTTACCCATGCCCAAATATTCAGATTTTCCCCCAACCTCGGAGAAGCTTTTAGAAAGCATTAGCAACAATGGAAGGGAAAGAGGAAGTGAGATACATCTCTTGATATTCCTGAAGTCTTAGGAAAAATCTCCTTACATAAATTATCATTTTTAATTTAGGCATCACATTGGAGCAAGGAATCAGAGAAGTTGGATCATATCAAGTAAAGGAAGAACAGGGAGGTGTTATAACTATAAATGATGCTACATGAGGATCAGTTGAAGGCACTGGCAAAGTTTAACTTTCAAAAGGATGTAAATGTATGTAAATAGTTTTCAAAAGAAGAAACACAACAATGAAGAAAAATCTAAAGAAGTGTCCAATTCACCAAAACTACAAAATGTAAATTGAAACAATCCTGTGGTTTATTTACTATTGGAAAATTCATATTTAATTGTCTGGGAAAGACAGGCTAGTGGACCTGTAAATTTGACCGTTTATTCTACAAATCAATTTGGAATTCTGTAACAAATTATGTTCATACCTTTTGCTCTAAAGATTTCTCTGCACAGATCAAAAGTTTATGCAATTATTGACACCATGAATATTGCCTATATATAATTATATTCAAAGCAGTATTATTTGTTATAACAATCTAAATCTTAATGTACTTTCTTCACAAATGAATTGTTTACTCAGGTTCTTAAATGAATAGCCTTGAGGTTCTTTATTCATCTACTTCACCTTGTCATAAAATCAGCTAGCTCCATTATTCTGAATACAATGTAAATAAAAAAGGTCTCTGCTTAATAATGATTATTCTTCTTTTCTTCTTCCTAGTAGTGTCTCATCTCTACCATATCCTCATATAGTACTCAAATGCTGAAAACCCCATCACTTCCAACACCAAGTGATCAATGAGACCTTTTAAGTCAAAGAACACCAAGGCATCACTATTCTAGTCTTAAGTAGTTATTGACAGCCCTTAACCTACATTTAAGAACTGCTGCCCTTACTTTCTCTTATTACTCCTCTCAGTAAAGTCTACTCGTTGAGCACACTTTAGCCACTCATTGGTCCAAAGTATCTTTAATGGCCTCTTAATCTGAATCTTGGCAAATAGTCATAACAGTGCTATTAGAAGAAAGGACAGATGACTTCCCATAGCTCTCTGCCTGAGAGACTCAACATTTCTTTCAAAACAGACCAGAATCCATTATGAGATTCCAAATTAAAGTTTATATGTCCACAGTTCTGTGTAGTATGCACAGCTAACCCATCTATACTTTTATTTGGTCTGGGTTTGGAAGAGACTTGGAATTTTTTGTTGTAGTTTCAAGAAGACAAGGTATAGGGAAGAGATAAATCTGTTACTGAGGTCTTGCTGGGGTTCTTCTGGAAAGACTGAGGTAAAGTCTTTTCTTTGAGAAAAAAAGGATTCTTGATCTTCTTTTTAATGTTTATTCTCTTGCTCTTAGCCCTGGTGGTCTTAAATCCACAAGATAGTCTTGTCTTGCTGAATTAGACTCTCACTTTCTTTATTTTTATCACAGTTTTGCTAGGTACTACTTTTTAATTTGTTATACTTTTTAGGATTAAGAATTAAAGCTTTCTTTACCCCATTTTGAACATTTTATCTGAATGTCTCTAGAGTGAGAAAATACTCTAGAAGGTCAAATAGAGGTAGTCAGCATCTGTTGTGATCATCCTATAGTGAATGATGGGCTCTGCTTGATTTCCCTTGAGGGACTGAGTATCTGTAATTCTTCCTTTTCCTAAGAGCATTCTTTCAGTATGATCTCAGTACCTGATAAATGATGAATACACTTTGTGTAAGAGAATCCTCCCCCCATGGACCCCAGTTCCACTTCATAAATGTGAATCCTCTTCTTGATTGACATCAGTTTGGCAACAGTGGCCCAAGGAATGATCCCTAACTTCATAGTTTCTGCTAAGTAGCAAATGCTTCTGATTTGTTGATTTTTAGTCTTGGATTGTGAAGAAATATAAGAACAATAAAAAGAGGAAGAAGCCTTATTTTCCTGTTGTTTCTTAAAACTAGTCATCTAATTGGAGTTATGATGCCTTTGAAGAACCCCTCAACCTCAAACGCTCTCCCTCTTGAACCTTCCATCCTTCTGACAAAAGGGGCCTCAAAGGCCCTGGGGCTACCATCAGCTCCCCCAAGACCTTTCAGGACTGGAAAGCCCTGGAGATTTTGCCCAGGAAAGCTCAAGCCTCAGATGAGGGTGAAGGAGAGCAAGTACCCAAGCCATCACTTTATTTTTAATTTTATATATATAAACATAAATATAT
Organism: Notamacropus eugenii; assembly: GCF_028372415.1. Taxonomy (NCBI): domain Eukaryota; kingdom Metazoa; phylum Chordata; class Mammalia; order Diprotodontia; family Macropodidae; genus Notamacropus; species Notamacropus eugenii. The sequence continues at coordinate 119,666,801 of NC_092872.1, read as the reverse complement.
ATGTGTATATATATACATATATATATATATGTATATATACACATTTGGAATTACATGTAAAAACAATCTTAACATTCATTTTTTGGAAATTTTGAGTTCTAAATTTTCTCTATCCAGTAAAGAAGAGTTTCTATCTAGAGATTTCCTTAGTCAATAGTACTGGATTCAAACTTCTTAAGAAGAAGCAAGTATTCTAAGCCAAGGGGTCATTCCAAAAGGCTTTGGTGACTTCCAAGTTTCTCTTCATCTACTATTCCAGAGCTAATTAATAGAAGGCTTCAAACATATAGGTTGCTGCTTAAATATATTCTGTACTAACTTTAAGTAGCAGGAATTGGCATATACACACACACACATATATATACACATACATACATATAAACATATATATATACATACACATATGTATGTATATATACATGTATGTGTATATATATATATATATACATATATATATATATGTATATATATATATATATATATAATTGGTACTTACCCTACAGTTTATTTTTGATGAAGGAAATGCGTATTGTTGCTTAAGATGACAGTTTTATTAAATAAATGACTAGTTTTCCTCAGGTAGTATGTAATGAGTAAAGGGGAGAGTACAAAGAAAAAAGAGGTTATTGGCTAAATGAATTGAGTTTTCTCATTAAGGAAACACTAATCAGAAAACATGAATAAGGTAACTGTAATACAAGAGCACTCAATAAACACTTCAAAATGTACTTCTTGGTATAGTAGAATAGTAAAATGACCAATTAAAATGACAATTTCTGTTAATTCGAACAAAAAACCATTTCAAAATGAAAATCCATGCTATTATGGCTGATATTATAGCAATTTTGATTCAAGTCAGTAAGCAATTATCAGTTTTCTGATAGGTTCCACAAACAGGCACTGAGAGTATTAAAGACAGAATGAGTAAGTCTTACTTTGAACAATGCTTACTTTCTACTGGGGCAATAGTGCATCTCAGAATGAACATATTGATTTAAAAATCATACAATCGTGGAACAAATTGTGGGGCTCTCATTAATAGTATCCAATGACTGTCTTGGTGTCCCCTAAATTTAGGAATTTTACAGACTAAGAAAAGCATGAAAAGTGGTTCAGATTTCACCGAAAGAGAGATGCCAGTGGCAACATTACAAAGTTCATTTCAGTCTTTATTGTAGTAACTCTTTCTAAGATGTTCTCTTTCTTGTCTTATTAATTAAAATATAAAGTAAATCACTGAATTATTTCCTAGTGTTTCAGAATATTAGAGTGCTGAGGGCATTATCCTCTATGTTAACTTGGGTTGTACAATGATATGGGTGTATAGAAAATTAGTCTGTGTGAGTATTGACCCCAGGACACTTACTAGAAGTTTTGCTTTAAAATAAAATTATCAATTTCTTTCCTTTTGTTTTACCTCTACCCTAAAAGTTAAATATGTGAGTGTAAGTGTGCATGCTGGCTCTCTTTTGTGTGTGTAAGTTGTGGGGAGGGAGGAAGATCATTTAATTAAGAGTTCTAAGTAATGTGGTTTTACATAAATGAGGTTGTATTGTGGTAATCAGTGATAAAACCAGAAGGGGAGAGCAAGAGGTATGTGATCTAGAAACAAAAGTTACTTTCAAAAAATTCTTCAATTGGAAATTTGGAAATATTTTTGGAAATATTTTTTTGAAAATATTTTTCTCTTCCTCTTCTTTCTCCTTTGTAGTCTGCTCAGATAAGAAATGTCAGGCTAACTTCTCTAAGTTTTTACGTGGAAACAGCTATTAAATTTTCGTGTACCACCTACCTCATCCCCAGAGACATTACTGCTAATTTAAATAAATTCCAAGTGAATATGGTATGTTAGGTGATAAAAACCTCTGCAGTTAAGAAGGATGCAAAATAAGTTTTTAAAAGATGTAAATTTTAACTCGTTCAATTAAACTAACACTTATTAAGGGCCTATTATTTGGGATCTAATTCAATTAAAAAAAAAGACAAACAAAATTTATGACTTCATCCATGTAGACAACTTCCAGATAAGACATAGAGGAACCTCCACTCCTCAAAAAATTGCCTAAGATAATGATAGGTTAAATGACTTGCCTAGCATGTTACAGCTAATGTTTCAAAGATGGGATTTACACCTAGTTTTTCCTGAGTCTGAGACTAGCTATCTATCTACATCATAGTTATCTCTCAACATAATTCATTTAAACAAAAAGAGTCTATTAATCAAGTATTATTTAAGCACCTTCTATGTATCTGGAAATGTGCTTGTTCTGAGAAGTAGTGTGGCACTAATGAATGAAGGGATAATGGCCTTGAAGCCAACAACACCTGAGTTTAGTTTTGGCTTCTGACATATGGAGGCTGAGTGACTCTGGGCAAACCAAATAGCTTCTTTGTGCTCTAGTCAACTTTCTAAAACTATAAGATACAGAAATGGTACCAACCTACATTGGTGCAAGGAATTTCCTATACCAATGAAAATGTTATTCTTTCTCTTCCAACACCATTTAACATTTTTGTGTGCTTGATGCCAAAGTTGTTGTTGTTGTGGTGGTGTTTGTCCTTCATTCTCAAAGAAGACCACAATATCAAGAGGATGACATAATTTACAGTGGATTTTGATTTGAGTGAGAGAGGTGCTGTGCAAGGTCACCAACCTCACTTTCTTTTCCTGAGTCATCTGGATCTGGTGGCCTGATATTTATCAAGAACACTGGAGATGACCCAGGATGCTATGTGAGACCCTGACTCTTTCTGGCTAAGTTACTATCACATTCTCACTTTGAGTGAGATACACCCATTCAATGAATAGGTTTCTTTAAGTTACTCAAGGAAAGGGCCCTTTAATCAAAAAAAGAAAATCAAACTAGGAGGGGAAGACTCTCAGGTTTCCTGAGTAAAAGAGAAACAATTACTATGTAGATGTCAAAGTGAAGATAAATAGATACACATACACGCAGAAGCACACATATATGTATGTATGTATGCGTTTATACAGAAAAAGATGATACATATAGGGGTTATTATTTATATGTACATATATACATATATATAATATGTATTTATATTTCTATATAGGGATAGATAGACTGACAAACTAGCTCTTTATCTCTGTCCCCCTAGCAACTCCTCTGCAACATATATACAATGAAATTTCTCATTTAGGTGGCAGTCTCAGGTCAGCATTGTGGCCAACAACATTCTGGACTAACAGTGAGGTCTAAATCTAATTAAAATATAATTGGGAAACATTTAACAAAGTAAATAAAAATAAAATCAAATGCAGATAATGTTCATTGGTTTTCTAAGTATAAACCCACAGGAATCCCTATGCATTGTTTAATGATCCAATTTCTATTTGAGTTTGATCCCACTGGTGTATACTAAGTTGATTAGGGCACCTGTGGAAAATGTACATACATGAACTCAGTCACTCTTGCTATTCTAACACATGGATTCTCTGTTGTTCTTGTAGTACTCAGTTTATTAATATGTTAACAACCAATATAGGAAACTATATTATTTTAACTACTGAACAACAGAAAAATGGATCTTTAAAATGGATATATTTAATAACAAATTCAATGTGATAATGCTGTATTAGAGGATATAGTGTCTGTGATGAATGAATGGAAATCAAACTCTCACTATGCAGAACTGTAATACTCTCTATTGTAACCTTGAGAGTGCTTCCTAAAGGGAAACAGAACCTCAGGTATGGATGGACCTTAGCAAAGCTGACTATCAGAGGTAGAGTCACAAGAAAAAATTCAAGTAGAGGGAAGCAATAGAGGGTAGGCATGAAACTAGGGATAATGCGAGTTATCTCTCTGCCTTGACATAAAATCCTATAAACATTATTTTATTTTTTGAGTGTGTAAAAACACATACACACTCATATATATATATATATACACACACACACACAGAGATATGTATACATGTATGTGTATATATATACACAGATATGTATATATGTATGTATGTATGTACATATGTGTGTGTATATTCATGAGTATGTGTTTTTAAAGCATTATCCCAACTGGACTTGTGAGTTGACCTGACAATTTTTTCCTGTCATTTTGAGAAACAAGTTAATGGTGCTATGTGGATGCCAAGACTTGAAATACTTAGTGCTTGCAATACTGAGACTATTACTCTGTTGGAATCAAGGTGATTTTCACTGGGCCTACCCACTGTGGCCTTGGGTACTTGAATTACCACCTCCTGTGTTCCCTGGGAGAGGAGGAATCTCAAATCAAGAACCTGTTTTTCTGTGTATTAGTAAAGTAGGGAGCAAGACCAGTCACTCATATTAGAAGAGATTCTGATAAAGACTGGCTCCAGATAAGCCTGGGTTATATTTTGTCTGATGGCACTTCTGAGGTATGCCCTAGCTCTTTTTCCTGTGTGAAACCCAGGAAAAGTAAGAACCCTCGTGTAGGAGTTAAAACTTTTCTAATACTTAGGCAAGTATTATTTCTAAAATAAGTCATTACTGAAGATTACATGTGATGGTTACTAATTAAAATATCCTAAGGTATCTACCTAAGGTATCGAGTATCCTAAATATTAAATTTAGATAAAATCTGTATTCCAGACCCCTTGGGCAGTTAGGAAAATCCTTCTCAAAATAATGTTTTTAAATGCATAAGATAAAATACGGAACATTTAAAACAAAACCAGTAATGTCAAAATGTGGTTATCAAAAAATTAAGTGCTCCCAAGTTTGTAGACTCCTGGTTAAGAACTCTGCTTAGACCATCAATTAAGTAATAGGCAAGAGCATGGTATTAGGGAAAGAAAGTAGTTTAGGAGTCAGAAGGCATGGATTCAAAGTTTCCTTAGAGGCCTCTGTGACCTTTGGCAATTTACTTAACCTTTCCCAGTCTCAATTTCTTTACCTGTAAAATTAAGAGGTTGGATTTGGTGCCCCCTAAGGTCCCTTCTTTTCTAAAGAGGAAAAAAAAATAGTATTATTTTGAATGTATAGTAGATGTTTAAGACTTTCAATGGTATTCTATATTAAAATTTGAAAAAAATAGACTTTCATTTTTTTAAAGTCAAAGGTGGGCATTATATACTACATTCTACACTATCATAAGTATTATTACATCAAAGCACCAATGTTCTTAGAATACATATTTAGTTGCTAATATCTTGGTAATCTTACTAATACAGACAGGGTGATTCTCTTTTTAAATAAGATCTAATAATTGGCTCTCTTAGAGTTCCTTAAATATAGAATTATAAAAACCATGAGGAATATATATAGTACTAATTTCCTTGACTAAAACTTATAGTTGAAATTGTAATCAACAATACAGAAACTAAGGATGACTTCCTTGGTACTATAATCATGTGCATTAGATACAGTGTCAAGAGCCCAAAATGTTAAAGTGTAATTGATTGCATGATGTTTTAAGTAAAAATACTCCATTTTCAAGATTAATAAAGCAGCTTGAGAAAGTTTAACTTTTCCAGAAAACTGGAGATAGTCATATTCATTTTATTATGTTAAAACAAATATTAGAGTCAGCATGCAAATGTGTATACATACAATATATATTATATACATACACATATGCATATGTGCATGTTTTCACACACATATGCACATAACATAAATCACCATTCTTCAACCATGTGGGCAAAGATAATGCGTCCCAGGAAAAAATAGTCATCGTCATATTTCGGTGGGGGTAGGGGGTGATCAAGCACCAAAATAAGACTGAGCACAAATGAAAGAGTCTATACACAAAGCTTTGACACTAAAAATCATTGAGTCAAATTCCTACTGAGTAATGTGCTTTCTGGATTCTTTTTGCTTTGCTTTGTTTGTTTTTGTGGCAATCAATTTATCACAATTGCACTTTCTATAAAATTATTACAACAAGTATCAATATTGCTTACGATGTCTATTACCAAAAGGTAAATACACAAAACTTTTGGGAGTCACACACTAAAAACAGAGAAAAGTATTCTTGAAGGAAGTGGCTTATCAGCAGAACCTTGAAGAGATCTAAGCTGTTGAAGAGGCAGAGGTGATAGGAAAATTAGTACAGACACAGCAGACAATGGACAAAAAGCACAGAGATAGCAGATTGAATGCTGTATATGAGAAATGGCAAATAGGTTGGCTTGACCAGAAAACAGAGTACTCTAATTAGTCATATAAAACTTATGGTTGTTGTACTTCATCTTGGAAGAGGATCAAAGTGATATCACCATGATAAAGTGAAATTTCAGTGTGTCCAGCTGTGGCTGATGAGACCAATATAAGCTTGGAATGCTCTACCAGGTTGGGCACAGGTAGTCCATGTGAATATTTGGGGTGGATATTCCAAATTTGTGCATCCTGTGTTTACTTTGTGCTATCTTAATTCTGCTTTGCTCAAAGAGCACAGCACTTTTTCTGATGTAGGCATACCATGCTGAACAGTCCTGTGCCAGTGTCTCCCATGTGGCACAGTCACATGAAAAGTTCTTGAGGGAGATCTTGAGAGTGTCCTTGTATCATTTCTTCTGGCCACCAGTTGATGGCCTGCCCCTGAGAGTTCTCCATAAAATAGTCTTTTTGGCAATCATACATTTTGCATTGGAGCAATGTGGCCAGTCCATTGGAGTTGCACTCTCTGAAGCAGTTTAAATACTTGGCAGTTCAACTGGAGGAAGGATTGCAGTGTCTGGTACCTTATCCTGCCAGGTGATCCTCAGAATCTTTCAAAGACAGTTCACATGGAAGCAAATCAGTTTCCTGGCATGGCGCTGGTAGTCTGTCCATGTTTCACAAGCATATAACAATGAGGTCAGCACAACAGCTTTGTAGACCTTCAGTTTGGTAGTCAGTCTAATACCTCTTCTCTCCCAAACATTTCTTTGGAGCCTCCCCAAAACTGAGCTAGCTCTGGCAATTATAAGGACTTATAATATGAAATCAGTCTACAAAGATAGATTGGAGCCAGAAATTTAGATGATTTCCAGAGGAGTTTGCATTTTTATTTTCCTGAAGACAATAGGGATCCATTGAAACTTCTCTAACTTTGGACTGATACACTGAGGTCTGAGTTTAAGAAAATCAATTAGGCAGCTTTGGAGGACGAAATAGGAAGAAAATAGCTTGGATTCAGAGAGACCAATTAGGAGGGCATTATAGTAGTCAAAAAAAGAAACAATAAGGAATTGGAATAAAGGATTATTATGTGTGGACATAAAAGTAGGAGCATGATAAACATTGAGGAGATAGAATTGATAAAACTTGACAATTGTTTGGATATAGGGTATGTGTGGGGAAGGAGATTCAGGAGACTGAAGAGAAGAAATAACTACTGTATTGTGAATCTGGGATTCTGAAAGAACTACTCTCAATAGAAACAAAGAAGTAAGAGGAGGGGAGAATTTAAAGGAAAAGATAATAAGATAAATCTTTTATGTGTGAACTTCCAAATGCTGATAGCACACTCAGGTAGAGATGTCTAGTAAATAGTTGGGGCTATGTTACTGGAACTCAGGAGAGGCATAAGAAAAGGATGCATATTTAAGAGTCATACGTCCATGATAGTTGAATCAATGTGGGGTTTTTACCAGTTGGGAAAGTATATAGTTAAGAAAAAAGAACGCAGAAAAGAGCTCTGAGGCTCACCTAAACAGGGATGGAATTTTGTTAAACAACAAAATTAAAGGATTAGTTAGTTTGGTGAGAAGAAAACTTTTCTCGATAAAGCAGAGTAAAGGAAACCTGAAGAGGAGGAGACATTCTACAATACTAAAGGGAGTGGTCAACAGTTTCAAATTCTATTGAGAAATCAAGAAAAATGAGGACAAAAAAAGCACTGGATTTGGTCATAAAAAATATCTTCACTGTCCTTGGAAGTAGCAATTTGAGTGAAGTGATGAGATTGGAAGGCAATTGTAAAGGGCTGAGAATAAGTGAGAAGTGAGAAAGTAGAAGCCTGCCCCAGGGATGAGTGTTTCCTATGGTCCATTTTATCTAGGCCCTCTACAGCCATGCTTTACTTTATTCTCTTTCCATTTTCTCCAAAACCACCTTGATGGCCAGACCGGAAAGCATGTCAGGGAAGACTTCAACTTTTCTGTTTTGCTCCACCTACTTTGATATAAAGTATATATTTTGTCCCCTGTCCCCCCAAACACCTCTAGCTTTCAGTCCTGGAAGAATAATCAACCAAATCAATAACTACAGTATTTTACTCAGTAAAAAGAATGTAATTATGGCAAAAAAAAATAACATTCACTGTAGGGAAACAGTGAGTGTGTAAAAGAAATGCCCTCTTTTATAAATATTAGGTGCAGTGGGTCAAAGGTCCCAGTAGGATATAATGTTGAGTAGTCAATGATGTGTGATATAATGAGAAGGTAAAACAGATTCATTATTATGTCATACCTATTCCAAATTTCATTTTGTGAAAGATACCACTACCCTCTTTCAATCTCCCAGGTTCCTAATATCAGCATTATCATCTGCTCTTCACTTTTTCTTACCCTGCATATTCAGGCAGTTGTCAAATCTAGTCATTTTTGCCTTTAAAACAATTCTTGCTTTTGATGCCATCTCTCTGCTTATAGAGTTATCAGATTAACTGATGCTTTCAGCACATTTTATCACTACATTGTAAGTTCCTTGATGGTAGGGGCTATCTTTTACTTCTTTTTGTTTCCCTTTTGCTCAGCATAGTGCCTAACACATTGTTGTTCAGTTGTTTAGTCATGCACAACTCTTTGTGATCCCATGGGTCATATTGTGGCTGGGGTTTTCTTGACAAAGATATGAAAATGGCTTGCAATTTCATTCTCGAGTAGATTAAGACAAACAGAGGTTAAGTGACTTTCCAAGGGTCACACAGTTAGTAATTAGTCTGAGGTTGGATTTGAATTCAGGTCTTCCTGACTCTAGGTTCAACACTGTATCTACTGAATTATCTATTTGCTTGCCTAGCACATAGTAGGCACTTAATAAATGTTTAATGAGTGATAGATTGTCTCCACAGCGTTCTAATTTGTCTCCTTGCCTCAAATTTCTCACCACTACATTTTACACACTACTGTGAGGTCCCTTAAATCTGACATGTCATTCACCTATTCAAGTAACTCCAGTAGGCCCTTGCTATCTTTCATATAAAATATAGATGCTTCTATTTGCCTTATAAACTCATCAGAAATTAGCCTCTACCAATCTTTTCAGCCTTATTCAATATTACTCCACCTCCCACCCTCTATTATCCAGCTAAAACTTCTCCTTAAAATGTCACTTCCTCTTTCACCTCTGTCTTTGTTCCTCTGCACATACTTTCCCCCATGACTCCTCACCTCCACTGCATAGATTCCTTTATTTACTTCACAACTCAAAAGCCACTTTCGACATGAAGGCTTTCCAGATCTTCCCAACTGCTAGTGCCTTCTTAAACCACCATATATTTATATCTTTTTACACACAGTATTCTTAATATGATTACCTACATAGTTATTTTCTTCTCCATTAGAACATAAGTCCCTTCTATATAGGAACTATTTCATTGTTTATATTTGTTTCCCCAACATCTATCACAGTGCTTGGTACAAAATAGGAGTTAAAATGAGTTGTTGAATGGGAAGGAATCTTGTCAATTACTGCATCCACTTAATCTCCTACATTTTAAGAATAAGGAAACTGAAGCCAGAAATAATAGAATGAGTTGCCTGTGGTCACTGAGTACCTCTCTTGACACTCACTCCAGTGCTTTTTTTTCCATTTTATCTGGTACTAGCTATTTATCATTCAGTGTTGCTGCAATGGTACCTGAAATTTCTACCATTCAGTGCTTCTTTGGTTTAAGATAACGAGCACAAAACAGAACAAATATTGATGCATTGAATTTGAAAGCATTCATATAAATGTGTAAGATGAAACTTGAGAATGTTCTGTATTAATGGGACCTACACTGCTCGCTTTTACCAGATTCACAATGTTAATTCATTGCTCAATAAACACTTGAACTCAATCTTTTCCCTTCATTAATGTGTATTGCAATCCACTTAGATTATGTCAAACATGCAATACTTATCTTTGTTCACTCATTGATCCTTCCCAGGGCAATCAATGTAAGAAATGCTAACATATTTCACACGCACAAAAAAAGTCTTTGTCAATATAGTTTGTGAAAGTCTGGTTCAGTCGGGACTTTATTGGAGTCAGTTGACCAGGGACTGAATACTGGCTTTTATACTTACCAAATTTGTGACCAGGGTTGAATCCCTTAACCTTTAAAAGTCTCATTTTGCCACTTCTAAAATAGATATAATAACTGTATCACTTACTTCCTAGGCCTGTTGTGAAGAAAGTATTTTGTAACATGAAAACACTATATGTGTTTGTGTATGTATATATAAAATAGTCATCCAGGAGTAGAATGGATTCATAAAGCAGTCAGCCAGTAAGAATTTATTATGTAGCTGCTCTATTCCAGGATAGTTCCTGTGGATAAAAAGACAAAAATGTAAATCTCTGCTCTCAAGGAATTAATACTTTAGATTGGGAGACATTCATAATGCAATTAACTTTACATCTATTTTGAGGTAAATGTTTTGTAACATGAAAACATTGCATAGATGTAAAATATGATTCTGGGAGTTGAATGGATTCATAAAACAATAAATCAATAAGTGATTATTAAGCACCCACTATGTGCTAGGCATGGTGCTAGGTGATGAGGAAATAAAGACAAAAATCACACAGTCTAGCAGTGTAAACTCTACAAATGGAGATATGAATTACTGCTAAATTTACAAAACAATTGATATAATACTCTATTAGTAGGTTTGTGACATTGGTTCAAAAAATGTTAGTCTCTACAAACTCTGCAAAATCAGGTATTACTTACAGTCTTGCAGTGAGTCGCTCTCGTTCTCCAGTATTGACCTCTAAAAACCCAGAAAATAATGTCCCAGAAAAATCCAGCAATAATAGAGCCAGGAGAAATATGAGGTACAGCAATCTTTTAGTCCAGGAGGCTTGAGGCATTAACAGGAAAGTTACTTTTCACTCTGTTAGAGAGACAGAGGTACAGAAGTGGAGGTGTCATGACAAGTCAGTGGCAATCTCCACTTCAGGAAACCAGCAGGAGATGCTTAGCCTCAGGATGGTGGAGTAGGCAAGTGCTAACACCAAAACCCACCAGTATGCCCTGGTATAGGCAGGGAAACTGATAGACTCCAGCTCAGAAAACCATTATGTGTGTTGGGAGTTGGGAGTGGGTGTTGGGGGATTGACAGGAGTCCTCCTGCAGTGAAACCTTTTTATGCTTCAGCACAACTCCAGATGGGGAGGCATTTTCCAGCAACTGAATTCCTGAATGAGACAGCATCTTCCAGGAGCCAGACTACACACTCCTCTTTTGTGTAGCCCTAGGGAAAAGAAGACTCAGCATATGCCAGCCACCACTACTAGTAGTCCAGCTCAACACCATGGAAGCTGCCAGACCCCTACAACCTCCAACTTCCAGCACTTGATGCACTAGCACACAAATCTGGTAACCAGACCATGGTTCCCACAACACAAGAAATTGAGGACATCACCCCTTGTACTTCATCAGGAGAGTTCAATTTTAAAAGCCAGGGAATAGCAAATATCATAAACAAAAACCAGAAATGGACAATGACCATAGATTCTTTCTATGGGAAGAGGGAAGATCAAAATATAAATTCAGAAGAGGACACACTGTCAATATACACATATCTGAGAACTCAAAGGGGAATATGAACTGTCCCAAGATCAAAAAACCTTCTTAGAAGAGTTCAAGAAGAATTTTAAAAGTCATATAAGAGAGATAAAAGTAAAATTGGGAAAAGACATGCAAGGGATACAAGAAAGAATAAATAACTTGGAAAAGGAAGGACAAAAATTCACTACAGAAAAGTTACTTAAGTAGAATAGACCAAATAGAAAAGGATGTACAAAAGCTAAATGAAGAAAACAATCTGTTAAAAATTAGAATAGGGCAAGTGAAAACTAATGATTCTATGGACATCAAGAATCATTCAAACAAAATCAAAAGAATGAAAAGATGGGAGAAAAAGTAAAACACCTCATTGGAAAAACAGCTGAACTGGAAAATACATCCAGGAGAGGCAATTTAATAATTATTGGTCTACATGAAAGCCATGATCAAAAATAAGATCCTGGAAAGCATCTTTCAATATATCTTCAAGGAAAACCACCCTGAAGTCCTAGAACCAGAGAGTAAAATAGTCATCAAAATGATGTACTGATAACATCCTGAAAGAAATCTCAAATTGAAAATGCAAGGGATATGATAGTCAAAAATCCAGAATTATTAGATCAAGTAAAATACTGGAAGCAGCCAGAAAGAAACGATTTAAATATCGTGGAAGCACAGTAAGATTTAAGCAAGACTTTCTAGCTTCAACATTAAAAGACTGGAGGGCTTGGTATATTCTTCTATAAGGCAGAAGAGCATAGATTACAATCAAGGATCAACTACCCAGTAAAACTGAATATCATCTTTCAGGGGAGGAGATGGACACTTAATGAAATAAGGGACTTCCAAACATTTTGATGCAAATACCACAGAATATTTGATCTTCAAATACCAGACTCAAGAGCATAAAAAGAGAAACATTAAAGAAAGAAAAAAGAAATATCTTATTCAACAATGGCAAAGTCTTTACATCCCTACATGGGAAGATGATGCTTGCAATTCTTAATAACAGTGTCTTTCTTATCATATTTAGAAGGGCTATAAATAGACCAAGAGTGTGGATATAAGCTGATTTTAATGTGATTATAAATTTAATTGAGTGGTGAAAAGGAATTGAACTGGGAGAAGAGGAAAAAAGGAGGAAGAAAAGGATAAATTACATCACATGAAGAGGTACAAAGACCTATTACAGTAGAGATAAAGAAGGGAGTGACATGAGAATTGTTTGTACCTTGCTCTCATTGGATTTGGCTCAAAGAGGGAATAACATATTCAATTGGGTATAAAAACATAGTTTAACATATAGAAATTGTTAGAGGAAAAGGGAAAGAAAAGGAGAAAGTGGAAAGAAGGCAGGGAAGTTTGAGGGAGGCAGAGGTCAAAAGGAAAACTCCATGGAGAAGGAAAGAAGAGAAAGTAAACAGGAATGCATAAAGGGGAGAAAAGAGGATAGAAAGACACAGTTTATAATCATAGTTGTGAATGTGAACGGTATGAACTCTAGTAAAATGGAAGAGGATAGCAAAGTGGATTAAAAGCCAGAATTTTACAATATGTATTTTTTTCTTTTTTTTCAAGAAGCACATTTGAAGCAGAAAGATGCATACAGAGCAAAAGGAAAAAGCTGGATTATAATGCATTATGATTCAGTCAAAGTAAAACAATAAAAGAAACAGCAAGGATAGCAATCTTGGTCTAAGACAAAGCAAAAGCAAATATAGAACTAATTAAAAGATATAAAGTATGCTAAAAGGTACCACAGACAATGCAGTAATATCTGAATTCACATTGAAGTATACTATTTGCATGAAAATGTAAACAGGAAAGATATATATAAGGGACTTACTAAAGTTAAACTGTTTACTTTCATACATGGAAAGATAATATTTGTAACTCGAAGCTTTTCTTAGTATTTAGGTAGTTGAAGGGATTATACATATATACATACATACAGACAGACATACATACATACACACACATACATACACATATGAGGGCACAGAGTGAGTTGAATAGGAAGGGATGATAGCTAAAAAGTAACATTAAGGTGTGAGAGAGAAATACATTGGGAGGAGAAAGGGAGAAATAAAATTGGTAAAATTATCTCTCATAAAGGATGTAAGAAAAAGCTTTTTTAATAGAAGGGAAAAGGGAGGAGATGAGAGGGAAAAAGTGAAGCTTACTCTAATCACATTATACTTCAGGAGGGAATAACATGCACACTTAATTTGGTATGAAAATCTATTTGATACTACAGGAAAGTAGGGGAGGAGGGGATAAGTGGGGTGGAGGATGATAAAAGGTAGGGCAAATGGAAAGGAGGGAATAATAAGAAGTAAACTCTTTAGAGGAAGGTCAAGGTCAAAAGAAAGAATAGAATAAATAGGTGGTAGGATAGGATGGAGGGAAATATAATTAGTCTTTCACAGGATGACTATTATGGGAGTCTTTAGCAAAACTGCACATATATATCCTATATTGAGTTGCTTGCCTTCTCAGTGGGGATGAGTGGGGAGGGAGAAAGGGAGAGAATTTGCAACTCAAAGTTTGAGGAATGAATGTTGAGAATTGTTTTTGCACACAACTGGGAAATAAGAAATACAGGTAATGGGATATAGAAATCTATCTTGCCCTACAAGAAGAAAAGAGAAGCCGTGGATAAGGGAAGGGAGAGGTGTGATAGAAGGCAGGGCAGATTGGGAAAGGGGTAATCAGAATGCACCATGTTTCCGGGTGGGTGAGGGGAGAGATGGGGAGAAAATTTGCAACTCAAAGTCTTGTAGAAATGAATGCTGAAAACTAAAAAGAAATAAATTTAAACAAAGAAAAATTTCTAGTTCAAGTGCACATTCTCTTTTAGTTAGCACTTCATTGTAATAGTATACAATTTGTTCTCAGTGATCTGTGATTCTTTTGAATGCATCATTTAAAATATAACCACTATGTTATCAAATTATGTCATGTGGTATTTATTAAAGACCTGTTGAAATGAATTGAACTTACATGTCAGGAGTTTTAGTACTAATGAATACAGGGATTTTTAGAGAGGAGAGAATAATAAAATCTTATACCTTGCAGAATACAAATAGTTCATAAAATTCATAGAAAGCATTTTTTGCGTAGTATATAGTGTCCTAGAATCATATTATGTATAATCCTATGTGGATGGCCCTATATTATATCTAATGGTCCATTACACAGTGAAAGTGAAAATTATTAATTTATCTTTTTTAAAAATATGAAGCAAAACCACCCTTTTCATAATGTGGTACAATAAAAAAAAATAAGATGATTGCACATGAAACTGCAAATCTACTGTGCACATCTTGCTAATTCTTTCAAACGTACAGCAAAATTATCACAAATTTCTTTCTTTCCTTCCCTCCTTCCAACCCTAGGGATGGCTACCATTAGACACAAATAGGTATGTGTGTGTGTGGGCGTGGGTGTGTGTATGTATGTATGTGTATATATATATATATATATATATATATATATATAATTGTCCTATATATGCTGCTATTTATTAGTTTTTTCTCTGGATGCAGGTGATGCCTTTCTTCATACATGTTTTATAATTAACTTGGGTATTTGTAATAGTCAAAATAACTTATTCACTCAAAGTCGTACTTAAAATGATATTGCTGTTAGCACAATGTTCCCTTGATTCTGCGCACTTCATTCTTTATTATTTCATTCAAGTCTTTCTACGTTTTGTAGTATCGTATCACAATCATATACCACAACTTGTTCAGCCATTTCCAAATTACTGGACATCTCTGCAATTTCCAGTTTTTTTTTTTACCACCACAAAGAAAGCTGCTATATATATTTTGGAACATCTAGGTTCTTTTCCTTTGTCCTTAATCATCTTTCTAATTATTTTTAAGAGGAAAATCGTTGTTGCCTGTATACTGTTAACCTTAATGTCTTGAAAGAGACTATTAGGATCAGAGATGATTTTCCTGAGAGACAGGGAAAATAACTGTCATGCTTAAGAAAAACGAAAACAAAACAAAATCCAAATTGATGATACTGCTTAAGATCAGAGGTCTCAGACTTCCTATGCAGCAAGTGTCATCTAGACTAGATTAAAATTTATACGAGAAATTTTTAACCAAATAAATTTTAAATGTAGTGTGTTTCAAATAATATTATTATTTTCTAAGTGAATATCCAGCTTCAGGGATCTCTTTATTTTAATTTGATGTCATTCCATTAGAGAACTGAGTTGAACTCTTAGGTTTTGAAGGTTTTCCTTTTCAGAATTCTTGATAGACTTTTAGTGTACTGAGACAGCTGAATAGTACCATTGTATTTTTAGAGTAGAGTAGCAGCTTCAGTCAATGTTTAGAGATAACATTACAATATAGCTCACTGTGATTAACTAATAGAATATGTAAATATATCTTTGTGTTATCTGGTACATTCTTATTAAATTGTATAGCCAGTAATATCAAAACATAAAAAAAAAAATCTATTGAGACCAAAGAGTTTGAATACAGAGAAAAGATAACTTATCTGAAAAAAATTTTTTTCTGATTTATTTTATAAACTGTGATAGATGTGGGAATGTATAGTTTCATTAATTTTTGAGAGTATATGAGATCATATCCTTGGTTGTCTTCAAACCTAGGTAGAGAAATAGTAATACAATTAAAGAAATAATAATTGCAATTCAAGTGACTTGCTGATGGCTAGAGTTTGGTATGGTGTAGCCTACCAGACACCACTACCACCTCAGCAACAATGTATGACACAGTTCTGACCTAACAATGTTACTTGGTCACTGTATGGACTCTTAGATATTAAGAAATCGAAGCAAAACCCTTCAAAGTCAAACAATTCCACCCTTACCAGGGCCTATGAATTCCACTCATAATGTGTCTTAAAATCTATCAAACACATTCAAGGCCTACCATTTATTTTCTTATGAAACAGCACTTTAAACATTCATATATTTAAAGGCTATTAATAATATATTTTTTATATTAACCTGAATTCCATCCCTTTCTATTTCTATTCATTGAACTCAGTTCTATCCTCTAGATGGAGCAGAAAAAAAGAGTAGAATCCCTCTTCCACATGAGAGTACTTAATACAACTTAAAATAGCTATAACTCTCCCTCTTACCACTTCTCAGCCATTCTTCTTTTCTAGTTTCCCCAACCTTATTTATTCTGTCATTTATTGACAATTTAACCTTGCATTTTTCCTGGTAAGGTTTTTATAGCCATAAGGGGAAGAGTTGAAAGGGATTCTCGATGACAAATATTTTATATTGGTTTTATTGACCCCTCATGGTTCAATAATTTGATTTCTCTTTAAAGGAGAGATTCCAAATCCTCAGAAAGTTTGGATCTCAGCACATTTTTGAAATTCTATGAATTTTATGCCATGAATTACAAATATCATAGACATAGGGATAGAGACATGTTACCATACCTTTTACTTCTACTGCTTGAATTATTGAATTCTAACCTGTAACAGAGAGCCATAACTAAACTAGAATCATAAAGTTTAGGAGAATCAAGGGATACCCTGAACTAAAATAAAGAATATATCCATAAAATAAAACAGTGTTTATTTTAAACATTCTTCCCTTGATTCTCCTCCATAGTAAAGTAGCCTAATTCTTAGAAACTTCTCATTAGCCAGACTATTCTCTATAGTATGTTGATCCAGTGGTGAGGTAAATGGGTTTTCAAACTCCTGGGTAGAGTATCATCAACAAAGAAAATTATGATTCTTGTCTTACTTCTCCCCTAAACTTGTCATATGCATTGCCCCCCTCCATGGACAGTTTCATGTGTTTTAATTAATTCTAGAAAATCATATGGATGTTGGCCATGGAATGTTTTATAACACTGTGTGATTTACTCAGCAAGTACTCCATATATTGCTTTCTGTATTGTACTTATTAATTGTCACTTCTATTGATAGGCAATCTGGTATTGGAACAATAGGTCCATTACATCGTAAGCTCCTTAAGGGCAAGGACTCTTTTTTGATGCTTTTCCTATCTCCAATGCTTACCACAATACCTGACATTTAGTAGGGACATAATAAAATTTAGTTGATTAAATGATTATAAAGACTCTGAAAACGGGGGAACTAAATTAAAATTCCAATCCCAGTGGCTTTGAAGTTAGGCCTGGTGTAGTATTTAGCAGTATGGTAGCTCTTTCACTATGATCTGGAAATCTATTAACATAAAATTCAGTGTAAAATCAGGGTTGGTTTCTGTCTTTTTTTTTTAAATTGATCATGGTAAACATAATAGGGAGATATTGATACTTGACTTCTTCACTAAAATTCAATCTTTTAGAAGCTTGTGCAGAAATGTTTCCCTTAATCTATTTTCTATGAGATTGATTCTCAATTTCTCCAACAATTCTATGAAATAAAACATAGTTTGTTTTATTGGCCTACTCAAGCACTTTACTATTAATTTTATTTTCTTCTCTAGGTTTGCATCTAATTTATTTCACTGATTGAATTTTCAAATTATAGCCAATTTTCTTGATTATTGCTTTGTAGTATAGTGAAATATCTGATACTGGTAGGTTATCTTCCTTTCCATTAGTTTTCATTATTTCCTTTGGAATTCTTGATTATTTCTTTTGTCAGATGTAGAAAAGTACCTTGGCAAGTAAGGAAATGTTCTATTTAGGAAGATCAGGAAAGGCCTTTTACAGAAGGTGGGACTTTAGCCAATACTTCCTTGGAGCCAGGGAGCAGTGGTAGAGATCAAAGAGAAAATTCCAGGCATGGGGAACTTCTAGGAAAAACGCATGGAACAGCAAGGAGGGTTAAAGGGTATGTGTAGGAAAGTGAGGTGTAAGAAGGGGCCTGGTTATGAAGGGCTTTAAAAGCTAAACAGAGGATCTTATATATGATCATAAAGGTGATAGGGAACCACTTCAATTTATTGAATAAGAAAGCATGGTCAGACCTGTAGATCACTTTGACAGTTAAAAGAAAGATGAACTGAAGTAGAGGGAGATTAAACAGGGAGAGCTACCACACTTCTCGAAAGGGCTGTAAATCATCCATCCAGTCCAGGACTATACATGAAGGGTGCCAGAAACTTGTGGAGCTCTTAGCAGAGAACTTTCAAAGTAAGATGAGTTTCCCAGTACATCAATAGCTAGAACTTGTATAGGAGAAAGTGCTAGACTAGCACCTGACAAAGTAGGCAGGCTTCACACACCTCTTCCTCAGAAACAGAAACGCCTATATAGCCCATAGTTTTATCCTACACTTCAACTAAAGGGAAAGAGAAGATCAGGCAGAGAACAGGAAGTATAGCACCAAGATATATCCAAAACAGTTACTATAGGTGGGAACAAGCTAGTACAACATAGGGAAAGCAAAGTTCCTGAAGAATTTCAGGAGACTTTCTCCTAATGCGATCTATAACTTCTCTTTGGGGCCTTCTGGGCAAGGTAGAGAACCATCTCCTAGTCCAAGAATGTTCAAAAAGTAGACATAAAAGGGTTCAAGACCAAAACCTAAGTTAAGACACCAGGTGACAAAGTTGAAAGCTAGGGATTCCTGTAGAAACTGGGGCCTAGTTGTAATCAGGAACAAGTATGATCTGATTAGTCCATTTATGAGCATAGGAGGGAGTAGAGTCTTATTCAAGAATAGTGTCTCAAATCTCAATCTATAAAATAAAAGATATATATATATATATGTGTGTGTGTGTGTGTGTGTGCATGTATTATATATGTATATATGTTGCATGTATTTATAAGCATACATATATACACATGTGTGTATATGTGTATGCATTTGTATAGACACATATATGAATATGTAAACAGAAGAAAATTCTGAAAACAATGAAAAATACCATGGACTGAGAAAAACCCAAGAGGTAAACTCAGAAGAAAAGATTAACTCTGCATGAGTCCAAGTAGGTCCCCAAAGAAAAGATTTACTTAGCCAAAAGGTCTACATATCTACCTGGATGAAATAAAGAAGGCAATACTATATGTACATATGTATTATATTATTTATAATATAGTATGTATGTATTACATATATACATATATTTTTTAAATAGGACGTGTGAAAGAAATAATGGTAATAAAATTAATAGCTTAGAATATAATACGATAAACCTTATCCAAGAAACAGACTCCATGAAAATTAGAGTGGACTCAATAGAAAAAAAAGACAGGAAATATTATAGAAAATTAAAAGATTGGGAAAAAATGTAAAGTATGCAATATAAAAAATCTGACCCCAAAAACAAGTAAAGGGAGCTTATCTAAGAATCATTAGACTGCCTAGAAAACAAAACAAAATTTTAAAAAAACAAAATTTGGTTTACACTGTGCATATTTCTCTTTGTCCCTACTTTAGGAACCAAGCAGATTTCTGGTAGCTTTTCTGCCCACTGCCACCACCCTCCCATCCCATATTCAAGTTTGAACTTGGGGTATTCTACTTAATAAAATATAAAATATTTTCATTAGACTAATTGGCATGCAGAGGACTGAGAAGAAAATATTTCTTGATTAGGTTGGAGGAGGTGAGGATTACAATTCTGAGGAAAAAATATTGTTCAGAGAATCCTGTTCCCCGTTAGAAGTCTGCATGATGCTGCCCAAGAGAAGATAGGACTATTTCAGTCCAGTACTTAAATCATAGACTATTTGTGTGTGTATATGGGTATGTGAGGGCAGAGGATGTAGAAAAGCGAGGTGGGGAAGAGAAGACATAGTAGGGGTTCTAACCTTTTATGCATTATGAATACCTTTGGCAGTTTAGTGAGACCTATATACCCATTCACCAGATACATGAATAAAATACAGAGGAAAGCAAGAATAAGTGAACATAAAAATAGAGGTGTCCATTAACTCTGTGTAGGACCCTCAATTTATGAACATATGACTTATGGGTTTCCCTTCTTTCTGTGCATCTATCTCTTCTATTTCTGAGTCTGACTCTGTCTTTCTTACCTCTTCTTCTCTTTCTCTGTTTCTGTCGCTCAATCTCTGTCTGTGCCTTTTTTTGCATGTCTCTGTCTTTCTTTCTCTCTGTCTCTTTCTCATTACCCGATTCTTTTTCTTCTTACTTCATCTCTTCTGCTTGGCATTTCTCTGATTCATTTAGTCTTTTTTTTCCATTTTTTTGGTGGACTCAGGGCTTAGATGAAAATTTTCAAAGCTCCATCATTGTGATGATTTTCCCATGGTCCCAGGGCTGATAAACACTAGAATCAATACTGAGACCCCAATCCTCTGAATCTATATTCTTTCCAATAGACATATTGGTCCTTAATATTTCAACAAGATCTACTTCCATGTATTACAATAATTAGGAGAAAATAGAATGAATTGAGATATGACATAGGAAATTTGAAATGACCACAATTTGAAAGGGCTAAGATGTTGTTTCTTTTCCTTTTTGCTTGTTACTTTTCTTTAGGAAATCCTTTATAGATGGCTTCAAGATTTATAATTACCTTGCTTGGATCCTAGACATATTTTGGGACTATCATTGAAACAGACCAACTGATGCTATGGTAAGACAAATGGTTTCTAATGTTTATTTCATTGCTTAGAGCTGGGAGAAGTGAACCGCTTTAGTTATTGTTTTATGCTATAATTTTTATATGTGGCTTATTTCTCATGGAAATTATTATAATTATATGTATAGGATCATAATAGTTTATCAAGTTTTGGATTTCAAAATAAGAAGGCGAAGGAAAAGTCGCTTCCTTTCTAAAATGTGACTGTTTTTCTTTGTGTCCAGAAAAGAATTTAGGTTAACTTTAATTAAGACTAGATATATATTTTGTTTAGACTTAAGAAAATGAAAGTGAAAATAGAAATGCAAGGTAAAGTTAAACTTCTGGTCTTGCTTCCTTTTTTAAAACAATCCAGAAGATGGGTGGTCAATTTTAACTAGAATACCACTGGTTCCTTCCCCATTAACCCTACTGCTTATTAAAAATTGCTTTTTTTTCCCTATATATAAAGCTTTAGGATGAAAGGTATTTAATTGGACTACTTTAATTGATTTATAGTGACTTGACATCTCATGAACCCCTCTGTGTTACCCTAAAATATGTGTTTATTGGAAAAAGTATCAGGCAACTTTACTAAGGCAAAAAAATGGCACTTATGAATCCATATCATTGTCCATGTATTTATATGACATTATGATATATGTATATGCATGTACATATACACATGCTATGGATATGATGTACATGGATATATACATGTAAGTTCATATATAATATATGCGCATGAATTTTATATAATATAAATATATATGTATATGTATGTATCAATGTATGTATATAACGAGAGAGACAAAGACAATAGGGAGGAAAGAAGGAAGGAAAGATGGAATGAGGTAAGGAAGGAAAAAAGGAATTTCATTGGTTGGACTCCTGCTTCCAGTAATAGATATTTTAAATTAGTGATACTTCTTTTTTCAAATTTTTTTTTCCTTTTTTTCATTTGAACCTACAAATATTTTTTGTCTGCTTACTTGTTTTTCCAAAAGAATGTTATGTAGCAGTCTGGCTAGGGAATGGGCACTGTCATTCTTTTTAACATGTTTGGGTTGTATTTGTCAGCTTGTCAATTGGGAACTATCTACATTATTGTTATTGTTATTATTATTATTATTACTCGGTAGATGAGGACATGATATCAGAATGCTTATCTGAGATACTGTCATTCATGAAATGTTATGGAAATTTATTCTTAATTATACATTAGAAACAGATAAAACAATATTCCAAGTTAGTGATCACAAATTTCAGGAAGTGCCATCTGATTTAAGGAGTTAATTTCAAAATTTCTGGACAGAGACTCCCTGCCTTTTCACTGGCTGTCCCCCATATTATTTCTGAACGTAGATTTCTCTCATTTTTTTCTCCCAGTGTTAAAACAGAACAAACCTATATCCCCACTGCACTTCTAGATCTAATGAGAATGGTGAAGTAATATGCTTCTAAGGGACAAATTCTCATCTCCGCTAAAACTGAGGTTATTTTTTTTTTTGTTTTACAAACAATATTTTTTAGTGAAGATGATAATGATAGTGATGATGATGACAACTTGAGTTTTAATAGTTTTTTGTTGTAGTTTTGTTTAACTATAAAGGAAATATGTAAATTGTCAATTATTATTTTGTTCTTTATTCTGTTTTCCACGTGACTACCAAAGAAAGCATCCCCCCTTTGTCATTTCTATATTTCTTACTTTGCTATAGGAGAAATTTATGTGAATTCCTCACTGACATCTTACCTAAGCATTGGAAAACCTATCTGAGACTTTCCCTTAGCACTGAAGTGGTTGTAATGGAATCAATAAGAGCCTTGAGCATTAGGGAAACCAAATTTGCCTATTACTGTAAGAACTGGGCATTCTATGTCCCATCTCCCTTCTTTCCATAGGCTCTTTGCCCATCAATTCCCTAACCATTTTTATGGTCAGTACTAAGATACCTGTTTTAAAAATCTTTACTAACTTCCCTTATTCTTAGTGGTCTCACTTTCCTTAAATAACCATACATGTATGCAAGTATATATGTATATATAAGTATATAAAATTTCATATGGAACATATTTCTCATCCTGTAGAATATAAACTTCTGGAAGATGGTAGTTTTTCTTGATAGTTTAGAAACTGAAAATGCTCAAATCAATGATACTTTAATATTAATTGCTAGAAATGAGCAACTCACCACATTTTAATCAAATGGTTCTCAATATATCAGCATCATAAAATATGACATAGAATGTGATATGTAGAAGTAATCTTTTTCATTCAGTGACGTGTATATATATGTATATATATATGTACACACAAAATTTGAATTCATATTTCACAAAGTAGAAATAAAGTATAGTGACAAAAATCACATGAATATTTAGTTTTCCGGTATACTTGTGGAATAATGCATTCTGGAGAAATTTATTCTCCCAGTAACAAGTATCAAACCTAATGATAAATAAATAAAATAATCATTTTATTGAAAATATTCTGCAATTATGGCTATATAAAGCTTCCATAAAAAGAGTTTACCAAAGATAATTTGAACTTTTCTTTACTCTTTTTAAATTTTTTAAATTCATCTTTAGTTTTCAACATTCATTTCGACAAGATTTTAAGTCCAAATTTTCTCCCCATCTCTCCCCTCCTCCTGCCCCAAGACACCGTGCATTGTGATTGCCCCTTCCCCCAATTTGCCCTCCCTTCTATCACACCCATCCCTTTCCTCATGCTCATCTTCTCTCTTTCCTTCTAAGGCAAGATCGAATTCTATACATCATTATCTATATTTCTATTCTCAGTTGCATGTAAAAACAACTCTCAACATTCATTTTAAAAACTTTGAATTGCAACTTCTCTCCCTTCCTCCTTCCTCACCCATCCCCACTGAGAAGGCAACCAATTCAATATAGGCCATATATGTGTAGTTATGCAAAAGACTTCCATAATAGTCATGCTGTGAAAGACCAACTACATTTCCCTCCATCCTATCCTGCCCCCATTTATTTTATTTTCTCTTTTGATCTTATCTCCCTCCAAAAGTGTTTACATCTAATTACTCCCTCCTCTCATTTGCCCTCCCTTCTATCATTCCCCCCACCCTACTTAGCCCTTCTCATCTACTTTCCTGAAGTGTAAGATACATTTTCATGTAAAATTGAGTGTGTATGCTACTCCCTCCTTAAATCAAATGTGATGTGAGTAAGCTTCACTTTTTCCCTCTCACATCCCCCCTTTCCCCCTCCATTGAAAGAGCTTTTTCTTGCTTCTTTTATGAGAGATAATTTACCCCTTTCCATTTCTGCCTTTCTCCTCCAATATATTTCTCTCATACCCCTTAATTTTATTTTTTAGTTATCATCCTTTCCTATTGAACTCACCCTGTGCCCTCTATCTATCTATCTATCTATCTATCTATCTATCTATCTATCTATCTATCTATCTATCTATCTAATCCCTCCAACTACCCAAATACTGAGAAAAGTTTCAAGAGTTACAAATATTGTCTTTCCATGTAGGAATGTAAGCAGTTCAAGTTCAGTAAGACCCTTATGATTTCTATTTATTGTTTACCTTCTCATGCTTGTCTTGATTCTTGTGTTTGAAAAGCTAAATTTTATATTCAGCTCTGGTCTTTTCATGAAAAATGCTTGAAAGTCCTCTATTTGATTAAATAACCATTTTTTCCTCTCAAGTATTATACTCAGTTTTGCTGGGTAGATGATTCTTGGTTTTAATCCTAGTTCCTTTGACTTCTGGAATATCACATTCTAAGCCCTTTGATCTCTAAATGTAGAAGCTGCCAGATCCTATGTTATCCTGATTGTATTTCCACAATACTCAAATTATTTCTTTCTGTCTGCTTGAAATATTTTGTCCTTGAACTGAGAACTCTAATATATGGCTATAATAATCCTAGAATTTTTATTTTCAGGGGTCTTTCAGGAGGTGACTGGTGGATTTTTCAAAATTTATTTTACTCTCTAGCTCTGCAGTATTAGGGAAGTTTTCCTTGATAATTTTTTGAAAGATGATGTCTAAGCTCGTTTTTTGATCATGGCTTTCAGGTACTCTGTAATTTTTAAATTATTTCTCCTAGATCTATTTTCCACATTAGTTGTTTTTCCAATGATACATTTCACTTTGTTTTCTATTTTTTCATTCTTTTTTTATAGTTTCTTGATTTCTCACAAAGTCATTAGCTTCCAACTACTCCATTCTAATTTTTAAAGAACTCTTTTCTTCAGTGAACTTTTAAACCTCCTTTTTCATATGGCTAATCCTGCTTTTTAAAAGCATTCTTCTCCTCATTTACTTTTTGGGCCTCTTTTGCCCTTTGAGTTAGCCTATTCTTAAAGGTGTTATTTTCTGCAGCATGTTTTGGGTTTCCTTTAGCAAGTGGTTGACTCATTTTTCGTGATTTTCTTGCATTGCTCTCATTTCTCTTCCCATTTTTCTTCCAACTCTCTTACTTGATTTTCAAAATCTTTTTTGAGCTCTTCTGTGGCCTGAGACCGTTGCAAATTTTTTTGCAGGTTTTGAATGCAGAAGCCTTGACTCATATCTTCCTCTGATGGTATACTCATCAGAAATGATGGAAGAAAATACCTTTTCACCAAGAAAGTAAACTTCTATAGTCTTATTTTTTATTCCCTTTTGGGGGCGTTTTCCCAGTCTGATACTTGCCTTTTGAGTACTTTGTCAAGTGGAGGGCATATTTTAGGGACCTGTAAGTCCTCAGTTCCTCCAAGGTGAGACAATAAAGGGAAAGGGGTTTATTCCTCTCCTGGCCTCTGCTCTGGTCTGGAAGCAACCATAAGCTTTTTTGCCCAGGATCCTTTCCAGAGCCTCCACCAGCTCTACCATGCCAGTGCTCTTCCTCACCCCAGGACCACTACTCAGTACTGAGACCCAGATCAGTTGCTGGATTCCCCCAGGGTCTTTAGGCCTTGGGCTCCTAAAATGGGTGTTGTGCTGCAGTGGCTGTTGTTGCCCTGGGATCGGGTCTGAGACCAGGCGCTGCTCCCTTCTCACCCAGGTTAAAGAGCTTTCTCACTGATGTCTGAAGCTGTCTTTGGTGTTTATCAGATGAGAAATCTGGGAACTGCTGCTGCTGCCCGGGATTCCATGCCCTAAAACCTACTCCAATCCTGCTGTGCCATGCAGCCAAGACTGGGCTGTGCTCTGAGCCTGGTGTGATGGACCTTTCCTTATCGGCCTTCCAGGCTGCCTTGGGCTGAAAATCTCTTTTGCTCTGTCATTTTATGGCTTCTGCTGCTCTGGAATTTGTTTTTAGAATCATTTATAGAAGTATTTTGTGGACTATTGGAGAAGAGCTAGGGCAGGTCTGTCCTTCTACTCTGCCATCTTGGATCTGAACTTTTCTTTGAGACTCAGAATTATCTTTTATGACTCATTTATTCTGTTTTCTTATGTAGTTGTAGATGTAAACCATGAAGGACAGTGCTGTTAAACTCGAGTAGAAATGGATTCCTGAAGGCTACATATTGACTTAAGAAAAACAAACAAAATTATCTGTAATTTTTTTTTTTAAGTATTTCCCAATTAAATTTTAATCTGGTTGGAGTGGTGACACTAGTGGGGTCTTTGGAGCTGCAAGTTTTACACCTCTAGTATAGCGATTTGAAGGCATTGTCTAATAAGCTAATGTGGAAATTGCTCACTTGGGAGGGAAAGAACCAAATATTATCTTTCCTTAGAATCGTTTGCATTTTTCTAAGAAAATTGATATTTAGGGTATAGAAGAATTTCATGACCAAAAGAAGAATTGTATCATGAATCATTTCTTTAATGATTTAGTCAGAGAGTGAAGCAGCCATATCTCAAGAGATTATTTTCATTCTCTGGATAATTATCTAATCTTCTTTAATTTCGTTCTCCCCTTAAAGCCTAGCAAATTCTAAGTAGAATTTTTCCTTTATGTCACAGATCTCCTCTTCCTATTTCTTTACATTTCTTCCTTCTTCCTCCTCCTTCTTCTCCTTCTCCTCCTTCCCTTCTTCTTCCTCTTCATCTCATTCCCCTCCTTCATCATCTTCTTACTCTCCTCCTTCTCCTTTCCTCTCTGTCTTCTTGTTCATTCTTTATATTCATCTCCTTTGTCTTCTTCTGTTGTGGACTTTTATATTCATATGTCATAAGTTTTCTTGTTAATTTATAATATGGATAACATCTAAATCTATTTTCAGAAAAAGCTTTATATTTTTCTCAGTAGCAGTTATTCATTCTTATTTAATTTTTTTTTCTTTTTTTCTTCTTAATTTGTAATTCAGTGAATAGAGTGTTGGGCCTGGAGTCAGGAAGATATGAGTTCAAACCTATCGTCAGACACATTATGTGAGTGATCCTAGATGAATAACTCAACCTCAATTTACTTCAGTTTCTTCAACTGTAAAGTGGGGATAATAATAGCACCTGTTTGCCTGAGTTTTTCTGAGGTTCAATGGGATAATATTATTAAGAGCCTTTAGTAAAATATATGGCATATAGTAGGTACAGTATAGTATTAAGCATATAAATAAGTGTAGTAATTCATTTGATTCTTTTCATCAGTTCCATTTATATTTATATTTCTTTTTCTTAACTAAGACATAACTGACTTTCTTTGGTTATTCTTTTATGACATAATTTATGAGCTGACATATACCACTTCAATCAAAATGAATTTTGTTATGATATTCTTTGCTTTGGTGAAGGATTGTCTTGGGAATTCAATTTCATGACAAAATCTATGAATTAGCTTAAAACTATTCTCATTTTAATGCCAATGAACTTGATTTTGACTACTGGGAAAAATGTAAAATGTGTATTAAAGGTATAATTGGTGGATATCTAGACAGGGAATGATAATTATGCAGAGGCAAGGAGACTTCATCAAAAACAGGTCATGCCCACAGGAATCACACTTGTTGTTTTGTCCTGATCCTGACCTAGCAAATTAGGACAATGTTGTGTATATTTTACTGATTTTTTGAGCAAAGCTTTTGATAAAATGCCTCATACTATTTTTACCGAGGACATTGAGGGATATATAATATATGGTAACACAAATTAGATAGATTTTAAGCTAGTTCGTTAAATGGAATCAAAAGATAGTTAATGTTTCAGCTTCAGCATTGTATGAGGTCCCTGGCAGAATACTCTGGGGTTCAATATTTGGCCCTGCACTGTTTGTTTGTTTATTTATTTACTTATTTATTTACTCATTTATTTATTTATTTATCTATTTATTTATTTATTTATTTATTTATTTATTTAATTAAATTACTTGGATAAAGTCATAGATACCATGCTCATCAAATTTGCAAATGACCCAAAGTTGGAAGGGATAGCTAATTCCTTGAGCTTCAAAGTCAGAATTTCAGATTAGAGCTGAATCTATATATGATGTAATTCAATTGGGATAAATGTAAAATGTTATACTTGAGTACAAACGACTTCAGGTACAACGCCTTCATTAAAAGAGACATACTTTCTGCCTCAGTCAAATTTCATCTGACTTACTATTTTCAATTTAAATTTCAGAGTTTAAGAAGGGTATTTATAAATTATAGATTCCAGTGGACATCTAAGACAGTGGAGGATCTTGAGCTCACAGCTTATGAAGATCAGTTGAAAGGGCATGGAATACTGAGCTTGGAGAAGAGGAGACTCAGGGCAATATAAGATGTGTAGGGCTATCATATGAAGAAGGTCCTTGGGGGAGAACCAAGAACTTTGTGTGTCACAGAGAAGAGTAGTATCTCTGCAGGGAGGAAGATGAGTTTAAATGCAACTTCTGAAATTTAATAGCCATTCAATGCTGGGAAATTCAATGAAACTCATTTGAACCTCAGTTTCCTTATCTGTAATATGAGCATAATAATATCTTTAGTATGCACCTCACAGAATTGGTACAATGGTGGAAAAAAATTTTGCAAACTTTAAAGATCTGTATAATTTTCGGCCATTATTGTGCAAACATAAACAAATTTAACTTACATTACCATCAATTTCCTCATTGACAAAAGAGGAAAACAATATTGGCATTGTTCATTCCCAGGATTGTTTTGAAACACTTTGTGAAATCTTAAAGACATCTATAAATTGTGAACCATTATTACCCCTATGCAATAACATAGCCACTGCCTCCTAAAGTCTTCAAGGTTTTATTATAGGACTTGTTTTTATTTCCCTGCATTTGCCCTGTCTCCATTCACCCTTCTCATTTCATCTACCCTCTCAATTTAGTGACTTCTAATACATAGCTTATGTTTCATGGCCGTATTTTTAGGGTTTAGGACAGCTAATCCAAAGCTGCCCTTTCTTTATATGTTATGCCGTACATTACAGAGCAACATCTTGGCAGCAGTGACTGTTTAGCTCTTTCTATTTTTACATAGAACACAGTACAGTGTTTTATACATAGGTGCTTAATAAGTGCTTTTTTCATTTCATTTTATTCATTACATCAGATACATTTTTCACTTCTTCATATAGTACATTCAGTGCTGGTGTATTATAATCACTGATGATGAGAATGGATCTCTGTAGAAATCCTGGCAAATCAGTTTCATTTTCTTGCAATTTTTTCTCCTCTTTCCATTTTTCTCTAAAGGTGCTCTGAGAATTATCATGCTTACTTGGATCCTGAAAACTTTTCTGCTGGCCAATTTTACCCTTCACTGCCTTTCACTGTTTCATGAGAAAATGTTACTCATATTCTTCCCCCCCTTTTCATGAATTTTATTGATACCCTTTTCATTTTTATACTTTAACTCTTTCCTATAACTTCTTCCTGTCCCCCAATAGAAATAGAACCCTCTCTTGTAACAAATAGGTATAATCATGAAAAACAATTCAATCGTATGGAAAAGCACTTACCAAACTCAGAAGGAAAAGGGTTATAAATGGTAAAGCTCAATAAAAATAAGCAATATTGCTCCTTCCTTCTTCCTTCATCCCTAATCCCTCATCCCTTTTCCCTCTCCTTCCTTCCCCTTTCCCTTTTCTCCTTTCCTTCTCCCCACTTCTCCTCTCTTCCCTTCCCTGGTCTGCATAGGGTATCATACCCTTCCTTGAGGGTGTTCTGCTCAAAGAATGTAAATTTTGATGACTGAAACCTAGCAAGATATTTTGAGGTTTACTGACCAGCATTCTTTCTTTAGACCATGTCTTAAACCCAATTCACTCTGACTTTCACAGATGGTAAACAATAGGTCCCCCAGCCCAAACTTCACTTAGTGGTCATTGTTTTGTCCTGATGGATCAGAGCCAATGTAAATAGTAATTGTTTCTATTTTAGCCAGAAACCCTGAGGATCTTCCTCTCCAAGAATGACTTTTTTTTTCTTTTGATTAGGTAAAAGGAGACATTCCTTGCCTCATTTCTCACCTAGCCTTAATCACTGAATGGGCATTTATTCAGTCAAAGTGAGAACTTAGCTTAAACAGGCCAACATCTCCCACTGCATCCTGGGCCATCTCCAGTCGTTCTGATCTTTCCATTGGACCCGGATGACTCTAGAGGTGAAAGTGAGGCTAGTGACTTTGCACAGCTGTCCTTCCCTTAAATCCAATTCACTTGCAAGTCATGCATCACCTTCCTAATGTCTTGGTCCTCTTTGAGATCAAAGGAAAAACAAATCATAGCATTCTACAAGCATTGTTCTCTACCTCTCTACAAAGAAATAAAAAATAAGTGCATTTTACCATCAAGTCCTTGGAAATCAACTGTCACTTCAATGATCAGAGTTCTGAAATCTTTCAGTGTTATGCTTCACATTTTAATGATCATCATGCAAATGGCTCACTAAGTTCTATTTTTTTTTGTTCTGCTCAACTCACCTTCTCCAAGAATACTTCTATAGGAAGCCTGTTTTACTGATCCTCTCAGATGCTACTTTCTTCTCCAAACTTTATGTATGTATGTGTATGTATGTGTGTGTGTGTCTGTCTGTCTGTCTCTGTTTCTCTCTCTCTCTATAATATGTGTGTATATGTATACGGATACATATACACACAGCTATGCACGTTACATGAATGTATACATGCATATATATGTATACACACATAGATATGTATTAATACATGTTATACTACACTTCATATGTTAATGTTGCCTCTCATTAGAATGTAAATTGATTGATGACAAGGCCTGTTTGATTCTTTCTTTTTTACTCTCAGTGCCTAAAGGAATGACTAGAAAATAGGAGGTACTTAATCAATGCTTGTTCATTTATTGATTGGAATAAAAGATAGACGTATGATATTAAAGTAATACATTGAATTTGTAAGTCGATGGTTTATAATAACTCTTTGAGGCCAATCGTGCAAGCATTATTTTCCTCATTTTACATATTTGATAAGTTTAAAAAATTCAAGATTTGAACTAGGTCTTTTGATTTAAAATCTGATAGTTTTTATGTTATGCTAATATGACTTTTATTCTATTGTTCTATAGTTTAGCTTACCATTGTACTGCAATGAAAATATTTTAAGGTATTAGATTTCACTCTCCACTATAATGTCTTCAGTATAGCATTCCCTAAAAGTCCTTTCAGTCAATGTAGATTCAAATACTTCCTCTTTCAATTAGATTAGGAGTATCTTATCATTGATGTCTTTAATGTTTATGTTCTTGCAAGTAATGAACTTTTAAACAGTATTTTGGGTATGTTCCCTAGCACCACTGCCTCCTTATGTACATTTTTAAGACTATTTTGCCTCTTATATTAAAATGTCACATGCTTAGCAAATTCTTCACCAGTTCTATATCTTGACAATAACGTCTATCATGTTTCTAAGCCCCAATACTATATTTGCTCTCTACTTCCTTTTGCAGTTAATTGCTCTGCCTTTCCCCCCTTTTATATTTCCTCTTTTCTCCTTTCTGTCCCTATCCTTTTCTGAACTTTTAAACTTTCCTCTTCAAGTATTTTGTCTTTTATAGCCATCAAGAGGTAATAGAAGTATTCTTTTTCTTCTGGAACAGGGCCTTGTGTCAAATAGTTGTTTAAATGTTTAGCAATGA
The DNA here is from genome assembly GCF_028372415.1 of Notamacropus eugenii. Classification (NCBI taxonomy): domain Eukaryota; kingdom Metazoa; phylum Chordata; class Mammalia; order Diprotodontia; family Macropodidae; genus Notamacropus; species Notamacropus eugenii. Next base: position 119,634,532 of record NC_092872.1, on the reverse strand, counting down.
CTGAATTAATGCATAGTTGGAAAAATCAGCCTATTACAATGACTGACTAATTCTTGGTTTCTTTCAGCTAGTCTTCTTGCTTACTCTTCAGGGTCTACTACTTCATTGCTAAACATTTATTTTCTCTTCCACTTTCTTTTTCTTTCCATCCTCTCCTCTTTTTCTACTGAGTTTTACATCTTTCCAGATTCTTGAATTTTGCATAAGTATTTCCTCCCAATACCTCCCTTGTGGTATTGACTAGTTTGAACCTGAAGGCTATGTTATTCTTTTTCTTAAATATGTTGGGTAATGTTTTCTATTACCTTGTTTATATTCTTTATGTTTTGTTATCAACATTTCTACATTCATCGCTTTTGACTTTTATTCCAAGTTTCTTTTTATTATTTTTAATTAATTAATTTGTTTTTTAGTTTTCAATATTCGCTTTCACAAGATTCTGAGTTCCAAATTTTCTCCCCATCTCACACTTCAGTCCACTCTAAGACAGTGTGCATTCTGATTACTCTTTCTCCCAATCTGCTCTCCCTTCTATCATACCCATCCGTTCTTCTGTCCCCTTTCCTTCTATTTTCCTGTAGGGCAAACTAGATTTCTATATCTCATTGTCTGCATTTCTTATTTCCAACTTTCATGGAAAATAAAATTTTAACATTTGTTTTTAAAATTTTGACTTTCAAATTCTCACACTTCCCCCCATTGAGAAGGCATGCAATTTAATATAGTTTGCACATGTGTAGTCATGCAAAACCCTTCCATAACACTCATGTAGTGAAAGACTAATCATGCTTTCCTCCATCTTATCCTGTCCTCATATATTCTATTCTCTCTTTCTTGACACTGACCCTCCTCAAAAGTGTTTAATTCAAATTTGCCTCCTCTTTCCATTTGTGTTCCTTTCTGTCATCCCCCAACCAAAGATTAACCTCTTCCCTCTGCTTTCTTTTAGGGTAACACAGATTTCCACAGCAAATTGAGTGTGTGTGGTATTCCTTCCTGAAGCCAAATCCTATGAGAGTAAGACGCATTCTCATTCTCACTCTCACCTTCCCTCCTGTTTCCCTCCACTGAAAAAGCTTTTTCTTGCCTCTTTTACGTGAGAGATTATTTAGCCCCACAACATTTCTCCTTTTCTCTTTCTCCCAGTATATTCCTCTCACCCATTAATTTCCTTTTTAGATATCATCCCTTTATGTTCAACTCACCCTGTGTTATCTGTCTCTCTCTCTGTATCTCTCTCTGTATCTCTCTCTCTGTATCTCTCTCTCTCTCTCTATATATATGTATATATATACACACATATATGTATACATATAAATATATACACATGTGTCTATATATGTATTTATACACACATATACATGCACACACACATATATGTATATCATATACATATATGTGTGTGTGTATGAGTGTATACACGTATATAAAATACCTTATCTACCCTAATACTGGGAAAAGCCTCATGAGTTACAAATATTTTCTTCCCACATAGGAATGTGAACAGTTCAACTTTAGTATATTCCTTATGATTTCTCTTTTCTGTTTACCTTTTCATGATTCTCTTGATTCTTTTGTTTAAAAGTCAAATTTTCTATTCAGCTCTGGTCTTTTCATCAAAAATATTTCAAAGTCTTCTATTTCATTGAATGACCAATTTTCCCCTTGAATTATTATACTGAGTTTTTCTGAGTAAATAATTCTTGGTTTTAATACTAGCTTCCTTGTCCTCTAGAATATCATGTACTAAGCTCTCTGATCCCTCAATATAGAAACTGTTAGATCTTGTGTTATCCTGTTTATGTTTCCACAAAAGTGGAATTGCTTTTTTCTAGCTGCTTGTGATATTTTCTCCATGATCTGGGAATTCTGGAATTCGGCTAAAATATTCCTATAAATTTTCTTTTTGAGATCTCTTTTAGGAGGCAAGTGGTGAATTCTTTCAATATATGTTTTATCCTCTGGTTCTAAAATATCAGGGCAATTTTCCTTGATAATTTTCTTGAAATATGATGTCCAGGCTATTTTTTGATCATGGCTTTCAAGTAGTCTAGTAATTTTTAATTGTTCTTCCTGGGATCTGCTTTCCACGTCAGTTGTTTTTCCAATGAGTTATTTCACATTGTCTGCTACTTTTTTTCATTCCTTTGGTTTGTTTTATAATTTCTCGATTTTTCATAAAGTCCTTAGCTTCCATTTGCTCATTCTAATCTTTAGGGAATTATTTTCTTTAGTGAGTTTTTGGCCTCCTTTTCCATCTAGTCAATTCTGCTTTTTAAGGCATTCTCCTCATTGACTTTTTGGATCTCTCATCATTTAAGTTAGTTTATTTTTTTAAGGTGTTATTTCCTTCAGCATTTTTGGGTCCCCTTTAGCAAACATTTGACTCATTTTTTCAGCATTTTCTTACATCACTCTCATTTCTCTTCCTAATTGTTCCTCTTCTTCTCTTATTTGATTTTCAAAATCTTTTTTGAGCTCTTCCATGGCCAAAGACCAACTCATATTTTTCTTGAAGGCTTTGGATATTTTATTGTCCTTTTATGTTTGTTCATTTTGGTCTTCCCTGTCATGAAAATAAGATTCTATAGTCTGATTCTTTTTTTCCAGTTTTTGCTCCTTTCCCCAGCAATTTACTTAGCTTTCCAGCTCTTTATCAAGGTAGTTCTCTGTTTCCATTTGGGGGTGGGGAAGCTATTCCGTCAACAATTTGATACCTCCACGATTTGTGAGTTTAGAGCTCCAGAAACAACTACTGCTGCCTCTGCCCTGATGCGGCTGCTGGGGCAAGCTCCTCCACCCCCATCCTCTGTGCTGCTGCTGATTCTGGACCACTCTACTCTTTCTCACAGGTCAGACAGTATGTTTTTTCCACTGATTTTCCAATTTTTCCTCGACCTTTTGAGGTTGTGAAGTCCAGAAAACACTTCAGGTGCCAGAGATTCAGTCCTCCTCTGAGTCTTGCTCAGGTTATCTGTGCCAGTGCAGCCCACAGCAGACTGCACTCTTCTTCCATCCTGGAGTAATAGACTCTTCACGTCAAATTTCCAGGCTCTCTTGGGCTGGAAATTTGCTTCACTTCATCATTGTGTGGATTCTGCAGCTCCAGAATTTGCCCAGAGTCATTTTTATGAGTATTTGGCTGGGCTTGGGAGGAGAGCTTTAGGAAGTCCATGTTTTAACTCTTACATCTTGGCTCTGCCCCCTCCATTATTACAGATTTTAAAATATTTAAAATTTTAATATATTAGTAATATCATTTAATTGTTTATTTACATGAAATATAGTTTCTCCTTTCTCTTTCTAATCGATAGCCATTTTTAGCAGTCATTGTTGGTCACCACTGTAGTCATTACCAGAAGTTATATGACTTAGAAGCTGATTCACAAAAGAATCCGATGAACCAATAATACTCAAGGAAATTGTCTCATTTTACTATATGGCATATTTTTATTCACAAAAAGAGAGTGTTATACAAAGTAGTATGGAGCAGTAGATCGAACATTTGAACAAAGGTGGGTTCAAACTCAGCTTCTGACTTATAATAGCTATGACCTTGTGTGGATCACTTAAGCTTTTGGGCCTCAGATCAGTGGTTTCGAATTCAATTAGAAGTGGTGGTCACTAGTCCATACATAAGGAACACTGTGGACCACATATTGATTTACTTTTTTTAAAATGATATTATCAATATTTATTGTATTTTATTTGTTTTATTAAATATATCTTGATTACATTTTAATCTAATTTGGACTTCCAGAGAGCCCTCAGAATGTAGGTAGGACAAATACGCTGAGTTTTTCAAAAAGTGGTAATTTTTATCATTAAAAGAATTTCTTCCTCTGTGCAAATGAAATCACATGTTTAATTTTTAAAAAGTGGGCATAAAAAAGAAAAATATAAGGCCAAAAACAAGCAACTGATGGCCAGGAGCATTGGGAATCAGTCATGAAGAAGGAAAACGGTTTTAGAGTAAAGTCTGCAAATAAGTCTATTGCCACTGGATTCAGTCTCAGGAAATTCAGGTGTTATGATATTGAAGGCATGGCAAGGGGAATAAGGAAGCAGATATTACTCAGTGAAAACTCCCCTGATCTTGGCTCATGTAGCTCTACCAGGTTATCCCTCTCCCTCTAATTTTCCTATTTATTTCTCCTAGACAGTGTGGAATACTTTGGATGTAATCAACTTAATACTAGGAAAGTCTAATGTGTCAACAAATATTGAGTTTATATATAGGAAGATTCTTCCTTAGTGAAGTGTTGTTGGCTTCCTGGCTCTGATATAACATTAAAATAAATCATTTGAGGAGGAAATATTGTAGTTTCCTGAAAATGGCATAGCAAGTCATACAAGGCGGGAAGAAGGGACATGACCAACCTCCGAAGGACTGACAACCTGCCAAAAATGAGTATTATGGGTGTCTGAGAAGCCCATGATCTCCAGGTATTTTTGAACGATTTACATTGAGCAATAGTATTCCTATGTATTCACAATCATATCATTTTGTTAAAAAATATATAAAGAATAAGATAAACAACCATATTGTTTTTATAAAATAATAGATATAAAATAATTTTAGCATATATTAACTATAAAAGTATAAAACACCTAAGTTTGTACCAAAAGCAAATATTCAGTAATGAAGAAAATTTGATGTAGATTGCATGAAATGTATCTGGACTCAAAAGTGCTGATAGCTATTTATGCTCGTGTACACATTTGTGTATACCTATTTGAGCAATTTTGACCTGAGGTAGGTTTGATTCAAATGGACATATGTATTATGAGCATAAATATGTAATGATATATTCTCAAATGATACAGGAAAAGTGGTAAAGGAGAGGTAGAGAATAGGAAAGGATAAGGAGGGAAGATGAAGGAATAGGGGAATGTTGGTTAAGGAGTATTAATACGACCTATCAATGAAAACAAAACCAGGAAAAAACCTCAAAATTAGGCTAACTTAAAGCTTCTGAACCTTAAGGATAGTCACTCCTTTGTTTTGACTGTACCATTCTTTTTTGTTAGTTAAATATTCAACATTTTAATCCAATTTAAGATTCCCAATGGGCTAAACTGGTGATATAAATAAGATGGGACCAGACACAAGGCAAATGAAAACAGTCTCACCATTACTTAAGGACATTTGCCTTCCTACATTTGTTGGTATAATTATATACCACTAGATTTCTGTTTCACTTACTTTTTGTCATTTTCCCTTTCTTTCATAGAATCTCCTGAATATTTATAATTTTAATTTCATCTTTTATCCTAATTATTTGACCATACTAGACTTGTTTATTTCATGGTCATTTTTTGCAATGTATTTCATAAGTTGGAGACACAATGTGGCATAGATGATATAAAAAGTTAGAAATACCTTGCAAATGCTGAGTCTAGATACTGTTCAGCTGTGTGAGTATGGGCAAATCAGTTAACCTCTGTGAATCTCAGTGAATTATGCATTATATGCAGGAAGCAATTTGCCCATGGATACAAAATCGAAGGTGCTTGATACATTTTATTATAGCATATAGATAGATAGATAGATAGATAGATAGATAGATAGATAGATAGATAGATAGACAGGTAGATAGATAGACGGATAGATATTTACATATATATATATTATATATATAACACTCTAACATTACACTTACATTAATTCCAGCCAATGTAGATTATCTACTTCTGATTGTAACAAGATAAAGCTCATGTGATGAAAGGGTACCATTAGGATACTAACTTCTGATTGTCAAAAAGAAAACGGAATGTTTCCTTTTGGATTGTTTATGCAAGCACTAGTTTCTCATCTGTGTGACCTTAGGTAAGTCACTTAACATTTCTGTCTCATTTTCTTCATCCATAAAATAAAACATTTCCCAGCGTTATTTTCCTCTTCCATAAATCAAAGGCATTTAGATTACCTTTGAAATTAAATGTGTTGCCGTATGTGTGTAATGTCAAAAAAGTGATTTATATGGTATATATGCTATAATTAGAAAGTATGTCAAGAACCTACTATTTCATCTGCATGGGAGTATTTTCTACCTTTCAAAATCACTTTCTGATTATGTGTTTAGTCTTAAGGAGCTCTCTGAACTTCAGAGAGGTTAATTGACTTGCCTACAGTCACACAACTAATACATATGCTAAAAAATAATGCTCATAGACACTTAGGTTGATATATATTTTTATAATGTTGTATGTATGAGCTGAAATAATAATTCTATCATTCACTATTATCATTTTATTTTTACTTTGGAAGAATAATTTATTCAGATATGTAAGAAAAGTATATTTGTCCAGTTACTAGGTAAAACATAAAAGATAAATAAGTCTGTTATTTGTGGACAAAATGAATGAAGGATGAATTGTGAGCAAGTTATTAAGTTTTGCTACGTTCTAGACAATGTGCTAAGTTCTGGATATAGAAATTCACACAAGAAAAATGGTAAGTGTTCAAGGAGAATGGAGCAATATAACAAATGAAGAGAAAGAAAAAGAGGTATCATTGTATAGTTTGGAAATGGTTGTAAAGTGACGTGGAAGTCTGGTTCTGGTTAGAATAAAGCAAATATTTACACATTGGGGAGAGAGGAACTGAGTCCAAATATAAGAATAAGATATAGAGAATGGCTTCTAAATGTGTCTAGCTTTCTACAATGAGTTTGCTAGTCTGAATTATGGTCTATTACTTTAAAAAACCATTAGTATTTTATAGTTTACATAAAATATTATTAAAGCTATATGTAAAACAAATATAACCATTAAAGACAATAGGAGAACTATGGATGCATGTGAAGAAGTGTGTAGTATTACAGTGACTTAAGCAAGCATTTCTGAGTAATTTGGCCTTAAAAAACAGCTTTCTAAGACCTTTTCATCAAGTTGTTATTTTATTTGTTTCAAGTATACTTTATGCCTCTGAAAATAGAAAAAAAGGCAAGGATACACTGCTTCAGACACTTAGGGGAAGCAATTAAATGCAAGTTTCAAAGGTTCATCCAAAGTTATAGTCAAAGAACTTAAAAAAAGCTCAAATGTATTTCATTTTCATAGTAACTGACTGCAAACCTAATGCAGAAAGTAAAATGACAATTTTTTTTTCCTTGCTTCAGAATGTTAGAGTACAAACCCTCTTATTAGGCAAAGGTGATTTAGACTTGCCTATATTTCTCCCTTGGATTGGTGTCTAAATGTTGAGCATCATTGACTTTGTCTTATCTTATAATGACATGGTTATCTCATAATAAAATTATAGAGAATGTCTAAATAATGTGTGCATGATAGTGGGATGGTAACTGTTAAATTTGAAACTTTTTAAAGTCCTGTTTCTAGCCTCATTTCATGATCGCTGGGGAAGAAATAAGAACCTAATTTCTCCCCCACAACTTTGACAATGAAGGAAACTGTGATTATAGCATAACTAAATCTGAATATTGAAATATTAATAATGTACTTCTCTGAGATTCAAAGAACTCATCAAGCCTCTCAGCTTATCCTGACAATGGTCACAGATCTTTCTACTTTTTGCAACTTAGCACTACTAACGATTACCTTGAAAACTTTCAATATTTTTTCCACTTCACATTTTATACTGAATTCCTTTACCAAAATCAACTTGTTTTATTTATATAGGATTTGGGGGTTGGGAGTTAAGAAAGAGGTATTTCTTTAAAGGCGTATTAGTCAACTTCTTTTTTCTAGTTTCAAGCGCAATTGAAGCAGAAAATACATTAATAAAATTAATTGCAGAACTCACTAGACACTTGTCAAAATCTGAAGAGTTCTGACCCTGTAATTGACATTGTATATTCAAAAAAGCTTTGCAAACTGTGCAGGGCCAGGATCCACTGCAGTTGATTGTTAAATAGGGGCAATCTGCATAAAGATATGTCTATCAGCAGCCCTTCACAATTTTCTGAGCCACCGGCTTCAGTCTTCTAAGTCTCCTTTTTATTATACCCTCTCTTTTTGGAGTGTGTAGATAGATATTATGGCGTCAGCAGCCAGAGCAGCCTATTTAAGTATCCTAATACAGGGCCAAATTATAATAGTACTATATGGTTTAAAAAACATTGTAATCAAATAAAACAAATTCTCAAATTGGTCATGTTCTGAAACATATTGCTCTATTTTTTTTATATATAGCCAACAAAGAAATCCGTTTTTCTTGACTGCATATTTGCTTCAAAACTTTAGCTTTTCATTTTCAATGGGAGGATCAGAAGAAGGAGAGATAGAACTCTCTTGTTAATCTGAAAAAAAAAAAACCTAGAATTTCTAAATACAAAATAAATTAGACAAAAAAACAAAAAATAGATGCTTCAAAATGCATCTTGAGCCCATAAAGCTTGTGTTTCTTTTCTGCTCTTTTCTCCTCAATTAAGGCAAGACAGTGGAGGAAGGTAAATCTCCTTAAGATATGAGGCATGGTATTAAAAAGAGAGAGAAAAATAGATGAATGAATGAAAGTTCTTGTTATTTGAAAAAAAACAAAACAAAAAGAATATGGAGGCAGCTAAGTGGTGCAGTGAATAAAGTAGGGAACCTGGATTCAGGAAGTGATGAATTCAAATTCAGACTTAGGCACTTATTAGATTTATAACCCTAGACAAGTCATTTAACCTCCCCCTTGTCTCATTTATGTTGTCTAGAAAATAAGGATAGTAATAGCACAAACTTTCCAGAGATTTGGGGAGGCTAAAATGAAGTAATCTTTGCGAAGAACTTTGCAAACCTTAAAGTACTGTAAAATAAATAAATATTTATTTATTATTTAAATAAATAAATAGATTTTGAATGATATTTTTAAATAGATTATTAAATATTAAAATAAATCTTAAATAAATATTTAAATAAATTAGTAGAATAAATAAAATAAGTAAGAAATGCCAGTTATTATTATTTTAATTATTATTTCATATTGAGAGATATATAAAGTAGTTTTTTATTTGATTCATTAGGAAAAGAATGAGATAAGTGGAGAGGAAAGAAAGAAGGAGGTAAAGATGAAGCTAGATTTAGACTAGGAGTTGATAACTTAGGGGACTTGAATCCTCTAAGTGTACTTGGATAGATTTCAAGGATTCTATGAAATTTGATGGGGAAAAGTTTACATTTATTACTCAGGGAAGAGGTCTTTATGTTTTCACTGACTGACAGACAGGCACAAAGTTAAGAAGTTCTGATTCAGATGGATTAATTGGAAGAAATTTGAGAGATACAATTTACCTCACACCTGTTAGAGCTTTGCCTTTTAAGACTGGCTTCATTTACATTAATTTATATCTACCACAAGTACCTACTTATGATATATCCCTCACATTAGAATTCAAAATTCTTGAGAAGAAGAATTATTTAAGGGTTTTTTTTTTGTATGCTCAGTCCCTGCTGTGTAATAAGGATTTAATTTATTGAATAATTGCTTGATTGATTTTCATACGTGGCTTGTGAAATCTTTCTGTATTTTGTGATTTTATTAATAGTATTTCTTCAATCATAGTCACTAGTCCTATAGATACAGATCAACCAGTTAGGAGATGTTATGATTAATAAAGTTTTTAAAAAATATATATCACTCAACCACTTATAACTTCATAACACAAAGGTTTCATGCATGTTGTGTAATTTCACCCCATCAGAAAGCATTTATAGTGAATACCTACTATGTGACAGATATTGTTAAGACCTGGGAATACAAAGAAAATTAAAAGGCAGCCTCTGATCTCAAGGAGCTCATAGTCTAACAGGAGAGAAATAGAGAAATATACAATTAGATACGTACAGATAAGATACATACAAAATATACAGGAGATAATCAAGAGAAATCAAGATAATCGAGAGAGAAGGCACTAGCATTCACGAAAATTAGGAAAGACTTCTCCTTTGGTACTAGAACTCTTGTGTGCTATCATTGGTAGTGATGTGTTTCAGTCTTCTATTTTTAATATAAAATATTATTTTTCTCCAATTACATGCTAAAACAATTTTAACTTTTTAAAAGTTTTTATGTGTCAATTCTATTTTTGAAACGTAGCTACCATAGAGTTCAATTGTTTCAAACAAACTCACCAAACAATGTAAGCATCCTTTGAAAGTTACATCATAAAGAGACAAAATTGAAAATATATCAAATAACTTTAAGCAGAACATACCAAAAACCATAGTTTTTTAAAACTGCATGTAGAAAGAGACCTAGGAAATTTAGAATTCCATCTGATATTTTAATTGTTACAATACCAACTTTGATTTCTAATTTGATTCCAAGTGTAAGATGTTTGGAAAATAATGGAAGGGGAAAGTTTATATACAAAAAGCATTAAATTAATCAGATTTCATAAAAAATAATGATTAAGAATACAAATTTCCAGTTGTCTCTGGATCTTTGGTAGGTAGAAAAATAAAGACCAATTTATGACTTTTCTCCCCACTCTGTTACAAATATACTTCAGGAGCTCCTAAGAAATGGCAAGTAAATGGACTTAAAAGTTCTAACAACTGATAATTTGTCCTACTTTTCCCTTTTCTTCATTATAAACTTTGACTCCTTCATGGCTTATCTTTTTTCCAGATTGTGTTTGTTTTTTCTTAGTCAATTTATTCATAAATAAATGCATATATATAATATATATAATATACATATATAATATACATATATATTATATAGTTTGTTTTAACATATATGCAATTTATGTATGTGTATTTGTTTAATATAATTTTATGTGTGTGTGTGTGTGTGTGCATGTGTGTGAACACTAGGAGTCAGGAAGAAATGAGTTCAACTCCTTCCTCAAATACTTACTAACTTTATGACCCTGGGGAAATCATTTTGTTTCCCTGTGCTTTAGTTTTCTTATTTGTAAAATGAGGACGTTAGACTTCATGGCCTTTAAGGTGTCATCCTTCTCTAAATTCTTCTCTGAATATGATTCTCTGATATCTCAATCTCATTTTCTTAAATATATTCAGTAATTGTTCATCAATAAGTTGGGCTTGATGATACAACTTAGCTCTCAAATTTTATTGTGTAGACTGTCACTAGATTTCTTTCATGTGCTTTATTGTAATTTCTTAGCATAATTAATGAAAACATAAGTCATGACAAAGAATCTTAGTCTTGGAAGGAAACTTATGGTTTCTTCAGACTAATCTTCCTCCCATCTTTCTTTCACACTTTTCAAAACTTTTTTTGGATTAGTTTCATATAATTATGGGTTATCAGGTCTTTGAGATCGAATGGTTTCTGTCTTATTTATGACTTCAAGGATCTAGTTACAGTAAAAATTGTATTAAATACCTAGATTTTTTTTCTGCCTAGCTGGAGCTAGGAGATATTGAGTCAGCAATCATAGTGAAGATCAGAGAAGTCAAGTACATGGATGCTTGTACAAGATGCAAATGTAATTGGGAAATATTTAACAAAATAAATAAAAATATAACAAAGCATAGGAAATGAGAGGAATAATGTCCACCATTTGAAAGAAATGGCTGCCACAGGAAAAGACTGGAAGGGTAAAATTGGATTTCATTTAATTTAAGAGATAGAAAAAAGATATGAGAAAGACAAAGATAGAAGAAATCTACTTCCAATAGAATGGTATTTCCAAAGCTCCCAGTGGGGGGGAAAACAAAGTAGAAGAGGGTTGAGTATTAGTCAATGTGTCCTAAAAAGGAATTAAAGATGAAAGTGGGAATGGGAGATGAGGGAAGAGTGTGAAAGGAAAAATTGCTCTTTAAGACAGTAATCTGAAGAGACATTTTAGAAATAAGTGAGAATTGAAGTGGTTAGACATAATTAGTTAATGATGTTTAGCATGTAGTTAAGATAGATTATTAATGATAACTTATTTCCACACAGTAAGTTGCCCATGAATTTCCTCTGCCTTGGTGGTCTGGCTTCTTTTATCCACCTTGCCATTTCTGGTGGGAGAAAGGAGGCTATGATCAAAAATAGTTCTACAGTCTACGACGTACGTTAATTTCTCTCTTTTCCCTTGCCATAATCTCGTAAGAATTATAGACTCTTTCCTTTGATAGCATTAATATCAGCTTTAAGTTCTATTTATTAGCTAATAGAACTAATGCTTTTTTTTTTATAATTTCTCCAAGAAAACATGACCACCTTTGTTTCCTGAACCTTCAAGTCTTTCTTTTTTTTACTTAAAAATGTGACAACACTGCTTATTCCTTTATTTTAAGGCTAGGATCAAAGACTTCACCATTAAAATTCTGGCAACATCCTAAATTTTAATGTTATTTGATGAGCTTAATAATGCATTAGATCCATCAAAGTTTTGAAACCTGTATGCAACAAGAAATGAGTTTATTACATTTAACCTACTTGTGTCCCCAGAACAAGTTTTCATTGGATATCTCATTTTAGATATTATTGTAGTATATGGCTATTATCTGAATAAATAATCCAACTATCTAGCAGTATTTGCATTGAAAGAATGGTCATTACCTGTATTAGCAATGGCTACCAATTTCAAACATATCTTTATTTTGAAATGTTTTATTTTACTGAAAATCAATCAACAAACATTGTACTAGGCACATAGTAGATACTTTGTTATTATTAATTTTAAATCTTGCACCCAAAATTCAATAAACCCTTCTCCCAGTTCAAGCTGAATTAAGGCAAGGAAGACATTTGTTTCTCTTAGATGAAATAGGGAGTCATTAGAATTTTTTAAGTAGTGCAGTCATTCATATGGTCATACTGATGCTTTAAGAAATTAGCTTTTGCAGTAATGTGGAAGATGGATTAGAGAGGGGAGAAATGGGACAGAAGATTAATTTGGAGCTTGCTACAATAATCCAGAGGTGATGAGTATCTTAACTAGAATGGTGATTGTGTGAAAGAAGAGAATAGGTACAGAGACATGTGAAAGTGAAAACAATATTAGACAGCTGATTGGATATTTGTAATGAGGGAAAATGAGGATTCCAGGAAGGCATAAGGTTGCAAATCGGGGTGACTGAAATGAATGTGATGTCAATCTGTGGTCTACACAATTCTAGCAGGTTCAAACTGAACTTCATTAACTGACTTACAAGCAAACACTTTGGTATGGAGACCTCAGACTGAACCAGCCAGATACAATGATAACATGACATCTAAATATGTCTCTTAGAATTTCAGAACCAGTCTCACTCTCAGGTCACTGAGAAAAAAGAAATTGGGAACATTCTATTTCAAAACAATGAGATAGGTACAGTGATGGATTTATTCACAATAGAATAGACATGCTATTAGGAGAGTTTGAATTATCTGAAATTCAGTCACTCTTTACACAAACATGTTTGAAACTGAAGAAGTTTTGTACTAAAATATGTAAACAGCTATGACAAGTAATTTCAAGCATGTTCAGAATAAATTGAAAGTATCTTTATTATTGATTTCTATAAATATGTTTTTTTATCACTACTTAAAATGCCAAGTATAAAGCAGTGAGAGATTTTTGTATGTATTAAAGCCTGTGTTTAAATAACAGATATCTTGAATAATGAGTTGTCTTTATTGCTTAGCCTTTTCAAGAGCTCCTGACTTGGAGGGTGGAGCCAAGATTACAGAGTAAAGACAGGGATTCAATTGAGCTCTCTCGCAAATCCCTGCAAATACCTGGAAAATGACTCTAAATAAATACTATACTTACAGAACCCCCCAAAGACAGAGTGAAATAAATTTTCAGCCCAGGACGACCTGGAAGGTTGACAGGAAATGTCCATTGCATTGGGCTGGGAGAGGAGCACAGATAACACAAGCCATGCCACCATAGACTGGGCACCAGTGAACCTGGTACCAGCCTCAGGGGGCTGAGTCATAGGTGGTTGTAGGAATTTCCATATTTCTCAACCCACAAATAAAAAGGACTACTTAGTAGGCCAGTAGGAATACTGTCTGTCAGACTTGGATTAGAGAGAATCACAGTCTAGGCTAGTCCTCAGCACAGCTCCAGGGCAGCAGCAGCAGCAACAGTAGCACGAATAGCTGCAGCTATTTCCAGAACTCTCAGCCCATAGACAATAAGGAGATCAAATAACCAATCAGAAGATTACAGGGGTCTCTGCTGACACTGAAGCAGGTTTATGTTGCTTTATCTATTCTTTGATCTGGGTGGCAGTCCTGGGGTGAGGAGCAGCACTGGTATAGCAGAGCTTGTGGCAGCAGTGGAGAGGGAATCTTCCTCACAGTTTTAGGGCAGAAAGGAGTGTTTGTGGTCACTCACAGACCAGAGCACAAGCCAGGAGAGTAGTAAATACCTCTCCTTAGATCATACCACCTTGGAACAATTGAAAACTTATAGATCCCAGAATTATCTCTGAAAATACCTGTACAAAACCCTTGAAGCTTGAAACAATACCACTTCACACTGGAAGTGAATGTTGAAAACTAAAAATAAACATTTTTAAAAGAACTCACTTGGAGCCAAAGAAGAAGCCAATAAAGCCAATAAAGAACTAGCTTTAATGTTTCATGTATGAAGTATTCACTCTGTAATTGTTTCATATTTCTGACAGAATGCAGGGATTCCTGCTTTTCTGATTTTAAGTGCAAGTTAAGTGGACAGACATAGCCAATTAGAAGAGACTAAATAAAGAAGCCATGAATTTCATAAGCCCTCTTGGTGGTAAGGAAAAAGGGAAGGATTTATTTCTTTTTAATTTAGGGTCTTTTTTAAACAATCTATATCTATCATTCTTCACTTTCACAACACTGTCAGATTCCATTTTTCTAAAGTCAAACGTTCAAGTTGAAGCTAGCCATTGTGGATCTTTCCTTCTTTCTTTCCTTCAGTCTGTGTGCTTACTCTCATGCTTTTTAGCACAATGTTTTTAGCCAAGTTGTCAAATGCTTTCAATGAGGATGAATATGGAGTTAAGGTCATCTACTATACTGATGGCAAATTCTTCAGTTTGAAAAGACTACAAGCCACTGCCAAAGTAGAGGGAGTATTGGTGCATGATTTTCTGTTTGCAGATGATTGTGCACTCAATGCAACCTCTGACGCTGAGATGCAGCAAAGTGTGGATTGATTCTCTGCTGTTTGTGCTAATTTTGGTCTAACAATTAACACCAAGAAAACACAAGTGTTCCATCAGCCACCACTACACCATTCATCTGTGAAACCATTTGTTACAGCAAATGGAGAAATTCTGAATGCCATGGAAAAGTTCACTTACCTTGGTAGTGTACTTTCCAGGGATGTACACATTGATAATGAGGTTGACACACCCATTGCCAGAGCTAGTTCAGTGTTTGGGAAGTTCCAAAGGAAAGTATGGGAGACAAGAGATAATAGACTGATTATCAAACTGAAGGTCTACAGAGCCATTTTGCTGACTTCTTTGTTGTATGTCTGAGAAACCCAAACAGTCTACCAGTGCCATGCCAGGAAGCTGAATCGCTTCCATTTGAATTATCTTAGCAAGATTCTGAAGATCACCTGGCAGGATAAAGTACCAGATTGTGAAATTCTTATTTGAGCTTAACTTCCAGATATTCAAAGGCTGCTTCATAGAGAGCAACTCCAATGGGCTGGCCATGTTTGAATGCAAAACGTATGCTTGCCAAAAAGACTATTTTATGGAGAACTCACATGACAAGTGATTGAATCGTGGTCAGAAGAAGCAATATAAGGACATTCTCAAGGTCTCTCTTAAGAACTTTGGAATTAATTGTGTAACATAGGAGACACTGGCACAGGACTGATCAGCAGAGCATGCCCATGTAGAAGAAGATGCTGTGCTCTTTGAGTAAAACAGAAATGAAAAAGCTCAAAGGAAACACAGGATGCACAAATTTACAGTAGCCAACCCAGATGTCCACATAGACTATTTGTGCCCAATCTGTGGTAGAGCATTCTGAGCTCATATTGGTTTGATCACTCACAGTCAGAAACATTGATACTTGACTTTATCATAGTGATGTCATTTTGGTCCTCTTCAAAAGTGAAGGATAGGAACCAACCAGCCATTGAGGATCCTTCCTTCCTTCCTTCCTTCCTTCCTTCCTTCCTTCCTTCCTTCCTTCCTTCCTTCCTTCCTTCCTTCTTACCTTCTTACTTTCCTTCCTTTGTGATAAATATTTCCTGGTAGCACAGTAGCTAAAGCCTTGATTAAATCAGGAAGACCTGAGTGCAACACCAAAGTTAGACATTGGATATATAACCCTGGCCAAGTCACTTAACTTTTCTTATCCGTAATTTCCTGATCTGTAAACTGTGGACTCCGACAACTTTTACTTTATATAATTGTTGAGAGGAAAGACTGTGATGATTCAGGTAAAGGACCTTTAAACACTATACAAATGTTAGTTATTGTTATTTTTATTATTATATTGACTAATTTTCCTAATACCTGAAAAAATAACTCTTAAGCAGCTTTAGTAGACTCCCGCAATTTTATTGTCAAAATAATCTTCATTATTTTCTGAGACCAGAGCAGAAAGATTCAATATGTATATCATTCTACTCGTGTTTGTGGAAAGTGGAGAAGATTCCTTGCATTCTGATTCAGTTTTCGTGAGTTCAGAGGGAATTGGAATACAACCAAATAGTGACAGGCTGGGTTAATGTTAATTGTAAGCTGTGGTTTAAAAAGATGTAGTCAAAATTTAGAAAGCTGAATAGTCTAGACAAGATTTGTATATCTCAGGAGTTAAGAGCATAATATTTGAAGTTGACAGGGACCTTGCAGATCTTATGGATCCACTCCTCTGTTTTGCAAAAAGAGAAATTTGATGTTAAAGGAGGAGAAGTGACTTTCCTGTGGTCACAGAAATGTCATACGTAGTATCTGAATCCATATCCTATTCTTCTTTCAATCGCATTGTCATGGAATTAAAAAAAAAAACTGCTGAAGTAGAAAGATGCCTAAAATACCATCTTTTCCATCCCCAGCCCCATTCCTTCATTTTAGGTAAGAGAATGGGAGCCCAGAAAAGTCAAGAGATTTGACCAGGTCAAAATAAGTGATCAGAAGCAGAGATAACACTAGATTTGAAGCAAATTCATTAAGATTCTTTGGAAAGTATTGGATAAAAATGTGACATCAATATTTTCAAAAGCCCAACCATAACCCCTTATTTCATTAAGAGTATAATGTACTTCCTATAGACAGATTTGCTAAAACTACCCAATATAAATAGATAAAACTATAGCACCAGCAGCAAGATTAATATTAGCAGCAAATTATAGCCTAGTGGATGGATTGAAAACATGTGGGTACAGAAATTGGGAGCTGCCACCTATTATAATGTGCAATCCTGTATGTTGATGACAAATCAGGTGTACAGAAGCAGAATAAGAGTAAACCGAGGCCTTGGTAGCTGAGAAAATTTTCTGCTTCGTATCTAAAAACTTATATCCTACTTTTTTATTTGGGAAGCTTTTTTACTGAAAAGGTTCCCTTGTTGACTACATGAAACAAAATACCCAGCTGGAGTGGAATGAAAAGGCAAAGAATAATATGTGAAGTCATGCTGACCACAACCCATTATTTTTTCAAGGCAACAAGGGAGACAGATCTTTTTTCTTCTAGTATTTGTAATACTTACTGAGTTATAGGTGCTTCATTTCTTCTCTCACCTCGAAATGAATTAAATTCATTTTCTGTTTCATTTGATGACCTCATTTGTTCTGATGGATTCAGTAATTATTTTTATGTTGTTTATTCTTAAATCTATGTATTCAGTTACTCCTAAGTAACTTGTTGACTTTCAATTTTGCATCTCTAAATTCCTATTACACATCTAAAATTGGGTATTGTTTAGACATTTTAAACTCAACATGTTCAAAACTATATTCAATATCTTTTCCCCTAAAGTCTCACTCTCTTCTGAACTTTCCTCTTACTGTTGAGGGCATCACCATCTTCCCAATTACCCAGTCTCATAACTCATGTGTCATCTTTTCTCTAATTTTGCGTGTTAGCCGATCTTTTGCTAAAGGCTGTCAATCGGACCTTCAAAGGATATCTTGTGTATGTCACTTTCTCCTTTCTGACACTTCTACCATTGTAGTACAGTCTCACTTCCTCATATCTGAAGTACTGCAACATACTGCTGGGTGGATTGTCTGCCACTAGTCTCTTTCCATTCCGGTCCTTCCTCTATTCAGCTGACAAAAGTTCCTAAAGCATAAGTTTGACCATATCACCATCTCTCCATCCCCCTACACACACACACACACAAACACACACACACACACACACACACACACACACACACACACACTACTCAGCAAACTCCAGTGGCTCCCTTTCACTTTCAGGAAAAAATATAAAATCTCTATGGCATTAAAAAACCTTCATAACTTGCCCCTCCCTTCACCTTTCCATTTTTATACCTGAGGTCCCACTGTATACTCTGTAATCTGGTGAACTTGGTCTCTTTATTGTCTTTAAAAAGGAACTTTACTCTGGAGTGTGGGCATTTTTACTAGCTGTCTCTCATACCTAGCAAACTGTCACATCTCATCGCTGTCTCCTGGTTTCCTTCAAACCCCGACCAAAAACTCATCTTTTACAGGAAGATTTTGCTGTAAAGCATAGGGAACTATTTCCAATTATATGGCATGCAGCTTGTTTGTGCACATTTATTTTTATGTTATCTTTCTCCCATTAGATTGTGACCTCTTCAAAGACAGGATTTTTTTAATCTTTGTATCCCCATGATTTAGCATAATGCTTTGCACTTGGAAGGTGTTTAGTAAAAGTTTATTAACTGTTTATCTCTGTGTTTCTGTCTGTTTCTCTCTGTTTCCCTCTTCGTGATGTGTCTCCCTCTCTCCTCTTTCCCTAATATAGTTAATCTCTGATGATGAAACTGTTCTAATTATGCTAACTATCATTTTTTCTTTTTGCAATGTATGGCCTAAAAAAATTTCCCAGATTTCTGAGAGGAGCTTAAATGACTTTCCCAGGGTCACATAGGGTTGTGTATCCTTTTATGTGAGATGTGAAAAGTTTCATTATTCTTTGTTTCACCAGCATCAACTATAGCAAATCAAACCAATCACCTACTTACCATATTTTATATGGAGGTGAATTTGTAACTACAAAACCCAACAGCTAAACCATCGTGTATCATCTCAACCAGGAAGGTAGCCAGGAGGCCTATTTGCCATTTCCCTGAGAGGCAACTTTGAATGATAAGTAACTCACAATTCCAGACAAAATAGAATGAATTTGACTGAATAGAAGGAGAAATGCCCATGAAGGTATTATAAAGCAACTAACCAAACAGTAAAAAGACACTAAGTTATCTGTGGGGAAAAAGGAAGTGCAAATTAAGCATGTTATAGTTATTCACTATTTTATATTAGTGTCTCTAACTACTATAAATATTGTTTAGAGCATTCATGTGCTCAGGATTGTCATTTTATTTGGTGTATGGTTATGTATATGCTAGTTATTTGAAAAATCACAAAGAATAAACCTGGTATTTATGCCACTGAGAATATATCTAGGTGAAAATAACAGTTTACTTCCTCCTAAATAATCTGAATCAACAAAAATCTCATGGATTACAGTGTTTTGTATTTTTTGGAAGAGGGCATATTATTTAATAGTAATTGACAACAGAGAGGCTCATGATAAGACTATTGTCTGCAACACATTGCCACTGAAAACTTGGGCATTCAGGGTCAACTAAAAGGCATCAATGAGAACATCTGGGACCAGAAGTGATAGCAGGCTGCATATGTAGCGAGATGGAAAGAGAAAAACTGGCCTATACTTAAAACAAAAGAATAGTTTATTAGAATAAAATTAAATCACCTCCTTTGCCAATCAAGTTGAATTCACTCTTGTTGATCTCATGCTATCTGTGAAGGCTTTAGGGAAATTAAATGCCTATTTACTTAGTAGGTTACACATTTTGCTCCTTTAAAAACCATCTGCTATTCACTTTAATAAGTTATGATGCATCATTGTTGAATTTTTGGCTGCCTGTTCCTTATTCTGCTTCCCATTTACACACATATAGGTTGTAAAAATGCCTTCTGATCACTTGCTAATTAATATTTATCTCAATATTTAAAATAGGGTCTTCTTGGGTCTTCCTGCAAATACTATAGTAACACTAAACTTTTATACGTGGATTTTAGTCTTTTTTTATGCAACTTATTAGTAAATTTTAACTAATGACTCCAAAGTGGGATGAATTTTTCCCTGTGCTTTCCAAATACAGATGTCCCATTTGAGCATCTATACTTTCCAATACAGTGACAAACCATTCATGTATTTTGAGAGATTTTCTCTCAAAACAAACCAAGGCATGTCCTGAACAGATATCTTTTTTTTTCTTCAGATGACATCCAGAGTATCTTTAAATAAACACTTTTAGTGGCCCATAGGGCCTCAAAAGAAAAGGTATTTTATTTTGTTTTTGTTTTAAACCCCTAAATATGAATGTTTAATGTGTGAGATACACAAGGATAAAGATCAATGAGCTTACATTTCTCCAAAAGTAGTCTTAAGGACCTCTGAAATGTTTGTCTAAAATTCTTGAAAAAGAATTCAAAATTTTATTTTATTCATATTTTATATGAATATATGAGTCAATATGTTGATTCAGTTTATGATTTAATTCTGAAGTTGATCATCATCACAAAATATGCCCATGTCTATAACAATAAAAAATTCTTTGTCTTTTCTTGTTCCTAAGAACTTCTAAAGCAGACAACACTAAGATGATCACAATATAAATACAGAAAGTAACCCCCAAAGAGTATTTTTGTCTTAGTATGTCCAGCATTATGATTGACACATAGTAGGTACCCAATAATCATTCATTGAAAGGAAATATAGTTGATTGGCTTCAAAGAATAAATCTTTACATAGAACAATATTATAGGGAACTAACCGACATCTCAGGAATCTGGCACACAATATTTTAAAAAGGTGGAATTTTGCTGATGATAATGCTACTGTTTGTGGTGGTGATGTTAATGTTATTAAGGTTATTTACGGTCTTTCGTTTAGATCTATGATTTCAATCATGGAGAGAACTCCATACAATAGATTGACTATAGTAAAATCTTAGAGTTCTGGGAAAGGTTAAAAGATTTTTATGTGATGACATGTCTAGTTTATGTCATAATCAGTATTTAAACTCATGATCATATGATTTTGGAATTAGAGTTAAAAAAGAACTAGGAGGTAATCTGCTCTGACCATTTCATTTTACTGAGATTAAGTGATTTAGCTAGACTCTCGTAAATAGTAAATGATAAAGTGATGATGCCAAGTCAGCTTATTTTACTCCAAATCCAATACTCTCTACTGCACCATCTAACTACTCATATTAATGATCGTTATGTGAAATGATGTTATTTGAGGCAATAACTACATTCATTTGGTAGAGACAGACATATGAGAGAGAGAGACAGACAGACAGACACAGAGAGAGAGAGAGAGAGAGAGAGAGAGAGAGAGAGAGAGAGAGAGAGAGAGAGAGAGAGAGAGAGAGAGAGAAACTTCAAGTACCTTCCCAGTTATATGTGGACAAACATTTTCAGTTACCGTAGAGTATGAACTACAGTACAAAGCACAGATATACTAGAATTGGGAGGCAGAGGGGCTCAAATTAACCGGATATTTCCACACCTGAGGTTATAATGAGTCAAATCAAGTCAAGAAAACAAGTACTTATTAAGTGCTTATCATGTCATGGACATTGTGCTAAGGATGAGACACTGTAGTGTACACACTATATATTATGGATACACCAAACTATTTCCCAATATGGGGATACATGTTTCCTACATATAATAATGATAATAACAGGTCTAAATCTCAGATTTGCAAAGTTGAAGGGTATTTACACGAAGCTGATTATATATTCATCCTTTGTGGAATGGGTATTAGTAAAACTTTGGTCAAGATGCAGCTGAATTTGCAGAATTTCCAGATAACCATCAGGTTTGTAATGCCTAAAAAGATTCGTGATTGAGTTGTGTGGTTGAGTTTGTGTGTGTGTGTATGTGTGTGTGCGTGTGCATGTGTTTGTATGTATGTATGCAAGTTGATAGATGAACCTTTTTTCTCTCACTATCCACAGACTTATATTCTCTACAAACTTAATAATTTATATCAATTTCTATCTTCAAATAAAGCATTTTCATCTATGCCAGTTATATATTGTGATTCTGTTGGTTGGAAGGAAGCAACAGCTTATATTAAAAAAAACAACAACAACAGAACAAAACAACAATTGTAATGACTGTATTTTAGATATTCATGTAGACTTTCAGACAACGTAGGAGAAAAATTTAAGGTAACAAGTATCCCTTGATGCTAAGGTCATCCCCATTACCCCATCATTATCATTCAGATTTATATTTGAATATTCAAATATAACTGAAAAAAATCCACAGCTCGCTGTGCATTCTAGCATCTCTTCATTGGGAAATTCAGGCAGTAGACTATACCATCTGATCCTTTTCCTGAGGTCTATAAACTTTTGATACAGAAGAATCAAAACCCTGAAAACATTCACAACTTTTATGAATTATAAGACAAATGTTCTTTACAAATGGTAGTTTTTCATTTTCCTTTATTCCTTCTCGTGGGTAAAGGCACTATAACCTAGATTATAAAAATAATTTATAAAGGTTGTATTTAAGATAATTATTTTTATATATTATACTCCACAAACTCACTTTATCCATCTAACTATATATCTTATAGGATAATACTTATTTTCTCGCCACCCTTGTAGAGAAAAAGCAATATCTGCAAGAATTTATAATACTTGATTACGTGCAGTTTTGGGGTTATGCATAAGCATAGTACTTTTATGTGATACTACAATGAAAGGAGACCCTTCTAGGTAATGTAGCAGTTGACAACAGGAGATTTACTTTGCTGCATCGGGAGAATTATATTTAATATGGTTATGTATTGAGGACATAGTGAGTCAATTCAGCTGACTGAAACTCTCCTGCCTCTAAGTGGTCCCTACTAGTCCATCAGCCAAAAATCAGAAGTGATGACATAGTCTGACATAAAGTTTATGAATACCAATTTCAGAGCAATGCAGAATATTGAGTGAAGAAGGGAGACTTTGGAGACAGAGAGACTAAGTCTGATAGGTGACGAAAGATTGAAAATGGGTTGATAGCTATGTGAATGAACAAAACAGCATGATTGGGAGAAATGTTATGGAGTATAATTGACAAGACATTGATACTGGATATGGTGGGGGTAGTTGAGGGAGAGTCTAAGATAACTGTCCTTGCAAACATGAATGATGTACAAGATAGTGACAACCTATCCATATGGTACTTAGTAAGAAGAGTGAATTGAGAGGACTTTGGGCATGTTGATTGAAGATTAAAATGTGACATCTAGTTGAAGATGTTCTATAGGTAGTTGTTGATAGAAGCGTGGTGATGTATATTTAGATTTGGGATTCATATGCATGGAAATAGAAATGGAACTCACTGGAACTTATGAGTTCACTGAAATGGAGATAAATAAATTCAGAACAGAGCCCTGGATGCACCCACTTGTATAGGTTGGGTACATTATGTGATGAGGGACATTACTGACAATTCAACAATGAGAAAAATTGGGTAGAAAGGGAGAATAAGAATTAGGAGACAAGAGTTTCGAGAAAACCCAGAGAAGAGACAGTCTATAGTATCAAATTCAGAAAGGTCACATGCGATTAGGATTTTTAAAGGCAATTGGATTTGACAGTTATGAGACTATTGTTACCTTTGATTAGAGTTGTTTGTTTTGTATATAATCTACTAGCGACTATAGAACTCAGGATGCAAAGAGGTGAATAGTAAGTCAAAACGTAAGAAATACAGGTAACAAGTGTATATATCCATGCTACAATATTTTTGTGTCATTATTGTTCATTTCTCTTTGATAAACCCTCTGATTCAAGCAATGGAGTCTTCCTGTCATTATTTCAATGTCTCACAAGTATGGTTGTAGCATTCAGGAAGCCAGTCTATTGTCCTTCATTTTTTCCCTACATGACTACTCACTTTTTTCTTTTTTTGACCATGTAGCTTTATGCTAATTTTTTCACTCAATTCATCATTAACATGTTTTCAACCTGCTCACTTACACTCTATGTCTGAACATTTCTCTTTGAGATTTTTATAATTTGAGTTTTTCTAAGATTTCTATATTCCATGACTCAAAGTCTAGTGGCATCATTAGGTAAATACTAAAGTTAAAAATGGATTCGTTGTTCTTATCTGCTCAATATGTATCTTTCAACCTCTTTGCTTTTCCAATGTGGATGATTGCTTTATATATTGTAATTAGTACAATTAGTGCAGTGTCTTTTAGGAATATTAGACTCTGGAAAATTTTAACATGAATAAGATCATTTAAAAACGTATTTAATTTTTCCATAGGAGATCTTCCATGAATGCCAAACACCTTTGAAAAACACATCCCTGTTTAAAATTCGACTTAATGACAATACTCAGCAGGTCTTTGTGTGTGTTCATAGATGTCATGGTGTCTAATGAAATTTTGAGAGATCAGTGAGAGATAACTTCCCAGAGAGGAAAGCATTTAAGGCTGCAATGTCAAATGCCTTCTTAAAATCAAAAACCATTAAGTGGAGAGACATTGTACTTTCCCTATCTATCTCTACCAACTTCATGACCCTGAATGTTGTGATCTATATCTTGTGTGTTTTATTTAGAATTCCCTTAAGAGTCTACACTCTAGGCCATTTTCATAAAGATTCAATACAAATGGAAAAATAGCACATGTGTCAGCATTTGCTAATAAATTCTCAGTCACCTATTATCTTTGGGATATTGGTAGTGTTAAAAAAGATACATTAATGATTTTCTTCATTCTAACATCTACGTTTACTTTTACAATCTCATGTACTCAAGAAGAATGTCGAATGTTGATTGCTGAGAGGTTAAGAAAGATGTGTACTGGATAAAAAAAACACCAAAGCTTGCAGTTTAGGGAAGCTCATTTTGAGGGTAGCAATTTTAGTCCAATTAGAGCAAAGAAAGGAAGAAGGAAGGAAATGAAGAAACATTTATTATTAGGCACTATCTCACAAGGTTCGAATGAGTTAACATTTGTAAAGTGCTTTGTAAATTTAAAGGGCTGTATAAATTATAAACGTGATTTTATTTAGAGGCCAGTAGAAAACACAGAAGACTAAGCCTGCAGTCAGGAAGATCTGAATTTAAATATAGCCTCAGACATTTACTCGTTGTGTGACCCTGGGTAAGTCGCTTTTGTCTGCTTCAGTTGTTGTGAAGATCAAATGACATATTACTTGCAAAGCACTTAGTGTAGAACCTGACACAGACACTTACAAAATTCCTCTTAATACATTCCTTCCTTCTCTCCTAACTGATTACTATGTACCAGAATTTTGTTAATAACTTTATAAATACGTTGATGCTATTATTATCCCAATTGACAATCAAGGAAATTAGAGTTCAGGTGACTTGATTCAGGGTCATACAGTTAGTAAGTGGTGCCATATTTGAACTCAGGTCTTCTTGACTTCCAGTCCAGGACTTTATCCACTGTACCAGCTAGTTGCCCAGAAAGAATACTGAAATGGGGTGAGGAGTGAAATAAGAGGGAAAAAATTGCAAAGAAAATTGAAAAGAAAAATTACAATTAAACATGTCACTGATCATCAAGAAATAGAGCAGACCTTAGAGGCGATATATCTCCTCTAACATGCTCATGCTGTAATATATATAGCTAACACAACTGAAGACAAGAGAAATTAAATGCCTTGCTCAGTGTCACCCAGGTAATAATAAGCAGAAAAAAGATCCAAAGTCAAGAACCAATGTTTCAAAGTTCAGCACTCATTATGCTGCACCACATTAAATTCCAGGAAGATTTCAGTATAACCCTGCCAATTGGGCTCCAGTATCTTATTTTCTGCAGAGAAGAATCTAACATGAGAGAATACAAACACATAAATAACCTTACGTTCCAGGTTTATCTTACTCGGCCTTGGAAAAGCTAACTTTTTTAATGTTGCATTCTATTTATATTTATTTTAAATTTTGTTTAAAATTTGTATTTTCATTTGCAATTTCTCTCCCTCCTTCTACCCTTCATCTATTCATTGAGGAGGAAAGAAATACAACACACATTATACATATGTATCATATAACATATAATTTCATATTTGTCACAACATAATTTTATTAATTTCCCTCTTTCTAATATAATAAGCTTATGTACAGTTTCTAAGTTCAGTTAATGATACTGCCTCAGAAGTTGTTGCTTTCCTTGCTTTTATCAGTTGCTTATTGGCAGCCTCAGAATAAGCGAGGCTAGTATGCTTCTTAGAGGAACTGGCATCAGTCACTGTCTACCTTTTCTTACATCTCATTACCTGTTATGATTATGATATCAATAACACCGAAACAAATGAGCGGTTGCTGTTATAAAATGATTGATTCTCCTATAGTGTAGCTAGTTTTGTTGCAACCAAGAACTGTTGGTGTTGTTTATTTTTATTTGTTTGCTGTGGCTCTTTTTTTTTTTTGTCGTTTACATCCCCAGAACCTAAAATAATACTTTCTTTTTTTTGTTAAATAAGAAGTATTACTAAAATTGAATCATTTATTTTACATATTGGAAGCCTGAAGGAAATGAAATTGTCACTTAGTTAAACCAATAAGTATTTAATTTGACTCTCCATCTTTTGTCTTTCCCTTAAGCTGAGATTTCTACAGCATCAATAATTTCAGTAAAAGAAATCTCCTAGTTTTATTGACATTAGGAGAGTGAATCAGGATAGACCCCTGTGAGATTGAGATTAGAGTGTGGGAGTTTAGTTTAATTTTGTTTTGGCAACTAGGTGGTACAGCAGCTAGAGTGTGTGCCCTGGAGTCAGGGAGACCTGGGTTCAAGTGTAGCATTAGACAATTAATAGCTGTGTGACTCTGGGCAAGTAACTTAACTTTGTCACAATTTCCTAATCTTCAAAATAAGGTACAGAAAGAAATGAAAAATCTCTCAAGTATCTTTGCCAAAAATGAAACAAAAAGGGACAGGGAGAGTGATCCATGATTGAAAAAGAACCAAACAGTTCAGTTCTGTGTTTCAAGACTTCTGAGAGGAGGGAAGGGCCTCTGGGTTATGAGTACTTGCATTGTGATCTTACTGACTGGATTCGTTTTTTTTCTAAAATGTCTGAGGATAGACTTTTAAGAGTCATCTCTCTATTGTCTGTAAAAAGTAAGCTGGGGTGTATGGGGTGTTCAAGAAGGACTAATAATTCATTGTGAAGGCTTGCTGAGCCCTTTTCAGGGCTGTTCATCCACCTTTTTAGATAACACAACTGAAGTTCAGAGAAATTAAGCAATGCACACAGTTTCATCCAGGTACCAAGCAGTAGAGAAAAAATCCGAAGTCAGAGAACTCCGACTCTCACCCATGACTCCAAGAAGTTGTAGCATGTGTAGTGACCATACTCTGGTAAGCCATCTCAGTAGTCATACTAAAGCACATTGAGGGTAAACAAGAGGCTCATACTCATTAGTAAGTTAGGGGGGTGTCTACACCAGGCATGTAAAGATGGAACCAAGCAGAATGTGTACATGAGAACATTTTTTTCCCCCAATGACCATGAAAATAGCTGAAGTAAGCTCTATGAAGCACCTAGAGCTTGGTCAGATATAAAAGAACCCAAGATCATCCATTGCATGCCAGGGCATTACTAGTTACCTTGACTTTTATCAGGGTAGTAGACTTAAATGACTCTGGAAGAGAGAGTGAATCTGACAACTCTGTGCAACTGTACCTCACTTAAATTTAATTTATGCTCAAGTCAAGACATCACCTCATGGTGCCATTGGTGTACTTTGAAAAGAAGGACAATCAATGAAAACTAAATGAACACAATATCACTCTTTCCATTTTAGACTCTGGAAAGTTAGATCCATAATCAAAAGAGCAGACCTGCTGATGTGCATATAAGTATACATATACTTAGTATAATTAATGTGCAAAATAATTTCATTCCTTTTACCAACAATCCCTTTCAGAAGAACAATCTACAATTAGAATTACTTCTCTCTGACTAGGAATAGCTGTTGATGCATTGTGTCAGCAACACATGGTAGAGATAAACTTGGAAGATAGTCTATAGGAAATATTTTTTGGTCTTTTGCCTATTGTGTAAAATATATGGATCTATGTATATGTGCACTGTGATCTTCAGATCCTAACTCTCTAGCCAGAGAAAGGTAATATCCTGGATTATTCCACCTTTGGGAGCCAACTCATATGTAACCACAAGTTTGAAAGTTCTCAAAGTTGTGAGTTCAAGGATCAGACTTGAGAGAGAGAGAACGTCTGAATAGTTTGTGTGCTTTTGTCCTACTTGGAAAGTAAAATTTCATGGCTGTTGAACAGTAAAGTCCTGATGGGAAGGAAATTGCTTGGTCAGAAGCCCCAAAAGAGCTTCATTTCCAATTCAGTGAAGGTTAAGTTGATCACTATACTTGTAAAATCAAACATGTAAAAGAAAATGCATACTAACTCCGAAGATGTTTTCTAACTATTTGGTTATATAAAGTTAACCAACATGCTTAGAATTATTTCATCAATGTATGCACTGCTTCCATCCACAAAGATCATGATACACACACTTCTTAGTGGGAAGATTTTATGAGTTGTAACCAAAAATGACTGCCATCCAGACCAAGATCCCTCGGTGATCTTTATATTATATAGCAGTAAAGTAGAAATTTATTCCCTAAACAGGCAGGGGGAGGGGGCCATTGATGAGTCAAACATTAATTGATTATACATTATTTCATGTTGTACCTGGCAAATCGAAGAGACTAACCTATTTTTAAAGAAAATTGTTTTTAACAAGTATTTTGACTTGATATAGATCTTGCAGTAAGCTATAAATCCCACAAACATAATATATGCTTTTTAAAATAATGCAAAATGGGGGACAGAAGTAACTAGAAGTAAACACTTTTGGGAATGGACAAGGTCAAATGATGGAATAGGATAAAGAGGGGACAGGATAGGATGGAGAGAAATATAGTTAGTCTTACACAACATGACTATTATGGGAGTCTTTTGCAAAATGACACATATATAGCCTGTATTGAATTGCTTGCCTTCTCAGTGGGGATGGGTGGGGAGTGGGGAAGGGAGAGAAGTTGCAATTCGAAGTACTAGAAACAAGTGTTGAGAATTGTTATTGCATATAACTGGGAAATAAGAAATACAGGTAATGGGATATAGAAACCTATCTTCCCTACAAGAAAAGAGAGAAGATGAGGATAAGGGAAGGATGGGGGGTGATAGAAGGGAAGGCACATTGACGGAAGGGGTAATCAGAATGCAAGGTGTTATGTGGTGGGGGGGGGAAGGAGAGATGGGGAGAAAAATTGGAACTCAAAATTTTATGGAAATGAATGTCAATCTAAAAATAAATCAATAAATAAGAATGATGCGGAGCAAGTCTCACAACTTCATCAAAAATACTTTGTTAATACACAATTGTTTTGTGACAGAGTAGATCTAAATAATTTTCCCTTTCCATTTTAATTATATATTCATTTTAACATAAACTTTAGCTGCCTATAAAGTATATTTTCCAGGAAAAACAAAATGCTTCATAAAAAAAGTCAATTTATATAAACATTTGATGATTTTAGTTTTCATTTTCAATCCATCTATTAACAAGTAATCCATTTTCTCTAAGGTATATCAAGGAGAATAAAGAGTCTTCCTGAGAAGTTATGGTAACAAGAATTGTAATTCTCCAGCACTCCCATTTGAAAAAAAAAAATCAAACCATGAGTCAGATATTCCTTACCCATAATCATACAGATAGTGAATATTGGAGCTGAGACTTAAACCTTGTTTTTCATTACACTTACTTTTTTTCCCACTATATTATGTAGTCTCTTAGGAAAATTTTGGTTTCCTGCACATAGTGGGTTCTATTTATATGATTTTTTAAAATCACATAAAGCATGGCTTGAAGTTCTTTTCCAAACTCGTCTTCCAGAGGTCAATGGTGCAAACTCTGCTGAACAACACACTACCCAATGGCAGCATATCCCCACAATGCTCCTAAGGTCATCTTGTGCCAAATTAAAATTTAATTGGGAAATATTTAACATAATAAATAAAATACAACAAAATATTCATGATATTAATTTGTGCTTTTTATTATGATCCTTAGGTATAATTTAGTGGACTTCAATTCTTTTTTTTTTATTTTGATACCTTAAGAGTATAAATAATAGAGAAAGTACCTTTGGTAGAGAGTGCCTTTATCAAGTCTTCTGTATTGGAAAAGTCATAGGTCCAAATTTGACTCCTATTCTAGAGACAATTGGATGCAGCATGCATAGAACATGGAGTCAGGAAGTCAAGTTTGACTTCTGTCTTATCAACTTATTAGGTAGATAACACCCAGAGTCACTGCCCCTCTCTCAGATTTTTGTCATTTATAAAATGAGGAAAATAGCAGCACCTACCTTCCCAGCATTTTTGAGAAGACCAAATGATATCAAATATCTAAAGCCCTTGGGAAACATTAAAGCACTATATGAATGTTAGTCATTATTCTGTGCAAAGTCCTATTGGCCATGTGGGAAAAGATTAAAAAAAAAAAAAGAAATAATTCATTCTTTCAAGCATCTTACATTCTACAGGGGTAATGTGGCAAATATGCCTTGTATAATAAGATGTATTTATAAAATAATTAAGAGATGAGCAGTATATTTTCTAAAGTATTAACTCTTTTAATGAGAGAAGGTAACAGTGCCTAATCAGCATGGAAATGATCAGTGTAGAAGACAATAATAGGGTACAGGCAAGGTAGCCATAATTTCCATCCTCTTGAAACAATACTTTCAGGATATGATCTATACCTTAGCAGTTCCTTGATAGTATTCAGCTTCTTATAAGGCACCTCAAGTACAATGTGTAGATGAAGAATTTTTCTCAATGGCAACAAAGAAGCTTTTTGGTTCTAAGAAGTATATGAGATGAAGGCTTCTGGAGACTAGCACATTAATACATTTAATAGTTGTCATATTGCATAATATCCATTCCCTTTTTTAATGTGGATGAAATGTTTTCTACTGAAAGAGAATTTTGTATTATTGCTTTTGCTTTCAATTGTATTTATTGTTTTGTTTCAATTTTAACAAATTGAAAATTGTGGCCTGCATGGAGGGATGTTATTTTTTATAATTTTACCTATTTTATTCTGTTTTTAATTAATAAAGTAAACATTTCCTTAACATAGTAGAATAGAAGAAAAGATGATTTTAGATGAAACTGCAAAACTTAAAGTATTCCTTTTAAATATTTAATAAAATTATCATATAACTTTCTTTTATTTTTCTTCTTTTATTCTTCTTTCTCCCTTCCCATTCTTGGAGGGATAACTTTAATAATGAACAGCCACATATTCTATTTATTCATTTCCTGAAAAGATGCCAGCAGCTGATGATAATTATTTACACTTATTTATTCTCTGTTTATTAAATTCTAAAACTTTAAAGCAAAAATGATGATTGTGTTAGAATTGTTTTCTTTAGAAAAAACTCAACAGACTATGTTCATGATAGATACCATATTGTTATGAGAACAAATTTTGAAAGTGAATTGTCATCTCTCTTGAGGGAGATTAGATAAAACCACATTCCCTCATCCCATCCTAACCTGTCTGGTCATGTTCTTAGGTTCATTATCTAGACAGTTGGAGCTTCACCAAGTTAAACTATATTGCTATGAAACTCATTCTTCCTTTGCCTTTCTGTTTCATACAAAATCATAAATTTTATAGAACTAAATTCCAGGGGAGTTGTGCAAGTCGGTTTTGAATATTGAATGTGTGATTCACCTATGTCATATCATTTATTCTGTAAAATGCATTGAATATGTGAATACCCCTCGTCTAGTTACAATATAATTGCAAATTGATGATGCTACAAGATATATGCTTGCAGAAATCTTACTTTTCTCCTAAAAGGTTGTATATCGAGAATTACTATATTCCTTTCATGCATGTCACCGATGGGACCAATATTAGTTAATATTGTCTTATAAAACAGTGACATGTTGTGTATAAATGTTTTTTATCTCAACTTAAATATCATTTTTTATTATATTTTTTGACTCCATTATGTTAATGCAGTTTAATTATTCATATTAATGTCCATTTATAACTGGAGGTTATGTTACTTCCAAATGAAAATCCAAGAAGTTCTCTTCTTTCTTAGGAGTTGCTCAATACTTAGGGAGGTGCATTAATTAACTGTCCCAATTCACTAGGTACATAGTTCTGGTTGCTCTTCTTTTTCTTGTTGCTGTTGACATTCATGGTGGTTCTGTCCAATCCAGATGTTGTTCAATTTATGACACAAAGATATCTTGTACTTCTATTGTGGGGATACATTCTCTCTTTCACTCATTAAGTCATTCAATAAGCTTATTAATACGTGGACCATTTTATCAGGCACTGGGTGGGAGTTGAGAGAAAGAGGGAAACTACTATTGATTGTAAAATAAATAGGAGATGAGCTACCTGGCTTTCAAGAATTTATAATCTACAATTTTGGAATATAATCTTTGTCATCATCATCATCAATCACTCATCATTTCTATAGCACAATATAAATTTCAAAATGTTTCCATTATTATTCACTCCCATATTCCCCACATCTTGGACCATCACATCATTTGAATGAAAAAAACAAATAAGTTTAGAGAGATTAAATAATTTGCCCAAGGTCCAGGTTAGATGCGAATCAACCTGAAATGGTTAGGTAAGTATTACAATTTCTAGTGCAATGCACTTTATTTTACAGAAAGGTTATATATGAACAAATATGTGAAAAATAACTTAAGAACACACAAAAACAACACAATAAATGAAGGTATCATAGAATTATATATATATATATATATATATATATATATATATATATATATATATATATATATATATATATATATATATATATATATATATATATATATATATATATACACACACACACACATATGTATATATCTGTGTGTGTATGTGTGTGTGTGTATGTTGGAAAGTATCTCAAAGACTATGTGTACCAACTTTCTAGGTGACAAACTTCACTGACAAGACTTGAGGTCCTCTGATTCCAGGGCTAGTGATCTTCCCACTATATCACCCAGATAAAAATTGCAAGTGAGTAGGTGAGAAAAAATTATAGGTAATAAAGATGAGGGTGATAGTCATTTAAGGTTCTAGAAGAAGTGGTTCTTTGTTGTATGTAATGAAATTAATCTACTATAGACCCCAAATCTAAAATAGTTCTAGGAGAATTTTGGAAAATTTTTGATTGATTGATAATATATTGAGTTAGTCCTGAATGTTTAATGTACATGCAGACAGACAGACAGATACTCTAAGTCAGTATCTTGGATCATAACTACCCAGTCTGTCTCATTAAACATATGCTGTGTCACTGCTGGTGATATAAAATTGGGTTTTGTATGTCATTATTCTGGTTTAATGAGGGATTGCGTATATTTTCATTTATGTTTTTATTCTATGCTTCTGTACTGTAGTCTTTAAATTTTGTATGACTGTCTTTGTGGCTACAGAGTGAATATTAATAAGACAATTTCCTATTGAGGTGAAGAATACTCTTTGGAGTTTGAATACACTGCCCCAGGTCTCCTGTTACTACTTTGCTGTAAATTACATAGAGTAAGTCTATGAAGTTTTTATCTTCATAGTTTTTGATGTTAGAAATGGAAAATAACAGATCAAAGGCAATTTTGCAATCAAGATTCAATTTTATACTTAGGTCAGGGCAGTTAAATCTGTATAATATTGATTGAAGCCAACCTCTCTACATTTCATATTACAGAAGGGAGAATAAACATATTACTATTGATCAAAGGTATAGAATATTTTTCATGTTGTATAAATTACATTCCACGTAACTGTGAAATTATCTTAATACATACGAATTCACTTCAAGTGTATGCATCTATTAAAAATTAAAAATATAATAATATACACAAACAGATTTGAATTTCCATAAAAAGAAGAAAATGATTGAAATATTAAAATTTTCTACGTATCCATTTTTGTATATATACGTACATACACATGTATGTGTGTACACATATACACTCACACATTTATATATATGTATACATTTACTTATGATATACATACATGCTGCTTAATATTTTGAAAGCACATCCTTAAGCAATTTAATATTTTATAATATATTATTTTCTGTTATGCAAGCAAAGCCATGCACACACAGTGAGAAGGTACGGATAATCAAATATGCTGTTAAAAGGTAAAGCTGTTTTATGGTGAGCTTAAGGAACATATTTGCATCAAGCAAATGTGGGTCATTGAAAGATCATAGAATCAGAATCTCAGAACTGGAAAGCACTTCAGGGGCTACCTAGTATGAACAGTTACTGACCAAAAAGTTCTCACTTTTACATTGTCAATAAATGGGTTTATAATATTTATTGGAATCTATTGCCACCCCAGAGAATATATTCCATTTTTTGGAGAATTCTTTCTAGTAAAGTTGATCTTTGTTTGTTTACTAGTTCGTTAGTTTGTTTTTCCTAATCTCAAACCAAAATCTGTCATTTTCACTCATTGCCTCTAGTTTTGACTTCTGGAAAACCAAAGCAATTATAATTTCTTTTCTAACATTAGATAATTAATTGAAAACAAATATAATATAAATCTCCTTTTCTCCTGATGAAACATCCGAACTCCTCCCCAATGAATTTTCCCTATGCCTTGAGATTTCAAGACTCTTCATCTCCCTGGTCTCTGTTCTCTATCCACTCTATACCTTCCTAAAATGTGGTGACCATAATTGACCAGGGCAAAGTAAGTGGTATGATTACCTTTTTATTCCTTGACATTGCATATTCTTGAGTATACCATATAATCACATTTGCTCTTTTGACTGCCATAGTGCTCTGTCGATTTTCATAAAGTTTGGAGTCCCCTAAAATCTCCAGATCTTTTACATATGTACTATTATGTCTACTTATGCCCTCCCTATATTGTATTTGTGCAGTTTATTTTCTTTAAATGAAGTATAAGAAATTATACTCGTCTCTATTAAATTTCACCCAGGACTCTACCTTGTTATGTTTTGTTCTTTTTTTAATTTTATGTTTTCTAACATTTTGGTTATCGCTCAACTTTCAGTTATATTCAAATTTGATAAATATGCCATCTATGCCTTTATCTAAGAAAATAGTCAGAAAATGTTAAAAAGCACAGTCAAATACAGATCTAATTTTGAAATGATATTAAACCATTCATAGAATTGCTCTTTACCTGGTCAGTTGACCAATTAAAACACACATAACTGCACTCTCATATAGACCACTCCTCTCCATCTTATCCTGATGAATAGAAGAAAGACTGTCAAATGTTTTGCTAAAATCTAGGCAAACTATATGACATTTATCTGAACAGCCTAGTAACACACACATACACACACGCACACACACACATACATGCACATACACACACACACCAATGGTTAGTTTGATGTGATCTATGTGAATGAAGTTATTTTTCCCTTTGAAATTATACTTTCTATTCTTCTATATTTTAATTTTTAACTTATAAAATAAAAAATTCTATAACATAGAATAAAAAAGATGATTGCATATGCAATTGCAAATCTATTATGTACAACTTACTATTTGTTTTAAATACATAATAAGGTTATCATGTAAATGTCTTTTTTCTTTTCTTTTTCCCTTTTTTCTTTTCTCTTTTTCTCTCCCCCACCAAAGAGATGAATATCACTAGACACAAATATATGTGTGTATATAAATATACATAAAAAATTCCAAGTTTGCTCATAACTCCATTAATAAGATTACCTAGGTTTCTACAAGAAATTAAAGTTAAATGCAATAACCTACAATATGTGGATTATAGTACTTTTTCTTTTTGGAAGTAGTATGTGAGGGGTGGGGAAAAAGCAAAATTGGGATGGAAGATAAAGGTATCAAGAAAACATGACAGTAGTAATAAAGTGAATATAACACATAATAGATTTCTTTATTACAATTTAAGTGATCTTAGGAACTAAGGAAATCTAATAGCACGAGATCCTAAGTGCTTTCAGAATAGATGGAGAACAGGTAGAATTCTAAAGGGACCTACAAACAATGTTTCTTTCTAATTTGGCCAAAACATTACTATCTGTGTTCAAAGTTATATCTCATCTCTCTCATAAGAGAAGGAAGAAAGGGCAGAAAAAAAGTGCAAGTGTAATTTAATAATAAGAAAAAACCAATTATTAAACACCTATTCCAAGCATTTTTTTAAAAACAGGGAAAGCAATTCCTGTCTTCAAGAAGCGTTCATTCTCCTGGAACAATCTGCAAAGAAAGAACCTTTGAATCAATATGGATTGTCACCAAAGCACCAGACATATGATGCTGCACTTGCTCCCTTCTCTAACACCTTCTTACTATCTCCCTATTCCTTAAAAAGTACACATTGAGCTGGTACATATTATCTACCTTGGCCAGTGTAACTGATTAGAGCATCCAGAACTTCTGGGCAGAGACATAGAAAGGAAAGTTAAAAAAAAGGAATACTTTTTGGAAATAAATACTGAGGGGAAAAAATAATGATTTCACTGTTTAAATGGAACCAACAAATTTCTTTTCTTCAGAAGAGATGAAAATAAAATATCTGTCATTGTACTTTACCAGTTCCATGCTTATATCTCATCTTTCTAGAAAATAAATTAGAGGAGTTTATCTGAGTATTACTTTGGATGTGCAAACGAAAGGGTCTTGGAACGCTGCTATTTCTTTACCTGGAAGAAACAACTAAACTTAACACTTAGGTAACAAGAATAATGAGTTTTTTAAAAAAATTGGAAGCCACTCAAAGAAGTGACATCAAAGTAGAAACCCATGGATAAGGGAATGACTAAATAAATTGTGATATATGAGTACAATTGTATATGAGTGTGCTGTAGGAAAGGAAAAATAGGGTGACTACAGAGAAAAATGAAAAATTTATATAAACTGCTGAAAGTGAAATAAGGAAGAGTCAATAAAATATTCCCAATGACTACAAAGTAAATTATAACAATGTAAATGGAAAGAACAAGCAGAAAGCAATTGATAGAGAACATTGCTGAATTGCAAAGAACAAGCATGAACACAAAGGAGTATGATAAGAAGAAATCTCCCCTTCCTTTGTAGACTTGAGAAGTCCACAGGTTTGAAACATTGTATATACTTCCAAATTTTTTTTAAAATTTATTTATTTGCTAATTTTCAGTTTTCACCATTCACTTTCATAAGATTTTGATTTCTAAATTTCCCCAATCCACACCCTCAGCCTAAAATCGTCATGCAATCTATTATAAACTGTACACATATGATCATTTAAAGCATATTTCTACATTAGCCATACTTTGAAAGAATGAGAATAAAAGGAAAAATTGTGAGAAAGAAAACAACAACAACAACAACATAGAGAATGTTATGCTTTGACTTGCCTTCAGACTCCAGTTCTTTCTCTGAATGGGGATGGCATTTTCCATGATGAGTATTTTGGAGGTGTTTTAGATCTTTATGTTACTTCGAAGAGCAAAGTCTATTAAAGCTAATCACTCCACAATGATCAAAGTTGATCATTGCTGTTGCTGGGTAGAATGTTCTCCTGTTTCTACTCGCTTCACTCAGCAGCAATTCATGCAAGTCTTTCCAGGTTGTTCTAAAGTCTGCCAACTCACTGTTTCTTATGGAACAATAGTGTATACCACAATTTGCTCAGCCACTTTCTACTTAATGGGTATCCCCTCGTTGTCGTTGTTCACCACAGAAGAGCTGCTATCAATATTTTAGTACATGTACATTTTCTCATTTGTATGATCTCTTTGGGATACAAATGTACTAGTAGCATATGCACAATTTGTAGCCCTTTGAGCATAGCTCCAAATTGCTCTCCAGAAGAGTTGGATCAGTTCACAACTCTACCAACAATGCATTAGTGTTTCAGTTTTCTACATCTCCAATATTTATCATTTCTCTGTTTTGTAGAGTTAGCCAATCTGATAGGTGTGATGTGTTACCTCAGAGTTGTTTTGATTTTCATTTCTCTAGTCAATAGTGATTTAGAGCATTTCATATATGGTTATAAATAACTTCAGTTTCTTTCTCTGAAAACTGTCTGTTCATATCCTTTGAACATTTATCAGTTGGGGAATGACTTGTATTCTTAAAAAAATTAACTCAATTTTGTATATATTTGAGAAATGAGACCTTTATCAGAGACGGTGGTGGTAAAACTTCTTTCCCATCCCTCTTATCTTAGTTGCATTGGCTTTGTGTGTATAAAAACTTTTCAATTTAATGTAATGTAATTAAATTTATCCATTTTGCATTTCATAATGTTCTATGTCTCTTTTTTGGTCATAAATTCTTCCCTTCTCCATAGATCTGATTAGGAAACTATTCGTTGCTCTCATAATTTGCTTTTATTCTCACTGTTTATGTCTGCATCTTGTATCTATTTTGCCTTCATCTTGAAAT
Source organism: Notamacropus eugenii (assembly GCF_028372415.1). Lineage (NCBI taxonomy): Eukaryota > Metazoa > Chordata > Mammalia > Diprotodontia > Macropodidae > Notamacropus > Notamacropus eugenii. The sequence continues at coordinate 119,595,943 of NC_092872.1, read as the reverse complement.
ATTGTGTAATATATTCTGTGGCTACTTTCTGCCATACTGTTTTCAAGTGTTCCTAGCAGCTATTGTCAAATAGTGAGTTCCTTATTCCACTTATTCCATAAGTGGAAATCTTTGGACATAACAGACTATGGATAATTGTAGTCATTGAATAATATGTCTTTTGAAACTACATATCCAATTCTACTGATCCACCACTCTGTTTCTTAGCCAGGGCCAAGTTGTGTCTCTTTTCTTTTTTTCTTTTTATATTAATTAATTAATTTATCTTTAGTTTTCAGTGTTCACTCCCATAAAATTTTTGAGTTCAAAATTTTATCACCCTTCTTCCTCTCTCCTCTCCTAAGACACTGATCTGATATAACCTCTATATGTGTTCATATTAAATATAGTTTCACATTAGTCACGTTGTAAAGAAGAATTAGAACCAATGGGAGGAACTACAAGAAAGAAGAAACAAAACAAAAAGAGAGCAAATAGTATGCCTCAATATTTATTCAGACTCCCTAGTTCTCTTTGTGGATAGTATTTTCCATCATGAGTCTTTTGGAATTGTCTTAGATCCTTGCATTGCTAAGAAGAAGTAAGTCTATCAAAGTTATACATCACAAAATGTGACTGTTATTCGTACAATATTCTCCTGCTCCTATTCCTCTCACAAAGAATCGGGTCATGCTAGTCTTTCTAAGTTTTTATAAAGTCCACCTGCTCATCATTTGTTAAAATTAATTTACTTATTTATTTTTGGTTTTCAACATTCACTTCCATAGATTTTGAGTTTTAAATTTTCTCCTGCTCCTTTCTCTCCCTGTTTCCTAAGATGGCATGCAATCTTATTTAGAATAATATACATTCATATAAAATATTTATGCATTAGTCATGTTGTAAAAAGAATTGGAGCCAATGGGAAAAACCATGAGAAGAAGAAACAAAGCAAAACAACCAAAAAATAAGAGAACTCGTAGTGTGCTTCTATCTGCATTCAGATTCCAAATTCTTTCTCTGGATGTGAATAGCATTTTCCATCATGAGTATTTTGGAGCTGTCTTAGATCTTTGTGTTACTGAGAGGAGCAAAGTCTATCAAAGTTAGTCATCACATTAACTGTTGCTGTTGCAACATACTAACACGGCTGTTGTTGTTCATGATCTTTTGGTTCTGCTCCCTTCAATCACTTGCAAGTCTTTCCAGGTTTTTCTGAAGTCTACCTGCTCATCATTTCTTAGAGCATAATAATATTGCATTATATTTATATACCGCAATTTGTTCAACCATTCCCCAATAGACGAGCATCCCCTCAATTTCCAATTCTTGGTCACCACAAAGAGAGCTTCTATAAATATTTTTGTATATGTGAGTCCTTTTCTCACTTTTATGATCTCTTTGGGATACAGACCTAGAATTTTTATTGCAGGGTCAAAAGGTATGAACAGTTTTATAGCCATTTGGGGATAATTCTATATGGCTCTTTAGTATTGTTGGATCAGTTCACACCTCCACCAACTATCCATTAGTGTTCTCATTTTCCCATATATTCAACATTTATCATTTTCTTATTTTCTCATGTTAGCCAATCTGATAATGGTACCTCAGAGTTATTTTAATTTGCATTTCTCTAAACAACAGTGATTGAAAGTATTTTGTCATATGGAAATAAATAGCTTTAATTTCTTCATCTGAAAATTGCCTCTTCATATCCTTTGATCATTTTTTCTTTGAGAAATGTAGCATTTTTTATAAATTTAAATCAATTTTCTATATATTTGAGAAATAAACCTTTATTCAACTCACTGGTGATAAAAATTATTTCCCAGCTTCCTACTTTCCTTCTAATCATGGTTACATTGGCTTTGTCTGTGCAAAAACTTTTCAATTTCATGTAATTGAAATTGTCCATTTGCGTATCATCCTGTTTTCTCTTTCTTGTTTTGTCAAAAAAATTCTTCTACTCTCCGTAAGTCTGACAGATAAACTATTACTTGCTTTCCTAGTTGGCTTATAGTGTCTTTATATCAAGCTTTATAGTACTTTATATCAAAATTGTGTACCCATTTTGACTTTATTTTCATATAAAGTATTAGATGTTGGTCTGTGTCTACTTTCTGCCATACTGTTTTCCAGGTTTCCCAGCAATTTTGTCAAATAGTGAGTTCTTATCCCAGAAGTTGGTATCTTTGGGTTTTTCAAACAGTAGATTAACAAAGTCATTGACTATTATGTCTTATGTACCTAAAATCCCACTCGTTCACCACTCTATGTAATAGCCAGTAACACATAGTTTTGATGATTGCTGTTTCATAATATAATTTTAGATCTTGGTACAATTGGCCGCATTGATTGATTTTCACTAATTCCCTTGATAATGTGGACTTCTTGCTCTTCCAGATGAATTTCATTATTTTTTTCTAATTCTATAAATATTTTTGGTACTTTGATTGGTATGGCACTGAATAGGTAAAATAATTTGCGTATAATACCCATTTTATCTACCCATGAGCAACTGATATTTTTCTAGTTATTTAGATCTGACTTTATATTAGTGGAAAAATGTTTTGGAATTGGATTTACATAGTTCCTGGCTTTCTCTGGGCAGATAGACTTCTAAATATTTTCTGTTTTCTACAGTTATTTTAAATGAAATTTCTCTATGTCTTGCTGCTGGGTTTTATTACTAATATATAGAAATGGCAGTGACTAATGTGGGTTTATTTTATATCATGCAACTTTGCTAACGTTGTTATTTATTTCAAGTAGCTTTTAGATGATTCTTTAGGATTCTGTAAGTATAGTATCTTGCCATCTGCAAAGAGTGATAATTTTGTTTTCTCATAATGTATTATGATTCCTTCAATTTCTTTTTCTTCTCTTGTTGCTAAAGTTAACATTTCTAGTACAATGTCGAATAACAATGGTGACAATGAACATCCTTGTTTCACTCCTGGTTTTATGGGAAATGCTTCTTGTTTATCCCCATTATATATAATGTTGTTTGCTGATATTTTCAAAAGATACCACTTATCATTTTAAGAAAAGTTCTGTTAATTCCTATGCTATCCATTATTTTTAATAAGAATGGGTGTAACATTTTGTCAAAAAATCTTTTTTTCATCTATTGAAATAATCATAGGATTCCTCTTTATCTTGTTTTTGATATGGTAAACTATATAGATAATTTTCCTAATATTGAACCAGACCTGCATTCTTGGAACAAATCCCACTGAGTCATAGGGTATTATCTTCATGATAAGTTAAATGTAACATAAATGTAAAGTAAATTTTGCATCTATGTTAATTAGGGGAAATTTGTTTATAAATTTCTTTCTCTAATTTGGCTTTTCTTGCTTTAGGTATCAGCATCATATTTATACTATAAAAATAATTTCATAGAACTCCTTTTTTGGCCATTTTTTCTAAATACTCTATATAGTATTGGAAGTAATTCTTCTTTCCATGTTTAGTACAATACACTTAGGAATTTTCCTTCAGAAGTTCATTGATAACTTGTTCAATTTCTTTTTTTTTGTCTGAAATGAGTTCATTTAAGTATTTTATTTCCTCTTCTGTTAATGTGGGCAATTCATATTTTCGTGAATATTCATCCATTTCATTAAGATTGTCAGATTTATGTCTGTAATGCCAATGTGATACCCATAGCAACTGCTATATGCATGTGTATTTCCAGGGTAAATTTGCAAAATATAATAAACTCTCTTCCTCAAAGGCAATTGGAACATCATTAGATTATGAAGACATAAGATTTAACAGGATACTTATCATAAATCCAGGGACCACCAACATCTTAAAACTTCTTTCTCTCAGGCTTTCCGACAAAAACAGAGAAAATTCCTCCCTCCACCCACTCACAGTTTACTTCTCTCTCTCTGCTCTGCCTGCTCTCACCAGGGAGAAAATAGGTAAATCCTCCCATTCTTGGATATGCATTTCCTTCCCTACAGCCTTCCTGCCTCCAGGTAGAAGTTTTATATTTTGTGATCTCATCCTCACCATCATTTGTAATGACAATGTGATACCTATAACAGCTACTATGAATATTCATGTGTATTTCCAGGATAAATCCACAAATTATAATAAACTCTCTTTTTCAAATGGGAAACCAAAATATTTATTCGGGACATCCGTAGAAAACCAGGAGATGATATTTAACAGATATTTATCACTAACTCAGGGAATGCTAGCATCTTAAACCTTCTTTCTGTCAGGCTTCCTCACAAAAATAAGTTCCTGCACACAAATTTCTCCCTCCACCCACTCACAGCTTGCTTCTCTCTCTCTCTGTTCCTTGGGTCAAATGTTCCCACTCACAGCTTGCTTCTCTCTCTGCTTTGTCTGCTCTTGCTCTCTGCCCATATTCTCTCTCTCTCCTTCTTGGGTGAGTCTAAACTCCAAGTGACCCAGGCTCCATGTGACCACAGGCCTATTAATGGTCTGGGAATATCTTTTTATTTTATTAACATAACATTTGCCTAAAGTGGGCAAAATCGTTGATAATAATTGCCTTAATTTGCTCTTCATTTGATGATGAATTCACTCTTTTCATTTTTGATACAAGTAATTTGGTTTCCTTCTTTCTTTTGGTTAATCAAATTAAACAAAAGATTATCAGTTTTATTGTTTTTCCCCATGGGTCAGCTCTTAGTTTTATTTATTAGTTCAATAGTGTTCATAATTTCAATTGTACTAATCTTCCTTTGATTTTCACAATTTCTAATTTAGTGTTAAATTGAGAATTTTTAATTTTCCTCTTTTTCTAACTTTTTTAGTTACATGCCTGATTCATTGATCTCTTCTTTCTCTATTTCATTCATGTATGCATTTAGAGAAATAAAATTTCCTGTAAGAACCTCTTGCACTGTATCCCATAAATTTTGTATATTGTCACATTATTGTTATTCTCTTGGTTGAGGTTATCAACTGTTTCTATCATTTGTTTTTTGACCCACTCGTTTTTTAAGATTAGATTATTTTGTTTCCAATTATTTTTCAGTATGTCTTTTCATGGTCCACTATTACATGTAATTTTTTGTGCATCATAATCTGAAAAGGATATATTTAATATTTCTGACTTCCTGCATTGGATTGTGATGTTTTTAATGCCCTAATACATGGTTAATTTTTGTATAGTTGACATGTACTGCTGAGGAAAAGCATTCTCTTCTTCATTCCGTTTTCTGTAGAGGTCTGTCATGTATAAGTTTTCTAAAATTCTCTTCATCCCCTTTAGTTCTTTCTATTTTTTTTTATTTTCTGGTTATATTTACCTGTTTCAGGGGAAGGGGGGCCACTGAGGTCCACCACTAGTACAGTTTTGTTGTTTATTTTTTCTTGTAACTCCCTTAACTTCTCCTCTAAGAATATGGATGCTATAACACTTGGTGCATATATGTTTAGTATTGATGTTATTTCATTGTCTACGGTACCTTTTAGGAAGATATAGTTTCCTTCTTTATTTCTTTTCATTAGATTTATTTTTGCTTTTACTTCGTTGAAGATCAGGACTGATATCCTTGGTTTTTTTTTTTGTTGTTGTTGTTGTTGTTGTTGTTTTTTTATTCAGCTGTCACATAATATATTGTGCGCCAGTCTCTTTTCCTTTACTCTGTGTGTATCTCTCCTTCAGATGTGTTTCTTGTAAACAACACATTGTAGCATTCTGGTTTTTTACTGACTTCTACTCATTTACATTTTACATAAGTACAATCCATTAACATTCACAGTTATGAGTACTGTCTCTTTCTCTCCATCCTATCCCCCCATTTATACTTTTCTCTCTGTTTTCACCCTTTCCCTCCTTACCATGTTTTGCTTCTGACCACCCCCTCCCTTCTCTTCCCATCTCTTCTATCCTCTCCTTCTCTTTTCTTTCCCCTTTCCCCTGCTACTTCTTTCCTTCCTTCTTCCTTGCCTTCTATCCATTCTCTCACTTTTCTTTCCCCTCCAACTTACCTATAGTTCATGATAGATTTCTATAACCAGTGGAAAGTGTGCCTCTTTGAGCCAAATCCAATGTGAGTAAGATTTAAACAATGCTCAGCCTTTGTTTCTTTTCTCCTTTATTGTAATAGGTCTTTGTGCCTCTTCCTGTGATGACATTAACCTTATTCTGTCTCTCTTTTCCTCTTTTCCTAGGACAATCCTTTTTTATCCCTTAATTAATTATTTTTATTATCACTTCAAATTCAATTTATTCTCACATGCTCTATTATGTATATACATTCAAAATGTCTTAATAGAGATACAGTTCTCAAGAGTTACAGGTATCATCTTCCTATGTAGGAATGTAAACAGTTGAACCATATTAAATGACATCATTTTTTCCTGCTGTTTACCATTTTATGTTCCTCTTCAGTCTTGTATTTGTGGGTTATTTTTTCTGTTCATTTCTGTTTTCTTTTTTTAAAATCAGGAATGATTGACAGTCCCCTATTTTCCTGAATTTCCATCTTGTCCCCTGAAAGATTATACTAAGTTTTGCTGGATAGTTGATTCTTAGTTGTAATCCAGTTTCCTTTGCCTTCTGGAATGTAGTGTTCTATGCCCTGAGGTACTTTAGTGTAGAAGTTGCTAACTCCTCTATAATCCTGACTGTGATCTCACGATATTTAAATTGTTTATTTCTAACTGCTTGCAGTATTTTCACCTTGAGCTGATAATTCTGGAATTTGGCTACAATATTCCTTGGAGCTTATGTTTGAGGTCTCTTTCAAAAGGTGATCGGTGGATTCTTTCAATGACTGTTGTACCTTCTGGTTGTAGAATATCAGGGCAGTTTTCCTTGATAATTTCTTGAAAGATGTTATCCAGGCTCTTTTTTTAATCATGTCTTTCAGGTAGAACAATAATTCTTAAATTATCTTTTCTGGATCTATTTTCGAGGTTAGTTGTTTTCCCAATGAGATATTTTACATTTTCTTCGTTTTTTTCATTATTTTGATTTTTTTGAGTGATTCTTGATGTCTCATAATGTCATTAGATTCCATTTGTACAATCCTAATTTTTAATGAATTGTTTTCTTCAGTTAACTTTTTTACCTCCTTTTCTACTTGGTCAATTCTTCCTTTCAAGGAATTCTCTTCAGTGAATTTTTGAAACTCCTTTTCCATTTTGACCATTATATTTTTTAAGGAGTTATTTTCTTCATTGTTCTTTTTTTTTTTTCATTTGGCACTCCTTTTTTATCTGAATAACATAGACCTTAATTGTGCATTCTCTAAGTCTTTTGGATCAAAAGACTGATCTAACCCATCTTCCCATTGGTTCTACTATTCTAGAATCTGTTCTGGGTTGCTGTTTTATAGGTGCTCAGGGACAGGAGTGAGAGAAGGAGTAATCCTCTGCTTACTCTGCCATCTTGGCTCCCAGAAATCCTCTCCAGAATTTTTCAGTGTATTGATTGGTGTCATTGATTCTTTATTATTTTTCTTTAAAATATTCTTTGTAATATGGAAAAATAAATTAGGGTATGTTAAAATCAGAATATATGAATTAAGTTTATTTTTAAAAAGAAAATGAATATTATAAACTTTCAAAGAATTACTTTGTCACCTATAAAGAGATATTAGGAGACACTTTTCCCAGTTTTTTTCCTAAATGGATGTGGAGATCCATGGATATTGAACATAGTATAAAATATTAGCTTTCTTTTTTTTCAGCATATGATTATTTTTTAAAAAAATTTCTCTCTTTCCTCTTTTTCTTTTTCATTTAAATTTAAAGAATGGCTCTTTGAGAGGGAAGAACATAAGGTTACAGTGGGGTGGGAGTGTTCCTCCTCTAACTCCATCCAGTTCACTTCCATACAGAAATGGTATTCCAGTTTCTCACCACATAATTTGTTAGTCAAGCACTCTCCAACTCAGAGGCTGTTTAGGCTACTTGCCTCAAGTCTGCTTTACTATAATTTCCCTACATACATAAATTTCCATTTAAGATACTGCTAAACTGTTCATAGCAAACTATGCAAATTTCCTTTTCCCTCTTTCCTTTGTGGCACTTAAAAACCACCATCAAAATCTCTTGCATCATCTTATTTTTTGGTCTCTGATCAAAAAATCCAGTCATACTGCATAAAGGCTTTTTTTCCAAAGCTGATTTCAATTCTTTTCCATTCGGTGTTTCATTTTTTTTCTCATCTTTTTTCTTTCTAAATTGTCTCACTGAGACCAAGAGAGACTTAGTTGACAGGGAATGAAGAATGACATATGAGAATGTCCACAAAGGATATCAGTTCCTTTTATAAATAATGTCATTAAAGGGTAAGCCACTGACTTACCTTTACTGTTGTTCCTATGGAATTATAAAATTAGGAATCATGCTAATTTAGAAACTCTGCTTGTTCTCTGATAATACAAACTATTGGCAATTACATAATTAGCATTCAGTAACCACTGCATCTTCTAATCAAACACCTTTTTAGGATGTGATAAACAGGAATGGGAAGAGATTAGAAAATTGATTAACAAAATTATTTTACATTATTTTTATCATAATAACAATATAAATGCTAGCCTGGTAAACAGTAAATTTATTTTGTTTAAGCCCAACTAGGCCTTGCTATATAAAATAGGGTATGCTCTTAGTATGCTGCTACATAAATGTTAGTATTGGCAAGCATCATTTGTCTTCATTAAAATAAGTATCCTATTTGCATCTCTTGCTCTGAAAAGATTCCTATGCAGAACAATTTTTCAAGTAGAACACAGTAGCACAATCAGCTTTATTTTCTTTGAACAGTTAGAAAGACCAAAATAAAACCACACCTGGACACAGCATCGGAGAGGGAAAATTATCCAGGGAGAAGCATATAATTCTTACAGAGTCAATTATGTTAATTATCTGTACATATTGTTTTGTCATATTTGGTTTCATTCATATTCTAAACACAACGCTTTTCTAATTCTTTGGATGTGCAATACCTTGTAACTTGTCTCATAAGGGACTTTTTGCCATTTTGATTACCTGCAGATCACTAATACTATATCCTTCACATGAGAAGTGAAACAAAAGTCAGTCGAATTAAGCAAGAAGGAACAAGGGCTTCTTCTACCTAACTCTAATTTTATTTTATTTTTTTCCTGGAAGTACTGATTAATGAGAAGAGTGAACAAATGAAATAGCATTTAACTCCTATTATGTTCCAAATACTATATGAAGCCCTAGAGATGCAAATATGAATTAAGTCCCTGCACTCAAGGTGCTTACATTTCAATAGAGAGATTCATCATTATAAGAGAGAGGGGCAACTGCAGCTCAGTGGCTCTGTAGACAGCCAGGCCTGGAGTCAGAAAGATGAGCTCAAATTCGACCTCAGACTCTTGCTAGCTAGTAAACCTGAACAAGCCACTTAACCCTGTTTTCCTCATTTCCTCATCTGTAAAACGAGATGGAGAAGGAAATGTCAAACCATTCCAGTTTCTTTGCCAAAGAAAACCCCAAAAGCAGATAAATAAAAGTCAAATGTGACTAAAAACTGAACGGAATTTATGGGGGCCATTAACCCCGAGTCAACAGGTCTTATCTGTCCAGCAGTGCCTGTGACCCTGAAGGAGCGAGCTGTGAGTAATGAATGAGGTGGGAGGCAAAGACGTGATGCAACTCTGTTTATTCCAACTAGCTCAGGCACATATATAGTAGCATGTATGCCTTAGTTACATAAGCAGCTCAAATAAGATTAAACTAGTTTAAGTAAGTTTTTGCTACTACTTTCCAGCCACGTTTCAGGAAGTATCTGGTAGTAAATGGGCTGAGCCCTTCCTCCCAACGCCATCTTGTCCATGCCTTACCAATCTCCCCCCAGTTTACCTGAGCCATGATTGGTGCACGCTGTCCAAGATAGCTGAGGGTTGGTAATTCCCTTACAAAAAACAACTAAATAACAAAAATGACTACAATCTATTCAGAGATCCCAAGGGAACAGTCACAGAAAGAATAAGACTTGGTCTTCTGGAGAGTTCTGGAGCAGAATTTTTGACACAGGCCAGTGTTTTGTAGTATGCTGCTTCAGAGCTAATAGCACATGGAATGAACTACTACTAACTTTTGCTGTTGTTGATAGAACTTTAATCTTACTATGGTGAGTTCTTAATGAATAACATCCTCTATAAGGCAAATGGAAAACTTCTGCAAAGTGAAGTCTTAGATAACAAAGAAGTTTTACTGAAGATAGCAGACATTCCACTGAGTCAATTAGGACTTCTTGCTGATTTATTTACAACTAAATAACATTCAAAAAAATCTCCTTGTTATCTTTAACACTTGCTTTTTCTGGACATCCAACTTCTCATTAATCAATTCTACTTATTCACAATTGCACTCAAATTCATTTTTTCCTTGCTACTTACTACTGCAACCAACCTAGTCTAGGTCTTAATTACTTTCTGCCTAAACCAGTGTGATTTAATGACAAAGGGAGTTCTGGAGGAAGGAATGTTGAGATTGTGAGAATCTGGCAGGTTTATAAGAAAGTCAGATATTTAGAGGAAATTTCAGAAAGCCGTGTTCCAAGGGTAGATCAGCTATCTAATTCATGTGATTAGGCCAGAGTGGGGTGCCTTTGCATCATGAAATTGGATGAGCCAACAAATCTGTGACAGTTTGATATAATAAAATCTCACCTTTGATGCAAACTATTCTACTTCAGAGAGGACCAGAGTTGAGGCATGATGGTGAGAACTTCTTTAAGTTTCTTTTGCCATTGATATCCAGCAAAATAAGTATATGGATTTTACAGCTTCACCTCTCTTCTCCTTTACCTAGAATTAGATGAATACCTAAAGAAAAGTGAAATGGAGTCACCCAGTACTATGCAGATAGTAGTTTATTGGCTAACACTTTTATCTAGGTCACAGATTAAGAAATAGAAGGTATCACTGAAGTCATGATATTCAGTTCTCTCCTTTTTCAATGAGGAAAATAAGATATAGAGAAGTGAAATGACTTGCCCAAGGCCTCACCGGTGCCACTTGCCATTGACAGAGTCAGGATTCACTAGTATATCTGACTTTAAATACAGAGATTATTGTTATGAAACATCATGCCTCCCTCCTTAGGAAAAATAAAAAATTGTGTTGGCTTTCCCTCTTAGGCTATGCTTGAAATATTCAGTAATGTTTCATTACAAATTCCATCAGATTTTGTAGAGGTATTGGCATGTGCAAAATCTTAGAATCCCCTAATTCTAAAATAATTTCTCTTTCCATTGCATATTCTTTTCCCTCAAATTGATTCCTTTTCTTGAGGAACCTAGACTATTTCCAAAAATGGCATTTTCATTCCTTTAATCATATAGGCTCACAATTCCCTAAGTCATGTATTTCTCTCCTCTTATTTCATTCCATCTCCCATCTCCATTCTAAGTCAAATGATTTCATTTTCTTTTTAATTTTTTGTTTTGGACTTATCTCTCCTATATCTTTTCCTCTCTAATAATTTGAAAACACTTACATCACAATATTATTTTCACAGTTATTTCCTGACTGGATTCCCCTATCTCCTGTCTTTTCTACTTCCAATTGATGAAATGTTGACTGATTGACGTTCCTAAATTTCTGGTACTTTCCTTCTGTTCCCTTTCTAAAAATCTCCAGTGACTCTATATTGTAAAGACAAGTAAGTTTAAGCTCTTCATTCTGATCTACACGGCCCTTTAGTTTAGACTCATGCTGTCCTATCTTATCATCTATTCCAATATGATCACGGTACTTCAGTTAGGTCAGTCTTACTATAATCTTCAAATCACTATGCTTAATTTTATCTCCTCTCCCTGTTAATGGTGTTCTAAATGCTTTAAATATCTTTCTCTTTACTCTGTATTTTTTCCTAAATTCTACTGTCCTCCAGATCCCAGATAAGATCCATCTCCACGAATCCTTTCTAAGAGTCTGTGTCAGACCTGCACAACTTGGCAGTAGGTAGGGGCCAAAATTAAAATAGGCTAAACTTCTTCCAACCACAGATAGGTTACATTAGAGATGGACTAATAATTTTTGTTTTCTGTGGGTCACATGAAAAACGGGAAAGAATGTGCAGTGGAAACCATACATTTTTTTGCGGGCTGCCCGAAATCCTTTGGCGGCCACAAGCAGCCCATGGGCCATATGTTGTGCAGGTCTGGTCTCTATAAATTGCTTTCTGAATGTCCAAGTAAATTACATTGAATGATTCACCCACATGTTTATTTTATTTTCTGAAGAACTCTAATATTTAGAAATAATTTTTATTTGTAGAAATAATGTCACCTTTCCTTGAATGATAATAATGGAAATTTCTATAGTGCTTTAAAATTTTCACAGTTATTTATAAACATCATTTTCTTTGAGCCTGACAACAACACTGTGAGTTAGCTACCACAAATGTTATTATCCCTATCTACAGAGGAGAAATGTTTAGCTAAGAGAAAGGAAGTAATTTGTTCATGATAATGCAGCTAGTAAGTGTCAGAGGCTGGATTTGAACCAAGATGTTCCTAACTTGAAGTCTAGAATTCTACTATACCATAATGCCTCTCATAAGTAAAGTGTACTTTAATATTCACTGATTAGATTTATCTTCATCATCATCATCGTCATCATCATCATCATCATCATCATCATCATCATCATCATCATCATCATTTTATGCATAGAAGCCTCTATGACAATTTATCAATCCTTAAGAATTGTGCAGTCTGAATGGGAGATTATCTTTACACTCTTTTGAAATGTTTCAGTTTCTATACTCTGATGATGTAGCTAAGCCTACTTTATTTTTTTGTTAACAATTAATTTTGTGCTTGGACCAGATGCTAACTAAATTCCCTTCCTTCTCCAATATTCTGAGTCAATGATTCTGTAATAGTGTGTTGCTTAGAGCTAAGATGTCCTGTGAATTGAATACACCTTGATAAAATATACTAATGATCTTAATAAATAATAATAGTCAGCATTTGTATTGTTTTAATGTTTGTAAAATCTCTTGAAATATGATCCTGCTTTATGCTCACAAGCACCTTGAGAGATAGGTATTATAATTATCCTCATTTTACTGATGAGGAATCTAAGGTAAATAAGGTTGAATGACTTGCTCAAAGTTAGTGTCTGAGATTGTATTTGAATTCAGAACATGATGATTTCATATCCAGTACTCTATCTACTTTATTGCATAGCTGCCTGATGTAATAATTTCGAGTTATACTCTTGAAAAAATGATTTAGTAATAGAATTTCCCTAATGAATCCATTATCAACACTCTCTCCCAAAACAACAACTTTCAAATGAAGGATTGCCAAACTGAAATTAATATATTTTTCTTATGATACTATTTTTTCAAGAGACAAAAATTTTATTAATATTCCTTATGTTTTAAGTTCATATTATCTCCTGTGTGTGTGTGTGTCTCTTGACATACCTGTTATGAGAATAATATAGATTAAAAGAGGAGAAGGTCATTCCTTGAAATTGCATAATAATTGCAATGTTAATCAATGGGTTGAGGAGCTAAATTTGCTTTTGAAAGCCACTCACATTGTAAATCACTAACCACATCATACTATTATAATCCTTTCCTTAATTTAAAATAATTTTCATGAACTGAAAAAAATAATTAACAAAATCATAAACCTTAGTTGGTATAACACCCAATGCAATTTTGGAGAGTTTTAAGTCAGCTAGGCTTGTACCTATTATTGCATATCTTATCTGAGAACTACACTGTTGCTGAATTATTTTTGATGATAACTATTACAGGAAGTTTCACAAGCTACCTCTCTGGTACATAGATGATTTGGCCTATTGTCTCATCACTCAAGATTGATGAATTATTTAAGAATTATTCAAAGTAGTTTCTCAGTCATTACAAGATAATTGCATTGCCATGAAAAGAAACTTTTAAAAGATACCTTTGCAGTAGTACAAACATACAAAGATACTTGCTTCGGGCCAAAGAATTTATAACTGAAAGTGACCTCTGCATCCATTGTCTTCATTCATGTCAATCTTTATCATTTCAGTTCAGAATATTTCATAAATATAAAAAAAATCTGTTGTGTTGAAAGCAGTATGAGCAGAGTGGTACAAAGGCCAAATCATATGAGGGGCATTTGAAGCAGCTGGGACTTTTTTAGAGAATAATGTGTAAAGGGAGAGCATTATAGATGTCTTCATGAAGAAGAAACACTATCAGGCAGAAAATGGGTTTGACTTATTCTACTTGACTGTCAGTAAGAACTAGAATCAATGAACTAAGAACTAAAATTAAGAACTGAACTAGGATCAATGAACATCTTCCTCTAATTTCCAAGGTTAAAGAAGGCAGTGGTCACTTACAGTAGTTTATGAGGATAAAGATAATAAAACCAGCCTTCACAGGGCTGGACATTCTTGAGGATAGCAGTATTATCAATAAATTACAAATCATTTTAAAGCATTTATGATATATCAAGATCAGAGCTAAGCAATGGCAACACAAAGAGGTCAAAACAGTCCCTCACCTCAAGGAGATTTCATTACTATGATGAATACAGACTTTGTAGAAATATGTACACGCAAGAGAGATAGCAATTACGTGGAATTTAACTTCAGATGGGAAAACACCAGCAACTGTAGTGGACCAGAAAAGGCCTTATAAACAAGGTGGAATTCAAGCTGGGTCTTGAACGAAGTCAGATGTTCTAAGAGGCAGAATTGAGAAGGGAGAGCCTTCCAAACAGGGGATAGCCATTACAAGACATGGAGAAGGGAGTGGAGGAGTGATAAGTGGGCCAGCATGGTTGAACTAAAGAGTGTTGGGGAGGAGATGGGTGATGGGTGAGAAGACTGAAAAAGGAAGATGAAGCCAGGTTGTGAAAAGTTAAACCCCAGAGTGTGTATTTAATCCCAAGGTAATAGACAATCACTAGAGAATACAGCATTTTAAAAAAGTAGATCAGTCAAATGCAATCTTTAACAGAAAGAATACACTTAGAAATTGGTCACACCCAGCTGAAGTAAGGCAGGGCAAGGTGATAAGAATTTCTAACCCCACCATATATTTTCCTCAGTGTTTCAGCAACCTGAGCAAACATCCACAAAAGAAAACAAAACAAAACATCAGCAGTACTAGTAGCAACAAAAACAGTCTTGTACATTGCTTATTAACCCAATAGTTTTCATTTCTCTCTGGCTTCTACCAAGGCATAAGTTTGAGTAGAGGAAATGATAATGTGATGTGTCATGTAATAGAATGAGAGGTAATGAACACCCATCACCTCGTTCCTATTTATATATTCTCTTCCCTTCTTTCTCTCCACAACTTTTCATAAACCCAACCAAAGTAGGAAGCTTCTATTTGTTCTGATTTCACTTTATCTTCCTCTCTCATTTAGATGCTAAGAAATGCAACTCAGTGGGCTTTATTGAATTAAGCTCCTTCAGACGGCAGCCAGTTCAAACCTTTCTAGTGGGACTGTTTTACTACATTAGAAAAATCATTTTGGCAGCTACATAAAAGATAGATTACAACAGAGAGAGAACTGAGGCAGGAAGGAAAATTAGAAGTCTATTGCAGTAGTGCAGGAAAAGGAATAATAAGGCTTTCAAATAAAGTGGTAGCTCTATTTGCAGAGAAAAAGGTATGTATGCTACAGATGCTGTAGAGAAAGAAATGATAAGATTTGTTAATTTTTTGAAAAGGGGGAGAGGGAGAGAAAATGAAGAGTGAAGGATAACATCAAGGTTGCAAATCTGGCTGGCTTGGAGAATGGTGGAGCCTTCTACTGAAGCAGAGAAGTTCTGAGAATTGGTGAGATTTGGAGAAAAAATAATTGCTTATATTTCAGACATTGAGTTTGAGATAGTTATGGTATATCTAGTGTGAAATTTCCAATAGGAAATTGGTAATATAACTTGGAGAATGAGGAGGGAAACTAGGACTGAATAGTTAGATCTGAGAATCAACTGTTTAATGATGATAACTGAACCTATTGATAAGCTGAATTAAGTCAGAGAAGTAGAGAAAGTGAAGAGGACTAAGCATAGAGTCTTGGAGGCATCCACAGTTAATGGCCATGAAATGAGTGGATTTAATTTTTTCCTAGACATGGCCTCCTCTTTTGTCACCTTTCCCTGTCCCTAATTTTTCTAAAATTTGTGCTTCATCCTCATCATCTTTGAACTTTTCTATATAATAGTACATTCCCAGGCTCTGGTCCCATTTCCCTCCGTTTCCATTATTATTTCCATTATTATCAGCTATAGACTGTCCCTGTATGTTGCCTTGCTTTATTGATCATCACTCATCCATTTCAAAATACCCACCCATGATTACTCTTGTCATCTGTTTTTTCAGATTTTATTCATGTGGCACTGAACATGACTACAGGCACATGAATATGACTACAAGCACATAAACATGTGTCACTGTATGACTACAGGAAGTCATACAAACTATATTGACTACGTTATGCTATCTAATATCAACTCAGCCTTCACTGATGCAAGGCAATCCTCTTTTCTTTAATTGACAATATTACACTCTCTAAAACGATTATTTTACACTTCTTCTTCCCTCCTTAAATGTATCACACCATCTTCTCCCTCTTTCCTCTCAGCAGAAGACCTCATAAGATATTTTATTTATAAAAGAGAGAGTGTTTACCATATTCTCCATCTATTCTACTCCACATCTCAAATCCCTTCAATTTTTCCTCCTCTGTTTCAGCATTTTATGAATAATAAGTAGGCTTTCTCATCATGGAACTTAATCCCTCTATTTGTGCCCTTAATTCCCTTCCCTCCTCTAGCAATTTCTATTTTATTTTGTCTCTGTCTCTGTGAGAATGCATTTCTGTATTTCTCTTTCTGAGTCTCTGTCTCCCTCTGTCTCTGACTTTCTCATTCTGTCTCTGTCTATTGCCAATTATGTGTGTGGGAAGAAGGAGGGAATCTATGCCCATGCTCAGTCTCCTTTTCCTAGGAATACCTGATAATGACTTATTTACTTTCTTTGTATTATACTTTTTTACGATCACTTTTTACTCTTTGAGAATTTGCTAATTTGATGTTTTAGTTTAGTTGTTTTAATCCTCTGCATTTCCCCATTAAATATTTTCTGACCTTTCCATCTTTGCTAGTGAATATGCCACACAGAGACTGAACAGCAAAGTTACCTCATTCTCCTCATGTTATGGAGTTATAGAATTCTTCTGAGTCCCCATTCTTAGTACACTTAAGGGGTTGAGGTTGCATATCTGATTTCGGATAGGTCAGTTACTTTTACATCAGTGTGATTCAACTGAAAATCCAAAGACCTTGCCCTATTTCCTCTCTTGGCTCTATTCCTTTCTTTCTTATGTCTTCTACTTAGAGAGAAAAGCCAGTAAATTATTCAGACAGTACAGGTCTAACAGGAAAGGATTTGCTTGTTCAGCAACCCTCACAATATGTTTACTTTTTAGAGAGGATTATAAATCCTAGGGAAAAGGGACTTAAGGGATTATAAAAAATAGTCTTGATAGAAACATCAACTTCAGTTGCCTTCTTGGGGAAGCTGATAAACTATCCTAATGATTAGAGGCAATATACTAGGCAAGCATTGCAGCTTGGAAAGAGATCAAAATGAACAAAGATTTTCCACTAACTGGAATTATTCCTGCCCTGAGCAATTTTGTCCTATGTTTTATGGTAATCATAAAACAGATGATAAACTTCCATATGAATCTGTAGTTTAATTTTACTGTTTTTCTTTACATAAATTGAATAATAATGTGAGTGCTGGCACACCCTTGAAGAAAAGGTCTTCCTGAAATGAATTGTGTCTCTTTTTACCATACTCTGTAAAAATTCCCCCTGCAGTGTGGTTCAAAGTGAATGGATATGCCTCTCTTAATTGGATTAAACAAAAATTGCATTTATATTTTAAGTTTGATCATTAAAAATAAAACGAAATCTCAGTTTCAGGGAATCAAGATCTTACCTTGAAACTATCTTCTATTTGAGTAGAATGAATTATGTCGTTGATTCAATTGAGAAAAAACAAAAGAAAAAAACAGACTTTGAGCCAAGACACTATTATATCATTTTTTCCTTAATATTTTGCAACATAACTGAAATTTTAGTGACTATGCCCCCATAGGTATTTTGTATATTTGCCTCTAGACTCTCATGAACTTTTGAAGTTTCTATGAGGTGAAAAGGTTATTTTGCATTTGCTACATATAGAGGCAGCTGAGGAATTTACTTGAAGCTAAAGAATCTTTTGCTTATTTGGGAGAAAACCAAAACCAAACTCTGGATCTACCATAAATATACTAGAGCATTTTTCTAGAATCTCTCTAAGTGAGAAAATGATTCTGAAATAAAAATTACCCTTTCTATTCCCACCCCCCCAAAATGTATATCTGCATGTATGTACCTACACAGATATATATGCACATGCATATATACACATACACATACATATACATACACACACATATAAAATCAGGTTTATGTGAGTCTCAAGTATTAGAAGGTGAGGTGTCAGAAGGAGTACACTGATATTATCTCTGTTTCTATTATTGATACCACCATGTATCCTTTCTTGAACATTGCCCCATCCCCCACATTCCTGGAGTGTTGGTTGTGTATGTTAGGCTGATCAAATGTAAAAAAATATATACTTTTTTATCATATTAAGCCAGGGGTAGGGGACCCACAGCCTCAAGGCCACATGTGGCCTTTTATGTCCTTGGATCCAGTCTCTTGATTGAGTGTCTTTTTAAATTTTTTTAAAAATTTATTTATTTTTAGTTTTCAACATTCATTTCCACAAGATTTTGAGTTCCAAATTTTCTCCCCATCTCTCCCTTCCCCCACCTGAAGACACTTTGCTCTGATTACCCCTTCCCCCAATCTGTCCTCCCTTCTATCATACCCCTCCCTTCTCTTATCCTTATCTCCTCTATTTTCTGGCAGGGCAAGATAGATTTCTATACCCCACTACCTGTATTTCTTATTTCACAGTTGTATGTAAAAACAATTTTTAACATTTGTTTGTAAAACTTTGATCTCCAACTTCACTACCATTCTCCCTCTCCACCCATCCCAACTGAAAAGGCAATTCAGTGTAGGTTGTACATGTGTAGTTATGCAAAGAACTTTCATAAGTTACATTGTAAAAGACTAACTTTATTTCCTTTCTTCCTATCCTGCCCTATATTTATTCATTTGATGGTGTCCCTCCTCAAAAGTGTTTACTTCTAATTACTCCCTCCTACCTTTTGCCCTCCCTTCGATCACTCCCCCCACAGAGCACTTATCCCCTTATCCCCTACTTTCCTGTAGTGTAATATAGATTTTCATACCAATTTGAGTGTGCATGTTATTCCCTCCTTAAAACAAACGCAGTGAGAGTAACCTTCACTTTTTCACTCTCACTTCTCACATACCCCCATTTCTCCTCCCTTTAAAAATGTTTTCTTGCCTCTTTTATGAGAGATAATTTGCCCCATACCATTTCTCCCTTTCTCCTCCCAATGTATTCCTCTCTCACCCCTTAATGATATATATTTTAGATATCATCCCTTTCTATTCCACTCACCTTGTGCTCTCTGCTATAAATATGTATATGATCCCTCCAACTACCCAAATACTGAGAAAAGTCTTAAGAGTTACAAATATTGTCTTTCCATATAGGAATGTAAACAGTTCAATTTTAGTAAGACACTTATGATGTCTCTTTCCTCTTTGCCTTTTCATGCTTCTCTTGATTCTTGTGTTTGAAAGTCAGATTTTCTATTCAGCTCTGTTCTTTTCATCAAGAAAGCTGGAAAGTCCTCTATTTCATTGAATGACCAGTTTTTCTCCTAAAGTATTATAGTCAGTTTTGCTGGATTGGTGATTCTTGGTTTTAATCCTAGCTCCTTTGACTTCTGGAATATCATATTCCAAGCCTGTCCACCCCTTAGATCTTGGGTTATCTTGATTGTATTTCCACAGTATCGAATTGTTTATTTCTCACTGCTTGCAATATTTTCTCCTTGACCTGGGAACTCAGGAATTTGGATACAATATTCATAGGAGTTTTTATTTTTGGACCTCGTTCAGGAGATGATCTGCTGATTCTTTCAATATTTATTTATTTTGCCCTCTGGTTTGAGAATATCAGGGCAGTTTTTCCTTGATAATTTCACAAAAGATGATGTCTAGGCTCTTTTTTTATCATGGCTTTCAGATAGCCTCATAATATAAAATTGTTCTTCCTGGATTTATTTTTCAGGTCAGTTGTTTTTCCAATGAGATATTTCATGTTGTCTGCTTTTTTCATTCCTTTGGTTTCGTTTTATAATTTCTTGATTTTTCATAAGGTCACTAGTTTCCATCTGCTCCATTCTAATCTTTAAGAAATTATTGTCTTCAGTGAGCTTTTGAATCTCCCTTTCCATCTGGTCAGTTCTGCTTTTTAGGGCATTATTCTCCTCATTGACTTTTTGGGTCCCTTTTGCCATTTGGGTTAGTCTATTTTTTAAGAGTTATTTTCTTCAGCATTTTTTGGGTCTCCATTAGCAAGCAATTGACTAGTTTTTCATGATTTTCTTTCATCACTCTTATTTCTCTTCGAAATTTTTGTTCTAATTCTCTTACTTGATTTTTAAAATCCTTTTTGAACTCTTCCATGACTTGAGACCAATTCATATTTTTATTGCAGGCTTTGGGTAGAGGAGTTTTGACTTTGTGTTCTTCTGTTTGAATATTTTGATTTTCCTTGTCACCAAAGCAAAATTCAATAGTTTGATTCTTTTTTTCCAGTTTTTGCTCATTTTCTCAGCTGTTTACTTGACTTTTGAGTTCTTTGTCAAGGTAATTCTCTGCTTCCAGTGGGGGTGGGGTGTGTACTGTCAACCGCTCAATCACCTTATAATCTGTAGATCTTGAACTCCTGAAATATTGGTGCAGCTTTCCCTCCTGCTGCTGTGGCTGCCATGGGTTACTCTGCCCCCTTTCCCCTAACCTGTCCTGGGACTGAGGCCTGACCACTCCAATCTCCTGCACCAGTCCCACGAGCTTTTCCCACTGATATTCCACTTTATCCTCAGTGTTTTGGGATCATGAAGACTGGAAACCACCACAGGTGTGAGAGATTCAGTCTCCCCAAGGCCTGTTCAGGTTTTGTCTGTGCTGCCTTGATCCACACTGTACTATGCCCTGCTCCCAGCAAGGCATCATAGATACTTCCTGGAGACGTTCCAGGCTGTATTGGGCTTGAGATTTGGTTCACTCTGTCATTCTATATGTTCTGTACCTCCAGAATTTGTTTAGAGCCATTTTTCACAAATATTTGGCTGGGTTTGGTGGGAGCGCTCTAGAAAATTCATGCTCTTACTCTGCCATCTTGACTCTGCCTCCAAGTCTAAATTTCAGGAACAAATCCTTTTGTTAAGGGGATTTGTTCTGTGAAGTTTGGATTTAAAGGGCTGCAGTTGAGGACATAGAGGGTACATGTGGACTCGAGGAGGCATGTTCCCCATCCCTGGAAAAATAAACAACCCCCACTCTTAGTTTGGTCACCATTAAGTTCTGACTTTTATCTGTTCTGAAAATCCCCTGAAACTCTTTCACACTGGTTCCTAAAGTAGGTGATGGGGAGTTTGGTCAGCAACATGAACTCCACCTAACCATGTTTTTTGGCAAATGTTGCCCCAGTTCAGCTAAAGGATCTATAGAAACCACTACAATATTTTGCAAAAGGGCAGATTTTAATATAAGGGAAAACATCCTGAAAAATAAAACTTTATGAAAATATTTAGTGTTTAGTACAGTGCCTGGAACATAGTAAATACTTAATGAAGACATTGATTGTTTGGAATATGTTGTCACAAGACACTCTGGGTTCTCAGATTGTTAAATGGAAGATTGATGACAAGGTGTCAAAGATATTATAGAAAAATGAACTATTTAGTAAATGTAGTAAAATAAATTGATTTGACCTTCTAACTTTGATATTTGGTGATTCTCTGACTCCAAACCCATTTATAATATCATATAGATCATCACTCTTCATATTCAGAGATCACTGAGTTCTGCTACCCATTGATGTCATTCAGATAAATCTATCCATGGTGAGGAAAGTAGTAACTTCATAGTGCTCTATATTTGTCAAATCACATCTGGAGTTTTGTTTTCCATTCTCCACGTGATGTTTTATATAGAATAATAATAAAAAGAAATTTTTCTATAGAAAATTGAGGAGTGATTGAAGTAACTAAGGATTTTTAGATCAGTGAAAAGTTGGTGGGTAGCTAGTGACACATGATAACTGTCTTGAAATATTTTAGTCTGTCATATGCAAAAGAGATTAAATTTTTCTGCATATTCAATGAAGAAAAACTAAGAACAATGGATGTAAATTGCTGAGAATTAACAGGCAAATATGAGGAAGTCTTCCCAGTAATTGAAATTGACTCAAAAATGTGCTCAGACCTAATTTGTATGACTTCTTTTTCGGTTTTTTATAGGCATAGGAGGTACCCATTAGGCAGACATGGATCTGCACAATGGATCTTTCAGGTTCCTTCCACCTCTAAGATTTACAAGTCTTTGAATTTCTGCCAACTCAGGGATTCTATGGTTGTGGACTGAGTCTAGGTGAGCTTGATCTTAAACAATAGTCTCTTTTCTCCCAGGTTGTTTTCTACTATTTCCATAGGCTTCATTCCTAAATTTCACAGTACTTGTGCCTTCAGGACACCTCACCTAACAATGCCATATTAGGAGAGCAATAATTTTGACTAATTCCTTAAAAGCTCCTCTTAAAAAGAAAAAAAAGTGACATTCTAACAAATTGAAAAGGCTATTCATATGAACCTAATGACAGACTGAATTTCTGTTCTCCGAGGATAAGCTAATTTCAATTTAGAGATAGTCATGACCAGATTGACTAGAGGGCAAGGAATTTTATGGCTAAAGAAACTCTAAAAGACTATACTATCTACATAGAGGGACTGTGGTGTGTGTTGAATAAGGAGAATTTACACAGAAAAAAAAGGTGATCCTAGACATACTGTGACATGGTAAATGGAGACATTCATGATGGTTCTATTTAACTAAGTATCTTAGTGCTTAATGCTCAATAAATAAATGTTCAACAGGTGTTAGCTGATTGATGACACTGAGTAACAAATCACATTTATATAATATTTTAAGGTTTATAAAGTGTTTCACTTAAAACAACAAGCTTATTTGGTTACTTTATAGTTTTTCCCCTCATAAATGTTTTTGTAAAAGTGGGACTCTAATTACTTCTATCAGAATATTCAGCCTCAGTTTATTCCTTTCACTTCAAAAGACACTGAATATCTAATATGTGCAAAGTATTGTAAAGAATGGATTTTATTCAAATATGTAAATGGTGGTATTTAGTATGAGTTCAGATGAAGAGCACCAAGGGAAAAAGTGCTGTTAGGCCACTATCTTGACATTTTGTTGACAACTGTCAGAGCAATTTACACTTCATTGGGAAGCCATAAAACAATTGCTGGACCATTAGCACTTTTAGAAGGGGGCTTTAGAATATTTCTCATAGAATTGCTAAGACAAGCATAAGACACAATCCTGACTCTGAATATGGTGGTATCTTTCAATGAATTAAATTGGCAATAAGTAAAGCTGGGAAATACAGGAATTGCCTAAGACACAGGAGAATGATATGAAAATTCTGTCTTTTGAATCAGTTCCTCTCTAGAATGAGAGATCAAAGGAGTGCTACTGTAGTTCTCTATAACCTAGGCAAAATCAGCCAGTTAGCATGCATTTATTAAGTATGTACTAGGCACTGTGATAATCACTTAGCACTCAAAACAAATATTTTACATATCTGTATGTATGTATATAAAAACACATACATATATGTATTCTCATTTATATATGTAGATAGATAAATAGATAGATAGATAGATCGATTGATAGATAGATAGATTCATTTATCAGTAGTGTCTGATACTTTGTGACTTCATTTTTGTGGTTTTCTTGGAAAATTTACCATAGTGGTTTTCTGTTTCCTACTCCAGCTCATTTTACAAATGAGGAAAATGAGGTAAACAGGGTTAAGTCACTTGCCCAGGTCACACAATTAGTAAGTGATTGAGGCTGTATTTGAACTCAGATTAATCTTCCTGACTCCAGGGCCAGCACTCTATCCACTGCACCACATAATTGATATCTATCTATCTATCTATCAATCATCTATCTATCTTCTTCCTAACAAGGAACTCATGAGCTAAAGGGAAAGACAATATGGAAGGAACTATATATAAGAGGATCAACTGGGAGCAATTTGACAGGACATCAGGGTAAGGAGGATGAAGAAAGGTTTTTTTTTTTTTTTGTTTTGTTTTGTTTTGTTTTGTTTTGTTTTGTTTTTTGCAGAAGGTGGGACTTTAGCTGAGACTTGAAGAAAGCCAGGAGGCAGAGTTGAAGAGTAAGAGGAAGCACATTTACACATGGAGTACACCCAGTAACAATAACCAGAGTCATGAGCAAAGTCTAAGAATGGTAGACAGAGAGGAATGGGCCAAGTTATAAAGGTCTTTGAAAGCCAAATAGAGGATATTATATTTGATCCTGGAAGTAGTTAGGAATAACAGAGTTTGTGGAACTGGGGGATGATAGTGATTGATAGACTCAGATTAAATTTTAGGGAGATGTGATGGTAAGCAAAATAGGATTTTTTACTATTTTTGCCTTAACATAATCAAGTACCTCTGATTGAATACTGCCTTTATCAATCACGAGTCTTTACTAGACATACAGAAACAAGAGTTTCTTTAACTAGAAATAGCATAAGTATTTGTATTGTTAATTATTGTAATGTGGTTAAATATCTTCACCCATTAATGCACCTGTTCATTAATTGATTAGGGAATATTTGTAGGAAGGCCCAAGTCTTTTGATAATGAGAAACTGATTCTTAAGGGTTGTGATGCTCTCTGGATCTAAAAAAGGGATAAATACTCTGAGTAGAGGTTTTACTTTGGGGCTTACTGACTGGAAGTGTTTGTCCACAAAAGGACTCTGGAAAGCCTCTAAGGTATGCCCTGGCTTGGAAAACTGAGATGTCAGTGTTTCCCTTTCTGGTAACTATGTTCAGACAGTTGAACCTACTGTTGATGGTCAGGCAGAGGAAGCCATGTCTTTTGATCTTTGATTTCTCTGTATTTTCTTTGAAGTTCAAGGTGCTGACTCCACTGAACTTGGTAAATGCCATATGTGCTTGGTTAAAGTAATGATACATGTGCTTTTCCTTGCAGATGTAAAAACTGGTGGTAGCAGCAAACCTTGTGTATATTGGGGTGCTTACTGTTACAGAAGGGCAGTTTCACAGTTGAGTGGGAGATGTATTGGGAAGAGAATTGCAGTAGGGAGAGCAACTAGTGGCCTATTACAATAAACCAAGTATGAGGTATTAAGAACCTGCACTAGGATGATGGCAGTATCCAAGAAGAAAGTGGGGCTTATATAAAGGATGTATAAAGGTTGAAATGTAAAGGCTAGATGATTGGATATTGGCAGTGGAAGAGAGTGAGGAATGCAGGATGACACTTAGGTTGAGTCTCTGACTAGTCTTGATAGGGGAGTTTGAGAAGGAAAAAGAAAGTTTTAGAACATTTTGGAAAAAAGATGATTCATTCAGTTTTTTGCATATGTTGAATTTAAGATGTCTATTGCATATCTAATTTGAGATGTTTTAAAGGTAGTTGGATATATAACCCTTGAGACTGGGACAGAGGATAAAGCTATTCAAGAAGATCTAAGAAAAATCTGCATAGAGTTGATAATTTAAACCATGAAAATTGATTATATCAGCAAGTTAAATAATAGAGAGGAGAAAAGAGAGGTCAGGAGAGAGTTTTTGGAATGCTCCCCACACACTCACACATGATTCTGATGTGGATGAAGATGCTGAAAACAAGACTGAGAAGGAGCAGACAAATAAGAGAACTAAGAGACAGTATTACTTTAAAATAAAAATCAGCAATTCATTATTTTAAATAAATTATTATTTACTTCTTTAAACAATTTTTCTTCTGAAATTGAATTCCAAATTCTCTCCCTTTCTCCTATCCCTCCCCCATCCACTGAATGAGCATGCAAAATTATATCAATTATGAATGTGTAATCATGCAAAATGCATTTCCATATTAGCCATATTGCAAAAAAAAGAAGTGGAAAGGGAAAAAGGATGGAGAAAGGAAAAAGGATGGGAGAAAGGGAGGGAAGAAGGAAGGAAGAAAGAAGAGGAGGGAAGGAAGAAAGGAGGGAAGGAAGGAAAGAAGGAAGGAAGGAGAGAAGGAAGGAATGAAGAAAAAGTGATATTTCAATTTGTTCTCAGAGCTCATCTGGTCTGTCTATGGAGATGGATTGCATTTTTTTTTTAAGAATTATTTTCTTCAGTGAATTTTACCTCCTTTCCCATTTTACCAATTCTTCTTTTTTCCAATAAGATATTTCACATTATCTTCCATTTTTCGAATCTTCTCGCTATGTTCTGTGATATCTGTCTTTCTCATAAAGTCCTTAGCGTCCATCTGTGCCATTCCAGTTTTGAAAGATCTATTTTCTTCAGTGAGCTTTTGAATCTCCTTTTCCATTTGGCTAATTCTGCTTTTGAAAGCATTCTTCTCCTCATTGGCCTTTTGAACCTCTTTTGCCAATTGAGTTAGGCTAGTTTTCAAGGTGTTAATTTCTTCAACATTTTTTTGGTTCTCCTTTAGCAGGGAGCTGATCTGCTTTTCTTGCTTCTCTTTCATCCCTCTCATTTCTCTTCCCAGTTTTTCCTCCACCTCTGTAACTTGATTTTCAAAATTCTTTTTGAGCTCTTCCATGGCCTGAGCCCATTGGGTGGGCTGGGGCACAGAATCCTTGATTTCTGTGTCTTTGCCTGATGGTAAGCATTGTTCTTCCTCATCAGAAAGGAAGGGAGGAAGTGTCTTTTCTCCAAGAAAGTACCCTTCAATAGTTTTATTTCTTTTCCCTTTTCTGGGCATTCTCCCCAGCCAGTGACTTGACCTCTGAATATTCTCCTCACACCCACCTCACCTCCTGATCCTCCCAGCCAGCATTTGGGGACTGAGATTCAAATGCTGCTTCCCACCTTAGGGCTTTTGGCGGGGGCAGGGCTGCTATTCAGTGTGAGAATTAAGTTCAGATGGTCAGGTCGGGGCAGGGCCGCCTCTCAGGCACAGTTCTCTCAGGGGGTTTATGCACAGACCTTCCACAATGGATCCAGGCTCCCGCCCGCTTGGGGAGCCCCTGTATGCAGCCGCCTCTCAGCTTCTATCTCCGGGGGGGGGGGCGAGCCATGGGGGCACCCCACTCCCCTCTCGACCCGCCAAAGAGACTCTCTCACCGACCCTCGTCACCTGTGGGGAGGGGGGAGGGGGCTTGTGCCGCCACTGGAGATCCCGTCCCGAAGCCTGCTCGGATCTGTACCTCTCGGAGCCCCGGCCGCCGCAGGTCTGGGCTGGGCTCCGCGTCTGCAGCGCGAGGGACCTTTTGCGAGAGGTTTGCAGGTCCCTCTGTGGGTGGGGGGACCCTCGCGGCCACTGGAGATCCCGTCCCCTAAGCCCACTCGGATCTCTTCCTCTCGGTGTCGCGGCCACTGCAGGGCTGCACTCAGCTCCCAGTCCCGGCGCCCAGTCCACAGCACGAAGCATCCCCCGCGAGAGGTTTGCAGGTCTCTCCGGAACAGAAACCTCCCTCGCTCCAATATTCTATGGCCTCTGGGTGCAGAATTCACCGTGAGTTGGTCCCCTCTAGCCGTTCTGTGGGTTGTGGGCTCGGAGCCATGTGCATGTGCGTCCTTCTACTCTGCCATCCTGCGCTCCCCAATTCTTCTTTTTAAGGAGTTCTTTTCTTAAATGAATTTCTGTACCTCTTTTACCATTAGCTCTGTGTTCTTAAGGTGTAGTTTTTTTCAGTATTTTTTCAGACTCTTTTACTAAGCTGTTAATTCTCTTCTCATAAATTTATTGTATCACTCTCATTTCACATATCCCTCCCATTTTTCCTCTACCAGTTTTATCTCTTTCTTTAACTCTCCCAGGAATTCTTTTGGGTATTTTTTTCCACTGACTATTTTTCTTTGAGGCTTTGATTGAGATTGTCTTCACATTGCTTTCTTCTTCTGAGTTCATGCCTTGGTTTTCCCTACCCCTTCCCAACTTTTATTGTCAAGTTCCTTTGTTGTTGTTTGCTCATTTTCCTAGTCTACTGCTTGATCTTGAACTTCATATTAAAGTTGGGATCCACTTACTTGTGGGTTGAGTGGCATTGTCCCAAGCTTCAGACTTTTTCTTGTTGCTTTTTCAGAGCTAGGGCTAGCATTTTGAAATTTTAGGTGTTTCCAAGGTATGGCAAGAGGTATACTCACTGCTCTCTTGGTCTATGTTTTGGTCTTTATCCAAGAAAGATCCTTTCTCCCTTATAGTTACAAGTTCTACCACTCCTTTTGGCTCTGTGTCACCAGGTCCCTTCTACTTCTGCCATAAGCTCTAGTGCTCCTCTTTGTCTTGGAACTGCAAACTGACCTTCCTAACTTGTGATTGACCAGAAGTACTCCTCTCCTCTTCACAACTGTGACCCAGAATTATTTATTAGTACTGGGGCTACCAATCATAACTACCTACACATCCAGTTCTAACAAATGGTTCCCTGGTATCTCTGATCAGTTTTCTGAACCAGGGCTCAGAGTTGCAAAAGTTATACTGCTACTGGTTCAGAAACCTTGATCTGGACTGGTACCCACTCAAGTGTCATAAATCTTTTTGGCTGGAAAAATGTCCCACTTGACCTTTTGTTGACTTTGCTTTGCCAAGATTTCATTTGAAGTAGTATTTTAAAGTTGAGAGTTAAGCTAGGTTGCTACCTGTGCTCTACCACAACCCTCAAGATGCTATTGAGGAGAAAAAATAACCCTGAGATGAGGGGTAGGGGGAGTAGAAATTGAGCTTTAATGTGAACAAATACAGCATGTAGGAGAAACTAAGCCATATGTTTCTGATAGGAAAAGGGAACTCAGTATTTCCAAATTATATGGAAGAATTTCCTTAAAGCATTAGTTCAATGTTATGGTTCAGGGAAAAAATGTTTTCCCAAATGCTGGAAATCATGACAGTGGGGCATTTTCTTCTCAATGTTTGTATTTATCATGCAGAAAGCCATTTCACATTCATACATGAGACTCTGCTTATAATTCTTCTTAACTTCAACAATTATATAGCCAAACAAGGAAGGCAAAATGTTGAATTTACTTCTTTATGAGAGCACAGTTAAAAGTTTAGATGTGTGTTTCCTCACTAAAAGTTTAGTGAGGAAAGAGGGTAAGTGAATCATGAAGACTCAGAATTTTAGAACTGGAAAGGTATAGGTTATTTTAATTCCTTCATTTCCAAAATAGGAAAATTAAAACCTAGAGATTTTAAACAAGTGAGCTCAGTTCACATATTGTATAGTGACAAAACCAGGACTAAATTAAGGATTCCTAGGCTGAGTATTGATTCCAATCTTATAACTTTTATTTCAAGTGAGATAGCATATGTAAAATGCAAGCTATTATTATTTATGTGGTGGATAGAGAGTGGTATATCAATGTAGTTCAGAAGAATTATAGTTTTTATATAGCCTGCTGTTTTTTAACAAATTACATAAAAAGCTTAAATGAATTTGTAGATAGTAGTCCCATAAAGAGAAACTAGTTTATGCTGGTGGGACATCCCTTAATATGTAATGATGGTGTCAAAGAGGATAGCCAAGCCATCCAAAAGATATTGATGCATTGCCCAAAGACAAGATAGTGTGATATATACAGACATAATTAGGGTGAGATGATCATTGTTTTTCCCAGAGCATAGAAATTTAGAGACTGCTGCTAACCTAAGTAAGAGTAAGTAGAATAAACTTGTCTTCAAAAATAATTAGCTAAAATATTAAGTTCTTCAAAAATCATATCCCTAAATGTTTCTTCCTCCACCTAACCCTTCCCTTCTGATGTGAGTCTCTCAGGTAGTGATATTTCAATGCCCATGGTTCTCTGACCATGGAGGACAGCATC
Organism: Notamacropus eugenii; assembly: GCF_028372415.1. Lineage (NCBI taxonomy): Eukaryota > Metazoa > Chordata > Mammalia > Diprotodontia > Macropodidae > Notamacropus > Notamacropus eugenii. Next base: position 119,565,892 of record NC_092872.1, on the reverse strand, counting down.
CTATAATCTCTATTTCCAATCTCCCTGGTATAGGGTCTTATCACTTTATCTCCCCTAACTTTACAGGTCGTTGTGAATTGAAGTCCATTGTCTTTCCCCTCAGTTAATTGCATTTGTCTTTTAAAAAGCTGAATTGACGTCACCTTCCATATAGTTTGCGCTAGGAATTTTTTTTTTTTTTGTGGTACTTAAGCCCAGGGCAGCAAAATTGCCAATTAAGGATCTAGATGTACGTACCATAGTTTTGACTCGAGTTAACCATTCATACATTCTAAAACAAGAGCTGTCAATGTCTTACCAAAAATAGCACAAGGAATGACACTTAGTTGGCATGCCATTACTATTGAATAAAGCATATGAATGGCAAATAGAATTATAAAAATTATAAAATAATTTGTTTTAGGGGAAATAAGTGGCTACAAAGTCACTCTTCTCTCTCTCTTTTTCTTTCTCCTTCCTTCCCCTGACCACTTCCCCCATATCTACCTGACCTGGAACACATAATTGCTAATCCATGATAATGTGTTCAATTAAATTATTCATTTGATTCAGACTACTAAGGTAAACCTTGTTTTCTTCCATTAGAAAGTTTTTTTTACTACTTCAGAACTGTTAGGTGATCTGTTACAGTTGAATTAATTTAAAGAGAAGACATATATTTTGGCACATTCAAAAGTAAATTCACATTTGAATCAGAAATTTTTCATATTGATTGCCTAGAATCCTGAAAAACACTAAAAATCCCTCATGTTCTGTGTGGTAGTGCTACGCTTAGGCTTGAGGCCACTATATAGGGTTGAGAAAGCATTCTTTGGGTTATAATTGTGCAAATGAAGTGGGAAATGAGAGATTTCCTATGCAAAAGAGTGAATTAAAAAAGAAAGTTTGAAAGGACATATTACCTATAAGCATATTAAGGAAGAGCTGTGAAATTATTGGAGATATCTTTGTAGAGACATTTAGGTTTATATAATGCTGCTCAGTATAATGACAAAAGGAACCATAGGCCTTCATAGAACTTCTCTATCTCCACCTCCTTTGAAGAAATGCACACCCTATACATTCTTCAAATCTATGACAAAAGTCCATCCACTCAACTTCTTCTGGAAAAATGCACAGGAAATTTAATTTTCATAATAATCTATTCACTAATATAGTTACATAAATTGAAGTACAGGCCAGCTGACTGACATTAGCAGATTAACAAATACCATATTGCTTCAATTGTAATGATATTACCAGTGGAGAGCATAATGCCTGGCTCATAGTAAGCCCTTCATAAATATTTGTAGATAGAGTAGTTATAATGAATACAGTTCAACTTAACAAATATTTAAGTGCTTATCCTAAACTAAGCATTGTGCCAGGTGTGGAGCATAAAGGGGGGTAAAGTGCAAAAATGAAAGATCTTCCCTATCCTCAAGAGAATTACTTTCTACTGGTGTAGGAAGTAGGTACAAAATGCACATAGGCATTTTATTTATATAGATAGATAGATAGATAGATAGATAGATAGATAGATAGATAGATAGATAGATAGATAGATAGATAGATAGATAGATGGTAGATAGATAGATAGATAGATAGATAGATAGAGATAGATAGATGGATGGATGGATGGATAGATAGATAGATAGATAGATAGATAGATAGATAGATAGATAGATAGATAGATAGATAGATAGATAGATAGATACACACACATATGCAAGTAGCTACAATTCTGTGTAAATGACTTGGGACAAGCAATAATTTTTATATGATTTTGTGACTGTAATTGTCATGCATCTGTTATTGACCCTAGGCTAACTCTATGCTTCTCCTAACTCTTGTATTTGAAAATCAAATTTTCTAGTCAACTCTGATCCTTTCCTCAAGAATGCTTGAAGGTCCTCTGTGTCACTGAATGCCAATTTCCCCCCTCATTGATTGCACTCAGTTTTGCTGGGTGGGTGATTCTTGGTTGCAATCCCAGCTTCTTTGACTTCTGTAATATCATATTCCAAGCCTTCTGATCCATTAATGCAGAAGTGTCTAAATCTTGTGTTATCTTGATTGTGCTTCCACAATACTTTAATTGTTAATTTCTGACTACTTACAACATTTTCTCCTTCACCTGGGAACTTGGGGATTTGGCTGAAATATTCCTAGGAGTTTTCCTTTGGGTATTTTTTTCAGGAGATGATCAGTGGATTCTTTCAACTTCTATTTTCCTCTCTGGTTCTAGAATATTCGGAGAGTGATTTTTTTTTTTTTTGATAATTACTTGAAAGGTGAAGTCTAGGCTCTTTTTGATCATGTGTGCCAGGTAATCCAATAATTTTTAAATTATTTAAGATGTTTTAATTTTTATTTTTCATACACACACACACACACACACACACACACACACACACACACACACACACATATATATATATATATGTATGTATATATGTAGTTGTTGTCCATCTTCGAAGAGAACCAAAATGACATCATCATGATAAAGCGAAATTTCAGTGTGTCTGACTGTGGCTGATCAGAGCAATATGAACTTGGAATGCTCTACCACAGGTTGGACACAGATAGTCTGTGTGAATATTTGGAGTGGATATCCCAAATTTGTGCATCCTGCCCTTACTTTGGGCTGTCTCAATTCTGTTTTGCTCAAAGAGCACAGCAGTCTTTTTGATGTGGGCATGCCATGCTGAGCAGTCCTGTGCCAGTGTCTCCCATATTTCACAATCAAATCCAGAGTTCTTGAGAGACACATTGAGAGTGTCCTTGTATCACTTCTTCTGGTTACCATGTGATCACCTGCCCCATGCATGTTTTCCATAAAATAGTCTTTTTGGCAAGTGTACATTTTGCATTGGAGCAATGTGGCCAGTCCATCGGAGTTGTGTTCTCTGAAGCATTTTTTGAATACTTGGCAGTTCATCTCTAGCAAGGACTTCAGTGTTTGGTACCTTATCCAGCCAGGTGATCCTCCGATTCTTCCTAAGACAGTTCAAATGGAAGCAATTCAGTTTCCTGGCATGGGGCTGGTAGACTGTCCATGTTTCACAAGCTTATAACAATGAAGTCAGCACAGCAGCTCTCTAGACCTTCAGTTTAGTAGTCAGTCCAATACCTCTTGTCTCCCAAACTTTTCTTCAGAGCCTCCCAAACACTGAGCTAGCTCTGGCAATACATGCATCAGCCTCATTGTCCATGTGTACATCCCTGGAAAGTACACTACCAAGGTAAGTGAACTTATCCACAGCATTAAAAACTTCTCTATTTGGTGTAACAGATGGTTTCACGTATGGATGATGTGGTGATGGTTGATGGAGCACCTGTGTTTTCTTGGTGTTAACTATTAGGCCAAAATTAGCACAGTCAGGAAAAAATTGATTCATGCTTTGTTGCATGTCAGCTTCAGAGGCTGTACTGAATACACAATCATCTGCAAACAGAAAATCATGCACCAACACTCCCTCAGTACAGTACATCAGTACAGTAGTTGACCTTGATGTCATGTTCATCCTCACTGAAAGCATTTGCCAACATGGCTGAAAATATCATGCTAATCAGCATGGGAGCAAGCACACAGTCTTGTTTCACTCCGTTAGTGACTGGAAAGACACAAAAGCATTGTCCATTATCCAGAACCCAGGCAAACATGCCATCATGAAATTGACGTACAATATTGATGAACTTCTCCAGGAAACCATATATACATATATATATATATATATATACATACACACACACACATACACACACATACATACATATATGTATGTGTGTGTATATGTGTATATATACATTCATATGTATATATACATATATGTGCATATATACATGCATACGTATATATTCACATATATGCATATATATACACACACATATATATACGCACCATACATACCATCAGAGTTGTGTTCTCTGAAGCATTGTTTGAATACTTGGCAGTTCATCTCGAGCAAGGACTTCAGTGTTCAATACCTTATCCAGCCAGGTGATCCTCCGAATCTTCCTAAGACAGTTCAAATGGAAGCAATTCAGTTTCCTGGCATGGGGCTGATATACACACACACATACGTCTGTTCTGCTCCTGGCATTTCTCCTGGAGTCGTCATGAAAAACAGTTGGCTAAAGGGGACTCAAAAACATACTAAAAGAAATAACAACATAACCCTAAATGTTTAACTATTTTATGTTGTTATTACCTTTGGTATGGTTTTGAGTCTCCTTTAGCCAGCTGTTTTTCATGATTTTCTTGCATCTCTTTTACTTCTCTTCACAATTTTTGCTCTATTTCTTTTACTTGATTTTCAAAATTCTTTTTAAGTTCTTCCATGACCTGAGATCAATTCATATTTTTCTTAGAGACTTTAGATGAAGTCTTTGTTAAAGTAGGGCTGTGCTTCCCATATGGAAGAGGCAGTGTTTCAAGCTTCAGGGGCTCTGTGCAGCTGTTTTCAGATGATTCTAGGGACCTGTAAATTTTCAGTTCTTCCAGGATGTTATGATCAAACAAGGATTGTTTAGTACTCTCCTGATGTGAGCTCTGGTTTGTGAGCATCCACAAGGACTCTTTTCTGCCCCAGAACTATGAGAAAGGTCCCCCCTTCACTATGGCTACAAGCTGTGATGTACTAGTGCTCCTCCTTACTCTTGCACTACTACCTCAGACTATGACCCTAATCTGAATATAGGCAAAGCCACAGAATTCTGCTTCAGTGATGGCAAAAAGACCCCTGTAATCTCCTTATGACCAGTTATTCAACCTCCTTACTCTCTCTGGGTTGAGGGCTCCAGAAGCAGCCACTGTGAGTGATGACACAGTCACTCTCAAGAACAGCTCCTGGTTTGCTGAGACCAGAGTTGTGCTAACTCAGCCTGCCCTGGACTGCCCTCCAAACTCAACCAGTTACTACAGACTTTTCCTGCCTACCTTCCAAGTAACTTTTGGTTCTTGTGGGCTGAGAGGTCTGGAAACTGGTGCTGCTGTCAGAGATTCAGTCACCCTAAGTCCTTCTCTGGTTATGCTATGGCCTGTTCTATGCTGATGCAGACTGTACTGGACTTCACTCCTCTCCCAGCTCTGTGCAACAAACCTTTCTTGCTGACTTTCCAAGTTATCTTGAGTTTGAAATTTGTTTCACTCCAGCTTCTTGTTTTGTTTTTTTTTTTCCTGCACTAGAATTTGTTTACAGTCATTTTTAATTTGGTGTTTGGAGGATTTGAGGAACAGCTCAGACAAGCCCTTTCCTTTACTGAAGGCTCCATCTCACAGTTATCACTTTTTTAAAAAATTAATAACATTGTCCTTTTTTCTTTGGTATGATTAAGTATTTTTTATCCTAAGCTTGAATCAGTCTTGAAATGCTTTATTTCCCCCAAACCAAAGGTGGGAAACCTGAGGACTTAAGGTCACATGTGAGCTTTTAGGTCTTTAAGTGCAGCCTTTTGACTGAATTCAAATTTTACAGAACAAATCTTTTTTATTCTTATTAATACATTTTTGTTCATTTATTTTTTTATTTATCTTTTAAAATGAATATATTTAAAATACTACAGAATAAAATAAACTTCAGTGAAATAATCACCCCCAAATGACTGGCACAATCAAAACATTAGTAAGTCATAAAGACTAAACTCACAGCTGCTAAACTTATTCATTATTTATCTCTAACTTTCCTAGCCTGACTGACCCTACTACTGCATGAGGCTTCTTAGTGAGAATTTTTGGAGGTTGAGTAAGGCAATCTGTTATCTGCTTTTGAAAATGATGCACAGTCTTTCTGTTTGAAGTTGAATTTGTGAATAATTATACAGTTCGACAGCATTTTTTTTAATTCAGTCTGCTTAGCAGAAATCGTATCAAGGAAGACCAAGAGAATGCTGAGGGAAGAAAACAGAATTTTTAATGAGGATTGAGAATTTCAATGTTATCTTGTTTCCACTAAAGATGAGATTTGCTTGCTTTGTGATAATGCATATGAATATTAAAGAAATTCAATGCTCATCAGCATTATACCACTCATAAGGACCACACATATTTTAAATTAACAGAAGAGGAACAGTCACATTACCGAAATTAAAAATTGAAAAGAAAGGCAAAGATAATCCTTTCAAGCAGCAATAATGTCACTGAAGGAACATATAAAGTAGCTTATGCACTTGGGGAAAAGGGAAGTCATTCAGTGATGCAGAAATTGTGGGAAAAAAAATGTGTCGTCAAGGATGTGGGATTCATAGACCCTGGAAATATTTGAAAGAATAAGAATCTGCCTGTTTCAAGGAAAGCCCTAACTGATTGGCAGAATGAATTAGTCTTCAATTTAACAGAACAACATCATGTAATACTTCAATAGGAAAGTAAACATTATTCAATCACTTTGGATGAATCAACTGATACAACTGACTAGGTGCAGATTTCACACTTCATTCGGGTCATAACAGAAGATTTTCTTCGCTACAGAGCTATTCTCTTTGGGCATTATTTTGAACAGAACAGGGGAAATAGCTTCATCAACTTTCAACATAAATGCTGTGAACTTGGACTGAATTTGTTGAATTTAGTAAGTGTATGTACAGATGGTATACCTTCCATAACAGGAAAATAGGAAGAGATTATTGCACAGATATTTTTAAAAAAAAGTATTAACAGGTCCAGATGCTCCCATTTCTTTTCATTGTATCTTGCATCAGCAAAATCTCTGTGCTAAAGCTGCTATTCTGTGACACTTTGCAACAAGTTTTATGTATTGTTGAATGCATTCATGAAAATGCAACAAGGCATCATGAGTTTCATAACATACTACAGTAGAATTATAAGACATTCAGTATGGATTTGCCATATCATTCTAAAGCATATTAGCTATTGCAAGGACAAAAATTAGCCAAAGTTTTTATCTATGTAAGAACAGATAGTTAAATTTTATGAAGAACAGACTCAGCAGTGTGAATTATAGAAAAAAGTTTCTATAGGAATGCTGCATCTCTGTGTGACATCATGTCAAATCAAAATGACCAGAATATTTCTTTGGAAGGTAAAACTGTCTATATATAATATATGGCAAAGAATCCAAGCATTTAAAAGAAAGCTATCTTTTTCAAAACACTTCTTCTAGAGAAGATTTGAGATGGATATTTTCCATTGATGAGCAGGGGGATATATATGAATTATCTGAAGACTATGCAACTGTTATAGACCTATTGATTAGAGAATACAATAAAAGATTTGCTGACTTTGAGAATCATAAAATCACACTCAAATTACCAATTCAGCCTCACCTAGGAACCTAAAGAATTACAGGTGGAATTGAATGAGCTCTCAAGAGATGGCATTTTAAAGTTATTCTTTGATGCTAAGAAAGATTCAATTGAAAAATATAGTAGAATACCCATGCCTTTGGCAACATACCCCCAAAATGCTTTCTTGCTTCTCAATTACATATTGCTATGAATCTATGTTCTTCTATCAACCCCAAATCAGGATGCCCTTAAGGTCACAAACAAATGACAGCCATCTAGAGAATCAACTGAAACTGCAGACCTCTATGCTGAAAACAAATATTCAAATGCTTTCCAACCAAAAGTAGATACAACAAAGCCATTAAAAGATTAGTTCACTTTAAAATTAGTGGTTTTCATTTTTTTATATTATTAAATATATAGTAGTTAGATTTTTACAAAATAGTGAGCATTTTTAAGTATATCTAATTGAAGTTTCTTGAGTGCGGCCTTATTGGATTACAGCTAAATATAAAAGTGACCTTCTAACATGAAAAGGTTTCCCACTCCTTCCCCAAACCAACAGTTGTTATAATATCTCCAACAGTTAAAGAATCATACATTTTAAGAGTCACAACTATTTCCCTATTCCTTGAAGTAATGATTTTTTCTTTAAAACCATATAATTTAAAATACAAAAAGATAGAAAATAAAATGAATCTATTTCCAAAAATCCAACATTCAACTAATAGAAAATTAACTAAAGGAGGGGAAGCCAGCTCAATCTGGTTTCACCTAGAAAAGGTCAACTGTTCTAAGTTATCTTAGTGTCAGTAGAAATACAAACACTGTTGTCACAAACTGAAAACATCTCAGAAATTATTTCTCATTTCAAATAATTCATACAGAATTATAAGATGAAATTTAATGGGGATAAATGCAAAATGCATATGTAATGTAAATAGAGATAGGTGTACAATACACTTAGCACACACACACACAATCATCAGTACAAGGTGGATAAGATTAGAAGGCAGTTTTCTGAAAAGCATCTGAGGGATTTTGTGGACTGCAAATTCAATATTGGCCATCAGTGTGATTTGTGCTGTTTGCCCCCAGAGAGCAGAACTAGGAAGCAGTGGGTAGAAATTAAAATTAAAAAAAAAAAACAATTCAGTCTTGATGTCAGGAAAATATTCCATTAGAGATGTTCAAAAAGTGAATAGACTTCCTCAAAAGACCCCACCTGAGGTCTTCAAGCACAGGTTGGAAAATCATTTGCCTGACGTGTTATAAATGAATGTTTTGTGTATTGTTTGAAACAAATGATTATGGAGTTACAGTTCAAATCTCAAATTATTTGATTCTATAATTCTTTCATATTCTGAGGAGATTTGGGTAAATGATCACACCATTATTAGCTTGCGTCATTTAGGTGAGATATTTGATATTACAAGTTAGCAGCATGCATTTAAAAGTATCAATTCACTAAAAGTGATTTAATGAAAAATAATAATGCTTAATAAATATTGGAGGTATAAAATACACTTGAATTGCGTTATCAGAATCTTTAATATCTTTCTAGCCTTAGTTCAGAAGTCTTGACAGAACAGTACTTTCCTGTTACTCCAGTTGTGAATGCTCCCGTCCTTTTCAAATTATCTGTTATGTTTTTGCTTATTGTGTACCCCCAGAAGAATGTAAGCTTACTAAAGGAATTCCTTTATTTTTGTCTTTGTTTCAGAAGTACTTTAAATAGATCCATTTAAACAGTAAATGCTTAATAAGTGACTTATTTTACTTGAACCTCATACCAGCCCTACAACTTGAATATTGCAAGCATTATTATCCTTATTTTACAATTGAGGGAATGGAATCTGAGAGAAATTAGTAAGTTGTCTTTGGTCACATAGTTAGAAAACAGCATAAACTGGATGTGAACCTAAGTTTCTTCTGACTTCAAGTCTAGTCTCTCCATGGTTTTTGATATTAGCAAACATTTATTTAATTTCTTTGCACATTTCATCATTTTACTTTCTTGTAGTGCTTGTATGTTAGGACTCATTACTCATGATCACAAATAGAATGCAAACTTATAAGCATCTTGTTACTTAGATGTGTGTTGGTATTCTCATTATATTACTTCCTCATGTTTTGGCTGACTTTTTTCTTATAAACAATAGCGTATGTCTTGGCTCTTCTGATAATATTCATAAACAGGCTTCAATGAAACATTACTTATTACGGTATCTGGAAAATATACAGGAAATCAATGTTGCCACACAGGTACCTTATGAGAAGTATTTCTAATTTGCTATATTAGTGAACCACAAGGAAGAATATTGCCATTCATGCATATTTAAATAAATGATATCATGAACCACAGGACCAGAAAAACATTCCCAGAGACAAAATCCAATACCAGAGCTCCATTTTCTCCTCAAAAAAGAATCTAACTCAAAGTGGCTGTCTGTTTTATCTTGCCTCTCATAGTGGTTTTGTCCCCCAAAATGTACAAACAAATTATCATGAACTCTAAAAATATTTGTTAAGGATAAGTAGGAGGAAAGATTTTTAACTCCAATATAAAAGTAATTATATTCATTCCTATTCTGTTTCAGTGTTTGAGTCTGTAATTCCCCACTCAGGCTTCTGACTACCCTTTACACACTCAGGTTGACATAGGCTTTCAGTACTGCAGAGAATTTGTTTACTCAAAACAACACAATAAGAACTTCTTCACAATCACTTAGACAGTTAAAAAATCCTCTTAATTTTTCTATAAGAATCAAATCATTCCTGCTTTGAGTACTACTCTCTGTGTCTTGGGGTTGCTAGAGAACTGAACTTCCTACTTCTTTCAACATTGAAATAGAATTAATATATACATAATCTAAATCATCAGGAAAAGAAAGGTTCTGGGTTTGTTTAGTATTATCAGTTCTTGGTTCCAGGTCCTTCTCTGGTCCTCAGTTTTTTTATTCTTTTATAGACTGCAATAGTGTGTGATTCCACTGCCATTTAACATTACTGTCAGTTGACCACAGCATCATCTCACTGTAAATCACATGAACGCAGCATCCTTCAGTGTACTTTCCTCTATGTGTCTACACGTATCTCCATATATGTCTGCCAACCATGATCTTTGTGATCCCTTTTATGTTTAAATATACATCTTCTCATATCTGCATGTTGGGAACTTGCCACATATAAGAGTGGGGAGAAGTTACTTTATTTCTCTTACTATGTTCCCCACTACATGTCTTATATGTTTGTATATGTTATATGTAATATATCTATAACATATGATGGGAATATATAAGAATATATGTAAATATGAATTAAATAACAAAATTAAATAAAATGACATGCTGCTATCTATTTTTCATAGGAATTTGGAAAGAAATACTACTGATATTTTAGTGCTTTATTGTACCAAAGTGATTTACATACACTAGCTCATCTGATGTACACAAAGTAAGGTGAATAATACCAATGTTACGTTCCTATTTCTAGATGAAGGAACTCAGAATCTCACAATTCAAGGCACTTCTCAAAGGTAAAAGAGCCAAGCAATGTCAGAGTTGGGACTCAAAGCAAAAACTGGCAAGACCAAGTCAAAATTTTTTTTTCATTGGTTTCTGTTTATTTATTTTTTCTTTACTACATTATGTTACACAGCCTGTGGTGATTTTATATTTCAAATGAGTTTTTAAAATTTAAATAGAAAGAGCCTTGGAATTCCTTTGCAAATGAATATTTTGAGGTCTTACTTTTTTCTTTTTACTAATTAATTTTTAGATTTCAATATTCACTTCTACAGAATTTTGAGCTCCAAATCTTCTTCCCATCTCTCCTCTCCCTCTACCCCAAGATAGCATGCATTCTGATTACCACCTTTCCCCAAATCTGCCCTCCTTTCTATCACACCCCTCCCTTCTCTTATCCATTTCCCTTCTTTTTTCTTGTACGGCAAGATAGATTTCTATACCCCATTGGCTGTATATTTTATTTTCCAGTTGTGTGCAAAACAACTTTTAACTTTTGTTTTTAAAACTTTGAACTTCCCCATTCTCTTCCCTCCTCCCTCCCTACCCACCCCCATTGAGAAGGAAAGCCAATCAATATAGATTATGCATATGTAATCATGCAAAACACTTCCATAATAATCATGTTGTGAAAGACTAACTATATTTCCCTCCATCTTATCCTGCCCCTCATTTATTCTATCCTCTCTTTTGATCCTGTGCCGCCTCAAAAGTGTTTTTTTCTAACTACGCCTTCCTCTCATTTGCACTCCCTTCTATCATCACCCCACCTTGGCTTATCCCCTTCCCCCGACTTTTCTGTAGGGTAAGAGAGATTTTCACACTCAATCCAGTGTGCATGTTATTCCCTCCTTAAGCCAAGAGTAAGTTTGACTTTTCCCTCTTACCTATCCTGTCTTCCCCTCCTTTGAAAATGTTTTGTCTTGTCTCTTTAATTAGAGAGATAATTTACCCCTTTTTATTTCCCTCTTTCTCCTTCTCCCAATATGTTCCTCTCTCACCCTTTAATTTTAATTTTTTTCAGATATCATCCCTTTTTATTCAACTCACCTTGTACCATCAAATTTTCTATTCAGCTCTGGTCTTTCTATCAAGAATACTTGAAAGTCCTCCATCTCATTGAAAGACCATTTTTCCCCAGGAAGTATTATATTCAGTTTTGCTGGGTAAGTGATTCTTGTTTTTACTCCTAGTTCCTTGGAACTCTGGAGTATCATATTCCAAGCCCTCTGTATTGTTCAGGTAATATTCACAGCATCAAGGGTGTCTGTGTCCATACCAGTGTAGTTTGGAATCTCAAAGTATGACTTTCCATATAGAAGGCATAAGAGAAACATTTATTCAGACATCAGCAAGCCAAATCCATCATAGCAGCCAAGAAGTCAATACACATTATAATTGCAGGAGACAAAGCCATTCCCAAGCCTCCCCCTGCCACCCACTGGGGTCTTCCCACAAACATGCACTCAGGAGTCTATCTGTGCCTGCTTGCCTGTGTCCTCTCTCTCCCTCTGTCTTAACTGCTCTCAATAACTTCCTTTCAGTTCTGCTCCACCCTTCGTGTTCTATCCATTCAGCAAGCTCCTACTACCACATGTGACTTAGGCTTCCATGTGATTTTTGCAGGTCACATAGGCCTATTAACAAATGGGAAAGATATTCCCATTTAAATTACCACCCTCCAATCACTTAATGCAGAAGCTACTAGATCTTGTGTTTTTTAATTTAATTTCCACAATACTCAAATTGTTTCTTTCTGGCTGCTTCCAATATTTTCTCCTTGATCTGAGAGCTCTGAAATTTGGCTACAATATTCCTAGGAGTTTTCTTTTGGGGATTTCTTTTAGGAGGTGATCAGTGGATTCTTTCATTATCTATTTTACCCTCTGGTTCTAGAATATCAGGGCAGTTTTCCTTGATAATTTCTTGAAAGTTGAAGTCTAATCTCTTTTGTGATCACGGCTTTCAGGTAGTCCAATAATTTTTAAATTGTCTCTCCTGGATCTATTTTTCAGCTCAGTTATTTTTTTTTCCAAAGTGGCATTTTGTACTGTTTGCTACTTTTTCGTTTTTTGGTTTTGTTTTAAAATTTATTTTTCATAAAGTCATTAGCTTCCCTTTGCTCCGTTCTAATGTTTAAGGAATTATTTTCTTCAGTGAGATTGTGGAACTCTTTTCTATGTGACCAATTCTGCTTGCAAAGGCATTCTTCTCCTCATTGCCTTTTTGGCCATTTGGATTTGTCTATTTTAAAGTGTTATTTTCTTCTGATTGTTGATTCTGCTTTAGCAAATAGTTGACTTGTTTTTTCATGATTTTCTTGCATCACTCTCATTTCTTTTCCCTTTTGTTCCTCTAATTTTCTTACTTGATTTTCAAAATCCATTTTGAGCCCTTCCATAGCCTGAGACCAATTCATATTTTTCTTGGAGGCTTTGGATGTAGGAACTTTCACATTTTTGTCTCCTTCTGGTTGTGTGTGTCAGCAAAGTAAGATTCTATAGTCTGATTTTTTTTCCTGTTTTTGTTCATTTCCCCAGTCATTTACTTGCCTTTTGAGCTTTTATCAAGGTAGTTCTCCAGTTTCCAGTGGGGGTGGAGCTACTCAATCCCCCCAATCTGTAGGCCTAGACCTCCAGAACCAGCTGCTGCCCCTGCTGCTACTGTGGCTGCAGGAGGCTCCTTCCCCCCCCCCCGCTCCCCGATCGCCTTCTAGCTGTGGTTGGACAACTCTACTCTCTCACACAGGTCTGATAGGTTTTTTCCACTGACCTTCTAATTTGTTCTCAGCATTTTGGGGTCATGAAATCTGTCAACCATCCAAGCAGTCTTTGGCTAGAGATTTGTTTCACTCTGTCATTCTATGAGTTCTGGTGCTCCAGAAATTATTTAGAGTCATTTTTGCAGATACTTGACTGGGTGTTTTGAATATCAATAGCAAATCCCGATTTTGCTCCATAATCTTGACTCTGCCCCCAGTGGTATTACTTTTGAAAGTGCTTGAAATGTGTTTGTTTAAAGAAAGATAGAGTATATGCATGTAGGAGTGAAGCTGACTCAAAAAAAAAAATGATGGTTGAAGGAAAGATTCCTTTGACAACATGATATTAATAATAGAAAACACATGTGAAGAGCAGTGACTTAGCATCAAACCTTCCAGTTACCACATATCATTTATTTAAGAGACTGAGTGGTGGGAGATGAGGGGGAGCAAACTGGCAAACTATACCAAAAGATGAGATTGAACTGCACTGAAAGGTTGCTATATTTCATTTCCAACACTTATTTAAGACCTCACAAAACAAATGAGTTGTTTTGTAGGCAATTTCTACCAGGTCCCCCAAGGTAGGAGAGAAAAAGGAATTTATACTCATAAAAATGATGAGCCATTTCAATTTAGTGTTATGTCCATTTCTTTGTCTGAACTTTTAGTTTTTCATAGGACTTGGATATTAGCTAACAATAGCTAGTATTTATATAAGTGCTTTAAGATTTGCAAAAGTTTCACCTATTTTCTTATCCAATCTTCAAAACAACTTTATGAGCTAGGTCTTATCATTACTCCCATTATCCAGATGAGGAAGTTGAAGCTAACTGAGGTTAAATAATTTTCAGTGGGTCACATAAATTTTGAATGTCTGAGGAAGAATGCGAATTCATATATTTTTCCTGAATCCATGTCTGGAATTCTGCACAATGTCACCTAACTGCCTACATGGTATAAATCTAATTTTCCATGATCACAAAGAAAATTGAGACCACCATTAATTGGTTACTTAATTCTATGTAAATTTCTTCATGAATATGTTTCTTTCAGTCTATCCATCATCTTGTTGGTCTTATCTCACTTCCATGCCTAGAAGCTTTGTCTTTAAGTGGTTTTTAGAGGCCTTTAATTAGACGTAAGATGCAGGGTACACGTTTACACTGTCTAAAGATAGAACCCCCCAAAAACAGCATTTAATGCTAAAACATGATTAAAATATCCTTAAAGAAACTAGAAAATCAACAATGGTACAAATTTGACATCAAGACTTAGACTATATGATTATCTCCTGTGCAGTTGATATTCTTTCCATATAGGTGATTATGAGACTAGGATGTAATGAAATGAATCTATCAGTGTTTTTGAATAATTCCATAAGCAGCTATGACTCTGAATGGAAAGACAATATCATAAATGATGAAGTTGCAGAACATTTCTTGATTGGAAACAAAAATTGCTACAGTGGAGCTAACATGGTCCACTATAGTGTGAAAGTGGACATCATCACATGACCATTTAAACAAGTGTTAATCTCAAGGATGTAGCATTGCTATAAAATGCTTCAAAAAGAGTTTCAAACTGCCTAAGGTAGCACAAAGACTTTGGAAATGAATTGGTTCAGTCTCTAAGATACAGAAGGCAAGCTTCAAATACCATTGTTCAACCAAACTAATCATTAAATGAAAGGCAAATCCTCAAGCATAACAAGAAGAGAAGGCAATTTGGTATAGTGGAATGAGGACTGGCTCTGGAGTATCATAAACCTGAGATTAATAAAAAATAATTATTATTATGCTATGAGTAATAATGGTATTCTTAATTTGAACACCTATCATTTATATATATGTGTGTGTGTGTGTGTGTGTGTGTGTGTGTGTACTCATATGATCCTCACAACAGCTCAGTGAGATAGGTGATATTATTCTCTCAATTCTTTACATGAGGAAATAGACAAATCTCACCTATCTTCAAAAGCTGTTGTGAGGATTAAATGAGATAATATATCCATAGTACTTAGCCCAGTATTTCCAACATAGCAGATACTTAAATGCTTGTTCTTCCCCCTCCCCTGATCCTCTTTCCTTTCCCTTTAAATTACTTGCCTAACGTCACAGATAATGTGTCTGAGGCAGGATTCAAACTTAGATTTTCCTCATTTCAAATTTCCCTCTTTATCTACTGCACCACTTAACTGGCTTATATACCTTTTTTGCCTGTCATCTTTGTGACTTTGGGCAACAAATCTGACCTTCCTGAGACTAATTTTCATCATTTTTAACATAAAAGTGTTGGACTAGATTACTTACCTTTCATTTCACAAATCTATGATCAGATGAACCTGTGCCTATGTATGATCCTCTTTATGTACATATGAATAATGATTATTATTATCAATACTTTCTATTTATCCACACATATATACCCAGTCATTCTCTTGTTCTATACTTTTAAGATTATATTAAGCCAAGTAATGCTTAAACAAACACTTACTGATTTTCAAACATTGGTAAACTCAGAGATACAGTGTAGCAAATAATAGTTTTTCTTGATTATTTCATCTCTTCTAATTTTGAATCAAAACATTATTTTTAATATGTGTTAGGAAGTACTTAAATGTCCAAATAAACATTTATTATTTTATCAACCAACTAAAATTTCATAAAAGCTTTCCATGTGCCAGTCACTGTGTTCAGCACTGCAAACATAAAGAAAAAAGGGAGATAGGTCCTGCCCTCAAATGGAAGAGATAACTTACACACATATAGAGGTATATGCAAAACACAAATGGAGCAGATAAAATGCAGCCTTTGGGTTAAGGGCTGAGGATGAGGAAGAACCATTAGCAGATGGAGGTTCAGGACAGGCTTCATATAAAACATAACCACTCCATGAACTAAGTCTTGAAGGAAACCGGGCATTTCAAGAGGAAGAGGTGATTAGGGAAAGGATTTCAGACTTGGGGTACAGCCAGTGTAGACAAAGGAATAGCCTAGAGGCAAACATGAGCATATGATAGACTATGTAAAAAGGAGTAATACAAGAAAACTGGAAAAGTAGGATATATTTAGGTTTTGAAGAGCTTTAAATACCGAGTTTCTATTTGGTGTTAGAGGTAATAGGAAATCACTGAACCTTATTGAGGGTCATAATGGTTACACCTGTGCCACTTTGGTAGCTACATGGAAAATGCATTTGAGTGAGAAGAAGTCAGTCAGGAGGGCTATTGAAGATGTCAAAGCAATAATCCAGCTGAGAAGGAATCAGGGCACACGCTAGGGTAGTCTTTCTGTGGGAGGATAGGAAGAAGGGTGTATGAGAAATATTATGGAGATTGAAAAACAGACTTTGGCAACTGATTGAATACATAAGATGATGGACTGAGGAGGGGAGAGTAATATTCTTGATGTGAACCTATTGATATTAGAATATTAAAATAGTCTTTAAACTGATCTTCCTTGTCTTTTGTGTCTCTTACATTCTCTGTTACACATTACTATCAGAGCAATGTTCCTGACATAACATTTATATAATATATTTCATATATATTACTATCAGAGAAATATTCATGACATAAGATTTTTATATTCCTGACATAACAAGATATATATATATATATGTATATATATATGTATATATATACATATATATGTATATGTATTTATATGTATATGTATATATGTTAGTTCTTCTCATTACTACTTCTGTCCTCAATAAAATTAGGTTTTCATAAGGTGATATACAAGACCCTTTAAAATTTGTCCCAACCTAGTCATTCTGAACTTATCTCCTACACCTTCTCAACATGAACACTACGTTTTGTCCAAACTGCTTTACTTGCTCTCCCTAAGAAACATCTTGTATATTATCTCCTCCACATCTTTGCATACAACTTCCTTCTTCTGAAATATCTTCAACTTCCTTTTCTTTGAATACATGAATTTGTTTTTTGGACCCAACTCAAATCCCACCTTCTTTCTGAAATCTTCTCTACCCAGTTAGGAATATAAAGAGCAAAGTATATTAGAGCAGGAAGGGATACTGAGAAACATTTCCTCATTTTTATATGAGTAAGCTGAGGCTCAGAGACGTGAAGGGACTCCCCTACAGTGCCATAGATTCAGTAGGTAGCAGCAAAACTGAGCCTAAAGTCTAGTTCTTCTGACTCGCAATCTAGGATTCCTCTCCACTGTCTTGCTTCCCTCAATATGTTACTCCCTTGTTTCCAATGATTATTCCCTCTTTTGAGGGTCTATAGTACTTATGATGCATAGCTATCATTTTTAATTTAGAATATATAAACATAATATAATACAATATAACATAATATAATATAATTAATGTAATGTAATATTATATAATGTATAATATATATTTGTATAATTATTATTATATATTATTATAATATATTATAATTAATATATACATCATACATTTATATATAGTATAACATAATATAATATAGTATAGTATTGTATTGTATTACATTACATTACATTGCATTACATTACATTACATTATATTATATTATATTATATTATATTGTATTATATTACATTACTTTTAACAATCTGTATTTATTTTGCCTTCTCAATTACAATGAAAACTCCTTGAAGATACCTTGTCAGGATTTCTTTATTTTCCACATTTTACCCAACAGGGGTTTATTCATCATAGTAGTAATGATAGCTAACATTTGTATAGTGTTTTAAAGTTTGCAAATGGCTTTACATAAATTATCTTATTTGAGTCTCACAACAACATTATGAAAATATTAAAGTTATTGCCAGTATTAAACCCCCTAGCACTCTATCCACTATGTTATACAGTTTCCTATATAGGTGTATTATTCATATTCATTGATTTATTGAGGGATTTCTTAAATTTACAAATATTTTGCCATGTTCTGTGCTGCTATGGTAGTTGATACTAAGTAATGCAGTCCTAATACCATTTAACATCTTAAATACCCCTATCTGGGAACTAAAAGTGAAGCTTATGTCCATATCTGTGGAGCCCTCTCCTAATTAAGTTCATGTTTTTGGAGATTTCTAGGGTGGTTCCTTATTATTTATTGCAGGTTAGCATATCCTTGGAGGAAAAGAAAGTCAATGTGTCTATGTTTTGATACTGTGGTCACTGAACCAATTGTTTAGTGGCAGTTTCTGGCATAAGGGAATACCTCCTAGAAGGATATAGAGTTTCCCTATTGAGTTTGGGTTCCTATAATCTGGTTCGTAGTCATATTCTGCTAGTGGAAGTGCAGCTGTCAATAGGTTAAGATGTTGCCTCAGTACCCAGTTTATATCTAAGGAAAGGCCTGTGGATCAAACATAGATGTAGGTAAAACAACTCCTTAATGGGTTCAGGAACTGAGAATAACAGGGAACCAATGAGAGTTCGTTCAACCCAAAACTTTATTGCAAGCAATGAGGAAGAGGGGAAAAGAGAGACAGGGAGAGGGTATCAAAAATATAATGCAGGCATACAAATGGAGTTTAACTAATGTAAGGTCTGTGCTATGTTGGGGAGCACAGAGACATGGGTCCATTCAGTAGGAAGGTGTTGCTCCTGCAGGAAGGAGTGTTCCTGCTGGAGGAGAGAGTGTGCTCCAAAATGTCTTTCTGAGGTACAGGTTTTTATATTCTGATTTTGGGTGCTCCCTTTGCAGGTGGTGAAGTTGCAGGTCAGGGGTCATTACAAAATACTATTTTGGGGTGTTTGTTATGACTGACAAAAAAGCTGACAATAGACAAAATATTATTTGGGGACACAGTTGCACTAACCTTAAAAAATATTGTCAGTATTTTCCCATGAGTATGTTCTATAACATCCCCTTAAGGGGAGACTATCACGATGCCCTCAAAAACATCATCCCTAACCTTATAACCATGGTTTCCATTCATAGATTCTGTAAGCTATAACCTCCCTTAAAGGAAAACTGTCATGGTGGTCTCAAGACCATCAAGTCTAATGCTATAATAATTTATTTGTGTATAAGGATTATTTCAAAACATTTGAAAATGAAGATTTGGATTTTAAGTTGAAAACCTTCAAAACAATACCCAATTTAAGAAAGGAAAGGAAGAGAGATGGACTTTCCATTCCCAACAAAAAAAAAACCTTAATATAATCAAATCAATTCTGCTCATGTATTTAAGAATGGCGAATGACTGAAGCATCAGAGGTTCAAGCAGTCAATCAAAATTTATTAAGCTGTGTGTCAGGCACTGGGAATACACACACACACACACACACACACACACAGATAAAAGACAGTCTCTGCTCTCAAAGAGCTCACAGTTCACTTAGAAAGAGGACATGCAAATAACTTAACAGGATTAGTTTGAAATAAATGACAAAGAGAAGATAATAAAGGGATTGGGAAAAACTTCCTGTAGAAGGTGAGAATTTAGCTGGAATTTAAAGGAAGTCAGGGAACTCAGGCAGAGTTCATTCTATGCATGAAGAAGCAGTCAATGCCTAGAACATCATCATAGTGTGTTTTGTTTAAGGAACAAGAAGGAGATCAGCTTCACTGGATCACATACTATGTTGGGGTGTGCTTGTGTGTGTGTATTTGTATGTATGTGTGTTTGTGTGTGCTTCTATCTCTTTCTTTGTGTAAGGATCATGACTTAAGCATTAGAAAATTCAAGACCTCATTTTGATGATGATGCTCAAAGATTAATTGACTTTTCTAAGGTCAAAAAAAGGTGATATCACAGAATTATTCTAGCTGAAAGGAAACTTACAAGTCATTTAATCTAATATTCTCATTTTATAGATGAGAAAATGAAGACTCAGAGATGGATAGTAAGCTTATCACAGTCACAGAGTTATGCGAGTGGCAAAACCAAATTAAA
Source organism: Notamacropus eugenii (assembly GCF_028372415.1). Taxonomy (NCBI): domain Eukaryota; kingdom Metazoa; phylum Chordata; class Mammalia; order Diprotodontia; family Macropodidae; genus Notamacropus; species Notamacropus eugenii. The sequence goes on along the minus strand of NC_092872.1, from coordinate 119,545,508 downwards.
AAATATAGAAATAGATAGCAATATAGGTTGAGAGATATAAACACACACATGTAGGTATATATATATATATATATATATATATATATATATATATATATATATATATATATATATATATATATATATATATATATGTAAGAGTGCGTGTATGTATATATATATCTATATGTGTGCATGTGTGTATATATATATATATATATATATGTATACACATATACTTATTTGTGTATGTTTGTATATCCCATCCTGTCAATAGTCTTACCCTTACATGACATTATCTCCTTTGATCTCACCCATTCATCTCTACTTTCTACTGAGCAACTGAATAGGAGGGAGAGAGAGAGAGAGAGAGAGAAAGAGAGAGAGAGAGAGAGAGAGAGAGAGAGAGAGAGAGAGACTGAATGGAGAGTCAGAATATGTAGAATGAAATCCTGCCTTTGTTATTTACCACCTATGTGTTTTCAATGAGTCATTTAAGTTGTACCCAATTCTTCATGACCCCATTTGGGGTTTTCTTGGCAAAAAATACTGCAGTTGTTTGCTGTTTCTTTTGCCAACTCATTTTACAGATGAGGAAATTGGGGCAAACAGGATCAAGTGACTTACTCAAGGTCACACTGTTACATTTGAACTCAGGAAAATGAGTCTTCGTGACACCAAGCCCTGTGCTCTACCCACTGCATCACCTAAATGCCTACCACCTCTATGGCCTTGGACAAATCACTTCATTCTCCAAGTCTGAGTCACTAAATCTCAATTGTATTATTTTTAAGGTAATGGGTTGAATTTAATGATTGGATTAGAAGCTTCCTGGCTTCTCTTGCTTCCAGCAAAATATTTCTCCTTCTACAGGAAGATTTTTTTTCCCCAATCCCTCTTAATTCTAATATCTTCTCTTTGTTAGTTATTTTTAAATTGTTATATAAACATTTGTTTTCATTTTGTCTCTCCCATTAGACTGTGAGTACTTTGAGAGCAGAGACTATGTTTTGGTTTGTGCGTGCATGCGTGTGTGTGTGTGTGAGTGTGTGTGTGCTCCCAGCTCCTTAGATCTTCTAATTCTAAATAATATGGTTTATCTGAAGGAAGCACCATCCAGCCAACTGTGTAATTGCCAGATGTGAAAATAATTATAGCCTCTCTATATTGTTTCTCCCAATTCCAATCTTGATATATCTACAATTAAGACTCTGTTTTGACATGGATTTGGGTGGAGCTACAGAGCAGAGATATCAACATGATCATTGTATCATATATACTTTATTTGATAGCTAAAGCTAATAATAATAATTCTTTCCATTCTGGCAAGGCAAGAGAGAGGGTAGGTAAGATTCATCTGAGATAAAAACTCTGAGAAAATGAAATATACAAATTTTGGAGTAATGAAAGTAACAACCATAAGCTAGAGGAACATTGCAAAGTACTTCATATCCCTACAAAAATTATCTACTCTACTGTCTCCCAAGTAAAAGAATTGAAACATTTATCATTTACTATCAACACATATTGAACTGTTGACACTGTGGACTATATCTAGTGAAGGCTGGTAGCTCACATTTATAGAGGGAGGAGACAGTGGGGATGGAGGATAATAGCATCATAGCTTTGTAACTGGAAGAGACTTTTGAGTTCATATTTTAATGTTCATCTTTTGAGTTCAATATTTTTGTTTACAAATGAATACACTGAGAATTATTAATATAGTTGTATTCTTCTCCTAAGCCCAACTTTTGCTGGATAGTCCCAGCTTCCCATCGCCTTCCAAAAGGGGAAGATTTTCTACTTATACTAGTGCTAGAGGCTTGGCATAAGGTATGTTGTATCTGCCCTTAGTTAGTTTTCTTTCATGCTTTCTTTTCTTATTCCCTTCTCCATATTTTTACCCCTGATCTAGGGAAGCATATTGGATCCTATGGAAATAAAAAGAAAGAACTGATCTGACTTTTAAAATTATTGAGGTGGAGGATGTAACTATTTTAAAATTGCTAGCAAAATTCTACCATAGAATGGGATGTTAGACCAAGATGGGTCTTTAAAAGTATACTAGTCCAAACTACTCATTTCACAGGTGACAAAACAAGAGTCTAGGGAGAATGGCATATTTTTAAGACCAGTATGCCACAAAACAAGCCATTTAGGCAGCAATATAGTGTGTTGATAAACAAGAAAAATCATTGATCATAAATTATATAACCTTGATTTCTGAATTCCTAGAATTTTTTTATAGAAAAGCTAATTTCAAGTCTTATCTCAGTATTTTTCATCATTTTTTCCAGTTACTTTCTTATAGAATCAGATAAGTTTAACTTTTGAATAGATCATAGAAATCATGGTTTCTTGTTGCTACATTTTCAAAATGAGGTCACTGAGTCCCAGAGAGGTTAAATAATTTACCAAGGTGTTATAGAAGATTAATGACAGAACCCAGACAAGAACTAGGTCTTCTGACTTCCAATGCAGTGCTCTGTCCATTGTACTTCCTTTGCTCCCCACGCCCTAGAAAACTACATTTATGAATTTTAAAATAGTGATCAAAGGGAAACTGAATTGATACAATAACAGCAATGAAAACTAACATTTATATAATGCTTTTTTTACCTTTATAATCTATGCTGATCATTGCCAGAATGCTGTGAGGTAGGTTCTATTATCATATCCCTTTTAGAGATGAGAAAACTGGTGCTGACACAACAGGAGTGACTTTCCCAGAGTCACACCACTATTAAGTTTATAAGGCAGGAATTGAACTCAGTTCTTCCTGATTCCAAGTACTTCGACCTCAATATAGTCTTCAGAGATATTTATAATATATGAAATCAAATATGAATGAAAGTGAACTGGACTGAAGTTTTAGCAAACTGACTGATAGTCACGAGTAACTGGAATATCCTCTGCATCATTGTGAAGACTCTTCTTGGGGGTTACATACCAAACCCGAAGCATGCTGTCAGAGCTGAAATGGGAGAAAATACCTGTACCTGCCTGCCAAACATGGTGACCAGCTTTAAATAAGTTTGTGTGCATTTGCAGGAACTTGTGAGTCTCCTATTGAAAATGAACGGGAGACTGGTGAGTTCCCGGGAACACCCACAAATTTTCCTGCTAATTCTCACTACCTTGCAAAGGACAACAAGGTCTGTCTGTTGGCTGCTACTATTTCACTATCTTCTTTTTATGAATACAAAGAAAGCATCAGCCAATATTCTTGGAAGCCTTCAAAGGAAAACAATGCCTAAACACTGTCATTCCTCTGTATGAGTTCTAGTACTATCAGCATACCATAAGCATAAAGTTTTCTTGGCTACCTCTTGCCAACTCTCACCTATGAATTATTTCCATATTTATATATTTTAAAATTTATGTCCTGAGGATGCATTTGTAAATTGAGTAGACAATTAATGATAACAGTTTAAATAGCACTCTATTTAGTTTTATAACACATGAACAATTTGGCAAAATTAACATTACCTCATTATGTAGAGATTTGTAGCCTTTGGAGAATCAGATAAATTTTTTTAAATAAATGAATATAGAAACAATTAAATTACCAATAGCCTGAATATTTCTTTAACTTTCTCATTGAAACTTTTTGGAGTATTTATACGTCTTTCATCCTATAAAAACACGTTTCCCTTTCGGGTCTTTTTGTAGTATTAGGATTGGGAGAATTTCTTGGATCCTCTCCCCCTCTATTTTTGTTTTATTTTTTTTGCAAGGAAAACACTTAATGGACTATTTTAGTTTTTAATATTTCATGAAGTTGCACACAAATATTCTTGTTATTTAGATTCTTTTCATAGGATTTATAATTTACTGTATTGTAAGTCAAATGCCAAAATTTCACTTCTCTGTGGATTTCTTCCATCAGTCTGCACTATTTCTTCATTTTAAGTGACAGTCAATGTGCTCTGATGGAAATCAGTGGGTTTTAACCCCCCCCCCCCAACATTAACTATCAATGCAATCTTCTTAACCTCTCTCATACTCAGTTTCCACAAACTGTAAAATGATAATAATAGAGCTTGCACCTATCTCACATACTTTGATGTATGTTTCTGCCTATTTTCTATAAAAACCCTTCCTGCTGCTTGGATTAAATTGAATAGAAATTTGGTCCAATAACCTATAGAGCTGTCACATTTTGAAGGTGGCAGAGGGATGGGTAGTGATTGAGTAACATGCTATAAATACTATGACCGTGAAGGCATCATACAAATGTAAACTAGTAGATTCCCAGAATATTCCTTTGCCCTGTCATGATGGACTACATCTGACTTTCCCTTCTGTAAATAAAGAGAAGAAAGTTTAAGTCTTTTGTCCAGGCACAAAACAAGAATATGAAGTCATTTACGGTAATAGTCATAGGATCAAAGACTGAGAACTGGAAGGAATTGTTTGAGGTCGTTGAGTCCCAACGTCTCATTTTGTAGCTGAAGATACTCAGGCCCATAGAAGGTAAGTGGCATGCCCAGGGTTGCCTAATGATATTTACTTTAAAGTCTTGTTGACTTCAGGTCCTCTACTCTCTCTGTTACACCATGCTGCTTCCTGTCTATTCATCTCCTTGTACATAGTTACTAAATTTCTATAAGCATAGTCATCTCATTAAAAATGATATTAAATTCTCTGAGGATACACATTAGATTTATTCTTTTCTCATATCCCTCCATAAAGTACAAAGCAATGTAATAGCATATGTAGCACATAAATACTGTATATACTGAAGACACTAAATGAACAATAATTGATGATACATCTGACGTGATTGCTAGGACAACTCCTCACCTACAGTAGTTTAGATTCCATGAGGTTAGAGAAAATTACAATGGCTATATAGCTAAATGCAAAAATGTATAGAAAATAAATACAATCTTTACTGATTAAAGAAAGATTTTTCTCGTAAGAGGCCCTTACATTGAGCCTTGAAGGAAGTTAGGGATTCTAAGAGGGAGTGATGTGGAGGGAACACAGTTCAGGAATGTAAAGGTGAGGAACTATCAATACTCTGTAAGGGCAGAGAGGTAAGAGATAGAATTTTGTGTATGAAGAATAAGTAGCCAAGTTTTGGGCTGCTGCATTTGACACTGATGACTACCTTTTCCTTTTCTCTATTCTACGGGATTTTGTTCCATCTACAACCATTTTTCATGTGAAGAACCTAAGACCAAGAGAGGTTGTGATGTGTTTAAAGTTACATAGGTAGAAAACATCATAGGTAACCTATTTTACTTTCAGTTAAAGTTTTCTTGATGCCTTTTGTTTATAAGTTACAGCAATTTCAGGTTGTAACCTCTCCCTCTCAAAAAGAAAATCTTTTCAGTGCATCTTATCTTGAACAAAAAAAACGAAGATATCCAAAATCAAGTGATACTATGATTATGACTCAGAGCATATGCAGCATTATACACTCAGAGTCCTTCAACTCTTTAAGACAAGATGAGAGGAGCATTATAGTTTCAGAGTGTTTGCCTTTATTTTCTTGTTACTATTTAATTTAATATTTTTATTTAGTATATATATTTACCTGGACTTGGTCATTTTACTCTTCTTTAGTTCATGTAAATTATCTTATGTGTCTGTGAATTTTTCAAGTTCATTTTTTGTTTTGTTCCCATTACATTCATTTACAACACTTTGTTCATCTGTTCCTCTATTATCTCATCTTTTTAGTGAGAATTTGACATCACATGTATGTGAAGACACTGACTTGAATGAGCTGCCATTGAAATGTGAAGGTGAATTTAAATGTTTTTCTTCTCCTAATAATATCTCCATAGCTGTTCAGTTTAAGGAAATCTTTGAGCATGGTTTTCCTTCTTCACTGGGGCAAAAGTTTCTAATTCTATTCCTGGACTAGATCATCTGCAATGCCCTTTCAACTCTAAAATTTTATGATTATATTATTCAAAAGTTATCATTGTTCTTATTTGAATAAACTGATGGTCCCAGCTCTTATTACATGCTTTCCCTTCATTTGCAAACTTTTTCTCCTTGAAAGTAGTAAGCTCCACTGAATAGATTATAATATGCTAGTGAACTTGCATCCATTATCATTTTAGTCTTTTTCTTCTTCAAAACACAATCCTCACAGGAAGTCTCCTTGCATAAAGTTCCTTAGGTAGATGTTTAACTTTAAAAATGATGGGAAGAAAGATTGAGGACATATTTCCTATGATTTTTGAAAGTATGAAAATTGTTGCTTGTTTTAGCAATGGAAGATTAAACTTTCCATCAGTATGATGATGAAGGTCTTATTGTGGATTTTGGGCACACTTACAACCTTGGAAAAATGAAGTGTGCTTCTAATGAAACTTTCCAAAGAGTAATATACTTAGCCAGACAGTGTGTTCTGATGTTTAGGTCCAGTAATATATACACCATGGACATCCGGAGAAAGAAAGTCTCAAAGGAGGAAACAGGTTTCCTAGAATACTTTCTGACAGTCACTTAGGCTTGATTAAATTCACGGATAGGAGAAGTTTTGCAGCTGCTATAGAATCTGGAATGTCAAATTATCAAAAATGAAGTCTCCTGTTCCAGCAACTAAGTTTCATTACAGTAAAAATCAGTAAATTATGTATGAAGAAAAAATGCTAAATTATTTCCTTTTATAAAAGTTGGGAAGAAGAGGAATATTTGATGCAAGGAAATCATATGAGACTTTGTAGGCATACCCCCTTTTCTCTAAGCTAAGAATCTAATAGTTGCATCAATCATTGTGCTCAACTCCAAGGAGTTTGTATTCTTTCCTTCTGAGTCCATCAACTTATTCCCATTGAATCTTAAGTTAATTGATTTTTGAAAGCCTTTGTTGTAGCACTTTAGACCTGTAAATAAGTTCTCTGAATTCTGAAGGGAAAGTAATGCAGCCTCTATGAGGTACAGTGATCCTTATTTACTTTATTTATCATGAAAAACTTTAATCCAGTAAGTCTATCATAATAGGTAACATTTATTTATCACTTTAAGTTTTATAAATACTTTATATGTATTTTATACTTTATATATTATACTTTATAAACTTTATATATTTAAATTTATATATGTATTCATATATAATATTTATGTATTATACTTTATAAATACTTTACATGTACTATATTGCTTGATCCTCACAATAGCCTCGTGAAGTAGGTGCTATAATTAACCCCATTTTACAGAATCTGATAGAGATTAATGGACTTATGCATCACAAAGATAGCATCACAAAGATAGAAAGCAGTGTCTAATGAAGAATTTGAACTCAAGTTCAAGAATTTGGACTGCAAGTCCACCCCTCTATACACCCTACCACCAACATTCCTCTGTCTTCATAACTCAAGACTTGACACTGTGTGCCCTTCAGCTGTGAACTTTTCAACTTTGTTTTATGATTGCCCTCTGCTTTTCTCACCTCCTCCCCCAAGATTTATGCTCTGTCAGAATGCCTCAAAAACTTAGACTTTCTCACAGTTGAATTTATTTAGATACTTTAGTTATATGATGTCAAGATATCTATTTTACTTATCAAAAATTCAGTATCAGAAAAAAAATACATTAAAAAAAATTAGTCAACCAGTGATGGTGGCATGAGAAAGGCTCATAATTATAGCTGATCCCTGAGTTCTGTCACTCTGAGTTGCTTGTACAGTTATTGTGAATGCTGAATGAAACACAAAGCTTATGCAATTGGTTTAAATACCTTAATGAAAAAAAAGAAACAGACCAATTATGTGATAAATACTGTTAAACAGATTAATCAAAGTCAAAGTTTGACTTTAATCTGCTTTTATTTGGGAGGAATAAGACAGGCCAAAATATCTGACTGCCCTTCAACTTTGTGATTACCCAACCCAACTCTGTTTGGTGGCTAGCTCAGGTGAGCTAACTTTCCCTTCTATCCTTTCCTGACCAGCAACCTCAAACAACTGAAGAATCAATTCTGTTTCATAATGCCTCTACTTCTCTCCCCTTTAACTTGCCACCAGAAAGGACTATTTAACTGCTCTTCACTACTGTAAATCGACACACCCACAAGAAGAATCCGCACTTCCTAGCAGTCAATGACTTCTTTCTTTGCTTCTCCCAAGCCCTGTACATCTCCTTAGCCCAGGGCTTCTTAAACTTTTTTCCACTCACAACCCTTTTTCACATGAGAAATTTTTTTGTAACCCTAGGTATAGAGATATAGAAAATAGGTATACAAATCAAACATCTACTGATAAAAAAGCAAAAAGAAATGCATTTCAAAACAATTCTTTGTTATACATATAATTTTACTATTTATTATAGATGAAAGCAAATTGGCATACTAATGAGATGGATGTGCTTGTTTATTTTTATATAAAGAATGAAATCTTAGTGGAATATTTGATGCCACAGCAGGTAGAGCATCTTCAACATTTTTCAGAATTGATTGATATTTTGATTTTATAATCATTGATGCTGAGAAATCCACTTTGCAAGAATATGTAGTACAAAATGGCAGAAGTATAATTAGGATCATTTCAGAAATTATTGGAAATTATGTCCTAATCCCAAGTCAAAATTTATTTAATGACTTGTGTATACAGTAAAAACACTGCAATTCCTAACATACTATAATTTTGAATCTGAGCCAAGGTGTTTCTGGCAGCATTTGTTGACATTGCGTGACTTGACAGCATGCACAGCGTACATGTTTCTTCAGAACCAAGGCTGTAATGAATGCCCATGTGCAATGAAACATGGGCAAGTGATTCCCAAAACACCTCGAATTCATTGCATGTTTGATTTTTGATTTATTTTTGGTTGTTGCATGTTCAGAAACCTTTTGCTGTTGTCAATATTTTTCACCATTCCCACATTCAGTTATACTGTCCCATATAGGGTGGTCATGATTCAGTTTAAGAAGCATCACTATAGGCTACACTTTGCTGAAGTCCCTGCCACAGGATTCACCAAGAGAAATCCTTGCGTTAATCATCTTAATGAACAATTCTGGTTCTGTAACTCCATAGTTAAGACACAAAACATAGTTAAAAAATAAAACAAAACCTGCATTTTTAATCATTTCCTGCTTAATAAAGCTCAAACTTAACCAAAGTTGATTTTTTAACATTTTGCAAACTGCATTTCAATACACTTGGTTTTCTTTCTAATCCTATAAAAATCCTTACCTGCGCCCAGACCAGTACATGCTTGATTGTGCCACCTTGGAGGAACTGATATCTTACAGGTCCCCAGAGCATACTCTACTCTTGACAAGGGACCCAAGAGTGAAGTAACTGGTTGGGAAAATGCCCCCAAAATGGAAAAACACTGGTCTGGGAGGTGGAAGAGATTTTTGTGCCCAGAATCTTAGCAGTTTCCTCTCCACAGCCACCTGGCCTCCAGTTCCTCCAAGTCAGCACTGGGGGGGTGGGATTCAGTCAAGCTGTAGGGGCAGGGCCACCATTCAGTGCCAGACAAAGACAAGCTCCCACAGAGCAGAGGTGATAATTAGCTCCTCAGTGCCCCCAGGGGTTTTTAAGATCAAATAATGGATGCGGGCTGCAATGGGAACTGCCGTTGGAACTGCTGCCACCAGCCTGATGTGGCCTTTGATGCAGCTGCCTGAGGCCAGAGCTATGGGAAGGTCCTTCTCCCTTCTTGGCCAACTGAAAAAACCCTTTCACTGACCTGTAGCGCCTGTGCTTTGAGGGATCTGTGAACCCACTGCTACTGGGACTGGGGATTCCAGAGACTGAACATTCCACCCCTGAGGGCTGTTTGAGAGCCGCAGCAGTACCCCAAAGGCTGGGCTGGGCTCTGCTCCGCATCTGGGTTAGAAAATTGCTTCATTAAATAAAATTTGTACTCATTACAAAGTAAGGCATTTAGTACTTAAGACTTAATATCATTGTCTAGCTGGGATCTAAACACTATAGACTGCTAAAAGGACTTTTTTATTATAAATTAAAGCCTTATAAATTTAGTATTATCTATTCAGATCAATCCAAATGTAGGTTAGCCACTGTGTGACTCAGTTTCCTTATTTTAAAAACTAGAGCATCTATTTAACTACATATGCTAAGGACCCTGACACATATAAATCCCATGGTCCTATAAACTGGTGAGGATTTTAAATTATAGAAGGAATTTTAAAGACATAGAGTTGTTAATTTTAAGTAAATGCAGCAATTTATGACAAACCAATTGACTCTTGCCAAGGAAAGTCAGTAGAAAAGGTTTTTTTTTTCTTCAGTTAACAGAATAAAGGCAAATCTTAGCCAGTTCCTAATAACTATGGTACACATTAATGGAATATAGTGTGGTGGAAAGAATGATGAAATGTCCTCAAATCCCACCTTTTATACTTAGTAGTTCTGTGACCACAGGCAAATCTTCCAGACATTCTAATATCAGTTTACCCATCTACAAAAGCCTAAAATATTACTTTAGTGCCAACCTCACAGAGTGATTGTCACCATCAAATGAGATTGCATCTCTACTGCATTGCATAAAGGTTAAAACACTATAAGAATGACAACTATCACCATCATTATTGAATACATTGTTCATTCTTCCTTCTCCTCAATCATCTTGAGAACTTAGAATCATTTTTAATGGTTCTTTTCCAGTTGATTATATTTTGGCCTTCCTAGATGGACAAGTCCAAATTAATAGAATGTACCTTCAGTAAAGACTTCTTTGATTTGGGGATTGGAGCTCTTTGTGGCATAGAACTTAAACTAAATGCTGACAAGTTTTTAAGTGAAGGACACAAGTTGATATTTAAATTAAATTTCATTGCTGAGAATAGTTGCATTACTCATATAGTAAAATGATTTAAGACCACATGTAATATCAATGAGAAATATATTTATTTTAATCATCACATGCACCAATTGGCAACATTCTCTTTTATCCACTTTGCTAGAATACATTATTATTATTTTTTGTGTCAGTAGTTAGCTTTTGTCTTACCATTTAGAAGTCTTTGTTTTCAAATTTGAGGGGGAAGGATATATAGAAAATGGAATAGGAGGTGGATTGTATTTATTGTTCATGAACTTTTCATTTTCTATTCCACGTACAATTTTGCATTATTTTATACACATTATTTTAGCTCTCTTCACCAAAAGAAGTACTTAAGTTTCCTTTGGAACTCTACCTCCTACTCACTCAAATTCACCAGCAAGAAATGTCATATTAGTGATATATTAAATCCTCCAACTGAGGACTCCCTTGCCGGTCCTACCTTTTTTTATTTCCTCTTGTCAAAAGTAGTTATTTAAAATAAAACTGATTCTATGTCCTGAACTGCAGCACTAGTTGCATTTTCTTGTTCCTTTTCTTTCAGATTACTTGTTCATATGAACTGAGAAATTAAAGACTACGGGAATAGAGGAATATCTAATAAGCAATTTCTGACCAGCATAAGTAGTCCTTCACCTTAGAATTCCGATCTAGATCTCAAGCAGAGACTATAAGAAGCTACAAAGGGCTCTTTAATGCAGCAAAAACTTAATGAGAATTCATTTAAACCAACCCTTCAACATTCTAGCTTCTGTATTATTTTTAAAGTAACAGAAATTATAGGAAAATAATCTGATAGTGGGTATTTGTTTTCAGAGCTTCCATGATATGTCCCAATGTCACTGCAAATTCATTCCAATCTACCACACTTCATTTACCTGCAATATCGTCTTCTTCATCACCACCACCATGAACACCACCACCATATCCCTCAAACTCCATCATCCTTTCTCTCAGGTGATGAAAAAAATGCCAAAATAATGTTTTATCTGCTATGTTCCCTGAGACTACTGTAATAACTATGAAGACCTTATAAGGCTCTGGAATACTGACCATATGTGTTCTGGTAATACAATTGATAAGATTAACTCCCAGTGTGATAAAGCTGCTCCTATGAAACCAAGAAAATGATATGGAGGCACAAAGTTGTACTCATTACTAACTTCAACTTGACATGAGATTAGTGGAGCCAGTGTTATTCCTCCATGTTCTGATATCCCAAGAAGGTAATACAAATTGGAAGAAATCAGAAATGCCAGTATCATGCCTGTTGGAAATGGTTTAGTTTTGATGAAATTGGCTACTAAAGAGGACAAAACACGATTATACATTAAATAGACTGAGGATATGAATGTTTTCATTATGTCAGTACTTTATCTTAACAAAATAAAATGTGTTGAAATAGCCAAGAATGTTATCAAATTATTGAAGATGAAAGAACTAAAACAATCGATGAAATATTAAATTATTCCAGCAATAACATCACATTAAAGAAACATATTTGTTTACCTTTGAAAAAAATTACCTGAAACATTTAAAACAAAGTAAAATTCTGATTGAATAGCTATTTAGAGAATATGTTCTTCAAAACATCTTATTTTCAGTAGTCATTAGACTTATTGTCATAAGACTGTCTAATATTGGGCAGAATATATGGGAATTTTCAGTTGGTTTAATCAATAATTGTTGCAATAGAATGAAAGAACAGATTGCGTGTCTCAGTACTGAATTTTCTTAAAATATCATGAGTAAGTAGAAAAACATGGTCTAATGAAAGTTTAGAAATAGTTGAGGAAAACCCATTTAAATTATAGGGGAGAGAATTAAAGATAAAAATAAGAGTGGATTAAAGTGAGACCAATCATATTTTTATTATCTTTCCATAAGGGTTGTTGATAGTAATATTTTGAATTTCCTGAATGATGATCTAGTCCTGAATTCTTATCAGAGGTGAAGTGACTTGGTGAAAGTCATATGGTATGTGGAAGAGCCAGGCAGTGGATAGAGTTCTAGGCCTAGAATCAGGAAGACTCATCTTCCTGAATTCAGATTTGGCTCTCAGACACCTACTAGTTGTGTGCCTCTCAGCAACTCACTCAGCCCCATGTGCCTCAGTTTCCTCAGGTACAAAATGATCTGGAGAGGAAAAGGAAAAAACACTCTAGTATCTCTGCCAAGAGAACCCCAAATGTGGTCATGAAGATTTAGACACAACTGAACATGATTGACTAACAACAACTAAATGTGAGAGTGTCAGGATTTGAAACAAGTTCTTTAATTTGAAGTCTAATGTCTTTCTACCATAGCATAAATATGATAACTATAGGATTTTGGATAAATAATTTCATTGCTCAAAACCCTAGTTTCCTCATCTGTGAAATTAGTTTGTCAGATTAGATTGTCTTTAAGATGCCTTATTGTTCTAAAAAAAATATCTATTATAGACTGTAATTCTAGTGTTATGTTAAGCTAATTACATGCTTCTTGATAGGGGGAAGGGTATTCAGATGGATAAAGACAGATAAAAAGAGACAAAGATACATACAAAGAGACCTACAGAAGGAATATTTATTTAGCACTTCTGTGTCAGACATTGTGTTAAACCCTGGAAATAGAAACATAAGCAAACAAAATAGTTTTTGTTTCAAAGAACTCACATGCTAACGAAGGTACATAGCATATAAAGGGCAGCTGAAAATTCACTTGGGGTAGGATATCCAAAGGTGACAAGAAGTTCAGAGAGAGAATCTTGGTATAACTTAGATGAAGAATTGCTGGAGTCCTTTCTAGAATAATGGTCCTAGGGAGTATGTCACCAATCAAAAGGGTAGAGCCTCAGGGAGAATTTTTTTTCAGGATAAGAAGAAAGTTGACAAGGAAGAAAAGAAATCTGAATAGTGAATCCAGGAAATGAAGTGATAGTTCTTCTATATACTCTGCTCTGGTCCAGCCTTTGGAATATAATATTCCCTATTTGCCTCTAAAAATTTTAGAAAGATGGTAAAGTGAATCACATCCAGAAAAGAGTGACTAGTATAGAAAAAGTATTAAAGTCTATGCCATAAGAGGATGATTTTTAGGTACTGGATATATTTAAAGTAACTGGTGATATTTTACCTTGTAGCAGAGAAATCTTTAAAAGAAAAGGCCATGGTGATGGTGTCCAGGTAACTGAATGGATGTCACATAGAAGAGATATTAGACCTGTTTTGTTTTGGACAGAGGGCAGAATTAGGATCAATGGGTAGAAAGAAGGTGACGAGAGACAGATTTGGGCTGGATATAGAGGGGAAAATTTGTCAAGTAGAATCATCTAAAAGTGCATTGAATTGACTAAAAAATTGAAAAATCCCACCTCATCAGGTGAGGAGTAATCAAAGAGAAGCTGGATGAACAGCTGTCACTAATGTTTTATAAATGATGATTTTTTGACCAGATGTGGATTGATTTATCTGACTAGAAAGTTTCCTTCCATTTCTGAGCCTCTGTGATCCCATACAGGCTTTAAATGCACCTTATGTTGTCCTCTAATTCCCATTCTTACTCTCCCCTTAAACCTTAACTCCTTGCTCTCCATGTTTTATTATTCTGCCCTTCTGAAGTATTTGATGCCCAGAATTGAAACTAACACATTGTCAAAGTACATTCATTTCATTTTCAAATCAATTCAGTTCAAATTACATTGAACAATCAGTGTTAAATATCTATGATGTTCAAGACCTGCTAGTACTTGCTGAGAATACAAAGCTGAAACAAAATATGGGCTTTTAAGCCTATGAATAGAAGAAATTGCAAATAATTATAGTACCTATATCTATGAATATAATAACTATATAAGAAGATGTTAAAGGAAAATGCTACAAGAAAATTTAAACATATTGAATACGTCATGATATTCAATGAATATTTTTTGAATAATTGGATACATTAGGTTTGTCTTACAGTCATAAATGCATAGTAGTAGCAAAAGGTGTCCGAAAATTTGAACAGTAAGGAAAACAACTTCCATTCATTCTTCCTTGTTCTTATTTTAGTAGAAGCAATAAAAAATTGGTAGCTAATTAGATATAGGAATGAAGGAAAATGTATATTCCTTAACGATTCAGAGATATTTTAGCTTAGATGATGGGGAAGATGTTGATGTGAACAAAAGAATTAGGAAAATTGAGTGGAGAGGTGTGTTGTTGGTCAGAATTTTTGGCCATTTTCAACTCTTTGTGAGACTGTTTGAGGTTTTCTTGCCAAGGATACTGGAGTGGTTTGCTATTCCATTCAGAAATTAATTTTAAAAAGGAAGAAACTGAGGCAAAAATGGTAAGTGACTTGCCCAGAACCACACAACGAATAAGGTCTTTTGTAAGACCAGCTTTGAACTCAGGTGTTCCTGACTTCAGGCTTTATCCACTCTTTCACCTAGACACCCTGGAGTGCAGGGGCGGGGGAAAGAGGGGGCTAATGATAATTTGTTTTTCTCTTGCATGTGACTAACTTAAAATATCCTGATGTATGTGGTCATGTTCAAAATTAAACTCTAAAATTAAATAGACCTTCATTCTTTAGGGGCAAAAAGTCTCTTTATAATTATATATACTAGGCTAAAATGTGGACTGCTGTTTTTTTTTTTTAATTATTATTCCTATTTTTCTGCTATCTTTCCTCACTGCAGACCTGTGGTGACTATTCTCTATAGAAAATGTCTCTCCATTTCATTCAGAATTTCCTAGAACACTTCAGATCTCTTCTATGCCTTTTCATATTCTACCTCATATTGTATTTACTTATTTATGTCCCCTCTTTCCCCTTTTAGAAAACAATCTACTAGGAACTATGTCATTAATTTTCCCCCATCATCTAGTATAGTATCTTTCATGTGAGTATTATCAGTTTATTGAATTGAATTAAATTTTATTATTATTATAGATTTTTAGAGCTTTACTTAGAAAAATGTGGACATATACTTCTATCACTTGACTTACGTTAGATCAAATGACCTAACAACTAGCCTCAGACATTTGAGACTTAAAGTCTGCTTCTTATTTGTTAATTTTGAATGAAATTGTTAGTTTTAGTTTTTTTTCCTTTTCTTTTCCAGTATCTTTGGAGAATTTTTGTAACTGAATAAAAAACCCTAAAATCTATTGTTTGTTTTAAGTGATTTTACTAAAGATAGCGTTCCTTCGTATTGTATTTTAAGCTACACCATTTTGGTTTTGAAAAAAAAATTTCCATCAACCCAGGGTCCAAATTGATATTGATCTTGGAGTAAAGTCATGAAAGCATTTTGTTTCTATAAGACTTTCCTTCAGTAAGGAAATATGTACTGAAATGTACAACTTCAGTGAGTTGGCCAAATGGTTGATACTTTTGCAAATACTCAATCAGTATACATATCTTATTACAATCTAAACATCTGAAGTTATACTTAAGCACTCTTTAAGTTTTAAAATGAGAGAAGGTCAAAGCATGCTGCCTATAAAGATGTCATATCTTTCTATCTATCTATCTATCTATCTATCTATCTATCTATCTATCTATCTATCTAATCTGTTTATCTCTCTATTTTCAATTCAACAATAATGTTTCAAGCACCTACTAATGTGAATATCACTGTACTTAATAACTGCAAAGTACAAATAAAGAGGAACAGTGCTTGCCTTTAGTGAGCTTTCATTTTTCTTAGATGAAACAACTCATTCACAAATGAGTAAATTTGAAATATATACAGAGCAATACATAGTAATTTATCCCACTTGAAATTGTCTTGCATTACTTTGTATACATTTCACGTTTATTAAAACCCAAATTGGTACCCATGGGAAGTGGCTGAACAGTTATGATTTGTGAATGTAGTGGAATGCTATATGAAGGGGAGAGAGTTCAGGAGATACTGGGAAGATTTATATGAACATATGCACAGTGATATGAGAAGAACCAAGAGAAAAATCAGGACATTAATAGCAACATTGTTAAAAAAAAAAAAAGAGAGAGGGAGAACTTTGAAAGATAAAATCTATGATGAAATGACAAGCCAGTACTCTAGAGTACTGATGAAAAAAATTACAAACCTGCCTATACAGAAAGAGAAGTGACGGACATACAGTTATGGCCAATTAGTCATGGCCAATGTGAAATTATGTCTTTTTGACTATATGCATGTATTGAAAGTTTTGTTGTTTGTTTGTTTTTTCAATTGAGAGGGGTGTTGGGAGATAGGGGACTAGGTATCAGGATCCCTTCAAAGAAAGAAAGGAAGGAAGGAAGGAAGGAAGGAAGGAAGGAAGGAAGGAAGGAAGGAAGAAAGAAAGAAAGAAAGAAAGAAAGAGGGCAAGAAAGAAAGAAAGAGAGAGAGAGAAAGAAAAAAAGAAAGAAAGAAAGAGGGCGAGAAAGAAAGAAAGAGAGAGAGAAAGAAAAAAAGAAAGAAAGAAAGAAAGAAAGAAAGAAAGAAAGAAAAAAGAAAGAAAGAAAGAAAGAGAGAAAGAAAGAAGACAGAAGAAATATCATAGAGAAACAGAATCGTGTATTGCTAATGAGGGTTAAAGATTTCCCCCACCCATTAATGGGCCTGCTGATTAAGGGAAGCTTGATTAGTGGAGATTTTGTTGTTGTTGGAAGCCCCACATCTTTTGTGAGTTTCTAATGAGGTTCTGGTTCTCAAGGGCTGTGATGCCCTCTGGTTGTGAAAAGTGTGTGTGTGTGTGTGTGTGTGTGTGTGCATGCATATAACATGTTTATGTATATATATGCATATTCATATGTGTATATGTGTGTATGTATGTGTGTATATGCATATATATATGTATGTATACATACATATAGGTGTGTGCGTGTGTGTGTGTATGTGTGTGTATGTACTGCGAGGTGAAGTTTTGTTTTGGGACTTACTCATAGAAAGTGTTTGTTTGATCACACAAGACACTGGGGAGCCACTAAGGAGACTCCAGCTCTGAAAGTCCACATGTTGGTGCTTCTCTCTGGTAACTATTTATGTCTGGTTGGACAATTGGATCTGTCTGTTGATCTGTGATGTATGTGCTGTATACAGTCAGGCAAGTGGAAGCCCTGTCTCTTGATCTGTGTTTCTCTGCTTTTATTTTCTCTGAAGTTCAGGGTGATGAGTTTTTTCCATGAACTAAGTGAATGATATCTGTGCATGATTAAAGTCATTTCCCACCCCTTAAAAGTTGCTTTCTTTTTAGAAAAGTATATCTAAGAACTTGTACAGCAGGTCATCCTGTGTATGTCAAGGTCCTTGCTCTTACAAATAGCTTTCAAAGTTACAAGTTTAAAATATATATTTAAAACAAAGGTAGGCTCTCCACAATGGCAGTTTCTAGATTCAAATATTATCTTTTCCCTTTCTAAAATATATATGGGAATAGTCATTTCATTTGGTATTTGTTAAGTTCCTAATAAAAAGAACAAAAACAGAATAAAATGAGATGGTTGTGTCACATGATCTCTAGATAATTACTTGAATGCCATTGTTAGAAATGACACTTGCAAGGATAAATAAAAAAGTGTTTTAAGCTGTCTGTTTCTTACTTCTACTCCGGTAATCTCAGATATGTTAAATTTCCTTTCTGTACTTTACTTTCTTCATGTACAAAATGAGGGAGATTAGCTAAGTGATATTTATCACTCTTTTCTTTTTATGAATTCTGTGATTTTATGACTCTCTATACTTGCTACCTTCACATAAGAAAATGTGAAGTACTGCCTCAGTTAAGAACAAATAAGGAAAAGAACAACAATAAAAAAGAAAAAATATAAAAGAAGATTTTATGGGCAATAGACTCTTATTTGTTCCTAAGTATTGTCAGATACTTATTCAGAACCCCAAAGGAGACAAGAAACTTAACTTAATAATATCCACTGAATAAAACATGTCCCAGTTTAGTTAAATGGTCACTCTGGGAAGTACTTCAGTGGAATTATTCAACATGTAGAAATATTAGCTATATACTAATTAACAATTAGTAGAATATCAGCCTTTCATTTTCATGTCAGTATAGTTAAGTGATGTAACTGAGTTCCACTGTAATCAATGTCCTAATTTTGTCTCCTTGAGAGACTGTACTTTTAGTAGATGTTGCCCAAATAATAATTAAGGGAGTAAATTAAATCTCTGGAATTCTGCTTTAGAAAAATATAATGTAGTTAACTGTAGGAAGAAAGAGTCAGAAAAAAAAAACAGACTAATAGTTTATAGACAGCAGCTCTGTTTGAGGAAGTATATAACATGGGTTCAAGAGGCACCAGTTCAGATGGTTATCAGACAAGCTTCTCAGCTGATATGTAGATATGCTGAGTTCTGTTATCTCTACTTCCTAAATCACATCCTAATGCTACAAAGAGAGAAAGAAACCTTTTCAGATTACCTCAGGATCCTAATGCTACTTACAAGCAAATATTGTCTCTCAGATTCTTTGGAAACAAACCACAATAGGGCTATAGATTTAGGTTATAGGATTATAGAAATAGGTCTAAAAAGACCTTAGAATTCTTCCAGCTGAGCAACCTCAATTTCTGTATATGGAAACTGAAGCTCAGGGAATGAAAGTGACTTAAGCAAGGCAATAAAATTTGTGAGCCACAGAAGCAGGTTTCAAGATCTTGTACTCTAACTGCAAATCTAACATAATTTTCACCATGATGCGATATAGTGTGTTCCACTTTGTTCATATTGTGGCTGATCATGTTGGTAACCCATCCTAAATGAATAGAAACTTGACTTTCTATTTGAGTAAATGTCTGTAAGTTTGTTGCTTAACTAGAAATTACTTGACCTAGAAGATTAATATAGGAATAATAGTCAAAAAGACAAGAAAGAATATAAGTAAAGCTGTGTTTATGACTTTAGCACCCAAGTGTATTAGTTCCACCATTCTTAATGTGATTTAAAAAACTAAGATGATGTTTAAATTCTTTCTTCTTTGTTTCTCTTCTAATTGTACTCCTATTTGATTCTTAAATGTCTCTAGGATGGTTCTTACTTAGCTGTCCATGTTGCCAAATTTTATTTAAACTAGTTTTACTTTCTTCTGTTTCTTTCTGAGGTGTACTGCTCATAACTGTCCATAAGATTCAACAATGGAGATATATTCTAACTGGGTCTTACCTTTGTCAGTCACATCTCAACTTTTGGAAAGAAAGTGAGATATTTGGTGACTAACATTTTCTAGGTTACTTTGGTCTCTTTTTTGTGGCAATTAATTTAGGTTGGTTAAAGTTCTGGATGAATTATTATGGTCATTTTGGCATAATTACACTTACTACGTATTTCGTATTTTAAATTTTTCCGATTACTTGTCTATGCAATCAATGCTTTAAAACTTTTTCAGGATTAGGTTATTGTTTGTTTGATTTTTTTCCCCTAACCTGTATTTTATGTCAGAGAAGTTGACGATTTGACTTTATACATACACCCAAGTCAGGGATATCTCTGAGAGCAACAACAATTATTTTCCTTTTAAAATACCTTACACTTTCTTTTTATGGTATAATTTGATGCTTATTTATGAAGTGAGAATGAAATATTACGTTATATTGATTGTCAATCATATAAATTTCTTAGATTTTGTAAAACAAAATGTTTCCTTAAAGAGCTTTTTGTACAAGAAGTCTTCCTTCCCTATATGAGAATAACTCAAAATTTCTTTAAAGACAAACTGCAGCAATAACGCTTTACAGCTACCCTATAATTATGACTGTAAGGTGAGACATAAAACAGGGAGATATATGTTCATAGACGTTCAGCACTCTTATTGAGCATACATGGTGTACAGAAATTATCTCTAGTCCTAGATGCTCCTGTTTCAGATATTATTACATAAATTGCATCAATTTTCTTGACTTTACTGAGCCAACTCAATAATCTATTTCCAATCAAAGGAATTTGGTTTGATGTTGCATTCAGAAAAAAAAATAAATGGAAGGGGAAAGAACCCAAGGACCCCAATTTCTGGGATAAAAACACACTATTCTACAAAATTTGCTGGGAAAACTGGATAACAATGTGGCAGTAACTAGGCATAGACCAATGCGTGAGACTGTACACAAGAACAAAGTCCAAATGGGTACATGATCTAGGTATAAAGATTGACACTATGGACAAACTGGAGGAGCAAGGAATACTGTATTTATCAGATTTATGGAGAAGGGACAATTTCTTGACAAAAGAAGAAATTGGAAGCATTATGAAGTGCAAGACGGATGATTTTTTTTTATTTTTTTCCTTGTTTATTTATTTAACTTTTAACATTCATTTTCACAAAATTTTGGGTTTCAAATTTTCTCCCCTTTTTTCCCATCCCCCCACCCCAAAACACCAAGCGTTCTAATTGCCCCTGTCTGCCAATCTGACCTCTCTTCTATTATCCTTCTCTGCCCTTGTCTCCATCCTATAGCCCTTTACCTGTATTTCTTATTTCCTAGTGGCAAGAACAGTACTCGGCAGTTGTTCCTAATACTTTGAGTTCCAACTTTTTTAGCTCCCTCCCTCTCCACCCCTTCCCTTTGGAAGGCAAGCAATTCGATATAGGCCAAATCTGTGTAGTTTTGCAAATGACTTCCATAATAGTAGTGTTGTGTAAGAACTAATTATATTTCCCTCCATCCTATCCTGTCCCCCATTACTTCTGTTCTCTCTTTTGATCCTGTCCCTCCCCATGAGTGTTGACCTCAAATTGATCCCTCCTCCCCATGCCCTCCCTTTTGTCATCCCCCCCACCCTGCTTATCCCCTAATCCCCCACTTTCCTGTATTGTAAGATAGGTTTTCATACCAAAATGAGTGTGCATTTTATTCCTTTTTTTAGTGGAATGTGATGAGAGTAAACTTCATGTTTTTCTCTCACCTCCCCTCTTTATCCTTCCACTAATAAGTCTTTTGCTCGCCTCTTTTGTGAGAGATAATTTGCCCCATTCCATTTCTCCCTTTCTCCTCCCAATATATTTCTCTCTCACTGCTTGATTTCATTTTTTTAAGATATGATCCCACGCTCATCAATTCACTCTGTCTCTATGTGTGTGTGCGTGTGCATGTGTAATCCCACCCAGTACCCAGACACTGAATAGTTTCAAGAGTTACAAATATTTTCTTTCCATGGAAGAATGTAAACAATTCAACTTTAGTAAAGTCCCTTATGACTTCTCTTTGCTATTTACTTTTTCATGCTTCTCTTCATTCTTGTGTTTGAAAGTCAAATTTTCTTTTCAGCTCTGGTCTTTTCATTAAGAATGCTTGAAAGTCCTCTATTTCATTGAAAGACCAATTTTTCCCCTGAAGTATTATCCTCAGTTTTGCTGGGTAGGCGATTCTTGGTTTTAGTCCTAGTTCCTTTGACTTCTGGAATATCCTATTCCATGCCCTTTGATCCCTTAATGTAGAAGCTGCTAGATATTGTGTTACCCTGATTGTATTTCCACAATACTTGAATTGTTTCTTTCTAGCTGCTTGCAATATTTTCTCCTTGACCTGGGAACTCTGGAATTTGGCCACAATCTTCCTAGGAGTTTCTCTTTTTGGATCTCTTTCAGGCGGTGATCTGTGGATTCCCTGAATACTTATTTTGCCCTCTAGTTCTAGAATCTCAGGGCAGTTTTCTTTGATAATTTCATGAAAGATGATGTCTAAGCTCTTTTTTTGATCATGGCTTTCAGGTAGGCCCATAATTTTTAAATTGTCTCTCCTGGATCTATTCTCCAGGTCAGTTGTTTTTCCAATGAGATATTTCACATTATTTTCCATTTTTTCATTCTTTTGGTTTTGTTTTGTGATTTCTTGGTTTCTCATAAAGTCATTAGCCTCCATCTGTTCCATTCTAATTTTGAAAGAACTATTTTCTTCAATGAGCTTTTGAACCTTCTTTTCCATTTGGCTAATTCTGCTTTTGAAAGCATTCTTCTCCTCATTGGCTTCTTGAACCTCCTTTGCCAATTGAGTTAGCCTATTTTTCAAGGTGTTATTTTCTTCAGCATTTTTTTGGATCTCCTTTAGCAGGGTGTTTACTTGTTTTTCATGCTTTGCTTGCATGTCACTCATTTCTCTTCCAAGTTTTTCCTTCACCTCTCTAACTTCATTTTCAAAATCCTTTTTGAGCTCTTCCATGGCCTGAGCCCATTGGGTGGGCTGGGATACAGAAGCCTTGACTTCTGTGTCTTTCCCTGATGGTAAGCATTGTTCTTCCTCATCAGAAAGGAAGGGAGGAAATGCCTGTTGACCAACAAAGTAACCTTCTATAGTCTTATTTTTTTTCCCTTTTCTAGGCATTTTCCCAGACAGTGACTTGACTTCTGAGTGTCCTCTCCACCCCCACTTCGCCTCCAGATCCACCCAGCCAGCACTTGAGATATGAGATTCAAATGCTTCTTCCCAGCCTCAGGGCTTTGGGTGGGGGCAGGGCTGCTATTCAGTGTGAGATTAAGTTCAGGTGCTCAGGTCAGGGCAAGGCCGCCTCTCAGGCTCAGTTCCCTCAGGGGGTTTATGCAGAGACCTTCAACAATGGATCCAGGCTCCTGCCTGCTTGGGGAGCCCTGGTCTTCTCCCACCTCCGCTGCTGCCTCCCGAGGGGGACCGAGTTATGGGGGCACCCCACACCCTTTCGACCCACCAAAAAGACCCTCTCACCAACCCTTGTCACCTGTGGGTGGGGGACCCATGCAGCTGCTGGAGATTCTGTCCCTGAAGACTGCTCAGATCCGCTCCTTTCCGCACCACGCTGCCGAGGCAGGGTTGACCTCTGCTCCAGGTCCTGGGCACAACGGACCTTTTGCAAGAGGTTTTCAGGCCCTCTGGAGCAGAAACCTTGTCCACTCCATTGGTCTGTGGCTTCTGCTGCTCCAGAATTAGCCGGTGGTTCTTTTTTTATGGATATTTTATGGGCAGTGGGTTCGGAGGTAGCGTATGTGCGTCTTTCTACTCCACCATCTTGGCTCTGCACCCAAGATGGATGATTTTGATTACATTAAAGTGAAAAGTTTTTGCACAACCAAACCCAATGCAATCAAGATGTAGATAGATGCAGAAAACTCGGAAAGAATTTTTGCAGCTAATATCTGTGATAAAAGCCTCATTTCTAATTATATAGATAACTGAATCAAATGTCCAAAAATACAAGTCATTGCCCAATTGATAAATGGTCAAAGAATATGAACAGACAGTTTTCAGAGGAAGAAATCAAACATATCTATATTCATATGAAAAAGTGCTCTTAATCACTAGTGATTAGAGAGGTGCAAATCAAAACAACTCTGAGGTAACACATCACACCTGTTAGACTGGCAAACATGACAGAACAGGAAGATCATAAATGTTGGAGAGGATGTGGGAGAGTTAAAACACTAATTCTTTGTGGTGGAGCTGTGAGTTGATCCAATCATATTGGAGAGCTATTTGGAACTATGCCCAAAGAGCTACAAAAATGTGCATACCCTTTGATCCAGCAATATGTCTTCTAGAACTGTATCCCCAAGAGATAATAAAAATGGGAAAAAGTCCCACATGTACAAAAATATTTATAGCAGCACACTTTGTGGTAGCCCAAAATTGGAAATCAAGGGGATGCCCATCAACTGTGGAATGGATGAATAAATTATATTATATGAATATAATAGAATACTATTGCACTATAAGAAATCCTGAACAAGAAAACTTCAGAGAGGCCTGGAAAGAACTGTACGATGTGATGCTGAGCAAAAGGAGCAGAACCAGGAAAACATTGTCCACAGCAGTTATCACAGTGTGGGAGAGTTTTTCCTGTTAGATTTGAAACTTCATTGCAGTGCAAGGACTTAAAAAAAAAATCCCCAGTGGGCCTTTTCTTTTTTTTTTTCCATTTATATTTATCTATCTATCTATCTATCTATCTATCTATCTATCTATCTATCTATCTATCTATCTATTTATTTATTTTTATTATTTATTTTCAACACAGTTTATAACAGATAAAGGAATTCAAACTTTGGGTCAGTTGATACTTCTTTTTAAAGCATTTACAATATGGATCACAAAAAGAATTTTTTTAAAAACATTAACCAACTGAGACACAAATATTTATGTTGCTAACTTCATAAGCTCTTGACCTAAATGTCTGCACAATATTACTAAGAATTAAAGGACTATAACTTATTGTTGTTGGCCTAAAGCCCTATGCCTAATAGCTTAATTTTAGACAACCTCGGATGTTCCCCTAGCCATAATCTATAACTGAATATAACTGGTATTAAGCTTACAAACCTTTTGACTATAGGACATTGCCAGCAAGAGTAGGGACATTGCGGGGATACAATATCTCCCCAATTTCATGTCAGTTCCAGGCAGGATTAGATTATCCATTTGCATT
The DNA here is from genome assembly GCF_028372415.1 of Notamacropus eugenii. Lineage (NCBI taxonomy): Eukaryota > Metazoa > Chordata > Mammalia > Diprotodontia > Macropodidae > Notamacropus > Notamacropus eugenii. The sequence goes on along the minus strand of NC_092872.1, from coordinate 119,520,409 downwards.
CAGTCAGGCTTAAAGTCTTCCAAGTGTCAGGGGGGAAACTGAGTCAGGAGAATCCCACCGCAGCCCATGCTGAACAGCTGGTCTCCCACCCTTCCCTTGAGATCACCTTATGCAGTTCACACCAGCATCTCATCAGCTTACTGACATCATGGGTTAGAGGCTAAAATCACCTTTCTTGCAACCCATACCTGGAGTTAGACTCAGAAGAACAGTCACTTAATAGTCCCATAGCCTTTAAAAATGGCAAGTTCCAATAACCAGGTTTCAAATATGATTATAGGTTTCACTTTGGCTAATGAACATCTTTTGAGGCAAGTCTTAAGTGGCTTACATGCCTTTTATACATGTTCTACTTCCTGATTAAATGGCATTCATAAAATCAAATTTACCATTAAAACCTTGACTTTTCCATCAATTACAAATTTTACTTGAGGTTACCCTCCTCTAGGAAATTTAGACAGAAATTCATTTCTCTGAACTAAAGATAACATTGATTTATTCTCAGTAATTAATTCAGTCTATTATTTTAATACTAATTGCTTTTACCTCACTTTGTAACATGCCCAATTTTTCTCCCCATCACTCCCCTCCCCCTGCTTCCTAATACCCTGCATTCTGATTACTCCTTCCCTGAATGTACCCTCCTCTCCATCACACCCCACCCCTCTCCTATCCCCATCTTCTCTCTTTTCTTGCAGGGCAAGACAAATTTCCATACCCCATTCCTTGTAGTTCTTATTTCCCGATTATATGCAATAAAAATTCTCAACTTTCTTTGTTAATACTTTGAATTCTAACTTCTCTCCCTCACCCCCTCCCTCCCCAGCCCCACTGAGAAGGGAAGCAATTCAATACTGACTTAATATGTGCTCTTTTGCAAAAGACTTCCATAGTAATTATGTTGTATAATACTAATTATATTGTCCTCTGTCCTACCCTGTTGGCCCTTATTTTCCCCTCCTATAATTGACTGTGTTCATTCTTGAAAGTGTTTATTTCTAGTGACACCCTTCTCCCATTTACCCTCCCTTCTAACATTCCCCTCACTCCACTTGTGGCCTCCTTTCCTACTTTCCTGTGGTATGATATACATTTTCATATCAAATTTAGTGAGCATGTTATTCCCTCCTTCATCCACATGTGGGGAGAGTAGCTTTATTTTTCCCCCTCTCCCTTTCTCCCTTATCTCCTCTATTGAATAAGATTTTTCTTATCTCTTTTATGAGTTATAGCCTGCCCCATTTCATTTCTCCCTTTCTCTTCCTGGAATTTTTCTTCCTCACCCCTTAATTTTGATTTGATTTTATTTGTTTTGTGTATCTGAATATCATCTCTTCTGATAAAACACACCCTGTACTCTCTATCTATCTATGTGTATGTGTGTGTCTTTGTGTATGTACAATCTCTCCAACTACTCAAATATTGAGAAAAGATTCAAGAGTTAAAAATATTTTCTTTCCATGTAGTAATGTAAACAGTCCAGCTTTACAGAGTCTTTTATGATTTATCTTTTCTGTTTACCTTTTCATGCTTCTCTTGATTCTTGTCCTGAGATGTCAAATTTTTAAATACAGATCTGGCCTTTTCCTCAACATGAATTCTTGAAAGTTGTCTAGATCACCGAATAATCATTTTTTTTTTCTCCTTGAAGCATTATATTTGGATTTTCTGGGTAGGGGATTCTTGGTTTCAATCTCAGTTTCTTTGACTTCTGAAATATCCCACTCCAAGCCCTTCGATGCCTTAATGTTGAAGCTGCCAGATCCTGTGTTATCCTGATTGTATTTCCACAGTCCTCAAATTGTTTCTTTCTAGCTGCTTACAGTATTTTCTTCTTGATCTGGGAACTCTGAAATTTGTCCACAATATTCCCAGGAGTTTCTCTGTTCAAGTTTCTTTCAGGGGGTGAATGACGAATTCTTTCAATATTCATTTTGCCTTCTGATTCTATAACATCAGGGCAGTATTCCTTCATAATTTCATGGAAGATAATGTCTAGTCTCTTTTTTTGATCATGGCTTTCAGGTAGTCCAATAATTTTTACATCATTTCTCCTGGATCTATTTTCCAGGTCAGTTGTTTTTCCAACAAGTTGTTTCACGTTATCTTCTATTTTTCCAAATTTTTGGTTTTATTTGCTAACTGCTTGGTTTAACTCATTGTCATTCATTTAGCTGAACTCAGTTCTCTCTTTCAGCGAATTATTTTGTTCAATGACCTTTTGAACCTTCTCTTCCATTTGACTAATTCTGCTTTTTGAAACGTCCTTCTCCTTGTTGCCTTTGTGGACCTCTTTTTCCAATTGAGTTATCCTCTTTTTAAATCTGTTATTTTTCTCAGCATTTTGTTGGTTCTCCTTTAATAAACTGCTAACTTGTTTTTTAAGGTCTTCTATTGCCTGAGCCCAGTTTAATTTCCCTTTGGAGGCACACGCCTTCACTTCTTCTGACAGTATGCCTTGTTCTTACTCGTCCGAAAGGATGGGGGGAGACACCTGTTCCCCAAGAAAGTAACCTTCTATGGTCTTATTTTTTCCATTTTTGGGGGCATTTTTCCAACCAGTTACTTGATTTCTGAATTTTCTGTCCACACCCACCTCACCTCCAGTCGTTAAAAATGAACATCACACAGAGGACAATGGAGGAGCAGATTGTGAATTGTAAACAATCAATTAGGAAATTCAGAAAAGAATAGAAGTAAAATATGTCATCTAAGAATGGCATGACAGGAAGAGAACATGAGCTTGTTATGTGGTAAGATCAAGGGACAAAAGGTGATTGTTAACTGGGTGAAAATAGTCTCTGTGGTAGAGTGAAAAAAAAACCCAACTCTTGGAGTCTGGAAGACCAGGGTTCACGGGTTGTTTCTTACACATCATCTGTCTTATGATAGCCAAGCTATTCAACCTCTAAATACCTCTAGGCAATTCTCTAAATCTGAAAGTTCAACGTAAACAACTGATTTATTTACTTGGAGGCAGTTTCACACTCACTCACACACACACACACACCCACATAAACACACACCCCGATCATCTGAGTGCACTCCTCATGCTGAAAATTGTGCATAATTATAGTATGGCTATTTAAAAAAAAAAAACTATTAATTTGCGTATAAGTTAAAAATTATACCGCCTCATTCATTTGTTCCAGCTGTTTCACCTCTATAAAATAAACGAGAACTGAAAGAAGGCAGAGTGGTATAATAGAAACGTAGAGAGTAGTGAAAGGGATCCAGAGTTCTCATAACCAGAAAATGAGCCAATCAAATGTAACAAGGAGAAATAGAGACAAACATGCATAAATCAAAGTATAAAAGTGTATACCATGGTAGAAATAAGACAAAATGTTACTATCCTGGTGATATGACTTAAGGAGGCATAACCTACAGACTAATAAGTAATAGAACTCAATCTCATTAAATGTAGCACCAGCTTCAATAACTGCTCCTGCAAGGACTATGGAAAGTAGACCTTTAAGATGGAATCAACCCTTGGACTGATAACAGACTGAGAATTTAACTGATAATCTGCAGAGATTTTTAGTTATGATGACTGGAGAGAGAATGTATGAATGCAAAAAAGAAAAGGCTAAGAACTTCTTTCCTGAGAAACTGAATGATTTATCCATCAAAGAAGAAGTATGAAAAGGATTTTTCCAAGAAAACTGAGTTTAAGTTGTCCTGTGAAGAAATATTGTAAAGACAATTCCTGAGAAAATAATTTAATTTCTATCTGAAAATTACTGAAAGGAGTGACTGTGTTTCCCCAGTTAATAGTTACAGGTGATTCTGGCAATGATCCTTCTCTCATAGCTAATCTGTTGCAAATAATATTTATTTCTCTATCTTATAATTTCTTGATCTAATAAATTTTATGGATAGAAATCTTTTTATTTAAGCCTAATATACTAGGGGGGTTGCTGTATAATAATGCCTGAAAGTTTATGGAGGAGACATTTCATTGGTTTATTTAACATTCAGTGTATAAAACTAGGACAAAAATAGAAAGATATTTGATTAAGTAATGAGAGAAATGTTATAATTTCTGTAATTTGTGAGAAAATTACATAATACATAATTTAATTTTCTTCGAAACTCAAATGAGAATTAGTAAGAAAATAAGCCAAGTAAAAGGATGAGGAGTTAGGATTTGATATAGTTGTCAACTAAGATTTTCTATATACAGAACACCTAACACCCATATAAGATAGAAATGATGGTACCATTCATAAAACCTGAAACATAAGAATAATACAAATTACCTGGACAAATAAACACTCTAAAATACACTGATCAAAGAAGAGGATGGCAATTTGCTAGGCAAATTGTACAGTGTATACTTCATCCAAGATTTTCAGTAATGAACAGTATAGCTGTGTCCAACTCTTCATGATCCAATTTGGGGTTTTCTTGGCAACGATACTAGAATGGTTTGCCATTTCCTTCTTCCCTTCATTTTATAGATGATCCAACTGAGGCAAACAGAAATAAATAATTTGTCCAGGATCATACAACTATTAAATATCTGAGTCTAGATTTGAACTCAGAAAGTTGAGTCTTCCTAACTCCAGGTCCAATGACCTATGCATTGCTCCACTTAGCCAAAGGGCAGGGTCCACAGAAACTTTTAGGAAAGACTAAATGAAGGCATAATTAGATAGGCATAATGTAAAATGAAGCAAATGATCTTTACGATTCAGAAAGAAATGAATTAAACCTGGTCTCAAATAGTAGCTGTATGACTCTTGCAAAGTCAATTAATCTCACCATGCCTCAGTTTTTTTTTAATGTAAAATGGGTACAATAATTGCGTCTATCTTCCAGGGATTTTGTGAACTTACAATGAGATAATATTTGTAAATCACTTTGCAAAACTGAAAGTGATATACAAACATTAGTTATTATAGGAAACTAGCTTTCTTCTAATAAGCCCAGGTAAAGCAATCAAGAAAGATTTTAGGAGGATTGATAGCTTCAAAGCAAAGTACAGAGTTCATTGGCACAAAGAGGAGAGAATATGTTTCAAGTCAGAATTGGATGGGTCAGTCTTTTCAGAACTAAGTATCTACATGGCACCTAGGAAAAACATCTGAAGAACATCTTTGAGTTTCCACTAGACACTTAAGACTCAAGATGAAAAGAAGAAAAGAAGATAAACCTGTACCTACAGATTCACGATTTCTCATGGCAAAAAAATTAAGTTTGCATCTTGGTGAAAGAATGAAGAAAGCTCTTTGTTGATCCATATACATCAATTTATTATTTTTGTATTTTTTGCTTTTTTTAGTTTTGTCTTAATCTAATTATTCTCCTGTTTAGTATTCTGAAAAATCCACTGAGGCTTGTAATACTAATAGATTAAACATCTTCCCCATCCATTAATGATCCTTCCCATTAAAGGGAATTTGGTTAGGGGAAATTTTAGGACGTTCCCCACCTTTTGTTAATGAGACACTGGTTCTCAAAGTTTGTGATGCACTCTGGCTCTGAAAAGTGTATAAATGTGCCAAGGTGAGGTTTTCCTTTGGGGTTTAGTTTTTGGAAGAAGGTTTGTGTGCCAGATGAGACTCTAGAAAGACATTAAGTAGCCCCTCCCCTCCACTTTGAGAACCCAAATGTTCGTGCTTCTCTATCTGGTAACTATATACCTACGATCAGACAGTTGGATCTATATCTTGACCTGTGCTATATGTATTGCTTATGATCAAGCAGCTGGAAAACCTATATGTTGATCTTTGTTTTTCTCTTTGTATATCTTAGAAGTTCAGGGTGCTGACTTTTCCCCCTGAACTAAGTGAATGATATATACATGCTTGATTAAACTAGTTGTTGACCCTCAAAAGTTGTTTTTCCTTTCAGAATAGTAGATCTATGAACCTGTATAGCAGGTCCTATATGTTGGGGTACTTGCTTTTACAGGGCTGAATGATTGCTTAAGGAATTCAACAGGATATGGACCAGGGGAATAAAATAGGAAATGTATTCTGATTTGGTGGTAAGGTGAGGGCAAAATAAAATACATAGTTGGGAGTAGTCAGAGGTATCAATGAGAACATAAATTGTGGTCTGTGATGACCAGGACGTAAAGATCACAAGAATTAAACTGAATCAGGAAACAGAACTAAAGAACATTATACAGAATGATCACAATAACATTTAAGAAAAGTATACTAAAAGACATCAGGAATCAAATAAATGTAATGAACAGTTTGGATTCAAGATAACAGTTGACTGAGTATATTATCTTTCTTCAATTAATGTTGAATATGAAAAGCTGAATGTCCTGTCAGATGTAGTTGATGTTTTAGTTTATTTTGATTAATTGTTTATTCTTGGTCTAAGGGAGATTTCTCTATTACAGATGGTGATGGGATTGAAAAGTGACAATTAGTGAGGTGTGGGAGGAGAGCCAAGATGGGAGAGAAAAGGTAGCAAATCACCTGAGCTCTCTCCCTCTGAACATGTTTAAAAAATGTCATAAAACAATTCCTGGAGCAGTAGAACCCACAAAAAGGATGATGTGAAATAATTTTCTAGCCAAAGACAATTAAGAAGGTCATCAGGAAAGGGTTTTTCTACTTAGGTAAGAGTAGACCACAGTCTAGTGCAGGCTGTGCCAGCACATTGCCAGCCCCAGCTCCATAAAACCAGGAGCAGATCTTGGGAACCACTGATTGAGGAGCAACAGGCGCTGTTTTCAGAACTTTCAGTCCACAAATGCTAAGGGGTTCAAATAACTGGTCAGAAGGAGATTACTGGGGACGTTTTGCTAGCACTGAGGCAGGGTCTTGTTGCTTTGCCCATACTTGGATTAGGGTCAAAGTCCCTAGGTGGCACTTACAGGGAAAGGAGTAGTACTATCACATGACAGCTTGCAGCCCCAGTGGAGCAGGAATCCCTGGTCATACTTCCATGGAAGAAAAGAGTAACTGTGGTTGCTCACAGACCAGAATACTAGCCAGGAGAGTTATAAATACATGCATCCCTAGATCGTACCACCTTGGAAGAACTGAAAATTATACAAATATCTCCAAAACTATGGAAGTATCTCAAAAACCCCTGAAGCTAGGAATAGTGTTTCCTCTACCCTGGAAAGAGAGCCTTATATTAACAAAGAGTTATAAGTTATGTTAACAAAGTTATGTTAACATAAATTATGTTAAACAAAGAGTTAGAAGTGCAGTAGTAGACTGGGAAAATGAGAAGACAACAGAAAAAAATGTTACTAAAAATGCTATGGCCTCTTATTATGGAGGCAAAGAAGATGAAAAGATATACTCAGAAGAAGATAACAAAATCAAAGTTCCTATATCCAAAGTTTCCAAAAATGTATAAATTGGTTTCAGGGGAACATGGAAGGACACAAAAATGATTTTGGAAATCAGATAAGAGAGGTAGCAAAAAACGGGAAGAGAAGTGTGTGATGCAAGAAAATCATGAAAAATGAGTCAATAGCTTGGTAAAGGAGATACAAAACATTGAAGAAAATGACACCTTCCTAACAGACTAGGTAACATGGTAAAAGAGTCACAAAAATTACTGAAGGAGATAAAAACTCCTTAGAAAATATAATTGGCCAAATGAAAAAGGAGATACAAAAGCTCACTGAAGAAAATAATTCCTTAAAAATTAGAATTGAGCAAATGGAAACAAATGACCATGAGACATAAAGAAACAATGAAACAAAAACAAAAGAAAGAAAAAAATAGAAAAGAATGTGGAATATCTTATTGGAAAAATAACTGACCTAGAAAAAAGATCCAGGGGAGATAATTTAAAAATTATCAGACTACCTGATATTCATGTTAAAAAAATAGACTCTAGATATCTTTTATAAAATTTTCAAAGAAAACTGCCCTGCCATTCTAGAACCTCTAGAATTCTAGAGGATAAGATAGAAATGGAAAGAATCCACTGATCACCTCCTGAAAGCAATCCCAAAAGGAAAACTCCCAGGAATATTACAGCCAAATTGCAGAGCTCCCAGATCAAGGAGTAAAGAAAGAAGCCAGAAAAAAAATCATATATTGTGGAGTCCCAGTTAAGATTACAAAAGATTTAACAGCTTTTATATTAAAGTACTGCAGTATTTGGAAAATGGCATTCTGGAAGGTAAAGGAGTTAGGATTAAAAGCAAGAATCACCTATCCAGCAAAATTAAATATAATTTTTCAGGGAAAAAATGGACGTTCAGTTAAATGAAGAACTTTCAAACATTAACAGATCAGAGTCAGATAGAAAATGTATCTTTCCAATACAAAAATCAAGAGAAGCATATGAAACTAAACAGAAAAGGGAAATCATAAGACAATTAATAAGAGTAAACTCTTTACATTTCTACATGGAAAAATGTTACTGGTAGCTCATAACAGATTTATTCACAATGGAGGGAAGTACAGTTAGCAATAGTAAATGTGAAAAAAATTTTGAAGCAAGTTTCTCTGAAAAAGGCCTCATTTCTCAAATATATAGAAAACTGAGTCAAATTTGTAAAAGTAAGAGTCATTCTCCAATTGGTAAGTGATAAAAAATAAGTTTTCACATGAATCAATCAAAGTTTTCCATAGTCATTAAAAAATGCTCAAATTCACTCTTGTTTGGAGACATGCATATTAAGACAATTTTGTAATGCAGCTTCATATGTATTAGATTAGCTAATAGGACTGAAAAGAAAAATGACATGTTGGAGGAGATTGGAAAAAATGAGACATTAATGCAGCTGTAAACTGATGAAACCATTGTGTAGAAGTAATTGAATTCAGAAAGATGAGTCCTCCTGAGTCCAGGACATTTTTGTGCTCTATCCACCGGATCACCTAGCAAATTACAGATATATATCTATATGTGTATGTGTGTGCGTATGTATATATATATATATATATATATATATACATACGCACACACACACATACATATGTATGTATACATATACTAATATATATGCATGTGTACATATGTATATATACATATACTAATATATATAATATACACATACTAATATATATATACATATGTAGACATACACATATGTATGTATGTGTGATTTATGATTCAAAGTTCAGAAGTTAGAATATTTTATTCGTTACATTTTCTCTCAAGTACACAGACAAACAGATAGAGAGATACATCCACTTAGGTATATTGGGAGACATGTTTAAATGACTACTTATATATGAATTAGAAACATTCATAACCTCAAAAACACCACTTAAAGATTAAGTATTTGAGGGAGTAGGAGTGAATGTTGTACAGCTACGTTCTATGATGACTCTCCAGACACCCTCAAGACTGAGGCAAAACATGCATAAACAGATGGTATCCAGTTAAGAGTACATTACTCTGCAACCATTTCTTTCATTAAAGCAGACTCCAAAACTGAATATCAAAATTGGTTATCTTTAAAATTCCATTTATGGGGGTAGAGCTAAGGTGACAGAGTGGAAAGATGCACATGCACTAGCTCTTAGCCCACAACCCATAAAATACCTGTAAAGAGGAACTCTCAACAAATTCTAGAGCAGCAGAAGCTACAGAACAATGGAGTGGAAGAGATCCCAGAGTGACCTGAAAGACCAATGGGAAAGGTCTGTCCCATGGACACGGAGCAGAGCCAAGCCCAGCTTTGGCCACATGGCACCAAAAGGAGTAGATCAGAGTAGGCTTCAGGGACAGAATCTCCAGCAGTAGTGCAGGTGCTAAAGGTCAGGGAGAGGGTCTTTTTGGCTGGGGAAGAAGGGAGAAGGTTGTCCCCATAATTCAGACCTCCTCAGGTGGCAGTAGTAGAGGCAGCAGTGGAAGGGGGCTCCCAAAGCAGGCTGTAGCCCACATCCATTGTTGAAGGTCTCAATGGTAAACCCCCTGAGGGAACTGAACCCTGTGTGGTGGCCCCCAGCTGAGCAGCTAATCTTAATCTCACACTGAATTGCTGTCCTACCCCCACCTAAAGCCCCTGAGTCTATGGAGCAGCTCATCTGAATCTCAGCCCTCAGTGCTGGCTTGGTGGAACTGGAGGCAAGGTGGTTGTGGAGAGGAAACTCAAAAGTCAAGAGACTGGCTGTGAAAATGCACAAATAAGGTGAAAAAAATAAGACCATAAAAGGTTACTTTCTTGGGGAACAGGGGTCTCTCCCCATTCTTTTGGATGAGGAAGAACAAGGCATACTGTGAGAGGAAGTCAAGGCCTCTGCCTCCAGGGCCTCCAAAGGGAACTTAAACTCAGCTCAGGCAATAGAAGACCTTAAAAAACAAGTTAGCAGTTTACTAAAGGATAACGTAAAAAATGCTGAGGAAAATAGCAGATTTAAAAAGAGGCTAACTCGATTGGAAAAAGAGGTCTAAAAAGCCAACGAGGAGAAGGAGGCTTTAAAAAGCAGAATTAGCCAAGTGGAGGAGAAATGGAACGGAGCGGGCTATAACTCATAAAAGAGATAAGAAAAATTTTGTTCAATGGAGGAGAAAAAGGAGAAGAGAAGAGGGGAAAAATGAAGCTACTCTCTCCACATGTGGCTGAAGGAGGGAATAATATGCTCTCTAAATTTGATAAGAAAATTTATGTCACACCACAGGAAAGTAGGAGAGGAGGCGACAAATGGGGTGAGAGAAATGTTAGAAGGGAGGGCAAATGGGAGAAGGGAGTCACTAGAAATAAACACTTCCGAGAAGGGACAAGGTCAATTGTGGGGGAAAAAATAAGGGGGGATAGAGTAGGAGAGAGGGCAGTATAATTAGTATTACACAACATGATTATTATGGAAGTCTTTTGCAAAACAACACATATTTAGTCTATATTGAATTGTTTGCCTTCTCATTAGGGCTAGGGAGGGAAGGGGGAGGAAGAGAAGTTAGAATTCAAAATATTAGCAACGAATGTTGAGAATTTTTATTGCATATAATAGGGAAATAAGAACTACAGGGAATGGGATATGGAAATTTATCTTGCCCTACAAGTAAAGAGGGAAGATGGGGATGAGGGAAGGGTAGAGTGTGATAGAAGGGAGGGTACACTGAGGGAAGGAGTATTCAGAATGCAAGGCATTAGGAAGCAGGGGGAGGGGAGAGATGGGATGAAAAATTGGACATGTTACAAAGTGAGGTAAAAGCAATTAGTATGCAAACAATTGACTGAATTAATTACTGAGAATAAATCAATGACATCTTTAGTTTGGGGAAAAGAATTTTAGTCTAAATTTCCTAGAAGCTGGTAACCTCAGGTAAAATTTGGTTTTGATGGAAAAGTTAAGGTTTTAATGGTAAATTTGATTTTATTATTGCCATTTAATCAGGAACTAGAACAGTTATAGAAAGGCATGTAAGCCACTTAAGAGTTGCCTCAAAAGATGTTCCTTAGCCAAAGTGAAATTATAATCATATTTGAAACCTGGTTATTGGAACTTGCTGTTTTTAGAAGCTATCAGACTATTAAGTGACTGTTCTTCTGAGTCTAACGCCAGGTATGGGTAGCAAACAAGGCGGTCTGAGCCTCCAATACATGATGCCAGTAAGCTGACGAGATGCTGGTATGAACTGCATAGGTGATCTCAAGGGAAGGGTGGGAGAGTGGCTGTGTAGCCTGGGCTGAGGTAGGATTCTCCTGACTCAGTTTCCGTGCAGACACCTGGAAGACTTTAAGCCTGACTGAATTCAAGTTGACCATCTACTCTTGCCTGGAATTGACATGAAGTTGGGGAGATATTGTATCCCTGCAATGTCCCTACTCTTGGTGTCAGTTTCCTATACTCAAAAGGTTTATAAGCTTAATACCAGATCTATTCAGTTATAGATTATTGGTAGGGGATCCTCTGAGGTTAAGACTAAAATTAACCTATTAAGCATAGGAATTTAGACCAACAACAACAAGTTAGGGTCCTTTAATTCTTAGTAATACTGTGGAGACAATTAGGTCAGGAGCTTGTGAAATTAGCAACATAAGTATTATTTGTGTCTCGGTTAATGTTTAAAAAAAAATCTTGGGTAGTCCATATTGTAAATACTTTAAAAAGAAGTATCACCTGACCAAAAGTTTGAATTGTTTTATCTGTTATAAACTGTGTTCAAAATGAAAAAGAAAATTTAAAAAATAAGTAAATCAATAAAAATAAAATAAAGAATAAAATTCCATTTATACTGCATCCTAAATATGTTTACAAGATTATTTTATACTCTCCTTTCACCATGTTGTGGTTTGCAATTTTCTGCTTTCTATTCATTTTCTTGGTAGTTTTCAAATAGGCTATGCCCATGGCAATCTGATAGCTGTTCAAGTCACCTTAGAAAATATTCAGAAAAAAGACAGTGTACCCACTAAAGGGTCAATATTCATCATTCTCTGAAGGAAATATAATATTTTAGAATCCCCAGTGCCAGTCAGATATGTGGCTGGATTTATATTTTAATATAATTTATATTTTAATATAATTTCAAAACTTCTTTGGTGGTTATGGTTTTAAAGGGATACTAAGTAGTGTTTGTGCTAATCACTCAAGCAAAAATAATCTATAAGTTTTACCCAATTTAATGTGACTTTTCAAAGCAAGTTTTAAGAACAATATTCTATTATTTGCTCAAGTATGTTGCTCTAGTTAATTAATTTTTTCAAAGAACACAAAACTTAGAATGCAAGGGTTAGCAGCTAAGATTGTTGTCTGATAACCAGTAAATATTTAATCTCTTACAATATATAAAATGATTTTTCTATTTGCCTTTAATTAGAAGCACTGAATAAATAATGTTTTGAATGTCAAAAAACATAATTATTTCCTTAATATACAGGTTTGTTTTTTTAACACTAAATATAAATGCTGTTTCTAATAATTATCCTTTGGAGAATGTCTATGACTGACTAAACAGATTCAAATAGGTTGCTCAGCGCCAAAGAAGTTTTGAAATGATATTAAAATATAAATCCAGCTACACATCTGACTGGCACTAGGGATTCTAAAATATTATATTTCCTTCAGAGGTTGATAAATTTTGACCCTTTTGTGGGTACACCATCTTATTTCTGAATATTTTCCAAGGTGACTTGAATAGTTATGTGATTGCCATGGGCACATCCTATTTGAAGAGATTCAGATAATGTCCATTACTAACTAAACATATATCATGGGGCAGCTGAGTGTTTTACTGAATAGAAGGTCAGGCCTGAAGTCAGGAAGACTCATCTTCCTGAGACGAAATTTGACTTTGCAGTCTTTCTATTTTTGTGACCTTGGGTATGACACTTAACCCTGTTTGCCTCAGCTTCTTCATCTGTAAAATGAGCAAAAATCTGAGAAATTAGTTTGTCATTTCTTTCTCCAGAAGGAAATGACAAACCACACCAGTATCGTTGCCAAGAAAACCTCAAATGTTGTCACAAAAGATTTGGCCATGACTGAACAACAAATCTATATTATACATTTTTTCTCAGTTTAATGAGTTATTTATTGTGTCCCTTTATAAGGAATATAAGGAAACTAATCTTGTATCAGGATGGTGCAGTGAAAGGAAAAATAGCTTCACTTCACTAGACCAGAATTCACATTCTAGCTTTATTACTTACAAGCTATATGACCGTGAGCAAATTACTTAATTTTCCGGGCCTCAGTTTCTTTATTTATGAAATGAGGGAGTTGAATTTGAAGAGCTCACATATCTCTGGAAGCTCTAGATCTCGAATCCTATGTTGGAGAAGTAAATATCAGTATTATTTTCTTATATCATATTTTTAATTTTATGGAACTTTCTTTGACCACTTTCTCACTTCATAATAGAAAGCAATGTATCTGGAGAAGGAAAATATTACTTTTATTGGCTTGTTTCTCTACGTTTTGGGAAATTCCTTTAAATATACTTATTCTAAGGAGTATCCCTCAAAAGACTGAGTTCTTTTGTCTCTTGTACTTACAAAGGTACTTTATATAGTTTTATTCTTTGAATACTGGGCAGTTTGAATGGTGGGAAACTTCATGACATTCATATTGTGAAAGTTCAAGGAACTGAATGTGTTCTTTCATAAACTAATGTCAAACTACTGACCCAGAATTTTTAGGTCATTTACTTTCAGTTCTTCTTCAACCTGCTAAAACTGATTTGCTCTGATGCATTCCAAACACAGTCTCTTACCTCTAATAAATTGTGACATTAACAAGATGGTTTTCTGGGATTCATAGGTGATAATTTAACAACTTAACTGTCCCATTAATGATAGGATAGAATGAAATAGAGAGTAAAATAGGATAGGATAGAATGGAATAGAATTTTAAACTTGGAAATGATCTTCTAAATCATTTAGTCTGATCATGTCATTTTAGAATGGAAGAAATTTAGGCCTGTAGCTGTTTTGTCTTAGTCAAGCTCAGACAAGTATTTAAAAGCAGTCAGTATTAGCATTTAGTCCAGTATTATTTCTCCCTTGATAGACATCTTCAAGCTTTATCTTACTTGCCCAGTTCACTAACTTACTGAGCTAAGTAACCACATATTCTAATAGTGATGAATATTCAAACTCATTCTGTAAATTGACTTTTCATCCTAGATATTCTGGGTTTCTCTGAAGAAAATCATTTTTTTGAGAATACAGTAACATTACATGTACAATTTTAAGTTATTTCAAACTATGATATGTACTGAGGTCTATGAAAAACATTGGATACTTTTTAGAGCAGATAATGAACAGATATGCATGTGTGGTTTGACTAGGATTATCATGCATCTGCCCATGAATCTGTGTAAGATTTTGGTTGTATTGGGGTACGTTGAAATATGTGTTTAATACATGAAAATGGCCAAGAAATGTAAAGGAAAGGAATATATGTGATATTTGAGTAATACATTAACCTCAAATAAGTGAGGTCGAGGCTAAAACTTCTGGAATTCTTCAGTGAGCCTTAAGAGCATTTAATGTAAACATTACATACAACTAGGAAGACAGATTTTATACAAATTTTTATTATAAATATAAAATTTTATTTATAATTCTATTGAATATGTAAATCTTTTTACTTAGTCATATATCCTGAATTTATACTTATTGAATACTCCTGATTTCTTTTGAAGATGTAAGTAAATTCAGTAGTGTCTCAAACAATTTTCAGTGCTGTAGAGTCCCTAGGAAATGCACATCCCTACAACTGAAACACAACATCAATGAACCCTAGCATTACAAAGGGGTTTCAGAAACCCTAGAGTTTAAAACACACACACACACACACACACACACACATATTTATTTAGATTTGTGTATATTTGAATAGTCACATTTTTAGTATCTTCAGAAATATCCCTTAGGAATATTTGGTTTAAGTAGATTAGAACCACCACCATCCTGCTTGTGACCTATAGATACCAAGTCTTTGATCACTTAATACTTGTGCCTTTTCTCTGTTGGTTATTTCCAATTTATTCTAATACGTATGTACGTACATACATACATTTTCATATGTGTCTGTATCTTGACTATACATAATTGTTTTCATAATGTGCTAGGTGAGTGGGGACCTGGTGTCCAGTCTATGAATTCTAGAGTGAATTGCACTTAAGGCTTGTTCTTTGAGCATGAAGAAGAGAAGAGAGGCTACTTTGATTTGAGTGAGGGAGGGCTGAGGAAGGTCACCAGCCTCACTTTCTCCTCCAGAGTCCTCCAGTGTTCAGTGACCTTATATTCATCAGGATGACTGGAGATGTCCCAGGACGCAATTTTGGACCTTAAGCATTTTAGGTGAAGGTCTTATCAGACTCTCACTTTAAGTGAGATATACCTATTCAACAAATTGGCCTCTTTATGTAATTGCTCAAGGATTGGCCCCTTTAAAGAAAAAAAAATCAAACTGGGAGGGGAAGAACCTCAGGGTTCCTGGGTAAAAGTGAAACAGCTACTATTTAGTAATAACATTCACTCTGTGCTAGGTGGGTTGGTGTCCAAACTATGTACAATATAGCCAGTAAGCCCAAAAGAGAAAATATAGTTTTTGGCCATGGATATGTACCTTTCCCTGGGTAGAGCACCTCAGGAGAGGAGAAGAGAGGAGAGGAGAGGCTACTCATTCACAGGTTGTGTTTGTCCTTTGTTTTTGAAGAGGACTTTGACATCAAGAAGATGACATGGCTTGCAGCTGACTTTGAGCGAGGAGAGAAAAGGAGAGGAGGGGAGGGGAGGGGAAAGAAGCTACTTTGAGTGAGGGAGGGCTGAGCAAATTCTCCTCCAGAGTTATCTGGTTCCAGTTACCTGATATTCATCAGAAGGACTGTACTGGAGATGACCGTACTTATGGAAGAGTGGGTGTTCCTGAGGGTGGAAATCAACTCTGATTGGTTAACAATTAATGAGAGATGGAATATTGTAATGGTAGGTAATCTATACTACAATGAAGATCCTGGGGGTACATGACTTGACTTATCCAAGTCTTGATCAAAGAGACACATCAATTTCCATATCATCTGTCTTACCAAGGGCAGAATACACATTTTCCTGGACCTTTCTGAACAAACAGAATGAGCAGGAATACACCCATTAGCCTAAAATTAGAATTTCTTATAATGTCTTTGATTACAACTCAGTCATCCTGGCTGGATAAGTCTTTGAGAGATTTCCCACTCTGATTTATATGAGGAAAACCTTTGTCTAATTCAATAATAAGTTATTAATACAAGAGAGAATAATGTTTTTCTCATATATGTTCAATTTTTATAAGGGTACAATGTAATGCTGAGAAATATGTGTATGCCTTTCTATTCCATTCTATGATTGCCAGAGATCTACTATATTTAAATCTCTAAAATTATAATAAGTTCTTGTTTTTGCCTAATTTTTGTTAGACTTTCCTAGTTTTGAAAGGTCATTAAAGTTTCTTATTATCATAAGTTTTTTTTTAATTTCTTCCAGTAATTTATTTCACTTTTCTTTCAAGTGAATAGATGCTATGCAATTAAGTCCCTGTGAATACAAACTCACACACATATAAAGTAGATAGATAGATAGATGATAGATAGATGATAGATAGATAGATAGATAGATAGATAGATAGATAGATAGATAGATTGATTTCATAATATTTCCTTGAAGTGTCTAAAAACTCAATGTCATTCCCCTACTTAGGCCTTTTAGTCATGTGCATTTGTATTGCTGTCATGATTGGAAGTGATAATTGTTGGTCGTAGATCTCCTGAAAGGTTTTGGGAGCTGGTTCAGGCTGAATTTTATTCTGGTCCTTTATCCTGATGTGACTCTAGTTGATTTCAAGTCTTTTTATGGGCCCAAAGATTGTGCTACCAGGGCATTCTAAAGAATTTCTCTGATGCTGTGACTTCAGTGCAGACTTCTCTAACTTCAGATGTCTTGGAAGCATATAGAAAAGCTGATAATGCTTTTACCTATCGCACAATTCAATGAGTTTGGGGAATGACTCTGCCCCTGCTATTCAAGTCAGAACAAAGAACCTACTAACATTAGGTCCGAGATTCTCTGGCTACCTTTGCTCATCTCCTGAATTGTCTCTGCTTAGAATGCAAACTTCTAGCAGTCTTCTTATGGAGTGCTAGACATAGACAGAAGAGATTACTATTCTTTACTTTAGTAATCTTTATCAATCTTTCTTTTTTTGAACAGTACATGAGGGAGAATTAAGTTCTTCTTGAACCTAATGTCTAACCTAATATTGATATTTTAATAAAAAAAACCTTATATTTAGAAATTTCAATTTGAAATTATATAAATGTAATATCTTTTCTTTGTATTATTTTTTATTTGAGATCTTTTAGTGAGTTGTAATTTCAGAAGTATTTTGACATATGGAACAACTGATATGCTTTGCAAAATCAAGTAAAACTTTGGGACAAAAGTAGTAAAGTCATAACTGGGATGACTTAGTTATCAGGACACGTTTTTCATTTGTTTGAGAGATGCAAAGGAATTCAAGACACCTGTTGGTATTATAGTAAGTGCCCTGGACTTTAATTGAGTCTACTTGGCTGTGAAAACTTATTCAACAGAGAAATGGTGAGCTGGTGAGCAACAGGGGAGCAGATGGACAAATTCTTTATAGAAGCAATGACAACATTGATTTGATTATGTATTTTTTATTTGAAAGACCTCAGGATTGGGGGGCGGAGTCAAGATGGCGGAGTAGAAAGACGCACATACACATAGCTCCGAACCCACAACCCACAGAACAGCTAGAGGGGACCAACCCACGGTGAATTCTGCACCCAGACGCCACAGAATATTGGAGCGAGGGAGATTTCTCTTCCAGAGAGACCTGCAAACCTCTCGCGGGGGATCTTTCGTGCTGTGGACTGGGCGCCGGGACTGGGAGCTGAGCGCAGCCCTACAGCAGCCGCGACACTGTGAGGAAAAGATCCAAGCGGGCTACGGAGATGGGATATCCTGCGGCCACGCGGGTCCCTCCACCCACAGAGGGACCTGCAAACCTCTCGCAAAAGGTCCCTCACGCTGCAGACGTGGAGCCCAGCCCAGACCTGCGGCGGCCACGGCTCCGAGAGGTACAGATCCGAGGAGGCTTTAGGGACGAGATCTCCAGTGGTGGCACAAGCCCCCCCCACCCACAGGTGACAAGGGTAGGTGAGAGAGTCTCTTTGGCGGGTCAAGAGGGGAGTGGGGTGCCCCCATGGATCGGGGCCCCCCCCCGGGAGATAGAAGCTGAGAGGCGGCTGCAGACAGGGGCTCCCCAAGCAGGTGGGAGCCTGGATCCATTGTGGAAGGTCTGTGCATAAACCCCCTGAGGGAACTGTGCCTGAGAGGTGGCCCTGCCCCGACCTGACCACCTGAACTTAATTCTCACACTGAATAGCAGCCCTGCCCCCACCAAAAGCCCTAAGGCGGGAAGCAGCATTTGAATCTCAGTCCCCAAATGCTGGCTGGGAGGACCAGGAGGCGAGGTGGGTGTGAAGAGAATATTCAGAGGTCAAGCCACTGGCTGGGGAGAATGCCCAGAAAAGGGAAAGGAAACAAAACTATTGAAGGGTACTTTCTCGGAGAAAAGACACCTCCTCCCTTTCTTTCTGATGAGGAAGAACAATGCTTACCATCAGGCAAAGACACAGAAATCAAGGATTCTGTGTCCCAGCCCACCCAATGGGCTCAGGCCATGGAAGAACTCAAAAAGAATTTTGAAAGTCAAGTTGGAGAGGTGGAGGAAAAACTGGGAAGAGAAATGGGAGGGATGAAAGAGAAGCATGAAAGGCAGATCAGCTCCCTGCTAAAGAAGAACCAAAAAAATGTTGAAGACATTAACACCTTGAAAACTAGCCTAACTCAATTGGCAAAAGAGGTTCAAAAAGCCAATGAGGAGAAGAATGCTTTCAAAAGCAGAATTAGCCAAATGGAAAAGGAGATTCAAAAGCTCACTGAAGAAAATAGATCTTTCAAATCTGGAATGGTACAGATGGACGCTAAGGACTTTATGAGAAAGACAGATATCACAGAACATAGCATGAAGATTCAAAAAATGGAAGATAATGTGAAATATCTTATTAGAAAAGCAACTGACCTGGAAAATAGAATCAGGAGAGACAATGTAAAAATTCTGGGACTACCTGAAAACCATGATCAAGAGAAGAGCCTAGACATCATCTTCCATGAAATTATCAAAGAAAACTGCCCTGAGATTCTAGAACCAGAGGGCAAAATAAATATTCAAGGAATCCGCAGAACACTGCATGAAAGAGATCCAAAAAGAGAAACTCCTAGGAATATTGTGGCCAAATTCCAGAGTTCCCTGGTCAAGGAGAAAATATTGCAAGCAGCTAGAAAGAAACAATTCAAGTATTGTGGAAATACAATCGGGATAACACAAGATCTAGCACCCTCTACATTAAGGGATCAAAGGGAATGGAATAGGATATTCCACAAGTCAAAGGAACTAGGACTAAAACCAAGAATCACCTACCCAGCAAAACTGAGTATAATACTTCAGGAGAAAAAATGGTCTTTCAGTGAAATAGAGGATTTTCAAATTTTCTTGATGAAAAGACCAGAGCTGAAAAGAAAATTTGACTTTCTAACACAAGAATGAAGAGAACCATGAAAAGGTGAATAGCAAAGAGAAGTCATAAGGGACTTACTAAAGTTGAACTGTTTACATTCCTACGTGGAAAGACAATATTTGTAACTCTTAAAACATTTCAGTATCTGGGTACTGGGTGGGAGTACACACACACACACATGCACACACGCACACATACATAGAGACAGAGTGCACAGAGTGAATTGAAGAGGATGGGATCATATCTTAAAAAAAAATGAAATTAAGCAGTGAGAGAGAAATATTGGGAGGAGAAAGGGAGAAGTTGAATGGGGCAAATTATCTCTCATAAAAGAGGCAAGCAAAAGACTTATTAGTGGAGGGATAAAGAGGGGAGGCAAGAGAAAAACATGAGGTCTACTCTCATCACATTCCACTAAAGGAAAGAATATAATGCACACTCATTTTGATAGGAAAACCTATCTCATAATAAAGGAGAGTGGGGGACAGGGGCACAAGCAGGGTGGGGGAGAGGATGGAGGGGAGGGCATGGGGAGGAGAATGCAATCCGAGGTCGACACTCATGGGGAGGGAAAGGATCATAAGAGAATAGAAGTAATGGTGGTCAGGATAGGATGGAGGGAAATATAATTAGTCCTATACAACACAACTAGTATGGAAATCTTTTGCAAAACTACACAGATTTGGCCTATATTGAAATGCTTGCCTTCCAAAGGTAAGGGGTGGGGAGGGAGGGAGCTAAAGAAGTTGGAACTCAAAGTGTTAGGATCAAACGTAATGTTCTTACCACTGGGAAATAAGAAATACAGGTTAAGGGGTCAAGAAAGCTATCTGGCCCTACAGGACAAAAGAGAAGACGGAGACAAGGGCAGAGAGGGAGTATAGAAGAGAGAGCAGATTGGTCACAGGGGCAATTAGAATGCTTGGGTTTGGGGGGGGGGAGGGGATAAAAGGGGAGAAAATTTGTAACCCAAAATGTTGTGAAAATAAATGTTAAAAGTTAAATTAAAAAAAAAAAAGACCTCAGGATTACAAAGAGTATGTGCTTTGTGCCCTGGTATTTGATGATCAGTCCAAGAAATGAAGTGTGATAGAAGCCAGAGTCTAGACACAGTAAACAACTTAAACAACAAGGAATCAGGACAATAGGGCCTTAGGTCAGGAGTTCTCATAATAAAAGGGCTGTCACACATAACTTGTTATACAAAAGAACATGAAATAGCATAGGATACCTTAAGAGTTTTGAGAATTGGGGTAAATTTGTTCTGAGACATTGTATGATAAGAAACATGAAAGTTTTATGCCATCAAAGATGACAAGACAAATCTGTAGGGAAACCTAGAACAGAATCTGGGTTTTCTGATCCCATTTTCTGGGCTCTGGTTTTTAAATTGGGGAGCCTCATTGTCTGATTACACAGTATTAAGAAGGTCAAATACCAGTTGTCTCCAAAAGGTAAATATGTTCAACCAAATAGTGCAACCCTAAAGGGCATTTTCTAATTATTTATCAGTGTAGATATTTTAGATATTTAGATATTTCCTCAATGTCTAATCAGGTACATCAACACATTTCTTAAGAACTGTTTTGTGAAGATCAGAGCCAAGATGACACAGTAAAAGCAGGGACTTGCTTGAACTCTCTCTCAAACTTCTAGAAATACCTGTAAAAAATGACTCTCAACAAATTCTAGAGCAGCAGAACCCACAAAAAGAGAGTGTGAAACAAATTTTCCAGCCTGAGACAACCTGGAAGGTCAACAGGAAAGGTCTTTTGTACCAAGCTGGTAGAAGAATGCAGTGCAGTGTGGGCCAGCCCATGACAGATTGGGCCCTGCAGCAAACCAGGAGCAGGCCTCAGGGAACTGAATCACTGGCAGCTGTGGTGATTTCCAGACTTTTCAACTGAGAAATGCCAAAGAAAACTTAGAAGGTCAGGTAGAAAGGTCTATTGGACCTCAATGAGAGAGGATTGTGGTCCAGCACTAGCCCCAGGTGTGGAAACTGCAAGAATGGTTGCAGGAGTGGTGGTAGCACCTACTTCTGGAGCTCTTGGCCCACAAATGGTGGAGGGATCAAGTGGCAGACCAAAGGAAAATTGCAGGGATCTATTCCCTAGTGGTGAGGCAGGATTTTCTTGCTTTGCCCATGCTTAGATTAAGGTGACAGTTCTGGTAGGTGGTACTGGGGTAAAGAGAAGCACTGAAGTGGTGGAGTTTGTGGCAGAGATGGAGAAGGAACCTTCTTCACAGTTACAAGGAAGAATAAAATGCTTGTGGTCACTCACAGACTACAGCACAGGCCAGAACAAAAGTAAACACCTCTCCTTGGATCATACCAACTTGGAAGACCTGAAAATTTACAGGTTCCTAGAAGTATCAGTGAAAACAGCTACACAAAACTCCTGAAACATGGAATAGTTTGCCATCCACCCTAGAAAAAGAGTCCTGTCAAGAAACTGTCTGAGAAAATGGACAAAGGGCAGAAAATACCAACCTATAGAACCTTACTTTGGTGACCAGGAAGATCAAAACATACAACAAGAAAAAGACAACAAGGTCCAAGATCCATCATCCAAAGCCTCCAAGAAAAATACAAAATGGTCTCAGGCCATAGAAGAGATAAAAAAAAGATTTTGAAAGTCAAGTAAGAAAAATAGAGGAAAAGTTGGGAAGAAAACAAGAGCGATACAAGATAATCATTAAAAATGAGTCAACAGCTTGCTAAAGAAAACCCCTCCAAAAATGTTGAAAAAAACACACCTCTAAAACCAGACTAACTCAAATGGCAAAAGATATCTAAAAAGCCTATGAGGAGAAGAACACATTAAAAAGCAGAATAGGACAAAAGAAAAAGGTTCCAAAGCTCATTGAAGAAAATAAAACCTTAAAAATTAGAATGAAGCAAATGGAAGCTAAGTACTTTATGTGAAATGAAGAAATTATAAAACAAAATGAAAAGAATGAAAAAAAGAAAACAATGTGAAGTATCTCATGTGAAAAAAAAAACTAACCTGGAAAATGGGTAGAGGAGAGATAATTTTAAAATGATTGGACTACATGAAAGCCATGATCAAAAAAGAACCTAGACATCATCTTTCAAGAAATTGTTAAGAAAAACTGCCCTGATATTCTAGAATCAGAAGCTAAAATAGAAATGGGAATAATCCACTGATAACCTCCTGAAAAACATCTCAAAAGGCAAGCTTCTAGGAATTTGGTATCCAAATTCCAGAGTTCCCTGAAGGAGAAATTGTTGTAAGCAGCAGAAAGAAACAATTCATGTATTATGGAAACACAATCATGATAACACAAAACATACAGCTTCTACACTATGGGATTGGAGGGCTTGGAATATGATATTCCAAAGGTCAAAAGAGATAGAAGCAAAAACAAGAATCATCTATCCAGCAAAACCGAGTATAATATTTCAGGGGGAAGCAATGGAACTTCATTGAAATAGAGGACTTTCAAGCATTCTTGTTGAAAAGATCAGAGCTGAATAAAAAATTTGACTTTCAAATACAAGAATCAAGAGAAGCATGAAAAATTAAACAAGAAAGAGAAAAGGACTTACTGAAGTTAAATTGTTTACATTCCTGCATGAAAAGTTAATATTTATAACTCTTGAGACTTTTCTCAATATTAGGGTAGTTGGAGGGATTACATACACACACACATGCACACACACACACACATAGACAGGGCACAGGGTGAGCAGAATATAAAGGGATGATATCTTAAAAAATTAAGGTGGTGAGAGAGGAATAAATTGGGAGAAGGAAAAGGGGAGAAATAGAATGGGGTAAATTATCTCTCACATAAAATAGGCAAGAAAAACTTTTTCTATAGAGGGGAAGAGTGGGGGAGGTGAAAGGGAAAGAGTGAACCTTACTCCTACTGGATTTGGCTTAAAAAGGTAATAATATGCACACTCAATCTGGTATAAAAGTCTATCTTACACTACAGGAATGTGGGAGGGAAGTAGATAAGAGGGTTATGGGGAGATGATAGAAGGGAGGGCAAATCGGAGGAGGAGGTAATAAGAGGTAAACACTTTTGAGGAGGGACAGGGTCAAAAGGGAGAATAGAATAAATGGCAAGGAGTTTATATTTATACTAAATATGTATTTAGTTTACATAAGAATCTAAAGTTTTATATTTAAAGTAAAAATAAATTAATTAATAAAAGTGGGGAGGATAGAAGAAAATATACTTAGTCTTTCACAAAATGATCATTTTGGAAGTTTTTTTGCATGACTACACATTTTTAACTTTAATTTAATTGCTCACCTTCTCAGTGAGGTTAGATGGGGGAAAGGAGAGAAGTTAGAAATCAAAGTTTTAAAAACAAATGTTAAAAATTGTTTTTACATGCAACTGAGAAGTAATGCACACAGGCAATGGGGTATAGAAATCTATCTTGCCCTACAAGAAAATAGAAGAGAATAAGAGAAGATAATGGTGTGTGCAGTGTCAATGCAATATTCAAAGTGCCTATGACAGCCATTAATATCCTAGCACAATTCTGAATTTTGAAGTACAATAGACTCTCCACATGGAAGACAGAACCAAAGCATTCAGACAGCAGAAAGCCAAATCCATCATACAAACAAAAATCAATATACAGTAAAAATACAGAAGACAACATCATCCCAAGCCTCCCCCCTGCTAGATATCCCACAAACCAGATCCCTTAAACAAATCACAAACAATATCACTCATGGTAGTCAGCCAGCCTGCTTGCCTGCATCCTTCACAGCTCTAACTAGACTTTGACCAATTTCCTCTCAGCTCTGCTGTAGCTCTGTCTCTTTCTGTTCTACTCTTCTTGCTCCATCCCTTCAGCAAACTCCTTTCACCACAGGCTCTATGTGCCTCAGACTTCCATGTGACCCAGACAGGTCACATGGAGTTATTAATGAATGGGAAAGATTTCCCCTTTTAAATTACCATTACAGTCTGATGGAAGGGAGGGCAGATTGGGGGAATGACGAATCAGAATGCATTCAGTCTTTGGGTGAGTGAAGGGAAGAGATAGGGAGAAAATTGCCAACTCAAAATCTTGTGGAAATGAGTGTTGAAAACTAAAAATTAACAATAATAAACAAGATCTACCAATCCCCTCCTGAAAGAAACCACAAAAGAAAAACTCCTAGGAATATTGTAACCAAACTCCAGAGTTCTCAGATCAAATATTTCAAGCAGCTAGAAAGAAACAATCCAAGTATTGTGGAAACATAACCAGGATAAGACAAGATTCAACAGCTTCTAAATTAAGGGATTGGAGGGCTTGAAATATGATATTCTGAAGGTCAGAGGAGGTAGGATTAAAGTCAAGAATCACCAACCTAGCAAAACTGAGTATAATGCTTCAGTGGAAAAAGAATATTCCATGAGATAGAGGACTTTCAAATAATCTTCATGAAAAGAGCAGAGCTGAATAGAAAATCTGACTTTCAAATACAAGAATGAAGAGAAGCATGAAAAGGTAAACAGGAAAGAGAAATCATAAGGGACTTATTATTGTTGAACTCTTTACATTGCCACATGGAAAGATGATATTTGTAACTCTTGAGACCTTTTCCAATGTTAGGGTATTTGGAGGGGTGAGTTGAATATGAAGGGATGATATTTTAAAAATAAAGTGATGAGAGAGAGAAATGTGCTGGGAGAAGAAGAAAGGGAGATGTTGAATAGAGTGCAAACAAGGAGGGGGAATGTGAGAGGGAACAAGTGAATATTACTCTCATTGGATTTGGCTTACAGAGGTAATAACAAATACACTCAGTTGGGTATGAAATTCTATGTCACCCTACAGTAAAGTATGGAGGAAGGGGATAAGAGAGGGGAGGATAATAGAAGAGAGGGTGACTGGGAGGAGGGGATAATCAGAAGCAGATACTTTTAAGGTGGGACAAGGTTATATGATAGAATAGAATAAATTGGGGGCAGGATAGGATGGAGGGAAGCATAGTCAGCCTTTCACAACATGAATGTTATGGAAGTGTTTGACATGACTACACATGTATAACCTATATCAATTGCTTGCCTTATCTATGATGGTGGGTGGAGAAGGAGGAAGGAAGAGAATGGGGAACTCAAAGTTTTATAAACAAATGTTAAAAGTTGTTTTTACATGCAACTGGGAAACAAGGTATACAGGAATGGGGTATAGAAATCTATCTTGCCCTATAAGACAATAGAAGGGAAGAGGATGAGAGAAGAAGGGCAGAGATGACAGAAGGGAGGGTAGATTGGGGGAAGGGGTAATCAGAATGCACTTTAGGGTGGGTGGAGGGAAGAGATGAAGGGAATTTTTTTTCTTTATTTATTTTTAGGTTTCAACACTCATTTACACATGATATTGAGTTCCAAATTTTCTCCCCATCTCTCCCCTCCTCCACCTTGAAACACCTTGTATTCTGATTACCCCTTTACCCAATATACTCTCCCTTCTATTACATACCCTCCCTTCCCTTATCCCCATATTTCCTCCCTTTCTTGTAGGGAAAGATAGATTTCTATACCCCATCACTTGTATTTTTTATTTTCCAGTTGCATGCGAAAACAATTCTCAACATTCATCCCTTAAGCTTTGAGTTCCCACTTCTCTCCCTTCCTCCCTCCATTCCCATCCCCATTGAGAAGGCAAGCAATTCAATATAGGCTATATATGTGTAATTTTGCTAAACACTTCCATAATAGTCATGTTATGAAAGACGAACTATATTTCCCTGTATCCTATCCTGCCCCCCATTTATTCTATCCTCTCTTTTTACCTAACCTCTCCCCAAAAGTGTTTCCTTCTAATTATCCCTCTCCTCTCATTTGCCCTCCCTTCTATCATCCTCCCACCCCAGTTTTCCCCTTTTCCTCTACTTTCCTGTAGTGTAAGATAGATTTTCATACCAAATTGAGTGTGCATGTTATTCCTACCTTAAGCCAAATGTGATGATGGTAAGCTTCAGTTTTTCCCTCTCACCTCTCCCCTTTTCTGAGTTGAGGGGAAATTTTTGAAGTCAAATTCTTGTGGAAGTGAATGTTGAAAACTAAAAATAGTTCAATAGGAATAAAAAATGAAAAGTGTTTTGTTCTTGTGTTTATATAGTTCCTGGGTTTGTCTTGCCAGGTATACTACCACATATTTTATATTGTCTGCAGTTATTTTAAAATAATTTTCTCTTTCTATCTCTTGCTGCTGGTCTTTGTTGGTGATATGTAGAAATAATGATAAAAAAAAAAGAAAAGCAGGTTAGAGAAATAGGGGAAAAATTGGGAAGAGAAAGAGAATAATACAAGAAAATCATGAAAAAAATGAGTCAACAGCTCACTAAAGGAGATCTCAAAAATTTCTGAAGAAAATAACACCTTAAAAAATAGACTAACCCAAATGGCAAAAAAAGTCCAAAAAGGCAGCCAGCAGAAGAATGCCTTAAAAAGCAAAATTGTCTAAATGGAAAAGGAGATCCAAAAGTCCACTAAAACAAATAATTCCATGAAAATTAGAATGGAGTTAATGTAAGCTAATGACTCTATGAGAAATCAAGAAATTATAAAACAAAACCAAAAGAATGAAAAAAACATAGAGTCAGAGGCATGCATTTAGGGTTCGTTTAATTCTCCTGCATAACTCATATATCTTTTCATATTTTTACTTCTGTGTCTTACTTGATTTTTTCAAATTCTTCTTTAACTCTTCCAAGAGGACTTTTAAAGCTCGACATAAATTCATATTCCCCTTTGTTGTTAGTTTTGATCTTCCCTGTCATCAGCTTTCTATCATCAGGTCTCTTTTCTATTTTGTTTTTTGCTCCTTTTTAAAATTAGAGCTCTTTACAAAAGTCACCAGTTTTTCCTCTGGAGTCCAAGGATCTGGTAACTGCCTTTCTGTACTGAAGTTTCTCTGCAGTTGGTGACTTGCCACTATGCAAAGGTGTCTTGGCCTAATTCTTCCTGTTGTCCCTTGGTTACTTGGGCTGACTGTTTGCTTGCTGTACTGGGTCTGGAGAATTCATAGCTGACCTACTACTGTGCCATTGACCTGCTAAGCATTTGATTTAGTATAAACATTGCATACCATATACATGCATCTTATATTTACTTTTCATGCAAATTAAAATCATGATCGGCTACTTAATTTGTGTTTCAATTAATTTAAAAATGACATAATTATCTCTTCGCTCCCCCACATCGCTTTCAATTCCCCTTCTTGAATTCTATTGGATATAATTACTTTCATTCAAAGATTATTTTTTAGTAAATAGGAAACAATGTATAACTCTTCAGCATTAGGTCTACTCAGGAGATAATTAATTTCCATAAGACATAATAATAGTGAATTTAATGAACTTTCCTTTTTTTTTTTTTAATACCCTGCTTAATCCCCAAAGGATATGAGGCTGGTAACTTATTAGGAAGTTGTTTTATCAGAAAATTCACAAGTTTTATTGGGGAAATTAAGTTCAAAACTAACTATACCACTTGAGGGGGAGGGGTGTCATTTGGAGAAAGGAATATTAGGACTGGAATCTATGATTAGTGATAGCTCACATACACATACACACACACGAATTAAGCTTTACAAAATCCTTTATATACATCATCTTTTTATTTAATTAATTTGTTTCTGTTTTCAACAATCAGTTCCTTAAGTTTTAAATTTTCTCCCCCTCCCTCCAATCTTCCTCCCAGAAATGACATACAATCTTATATGGGCTTTGCATATATATTCTTTTTAAACACATTTTCACATTAGTCATATGACATAGAAGAATCAAAACAAATGGGAGAAGCCATGAGAAAAAAACAAAACATAACACAAAAGAAAATAGTCTGCTTCATTCTACATTCTGATTCCATAGTTCTTTCTCTTGATGTGGATGGCATTTTGCATCATGAGTTCTTTGGGAATGTTTTAGGTCCTTGTATTGCTATGAAGGGCTAAGTCTTTTAGAAACAATCCTCATACTCTGTGGCTGTTACTGTGTATAATGTTCTTCTGGTTCTGTTGATTTCACTCAGCATCAGTTCATGTAAGTCTTTCCAGGTTTTTTTGAAGTCTGACTGTTCTTCGTTTCTTATAGTACAATAATATTCCATCACATTCGTATACCACTTATTCAGTCATTCTCCAATTGATGGGCATTCCCTCAATTTCCAGTTCTTGGCCACCACTAAAAGAGAAGATATAAACATTTTTGTACATGTGGGACCTTTTCCCATTTATATGATCTCTTTTTGACGCAGTCCTAGAAGAGATATTTCTGGAAGGAAATATTTCTGAAAGGATGGGCACATTTTTACAGCCCTGTGTACATAGTTCCGAATTACTCTCCAGAATGGTTGGATCAGCTATCTGCTCCAACTCTCTCACATCCTCTCCACCATTTATCATCTTCCTGTTTGGTCATGTTAACCAATGTGATAATGTGATACGGTACCTCAGAGCTGATTTAGATTGCATCCTTCTAATCAAAGTGACAGAGTATTTTTCACATGATAATAGATAGCTTTAATTTCTTCCTCTGAAAACTGCCAGTTCATATCTTTTGATCATTTATCAATAGGGAAATGACGTGAAATATTGTAAATTTGACTCAGTCCTCTATATATTTTAGAAATGAGGCGATTATCACAGACATTAGTTGAAAAAATTATTTCCCAGATTTCTGTTTCCTTCCTAATCTTGGTTACATTGCGTTTGTTTCTGCAAAAACTTTTCAATTTAATATAATCAAAATTATCGATTTTGCATTTCATAACGTCCTCTATCTCTTGTTTCATTATAAATTTCTCCATTCTTCATACATCTGACAAATAACTGTCCCTTACCCCCCTAATTTGTTTATAGTATCAATCTTTATACCTAGATCCTATACCCATTTGGACTTTATTCTTGTGTACCATGTCAGTCGTTGGTCTATGCCCAGTTTCCACCACACTATTATCCATTTTCCCCCACAGTTTTTGTAAAACAGTGTGTTCTTATCCCAGAAACTGAGGTCCTTGGGTTTATCAAAGAGTAGAAAGCCATAATCATTGACTACTGTGTCTTGTGCATGTAACCTACTCTGCTGATCTATCCCTTATCTCTTTGATAACATCAAGTGGTTTTGATGATTGCTGCTTTATAACACAACTTGAGATCTAGTAGGGCTAGATCATTTTTCCTAGCATTTCTTTTCATTAATTCCCTTGATATGCTAGGCCTTTTGTTCTTTCAGATGAATTTTGATATTATTTTTTTCTAACTCTATAAAATAATTTTCTTGATAGTTGGATTGGTATGATACTGAATAAGTAAATTAACTTAGGTAGAATTGTCATTTTTATTATATTAGCTCAGCTTACCCACGATTTTTGTCCAATTACGTAGATATGACTTTATTTGTGTGAAAAGTGTTTTGTAATTGTGTCCCTGGGTTTGTTTTGGCAGGTAGACTTGCAAATATTTTATAGTGTCTATTGCAACTTTAAATGGAATTTCTCTTTCTATCTCTTGTCATTGGGCTTTATTAGTAATTGCGCATATCATCCTACTGCCTTCTCACAATAATTAAATGAGGTGGGTATTATTGTTATTTGCATTTTCCAAATGAGTGAAGGAATATTCAGAGAGGGTATTTGGTTTTCCTTACATTTATACAGATGATAATTTTGAAAGGAGAGTTTACCCAAGTCCCCCTGAGCCCAAGTTCAGACTTCTATCTTTCATGATACTTTTCATTCTAATAACTCTTCTGTTTTTGCAACAATAAAATAAAGGTAAATTTGTAATTTTGGAATGTGAATAAGCAAATCTTTTCCAACATAAAAGAGATAAGCACAAATGATTATGTTCTAGAATTGGGTATAGATTGAATCTACTAAGCAGTAATTTCATTTTTCTCTCTCAAAAATGTAACTAATATGCAGATTCACTCAATGAAATATATGTTTAAAAACTCTTACAATGTTAACAGTGAGTTTTAATTACTCAAAAATTTTTCCCAAGCAATAAATTCATTCATTCATTCATTCATTCATTCTCTCTTTGTGTCTCTCTTTGTCTGTCTCTCTCTCTTTTCCTTTTGCATCTCTCCTCATTAAGTAATGAGGTCACTAAAATATCTCTTCAAGAATAGAATAGATTACTACAAAACATCATTTAAAAAAAGTGATGATTCAAATATTTTGGGAAGACACTCTTTTAGCTCATGTTTGGACTGCATCAACATAAGAAGGTTGCACTACCTATATTAATATATAGATCCAGTATCATCATGTCATCCAAGTATAAAAGAATACATAAAAAAGTGCAAGAAAATATTACCACAAAGCTTATTTGGTATATAAAAAGCAATTTAAAAATATGAATAAAGGAAAAATAGTACTTCTACATCCCAAATTATACTATAAAGCAGTAAATATAAATATTACTATAATTGAAAATATTGTTTTAGTTATAAATATGTATAAAATTTATGAAGCAAAGGATTAGTAAATCTATGCTGTTTAGAAGTAGTAAGAAATTAGAGTTACCTCTGATCAAAACTGGCTGTTTCATTCTGAGTGAGTCACTCAACATCTAGCCAATTCTCTAAAATTATAACGAATATAAAGCCTAGGAGAGCAGAGCCAAGGTGGCAGAGTAGAAGGATGTGCCTCCAGAAGCTCTGCCCCCACAGTCCACAAAACACCTGCAAAAATGATTCTAAAATTCTAGAGCAGCAGAAGCCACAAAACAACAGAGTGAAAGAAATTTCTAGTCCAAGGCAACCTGGAAGGCCAACAGGAAAGGCCTATCACACCAGGTGGGGTGTGGAAAGCAGCGCAGCCTTGGCCAAACTCCAGCAGAGACAGGACTGGAGCAGGCTTCAAGGTGCAACCAGCAGCAGCTGCAATTCCTAGATCCCTCAACCCAAAAATGCAAAAAGATGCTTCAGAGGTCAGTGAGAAAGTTCTTTCACCTGTGTGAGAAGGGATCAGGGTCCTCCTGCCCTAGCCCCAGTCCTAACTGGCCCCAGGGGGCAATAGCTTCCAGGGTTGGAGCCCTGGCCTAAAGAACCTAGAGGAATTGAGTTGCTGATCTGGATTTCAGTCCTGAGTGGTGACCCTGGGATGATGAGGAGTGCTGGTTTGTGTGGTAGAGCTGGTGGAGGCTCTGGAGAGGGAACTCTATTTGCAGATTCTGGGTAGGAAAGAATGCTTCTAGTTGTTCCCAGACCAGAGTGCAGGTCAGGAGAGGAGCAAATTCCTCTCACTTGATTATGCCACCTTGGAGGAACTGAGAACCTACAGGTCCCCAGAGTGTAACCTCCTCTTGACAAAGAACTCAAAAGTCAAGAAACTGGCTTGTAAAATGCCTCCAAAAGGGAAAAAGAATAAGAAAAGAGAAGGTTTCTTTCTTGGCGAGCAGGTATTTTCTTCCACCCTTTTGGATGAGGAAGAACAATGCATACCATCACAGGAAGACCAAAAAGCTAATTAGCCAAATGGAAAAAGAGTTTCAAAAACTCACTGAAGAGAATTGTTCTTTAAAAATTAGAATGTAGCAGATGGAAGCTAATGACTTTATGAGAAACCAAGAAATTACAAAACAAAACCAAAAGAATGAAAAAAATAGAAGAAAATGTTGAATATCCCATTGGAAAAACAACTGAACTGGAAAATAGATCCAGAAGAGACAATTTAAAAATTATGGTACTACATGAAAGCCATGACCAAAAAAAAAAGAGCCTAGATATTATCTTTCATGAAATTATCAACGAAAACTTCCCTGGTGTTCTGCAACCAGAGGGTGAAATAAATATTGAAAGTATTCACTGATCACCTCCTGAAAGAGATCCAAAAAGCACAACTCCTAGGAATATTGTAGCCAAATTCCAGAGTTCCCAGGTCAAGAAGAAAATATTGCAAGCAGCCAGAAAGAAATAATTCAAGTATTGTGGAAATATAATCAGGATAACACAGGATCTGGCAAATTCTACATTAAGGGACTGAAGGGCTTGGAATACGATATTCCAGAAGTCAAAGAAACAAGTATTAAAATGAAGAATCACCTACACAGCAAAATTGAGTATAATAGTTCAAGGGAATAAATGGTCATTCAATGAAATAAAGGACTTTCAAGCATTCTTGATGAAATGACCAGAGCTGAATAGAAAATTTGACTTTTAAACACAAAAATCAAGAGAAGCATGAAAAGGTAAATAGGAAAGAGAAGTCATAAGGGACTTACTAAAGTTGAACTGTTTACATGGAAAGATAATATATGTAACTCTTGAAACTTTTCTCAGTATTTGAGTAGTAGGAGGGATACACACACGCATGCACACACACATATGTATATATTTATGCACATATGACACAGAGTGAGTTGAATAAGAAGGCATGATATCTAAAAAAATAAAACTAAGGAATAAAAGATGGGAAGAGAAAGGCAGAAGTAGAATGGGGCAAATTAGCTCTCATAAAAAAGGCAAGGAAAAGCTTTTCAATGGAGCAGAAAAGGGGGAAGTGAGAGGGAAAAAGTGAAGCTTACTGTCATCACAGTTGGCTAAAGGAGGGAATAACATGCATACTCAATTTGGTGTGAAAATCTATCTTAGGCTACAGGAAAGTAGGGGAGAAGGGAATAAGTGGAGTGTGGGGGGGGGTGATAGAAAATTGACCAAATGAGAGGAGAGGGGTAATTAGAAGCAAACACTTTTGGGGAGGGATGAGCTCAAAAGAGAGAATAGAATAAGTCGGGGGCAGAATAAGGTGGAGGGAAATATAGTCTTTCACAAGATGAGCATTATGGAAGTCTTTAGCAAAACTACACATATAGACTATATTGAATTTCTTACCTTCTCAGTGGGGATGGGTAGAGAGGGAGGAAGGGAGAGAAGTCGGAACTCAAAGTTTTAGGAACGAATGTTGGGAATTGTTTCTGCATGTAACTGGGAAAAAAATACAATGAGGTATAGAAATCTATCTTTCTCTGTAAGAAAAGAGAGAAGATTGGTATAAGGGAAGGGAGGGGTGTGATATAAGGGAGGGTAGATTGGGGGAAAGGGTAATCAGAATGCACCATGTTTTGGGGTTAGGGGGAGGGGGGAGATGGGGAGAAAAAATGAAATTCAGAAAGGAGGGAATGTGGAGCTCAAAGTTTTAAAAATGAATGTTAAATTTTGTTTTTGCAAGCAACTGGGAAATAAAATGTACAGGCGAAGGAATATAGAAATCTATCTTTCCCTACAGCAAAATAGAGGAGAGGGAATGGATGAAGAGCGGGTGGTAGGAGGGAGGACAGATGGTGGAAAGGAGTGGTTCCATACGGGATGGGGGAGAGCAGAAATGGAGAAAAAATTTGGAATTCAAAATCTTGTGCAATTGAATTTTGAAAACTGAAAATAAACAAATTGCATAATGTGTCCAGGTAACATCAAGAAAAAAAATGATTTAGTTATTTCTTCTGTCAACCTGAATATTTTATATTTTTGTCACTTTCCATCCATTTTATCTTAATTTATCGGGTTTTTCAGGCAATATGTTTTATGATATTTTCCTTCATTTCTTATTCTATTGTGAATATTTTTTAATTTTTATTCCAATAATTTGGTTTTCTTCTTTGTTTAAAAATTGCCTATTTTTATTTAATAAAAAATAGAAACCTAAAGCCTTTGCAGCTCCATGATCAAATAGAAAAAAAAAAAAAGAAATGCAATTCTAATTTTATTTCAGGTCAATTAATATAACAAATTGAGCAAAGATAGAAGTTTTCAATACTTTAATGTCTGTGGAGAGACATTAGCATTCTAGATAGATTTGGGAAGTGGCCTAAGGATTCTGAAATGTGAAAAGATAGAGACAACATTCTAAATGGAGTTGGGAAATCATTCATACATTCTGGAATGTAATTTAGAATTACCTTAAAAAAGCAAATAAAATGTCCATGTTCTTTTTACCAGAGATATTCTCCTTGCTAATGAAGGGAATCTAAAACATATCTCAAGTAGATGAAAATATTTATATCCTTTGCATGACAGCACAGAATTAGAAACAAAATAAATACACTTTGATAAAGTAATGCCTAAAAAAAAATACTGGTATATAAATTTAATAGCATATTATTGTTACTACTACTACTAAAACTGCCACCACCATCCCTATTAATAAAATATTATTTACATAGTATTTTAAGGTTTGCAGAATGTAAAATATTATATATTTTTATACTCACTACCACCCTAGGAGTGAGATGCTATTATTATCTCCTTATTACTTCACTATAATATATAATGAATGTGAAGAATTAAAATAAATATGGAATGATTTAAATGAATTACTGTTGAAATAAGTAAACAGAATCAGGAAAACCCATATACATGCACATGATGTCTAAAACAATTTGAATATTATACAAAACAAGAACAAATTAAAGGGAAAATTGTGTGGCTATAATAACAACTTTAGATCCCAAAGAAGAGACAAGAAAATGCATCTCTCTTTCTCTTGCTTTGTAAAAGAGGATTAAGGTTGGGAAACATTATACTAGAAGATTTTGTTGATGTATTGATTAGTTTTATTGATACTGTTTTTTCCTTTTTCTCATTTAATTAATATATTTATAAATATGACTAACTAGGTGTTTGTAGAGCATATATTTTAATAAACTAAAGTGATTATAAAATAAAAGTACAGACTAAGTCCTATAGAAGATTTTATAACCATAGAGAAACACATAACAAGTGAAACAGTTGAAAACAATGTTTTCATTATTATTATTAGGCCTTCTAAATAATAAAAAATAAAATATTTTCTGAATTTTGAACATTTGTGACAGTTTATATTCTGATTTCTTATTTTAAGATGGTGAATTTACTGTCACTGAACATATTCATATGATTTTAGTAGCTCGAGGACAATAGCCTTAATCAGAGTACACCCCACTGCCATCATTAACAATGACAACCCGGTTTCAAGCTGTAATATATTATTTTTCTTTTCTAAAAAAATAAACTATTGCTTCTCATTAGCAACCTGGTAAAATATTAATATTCTACCCCTAAATGTCATATCTCTGCAGGGAATTACATTAAAAGTTCTGAGTAAATAATGGACTAATGTTACAGATTCTCCCTAATCATTTCTTAACTTCTCTCAGAGTGAAATTTCAAAGCTAAATGTAATATTTAGATGTAGGAGAACGGGGAGGATGCTAGCATCCAGTCTTTTAGAAGTAGACTTTCCCTCAGGTCATGGAATTATAATTCCTGTTAGGTTACAATTAAGGACACATTTTCTTATTAATTTCATATGTGGGAAGGCTTCCCTAGAGAACGCTAGATACTGAACTGGCAAATGAATAATGACATGGCTATTTTAAAGAAGTTATTCTTAAGTATTATCCATCAATATTCTTGGCATGTAGCAGACATATTTCTCAAAACACCTAATAGATGATTTAGGATATTTATTTCAGTGTTACTTTTGCCCTCTAAAAGTTAACTTGCTATGCTTAGCTCCCAGAACAGATTTGCTTTCCGCAAGCTGAAAGTCTATTACTTCCAGCAATCACACTTTATACCATCCCCTTTATAGATATTGAAGAAAGATGATAAAGATCCATTAATCTCTGTTCCCTCTCTAAGATAGCAGACAAATCCTTTCCATGTCCCACAAAAAATCAATAGAGAAATGGTTCTCTGAGTTCAGTAGGTGAGGTAGAGGTTCCTTAATAACTATATTCTATTGCATTATATGTAAAAATGGATGTCAAAAATCCCGTTTTTCATTGTCTGACTGAAGCCTTTGATAGTTTGTTATAGTGAAAAGGACAGAGGCTGTGGAACCAAAGGACCTGGGTTCAAATCTTTTCTGTATTGTTCACTATCTGTATGAAGGTGAACATATAACTTCAACTCATGGGACTCATTTTCCTCATATGAAAAATTAGAGAATTGTACAAGATGGCCTCTTATGTTTTATCTATCTCCATATCTATAATCCTATAATGCATAATTAATTTATCCCAGCCAAGAATATCCAGTAAAAGTTTAACAAATGTCTTCTAGATACATATACACATATGTGAATATATCTATGCATTTTGTATATATATACATATATTTGCCCCCACGATACCCTTTTAAATGCAATCCACATTATTAACGCCTCCATCACTCTGTTAAGTGTAGACAAATAACAAAATAATAAACCAAGACTGGCTTTGAAGCATTTACTGATTTCTGAGAATCAAGCTGAAATGCAAACAATTAACTTTCATAAATCAGTAGGAATTGACATGCGATAATTGTTTTGGGAATTATTGGGGATATGCTAGAATTATTGAGTCAAAGAATCCTCAACTTCTTCTAATATCACAATATATAGAAATCATATTTTTGCGAAACTAGAAAACCTGTTTGATGAATATTCTAGCAAGAACTTCCAGTTCTCATTGTGCCAAGTAGAGATTGTGCCTTATTGCTTCTTGGAAAGGAAAGGGAAACAAACATGGAATTTTCCAAAGATTTTTCATTAAATACCTGATTATGGAGACAGCATGGTATATTCAAGAGATTATTGAATTTTTATTGATTTATCTATTTCCACTTAACAGTATTCTATGGTTTCAATTTTGTGAAAATATAGCCTTCAGCATCCACTATTATAGGATTTTAACTTCCGATCCCTGCCCCTTGCTTCTCTGCAATTTCCCCAAGATAGCAAGCAGTTTGAT
Source organism: Notamacropus eugenii (assembly GCF_028372415.1). NCBI lineage: Eukaryota > Metazoa > Chordata > Mammalia > Diprotodontia > Macropodidae > Notamacropus > Notamacropus eugenii. The sequence continues at coordinate 119,482,722 of NC_092872.1, read as the reverse complement.
ACACACTATACATGATACATATTTCGAAATTAGTCATGCTGTGAAAGAAGAATCAGAAAGAAAAGATAAAAATCACAAGAAAAAATATGAGAAAAGTTATAAAAAGTGAAAAAAGGCTAGATTGGTTTGCACTTAGTCTCCTCATTTCTTTCTCTGGTTGTGGACAGTACCTTCCACCATAGGTCTCCTTGAAATGTCTAAGATCATTGTATTGCTGAGAAGAGTTAAGGATGTCAAAGTTGATTATTGCACAAAGCTGCTGATTCTGTGTCCAATGCCCTTTTGGCTCTGTTCACCTCACTCAGCATCAGTTCATTCAAGTACTTCCAGGTTTCTCTGAATCTCATAACACAATAGTATTCAGTTACATTGATACACCTCAACTTGTTCATCCATTCCCTGATTGATGGGCATCTCCTCATTTCCAAATCCTTGACACCACAAAAAGAGCTGTTATAAATGTTTATGTACTTGTAAGTCCTTTTCTTTTCCCGCCCCCCAAACTTATTAATTTGTTTCTTTTTAGTGTTCTACAATCACTTCTATAAATTCAATTTATTCTTTGCCTCCTTCCCCCCCTCACTCCTTAAGAAGGCACACAATCTTAAATGGGTCCTACACATACATTCCTATTACACATTTTCACATTATTAAAATTGCATAGAATAATTAAAATGAATGGGAGAAAGCATGAGAAAAGCAAAACAAAACCTAACAAAGGAGAAAGAGTCTGCTTTATTCTTCATTCCATTTCCACAGCTCTTTGTCTGAAGGTACATGAAATTTTCCATCATGAGTCCTTTGGAAACATTTTAGGTCTTTAAATTGCTGTGATGGACTAAGTCTATCTAAAACAGTCCTTGCACGCTGTAGCTGTTACTGTGCATAATGTTCTCCTTGCTCTACTCTCTTCACTCAGCATCAGGTCATATAAGTCTTTGTAGGCTTTCCTGAAGTCCACCTGTTTGTCATTTCTTATAGCAAAATAGTATTCCATTACATTCACATACCACCACTTGTTCGGCAATTCCCCAATTGATGGGTATCCCCTCAATTTCCAGTTCTTGGCCACCACAAAAGGAGCAGATATAAATATTCTTGTACATTTCGGTCATTTTCTCATTTTTATGATCTCCTTGGGATACAGCCTTAGAAACGATATTGCTGGGTCCAAGGCTTTGCACATTTTTGTAGCCCTTTGCACATAGTTCCAAATTACTCTTGAGAATGGTTGGATTAGCTCACAGTCCAACCAAAAATGAATTTTTGTTACAACTTCCCCTCATCTTCTCTACCATTTATCTTTTTTTTCCTGCTTTGTCATGCTAGCCAGTCTGATAGGTGTGATGTGGTACCTCTGAGTTGTTTTGAATTGCATCTCTCTTATCAATAGTGATTTAAAACATTTTTTCATATGACTATAGATAGCTTTGATTTCTTCCTCTGAAAATTGTCTCTTCATATCATTTGACCATTTATCAATTAGGGAATGCCTTGTATTCTTGTAAATTTGATTCAGTTTATATATTTTAGAAATGAGCCCTTTAATACAGACACTAATTGTAAAAATTCTTTCCCATTTTTCTGCTTCCCTCCTAATCTTGGTTGCATTGACTTTGCTTGTACAAAAACATTTCAATTTAATGTAATCAAAGTTATTCATTTTGCATTTCATGATGTTCTCTATGTCTTGTTTGGTCACAAATTCCTCCATTTCCCCAAAATCTGACAAATAAACTATTCCTTGTTCCCCAAGTTTCTTTATATTATCAGGCTTTTACCTAGATTGTGCAACCATTTGTACTTTATTCTGGTATGGTTTCAGGGTTGGTCTATGTCCAGTTTCTGTGACACTATTTTCCAGTTTTCTCAACAGTTTTTGTCAAACAGAGAGTTCTTATCCCAGAAGCTGGGGTCCTTGGTTTTATCAAAGAGTACATTGTTATAATTATTGACTGTTGTGTCTTGTGTACCTTAACTATCTTCTAAACCTCTGTTTCTTAGACAGTATCAAGTGCTTTTAATGATTGCTGCTTTATAATATAATTTACAATCTGGTATGCCTAGGCTACCTTCCTTAGCATTTCTTTACAGTAGTTCCCTTGGTATTCTGAAACTTATGTTCTTCCAGATGAATTTTGTATTAGTTTTTCTAGCTCTATGTAACATTTTTTGTTAATTTGATTGGCATGGCATTAAATACCCAATTGCAATTTTTAAAAACAGTTTTCTTCAATTATGTTTTGTACCTATATTTTCCATTTGGTCAATTCTACTTTTTAATAAGTTGTTTTCCTCAGTGGATGTTTCTTTTCCCTCTGTCTATATATTCCCTCCAACTAACCTAATACTGAGAAAGGTCTTATGAATTACAAATATCATATTTACATATAGCAAGGTAAACACTTTAACTTTAATAAGTCCCTTACGATTTCTCTTTTCTGTTTACCATTTTATGTTTCATTTGAATCTAATATTTGAAAGTCAAATTTTCTATTCAACTCTGATCTTTTCATCAAGAATGCTTGAAAGCCTCTATTTCATTGAATGTCCATTTTTCCCCTGAAGTATTATACTCAGTTTTACTGGGTAGGTGATTCTTAATTTTAATTCTAGTTCTTTTGACCTCTGGAATGTTGTATTCCAGATTCTCTGATCCCTTAAAATAAAAGCTGCTAAGTATTGTGTTATAGTGACTGTGACTCCATGATACATGAATTGTTTCTTTCTGGATGCTTGCAATATTTTCTCCTTGACATGGGAACTCTGAAATTTATTTACAATATCCCTAGGAGTTTTCTTTTTGCACCCTCTTTCATGAGGTTGTTAGTGGATTCTTTCAATTTCTATTTTACTCTGTGGTTCTAGAGTACCAGGGCAACTTTTCTTCATATCATGAAAGATGCTGGCCTGCACAGTTACCATTGAGAGCCCGTTGTTCCTGATCTGGTGCTGTGGCTAAAAGCCCCCTCCTGGCTAGCTTTGACACTGTCTGTGCTAGGCTGTACTCCACTTTTACCCAAGAGAGAGAAACATTTCCTGAAGTTCTTCTAAATTATCTTAAACTTGAGGATTCTTTTATTCCATCATTTTCTGGCTTCTTTCACTCCAGAATAAGTTTAGAGTCTTGACTTAATGTTGTTTCTGAGGGAAATTGGGGTAAACTCAGGCAATTTCTTGGCTTTGTTCTGCTATTTTGACTGTATCCCTCCCCCCCAAATATTTGGTCAACAGATTTACATTCATATCTTAAATGCTTTATTCTTTACCTTTACATAAATTGGAGGAAGAAAAAGAGAAACATTATAAAAATTCTTGGACCTCAATTAGTTTCCTTATCTATAAAAAGAGGAAGTTATACTATACTATATCTATAAAAAGAGGAAGTTATACTATAAGATCACAAAAGTCTTTTTTTCACTTTAGTTCCTATGATCTAAATTCTTAGTTATCATTCATGGTAATCTAAGTGTTTTCTACATTCCAAAGTATTACATAATTATCAGTGTCTTCAGAGGACTGTCAGAAGAATGGACCTACAGTAAGTAGGACCCTAGTTCAAATCCAGCTTCAGACATGTTATGTGGCCTTAACTTTTGTTTGACTCAGTGTCTTCTCCTATAAAAAAGTGGATGATGATAATAATAATAAAACCCTACCTCTTAGGATTATGGAGAGGATTGAAGTATGTAAAGTATGTCACGAACCTTAAATGACTATATAAGTCTATTATTATATATTTTAACAAAATGAACAATATACAAGATGCAGAAAAATACCCCAAATCAATAAATTCCAGTGGTACCCCATTAAATTAATTATAGGCATAAAGTCTTTGATTTGACCTTTAGAACTCTTCTCTACCTGACCCTTAGTACTTTTTCATTCTTTTTATACCTTCTTCATTTCAAATTCTCTATGACTTAGTCCCAGTACCTACTTGCTCTTCTCACACAAAACATTTCATCTCCTATCAGCATGCCTCTACCCCAATACTTGAAATGCTTTTCTTCTTCCCTTTCTTTCTCACTTCAGCCATTTCTGCCTCAAAGTGAATTTATGCTATGACAATAGATTCTTTGTATGGAATTAAACCATAAAAATGTATTAATCTTCCCTGAAAAATATGATATCTCTCAGAAAATTGCTTTTCCCCTACTGCTAAATGGTTCTCTACTATTCTGGATGAGTTTATTCATTTGAAAATGGGAATTTTGTTTGTTTTCTTGTTAAATTATGGAAATAGTTATATTAGTGAGCTTCATTCCCCAAGGTGGGAAAGGCAAAAGAGAGGCCCAAAAATTGTTTCAAAGGAGAGATGAATGTGATGTTAAAATAAAGGGAGAAAAAAATAAAAGGATCATGGCTGTAATAAGAACTGAATTGGGCCTAGAGCAATAGGAAGACTACATTTGGGTTTGTGAGTAATAGACTCCAATCACCATGAGACATAATACTTCCAGAAAAACTCAATCTATTTTCTTCCATCACAAGTAAGAAACTTCCTTCTTAGAAGTTTCAGTAGCTTATATATTATCAGTTTTAGTATCTGTTGAGGATCCCAACTTTTCTTATCTCTTTTCAATTAGTGACTAGGAAAGAACAAAACAAAGGAATTTGTCACCCTTATATAATGTGAGCGATGAGATGAGTAACACTTCCCCCCGCCCCTTGTCCCCTGAGCAATAACTAACCCATTATATAGTACCTAGGTGTGGGAGCAGCTGTAAGAAAAAAGATGGGGTGGTGGTGAAAAATGTTAGTGTGGGCAGCTCAGAGTAGAAATCAAGCTCTCATGATTGGTCATAGAATAAAAAGCTCAAGAATTGATAAATTATTCTGAATTAAGTACTTGCTCTTTGACTAGCTTCAACAGTTTCAAGTTTTGCTTATTAATGTGGTAGTTGTTACGTAATTTATTTTCCAGCGTGTTTAAACTAATTTTATTAGCACTAGGTTACAGTTATAGGCATCAATTCAGTTTAACACATTTTCACTGGTTAGTAGAATTGAATTTTAAACATACAGAGTCTTTTGCATCATTCTAAAAATATCCTCACTGTTGCATAGCAAGCATTTAAAACTTTTTTTTGTTATTTCACTCACACTTGACATTATTGTTTGCTGTAATAACTAAATCTTTGTTGATATCCCCCTATGTTATAAAGCAAAATGTACTGATAATATTAAACATTCAGTATGATTATTTTTATAACTCTTTTGTTGTGGGCTCTATTTCTGTTGTTTCTACTTAGTGGCTCTACTAATCATGTAGGGGAAAAAAAAGAGTCTGAATTGTTTCCTTCATTTCCATGTCTGTTCCAATGGTATATGTTGAGCACTATGGGAACAATGTCAGCTTTTTCAACACAACATCACCAACATTTTATACATATTGAAAGAAATATATCAAATTGTGGAATCAATGATCTAGTGGTAAAGATATTTAAACATTTTTATTGACATTGAAATCTGCAGTAGTATTAAGAAAAATTCTCTTTTGATGAAAGTTGTCCCTTATTTCAACCTTTTAGGTTTTTCAATATTACCTGATTGATCAGTGCCTGGAACTGATTATCAACGGTAGAAAACTTTGTCATAGAATTGGTGTGATACAAACCAAAGAGCCTTTAAGCCATCATAACTAATATTTTTTAACATCAGGGCCCTCTCCTAGATTTTAAACCTTATTTGGAACTTAGTGGAGTAGTGGTAATCACTACTACAACTTTTCTAATTTTTTTTCTTTTATTTAGCATTTTTTTCTCTATTACATGTAAAAACAATTTTAACAATTATTTTTAAAACTATGAGTTCAAAATCTCTCCCTCCCTCCCTCTCTACCCCCTCCCACTGAGAAGACAATTTGACATAGGATTTACACTTGTATTCTTGTCAAAACTTTCCATAATAACCATGCTGGGAAAGAAAAAAGATTAAAAAATCCATCAGGAAAAATAAATTAAAATAAGTATGTTTCATTCTGTATTCAGACACTTTAAGTTCCCTCATCCCAGGGATGGAAGTTCCTTTGACTTCTGGAAAATCATATTCCAAGACTTTTAATCCGTATTGTAGAAGCTGTCAGATCTTGTATTATCCTGATTGTATTTCCACAGTACTCGATTTGTTTCTTTCTGGCTGCTTGTAATACTTTCTCATTGACCTAGGAATTCTGGAATTTGGCTGGAATATTCCTAGGAGTTTATCTTTTTGGATCTCTTTCAAGAGGTGGATTCTTTAAATATTTATTTTACCCTCTTGTTCTAGAATACCAGGGCAGTTTTCCTTGATAATTTTATGAAAGATGATGTCTATGCTCTTTTTTTGATCATGGTTTTCAGATAGTCCTATAATTTTTAAATTGTCTCTCCTGGATCTTTTTTACAGGTGAGTTGTTTTTCCAATGAGATGTTTCACATTGTCTTCTGTTTTCTTATTCTTTTAATTTTGTTTTTTAATTTCTTGGATTCTCATAAAGTTATTAGCTCCCAAGTGTTGCATTCTAATGTTTAAAGAGCTATTTTCTTCAATGAACTTTTGAAGGTCCTCTTCCATTTGGCTAATTCTACTTTTTAGGCCATTTTTTGGACCTCTTTTGCCATTTGGGTTAGTCTATTTTTAAGGGTGCTATTTTCTTCAGCATTTTGGGGGGGTCTCTTTTAGCAAGCTGTTGACTTGCTTTTCTTGATTTTGTTGCATGGCTCTCATTTCTCTTCTCAATTTTTCCTCCACCTTCTTGCTTGATTTTCAGAATCCTTTTTGAGCTTTTTCATGACCTGAGATCATTGCATATTTTCTCTTGGAGGTTTTGGATGCAGAAGCCTTGACTTCTATGTTTTTCTCTGATGGTATGCTTTGTTCTTCCTCATCCCAAAGAATGAAAGAAAATACCTGTTCACCAAGAGAGTAACCTGCTATGGTTTTATTTTTTTCCCTTTTGCGGGACATTTTTCCAGACTGTTACTTGACTTTTGAGTTCTTTGTCAAGTGGAGGGTATATTTTAGGGACCTGAAAGTGCTCAGTTTCTCCAAGATGGCACAATCAGGAGAGAGGAGTTGCCTCCTTTTTTGGTCTGCACTCTGGTAAGGATACAGTCACAAATTTCTTGCCCAGGATCTAGGAGAAGGATTCCCACTCCATAGCCTCAACCAACCCCACCACACTAGTTCTCTTCCTTACCCTATGGCCACCACTCAGGATGGAGACACAGACCAGCTGCTCAATTCTCCCAGGGACTTTAGGCCAAGAGCTCCAAAAATGGAAGCTGTGCCACAGTGACTGTCACCACCCTGGGCCCAGGGCTGGGGGTGTATCCTGCTCTCTTCTCACCTAGGGGAAAGAGTTTTATCTCTCATTTCTGAAACTGTCGTTGGCTTTTGTGGTTTGAGAAATCTTGCAACCACATCTGCTGCCCGTGATTCCATGCCCTGAAGCTTGCTTCAGTACTGTCCACACCACTCAGCCAAGGATGATCTCTGCTCCCCTCTGGACTTGGTGGGATACACCTATCCTGTCAGCCTTCCAGACTATCTTGGGCTGGAAATCTCTTTCACTCTTTCATTTTGTGGATTCTACTGCTCTAGATTTTGTTTAGAGTCATTTTTACAGGTATTTTATGGGCTACAGGGGGAGAGCTACAGCAGGTCCATCCTTCTACTCCATCATCTTGGCTCCTTTGATAATTTATTGAAAGAGGATACCTAGGATTTTTTTTTGATCATGGTTCACAGGTAATATAATAATTTTTAAATTATCTCACCTGAACTTCATTTATAGGCAAATTGTTTTTCCAATGAGATATTTTGCATTTTCTTTTATTTTTTCATCCTTTTGAATTTGTTTTACTGTTTCTGATTTCTCATAAAGTCATTGGTTTCCATTCGTTTGATTCTGATTTTTAACAAATTACTTCCTTTAGTTTTTGTACTTCCTTTTCCATTTACCCAATTCTGTTTTTAAAGGCATTATTTTCTTCATTAGTTTATTGGACCTCTTTTACCAGTTGACTTAGTCTGTTGTTGTTGTTTTTTTAATTTATTTTTAACCCATTTTATAACAGATAAAGCAATTCAAACTTTTGGTCAGGTGATACTTCTCTTTAAAGCATTTACAATATGGACCACATGATTTTTTTTTAAACATTAACCAACTGAGACACAAAAAATATTTATGTTGCTAACTTCACAAGCTCTTGACCTAATTGTCTCCACAGTATTAGTAAGAATTAAAGGACCTTAATTTATTGTTGTTGCTCTAAAGTCCTATGCCTAATAACTTAATTTTAGACAACCTCGAATGTTCCCCTACCCATAATCTATAATTGAATAGATCTGTTATTAAGCTTACAAACCTTTTGACTATAGGAAATTGCCACCAAGAGTAAGGACATTGCAGGGATACAATATCTCCCCAACTTCATGTCAGTTCCTGGCAGGATTAGATTATCAACTTGCATTCAGTCAGGCTTAAAGTCTTCCAGGTGTCAGTGGAGAAATTGAGTCAGGAGAATCCCACCTCAGCCCATGCTGAACAGCTGTTCTTCCACCCTTCCCTTGAGATCACCTTAGGCAGTTCATACGAGCATCTCATTAGCTTACAGGCATCATGGATTGGAGGCTCAGATCACCTTTCTTGCTACCATACCTGGAGGTAGACTCAGAAGAACAGTCACTTAATAGTCCCATAACATCTAAAAATGGCAAGTTCCTGTAACCAGGTTTCAAATATGATTATTGTTTCACTTTGGCTAAGGAACATCTTTTGGGGAAGGCTTAAGTGGCTTACATGCCTTTCTATACATGTTCTAGTTCCTGATTAAATGGCAATCATAAAATCAGATTTAACATTAAAAGCTAGACTTTTCCATCAATGCCAAGTTTTACCTGAGGTTACCTTCCTCTAGGAAATTTAGACTGAAATTTTTTTCTCCAAACTAAAGATGCCACTGATTTATTCTCAGTAATTAATTCAGTCTATTATTTTAATACTAATTGCTTTTATCTCACTTTGTAACATGTCTAATTTTTCTCCCCATCACTCCCCTCCCCCTGCTTCCTAATAACCTGCATTCTGATTACTCCTTCCCTCAATGTACCCTCCCCTCCATCACACCCCACCCCTTTCCTATCCCCATATTCTCTCTTTTCTTGCAGGGCAAGATAAATTTCCATACCCCTAACACTGTACTTTTTTCCCGATTATATGCAATAAAATTCTCAACATTCATTTCTAATATTTTGAGTTCCAACTTTTCTCCCTCCCCACTGCCTCCCCAGCCCCACTGAGAAGGGAAGCAATTCAATACAGACTAAATATGTGTTGTTTTGCAAAAGACTTCCATAGTAATCATGTTGTATAATGCTAATTATACTGCCCTCTGACCTACCCTATTCCCCTTTGTTTTTCCCCTCTACAATTGACCTTGTACCTTCTCAAAAGTGTTAATTGCTACTGACACCCTTCTTCCATATGCTTTCCCTTCTAACATTCCCCTCACTCCACTTGTCACCTGCTCTCTTACTTCCCTATGGTGTGATATAAATTACCATATCAAATTTAGTGAACATGTTATTCTCTCTTTCAGCCACTTGTGGGGAGAGTAGCTTCATTTTTTTCTCCCTCTCCCCTTCTCCCTTATCTCCTCCATTGAATAAGATTTTTTTTATCTCTTTTATGAGTTATAGCCTGCTCTATTCCATTACTCCCTTTTTCTTTCCGGAATTTTCCTCCTTTACCCCTTAATTTTGATTTGATTTTGTTTTGTTTTTTTTTTGTATGTGTTGATATCATCTCTTCTGACATAATACACCTTGTACTCTCTACCTATGTGTATGTGTGTGTGTGTATGTATGTATCTCCAACTACTCAAATACTGAGAAAAGATTCAACAGTTAAAAATATTTTCTTTCCATATAGTAATGTAGAGAGTTAAGCTTTAGAGAGTCTTTTATGACTTTTCTTTTGTTTGCCTTTTCATGCTTCTCTTGATTCTTGTCTTGGGAAGTCACATTTTTAGATACAAATCGGGTCCTTTCCTCAACATGAAATCTTGAAAGTTGTCTATATCACTGAATGACCATTTTTTTCCCCTTGAAGTATTATATTCAGATTTGCTGGGTAGGTGATTCTTGGTTTCAATCCCAGTTCCTTTGACTTCTGAAATATCCCACTCCAAACCCTTCAGTCCCTTAATGTTGAAGCTGCCAGATCCTGTGTTATTCTGATTGTATTTCCACAGTCCTCAAATTGTATTTTTCTAGCTGCTTTCAGTATTTTCCCCTTAATCTCGGAACTCTGAAATTTGGCCACAGTATTCCTAGGAGTTTCTCTAGTCAGGTTTCTTTCAGGAGGTGATCGATGAATTCTTTCAATATCCATTTTACTCTCTGATTCTATAACATCAGGGTAGTTTTCCTTGATAATATTTTTGATTAATTTATTTAACTTTTAACACTCATTTTCAGAAAATTTTCGGTCCCAAATTTTTTCCCCATTTGTCCCTTCTCTCCACCCCAATCCACCGAGCATTCTGATTTTGCCCTTATCACCAATCTGCCCTCTCTTCTGTCATCCCTCCCTTCCCTTATCCCCATCTTCTCTTTTTTCCTGTAAGGTCAGATAACTTTCTATACCCCGTTACCTGTATTTCTTATTTCCTAGTGGCAAGAACAGTACTCGACAGTTGTTCCTAAAACTTTGAGTTCCAACTTCTCTTCATCCCTCCCTCCCCACCTCTTCCCTTTGGGAAGGTAAGCAATTCAATATAGGCCATATCTGTGTAGTTTTGCAATTGACTTGCATAATGGTCGTGTTGTGTAAGACTAACTAGATTTCCCTCCATCCCATCCTGCTCCCCATTGCTTCTATTCTCTCTTTTGATCCTGTCCCTCCCCAAGAGTGTTCACTTCAAATTTCTCCCTCCTCCCACTGCCCTCCCTTCCATCACCCTCCCACCCTGCTTATCCCCTTCTCCCGCACTTTCCTGTATTGTAAGATAGGTTCTCATACCAAAATGAGTGTGCATTTTATTCCTTCCTTTGGTGGAATGTGATGAGAGTAAATTTCATGTTTTTCCCTCACCTCCCCTCATTTTCCCTCCAATAAAAATTCTTTTGCTTGCCTCTTTTGTGAGAGATAATTTTCCCCATTCCATTTCTTCCTTTCTCCTCCCAATATATTTCTCTCTCACCGCTTAATTTCATTTTTTAAAGATATGATCCCATCCTATTCAATTCACTCTGTGCTGTGTGTGTGTGTGTGTGTAATCCCACCAACTACCCAGAAACTGAAAAGTTTCAGGAGTTACAAATATTGTCTTTCCAGTTAGGAGTGTAAACAGTTCAACTTTAGTAAGTTCCTTATGACTAATCTTTGTTGTTTACCTTTTCACGCTTCTCTTCATTCTTGTGTTTGAAAGTCAAATTTTCTTTTCAGTTCTGGTCTTTTCATCAAGAATGCTTGAAAGTCCACTGTTTCATTGAAAGACCATTTTTTCCCCTGAAGTATTATACTCAGTTTTGCTGGGTAGGTGATTCTTGGTTTTAGTCCTAGTTCTTTTGACTTCTGGAATATCCTATTCCATGCCCTTCGATCCCTTAATGTAGAAGCTACTAGATCTTGTGTTATCCTGATTGTATTTCCACAATACTTGAATTGTTTCTTTCTAGCTGCTTGCAATAATTTCTCCTTGACCAGGGAACACTGGAATTTGGCCACAACGTTCCTAGGAGTTTCTCTTTTTGGATCTCTTTCAGGTAGTTATCAGTGGATTCCTTGAATGCTTATTTTGCCCTCTGGTTCTAGAACATCCAGGCGGTTTTCCTTGATAATTTCATGGAAGATGATGTCTAAGCTCTTTTTTTGATCCTGGCTTTCAGGTAGTCCCATAATTTTTAAATTGTCTCTCCTGGATCTATTTTCCAGGTCAGTTGTTTTTCCAATGAGATATTTCACATTATCTTCCATTTTTTCATTCCTTTGGTTTTGTTTTGTGATTTCTTGGTTTCTCATAAAGTCATTAGCCTCCATCTGTTCCATTCTAATTTTGAAAGAACTATTTTCTTCAGGAAGCTTTTGAACCTCCTTTTCCATTTGGCTAATTCTGCTTTTGACAGCATTCTTCTCCTCATTGGCTTTTTGACCCTCTTTTGCCAATCAAGTTAGCCTATTTTTCAAGGTGTTATTTTTCTTCAGCATTTTTTTGGGTCTCCTTTAGCAAGGTATTGACCTTCTTTTCATGCTTTTCTTGCATCTCTCTCATTTCTCTTCCCAGTTTTTCCTCCACCTCTCCAACTTGATTTTCAAAATCCTTTTTGAGCTCTTCCATAGCCTGAACCCAGGGAATATTTCTTTTGGATGTTTGGGATACATAAGCCTTGATTTCTAAGTCTTCCTCTGATGGTAAGCATTCTACTTCCTCATCAGAAAGTAAGGGAGGAGATATCTGTTCACCAAGAAAGTAACCTTCTATGGTCTTATATTTTTCCTTCTTTCTGAGCATTTTCACAGCCAGTTACTTGACTTCTGAGTGACCTTTCCACACCCACCTTGCCTCCAGATCTGCCCAGCCAGCAATTGGGGTCTGAGATTGAAATGCTGCTTTCCAGCCTCCTTCAACAATGGATCCAAGCTCCTGCTTGCTTTGGGAGCCCTTGTCCTCTGCTGCTTCCCCTGCTGCCTCCCGAGGGTCCTGAGTTATGTGGACACCTTGCTCCCTTCTTGGCCAGCCAAAAAGACCCTCTCACTGACCTGTGGCACCTGTGGGTGGAGGGACTTGCATGGCCACTGGCGATTCCATCCCTGAAGCCTGCTTGGATCTGATCCTCTTGGTGCCACGTGGCCAAGGCAGAGCTGGGCTCTGCTCCAGGTTTGGTGCATGACATACCTTTTGCATTGGTTTTTCAGGGCTTTCTGGAAGAGAAATCTCCTCCACTCCATTGTTCTGTTGCTTCTGCTGCTCCAGAATTTGTTGGGAGTCCTTCTTTACGGGTATTTTATAGGCTGTGGGTTTGGAGCTAGCATATGTGTGTCTTTCTACTCTGCCATCTTGTCTCCTCCCCCCTCCTTGATAATTTCATGGAAGATAATGTCTAGGCTCTTTTTTTGATCATGGCTTTTAGGTAGTCCAATACAATTTTAAATTATTTCTCCTGGATCTATTTTCCAGGTCACTTGTTTTTCCAATGAGTTGTTTCACATTATCTTCTATTTTTTCAAATTTTTGGTTTTGTTTACTAACTTCTTGGTCTTAGTCATAGTCATTCATTTCCCTGAAATCAGTTCTCTCTTTCAAAGAATTATTTTGTTCAGTGAGCTTTTGAACCTTCTCCTCCGTTTGACTAACTCTGCTTTTTAAAACCTCATTCTCCTTGTTGGCTTTTTGGACTTCTTTTTCCAATTGAGTTAGTCTCTTTTTAAATCTGTTATTTTCCTCAGCATTTTGTTGGTTCTCCTTTAATAAGCTGCTAACTTGTTTTTTAAGATCTTCTGTTGCTTGAGTTCAGTTTAAGTTCCCTTTAGAGGACCTGGAGGCAGAGGCCTTGACTTCCTCTGAGAGTATGCCTTGTCCTTTCTCAACCGAAAGGATGGGGGGAGACACCTGTTCCCCAAGAAAGTAACCTTCTATGGTCCTATGTTTTTTCCATTTTTTAGGCATTTTCCCAACCAGTTACTTGACTTCTGAGTTTTCTCTGCACAACCACCTCATCTCCAGTTCTACCAAGCCAGCACTTAGGGGCTGAGATTCAAATGAGCTGCTCCCAAGCCTCAGAACTTTTGGTGGGGGCGGGGCTGCTATTGAGTGTGACATTAAGATCAGCTGCTCAAGGTTTAGTTCCCTCAGGGGGCCTAGGAGGAGACCTTCAATGAATGTGGGCCACTGCCTCCTTTGGGAGCACCCTGTCCACTGCTGCCTCCACTGATGAGGGGGCATGAGTTATGGTGACATCCTGCTCCCCTCTTTTCCAGCCAGAAAGACCCTCTCATTGATCTTTGGTGCATGTGGGTTGAGGCACCTGCACTTCTGCTGGAGATTCTGTCCCTGAAGCCTGCTCGGATCTGCTCCTCTTGGTGCCATGTGGCCAAGGCAGGCCTGGGCTTTGTTCTGCATCTGGTGCGTGACAGACTCTTCCCACCAGTCTTTCAGGTCACTCTGGGATAGAAATCTCCTCCACTCTGTTGCTCCATGGCTTCTGCTGCTCCAGAATCTGTTGAGAGTTCTTCCCTACAGGTACTCCATGAGCTGTGGGTTAGGAGCTAGCACATATGCATCTCTGTACTCTGCCATCTTGGCTCCTGTTTAATCTGTTTTTTAGGTGCTATTTTCTTTAGTATTTCTGTGTGAGTGTGTGTGTCTCCTTTACCAAGATATTGACTTTTTTCTAATGATTTTCTTAGAGTATTTCATTTCTCTTCTCTGTTTTTCCTCTGTCTTTGCTAGTTGGTCTTTAAAACTCTTTTGTGCTCTTCCATAACCTGAGGCCCACTCATATTTTCCTTGGAGGCTTTGGATTTTGGAACTTTGACTTTGTTGTCTTCTTCTGAGTGTATATTTTGATCTTCTTTCTCCCTTAGTCTCTCTATCATCATTTTTTTTCTGCTCTTTGCTCATTTTCTCTTGACTTTTAACTGTTAGATTGCAGTTCTGGTTCTGGGATGGAAGGCACAGTGCCCCATGCTTCAGGGGTTTTATACATCTTTTCTCAAAGATACTCTCGGTTCTTGCAAGTTTTCATTTCTTCCAACGTGGTGTGATCTCAGGAGAGGTGTTTACATATCTCCTGACCCACAATCACTCTTGTCTACCTTAGAACTGTGACAAGGATCTGTCCTCCAATGTGGTCACAAACTCTGTTATGTTAGTGCTCATTCTCACCCTTGGACTGCAGCTAGGACTGTGGCTCAGATGCACATATGGCCAAAGCAATAGAATTCAACCTCATTTCCAGTAAAGAGACCCCTCTAATCTCCTTCTCACCAGGTGTTTGACCCCCTCATTCTCTCTGGGCTGGGAGCTCTGAATGCAGGTACTGCTTGTGCTTATTGAGTGGCTCCCAAGATCTTCTCCTGTTTTACTAGGTTAGGTCTGTAATGGCTTGGTCTATGCTGGATTGTGCTCCATTGCCACCAAGATGTGACAGACCATTCCTGCTGATTTTTTAAGTTATCTTTGGCATCTGGGTGCTGAGAGATGTGAAAACTGCCACTGCTGCCAGTGATTCAGTCACCCTGAGGACTGTTTCTTGTTTGCTGGGGACTGGTTTGCTCTGGTACAGCCTATGCTGGACTACACTGTTTTCTCACCATGAACAGACTATTCACGCTGACCTTCCAAATTGTTCTGGGCTGGAAATTTGTTTCATTCTATTTTTTTGTGGGTTCTGTTACTCTAGAATTTGTTTAGAGTCATTTTTTAAAGGTGTGTAGAGGGAATTGCGGGAGAGCTCAGGCAAATAGGGACTTTATTCTGCCATCTTGCCTCTTTCTCTTTTAAAAGAAATAAAGATATTCTTGTGTAAAACTGATGGGCCAAATTATATCATCTTGAGGTTTCATATTATGGGCTTAACCAAGACTTCATTTGCTAAGTAAATGCAAAAATTTACTTTTTTTTTTTTTTATTAATTCTCTTCCAAAATTCTCTGGAATTGCTCCAAAAAGAACCTAAAATACAGATCTGTCATTTACAGGTAAAGCTGACCAAACTTCGGTAAATTTTACTAGTCATTTGTTTTGTTTGCAATTTTATTTCTCCTCCACAATAGCACCAATCATTAAAGCCTTGTTTCACTATCTTTGTGTGAGTTCTACCACTCTAGAATATGTTGAATCATTATTTAAAGGTATTTGGAGGGGTTTGGGGGAGAGCTCAAGTGAGTACCTGTCTGCCATCTTGGCTCTGCTTCCCCACTACATTTTTTTCAAAACATAAATGAATCCAAAAAATATTTTTGACACATATTTCACATATATTTGTGTTAATTAAACATATAGGTTTTCAATGTATTTTTTGATGAACATATTTGAGCCAGTGGCTTTGTTGAATGGGCTAAGGAAATAGAAGTTCCTAACTTACTCTCATGAAAAGTCACAAGATCATTTGTGGATTTAGAGGAGAGAATCTTTCTTTGTCATATAGTTCAACCCACTTATTTTCCAGATAATGAAAAAGTAACCTAATAAAGATGACCTATTCGAAGATTACACAGGTGGTAAATGACAAGATTTGAACCCAAGGTCCCTGATGCCAAATTTATTATATTTTCTGTGATGATCCTTCTGAAGTAAAATACTTTGCAACTCCAAATGTAAGGTATAACAAAATATCTATGCCATGAAACATTGTTTGTTTTCATTTCAGAGAGATCATTTTTGAACTCAAATCAGTCATTAAACTCAAACAATTAACACAATTCTTATACCTATAGAATTTTACTCAATGAGATTCTACTTATCCTTTCTCTGAATTCTTAAATCCATTCTCTTTTTCATCTGTAAAACTTGCAGTAATACTCAACTCTTTCTGCTTATCCCTAGATTTTAGCATAAATAATAATGCATTAGGCATTTTTTTAAGACTACTTATCTATAGTCTCTTACATCCTATTTAATAATGACTAAAATGAAATGGAATGGGAATGAAAGGTTAAGCAAAGCACGATATAGTTGGTTTAGACACACTATTTCTTAACTCAATAGACCTATGTGAATTTTTCTTTGGCATTGGACATGAAAGGCAATATTTATTATCAAAGCTCTTACTGGTGAGAGGCAGAGTCAAATAGTAGGGAAGGACTTATCTGAGCTCTCCCAAATTCCCTTATCAAGAACTCTAAAATAGTGCCTTAAATCAACTTCCAAAGTGGCAGAAACAACAAAAGATTAGGTGAAACCATTTTCCTGCCCAACACAACTTAGGAGGTTGTCCAAAAAGATCTTTTTTCAGTAGCAAGGTGATTGGGACCACACAACACCAGAATTGGTCTTGGAGGCAGCTGTGTTGGATAGAGCAACAGCTTTGGGAGCTCTCAGTGCATGGACAACAGAGAATGGATCATTTGTCCAAAGGATATTACAGGGGATCCTTTGCTAGAATTGGTTTTAGAACCCTATTGCATTGCCCATATGCAGTTCCAAGTCACAACCTTGGGGTCAAAATGAGTGATAGTACTTGCAGTTTGCAAGGGAGCAGGGAACATGGTCACAATTTCAGGTTGGAATGGAATACTTGTGGTCACTCAAAGGCAAGTAAGAACCCTGGTTTCAATTCTAAGACATAGTGGAGCACTAGCAATTGTGTCTGCAAGAGAGTGGTTGTACTGGTCATAGTCCCAGAGCCAGGAGGAGTGCTAGTATTGTTGGCTAGAGGAGAACAAGGTCTCTTTTTGGGAAAAGACCAGAGCACAAGCCACACCTCCCCCTAAAGCACAAACAAAGTGCTGAGGAAACCCTTGAAAAAAGAGAATAAGCCAAGTGAAAAAGGAGCACAAAAATTCACTGAAGAGAAGACCTAAAAAGTAGAATTGGCCAAATGGAAAAAAGGATACAAAAACTGACTGAAGAAAAGAGCTGCTTAAAAAGTAGAATTGTTCAAATAGGAAAAAAATGAAGTACAAAAGCTCACTGAAAAAAGTGTCTTAAAAACTGGAGTTGGGCAAGTGAAAGTTAATGAATCCAGGAAAAATCAAAAAATTTAAAAAATAAAATGGTGGGGGGAAAAGAAAATGTGAAACATCTTATTGGTCAGACAACTGATTTCAAAAAAAGGACCAGAAGAGATAATTTAAGAATTAACAGACTACCTGAAAACCATGATCAAAAAATGAGC
Source organism: Notamacropus eugenii (assembly GCF_028372415.1). NCBI lineage: Eukaryota > Metazoa > Chordata > Mammalia > Diprotodontia > Macropodidae > Notamacropus > Notamacropus eugenii. The sequence continues at coordinate 119,464,894 of NC_092872.1, read as the reverse complement.
CTAGACATTACTTTCAAGAAATTATCCAGGAAAACTAACTTCATGTCCTAGAACCTGAATGCAAAATAGAAATTGAAAGTATCCACTAATCACCTCCTGAAAGAAATTCCAAAATGAAAACTCCAAGGAATGTTATGGCCAAAATCCACTGCTCCTAGGTCAAGGAGAAAATATTACAAATAATCAGAAAAAAGAAATTCAAATATCATGAAGCCACAGTCAGGAATACAAAATATTTAACAGCTTCCACATTAAAGGATTAGATGTTTTTAAATATGATATTCTAGAGGGAAAACAGCTAGGAATACAAGCTACTCAGAGAAATGGAGTATAAAACTTTAGAGGGAAAGTAGATATTTAATAAACTAGAGGACTTTAAAGCATTATTGATGAAAAGATCAGAGCTGAATAGAAAATTTGACTTTCAAACATAAGACTCAAGAGAAGCATAGAAAGATTAAAAGGAAAGAGAAATCATAAGGGATCCAATAATGTTAAACTGTTTACATTACTTCATGGGAAAATGATAGATGCTTGTAACTTCTAAGAATCTTTTCATTATTAGGAAGGTAGAAGGACCAAGGTGAATTGATTTTGATGGAATGTTTTCCAAAAAAAATAAAATGAAGGGATGGGAAAGGTGTGTAATGGAAGAATGAGGAAGGAAGTGTAAGAATGGGGAAAATTTTCTCACATAAAAGAGGCACACAAAAAAGAGTTTTCACATTGAAGGGTGTGATTTGAGGTGGTGGGCAATGCTTAAAACTTACTCTCATTGGAATTGGCTCAAACAAGGAATAAAGCATACATTCATGGGGAAAGGCATAATAGGAGGGGAGGGAGGTTGACACAAAGTAAGGCAGATTAAGGGAAGTAGTGGTCAGGAGCAAAACAGACTTTTGAGGGGGAATGATTGAAAAGACAGAGAGAAGGATAAATAGTAGAAAATATGATGGAGGAAAATACAAAATCAATAATTATGACAGTGAACAGGACTGAGACAAACTTACCCATAAAACTGTAGTGGAAAGCATAGTGGATCAAAAAACAGAATCCAACAATATATATTTGTTGTTGTTATTATCATTTTTAAAATAGTCATTTTACATACTATTTTCTTTTTTAAGATTTAACTTTATTTATCAGTTTTAATTTTCAACATACATTTCCACAAGATTTTGAGTGCCAAATTTTCTCCCCATCTTCCCCCCCACCACAAGACAGCATGCATTCTGAATATCCCTTCTCCCAGTCTGCTGTCCTTTTTATCATTCCTCCCTCTTATTCCTTTTCCCTTCACTTTCTTGAAGGGCAAGATAGTTTTTTATACTGCATTGCCTGTATATCTTATTTCCCAGTTGAATGTAACAATAACATTTTTAACATTTTTTTTAAACTTTGAATTCTCAATTTTCTCCCTTCTTCCCTCACCACCTACCTCCATTGAGAAGGCAACCAATTCAATATAGGTTATACATATGTAGTTATGCAAATCACCTCCATTATACTCATGTTGTGAAGGAGGAATTACTTTTTCTCCATCCTCTCCTGCCCACAATTATTGTATTTTCTCCTTTCACCCTGTCCTTTTTCAAAAGAGTTAGCTTCTGACTACTCCCTCCCCCAATCTATACCCCTAAATCTGCCTTCTATTATTCCCCCCTTATCACTTTCCCCCTTACTTTCCTGTGGAGTAAGATACCCAATTGAGTGTGTATGTTATTCCCTCCTTAAGCCAGATCTGATGAGAGTAAGGTAAACTCATTTCTTCTCACTCCCTCCTTCTTCCCCTCCATTGTAAAACCATTTTCTTGCCTCTTTTATGTAAGATAATTTCCCCATTGTATCTCTCCCTTTCTCTTTCTCCCAATATATTCTTTTCTCACATTTTATTTGTTAAAGCCAGAGGGCCTCACAACCCCTGAGAACCAGTGCCTCATTAAAAATTTAACAAAAGGTATGGGCCTTCCTACAAATCTTCCCAGGCCCATTAATGGGTGAGGAAGATCTTTAATCACATTAAAATAACTAACAACACAAATAAATATATTGTTTCTAGTTACTTTACTCCTAGTAAAGACTCTTGTTTGATAAAGGCAAAAATAAAAACAGCAAAAGATCCTACTTCGCTTGCCATCACACTATCTTAGCAAAAGAAATTTGATAATCCATCAATGAGCTCCCAAAGAAAAAAATCCACAGGGCCAAATAGAACCAAACATTTAAGGAAAAATTAATTCTAATGCTATATAAACTATTTGAAGATATGGGCAAGAAAGAGATGATACTAAATTTCTTCTACAACACAAATATAGTGGTGTTATCTAAGCCAGGAGGGGAACAAACAGAGAAATAAAACTATAGATCAATTTCCTAATGAATATTGGTGCAAAAAGTTTTACATAAGATACTAGCAAAGAGATACAACACAGATTATGATCTAGTAGGATTTATTCTAGTAATGCAGGACTAGATTAATATTAGGAAAACTATCACCGTAATTGACCATACAACAACAGCAAACAAGAGATATCATACCTCTGTAGCAGGGGTAGGGGGAAGCTTTTGACAAAATACAACACTAATTACTGTTAAAGACCTCAGAAAGAATAAGAATAAATGAAATTTTTCTTAAAATGATAAATAGTACCTATCTAAAACCATTAGCAAACTTTATTTGTAACATGGATAAGCTATAAGCCTTCCCAATAACAACAGAGCTGAGACAAGGATATCCATTATAGCTAATATTATGCATTATTACTCTAGAAATGCTAGATATAGCAATAATAGCACAAAATGAAAGAGAAGAAATTAGAGTAAGCAATGAGGGGGAAAAACTATGTCTCTTTGCAGATAATATGTTGATATACTTAAGGAATGCTAGCGAATCAACTAAAAAATATAGTCAAAATAATTAACAACTTCAGGGAAGTTTAAGGATATAAAGCAAACCCACATAAATTGCCAGCATTTATGTATATTATGAATAAAGTCCAGTTGGAAGAGAAAGAAATTACACTTAAAATAATTTCAGACTATATAAAATATTTGGGAGCCTACATAGCAAGACAAACCCAGTTACTATATAAATACAATCATAAAACACTTTTTACACATGTTAAGTCAAATATGAACATAATTAAGAAATATTTATTTTTGCAGTGTAAGCTGAGTCAATATGATAGTATGAGAATTCTACCTAATGATTTATTTTTTCAGTGCTATTCCGAAGTACCAAAAATTATGTTATAGGTTTAGAAGAAAATTACAAAATTTATCTGGAAAAACAAAAGGTCAAGAATATCAAAGGGAAAAATGTAAAGGAAAGTGGTCTTAACAAATCAGATCTCAAATAATATTATAAAATGGCAGTCATCAAATAATAGGGTTCTCAGTAGAGGTTAAGCATACAAGGTACAGTAGTAAATGACTGTAGTAATATAGCATTTGACAAGACAAAAGATTCAAGATTTGGGTATAAGAAGATACTATTTGATAAAAATTGTTGGGAAAACTGGAAATCAGACCAATATCTCACATACCAAGATCAGGTCAACATGGATACATGATTGAGACATGAAGGGTGATATCATAAATAAATTAGGGAAACATGAAATATTTAAAATTCCAGATTTATGGATAAGGAAAAAGTAACTAAAAAGAAAAAGAGAGCATTATAGGATATAAAATGCATAATTTTGTTTAGGATTTGCACAAGATTAGAAGGAAAACAGGAAACAGAGGGTTTACAACGAGTTTCTATGATAAAGAGCTCTTTTCTCAAATATGTAAAGAACTGAGCCACATTAAAAGAATATGAGTCAATTTACAAATAGTCAAAGGATATGAATAAGTAATTTTCAGAAGACACAATCAAAGCTAACTACAATCATATAAAAATACTCTAAATCACTAATGGCTGGTTGCAAATTAAAGCAAATCTGAGGTAGCCCCTCACATCTATCAGACTGAAAATATTGGAGGACATGTAGAAAAACTGGAACACTAATGTACTGTTGCGGAGTTTTCAACTGATTCAACCATTCTGGGGAGCAATTTGGAACCATGGCCAAATATATATGGAACTGTGCATACTCTTTGCTCCAGCAATACCATTGCTAGGTTTGTATCCCAGAGAGCAAAGAAAAAAGAAAGGCACCTATATGCACAAGTATATTCATAGTCACTTTTTATGGGGATGATAAAGAATTGGAAATTGAGGGGATAATCATCAATTGGGGAATGCCTGAACAAGTTATGGTATAGAATTGTGAAGGAATACTATTGTGTTATTAGAAATGATGAACAGAATATTCCAGAAGAATCTGAGAAGACTTATATGAACTGAAGCAAAGTGAAATAAGCAGTACCAGCAGGGCACTGTACACAGTAACAGCACAATTGTGCAACGATCAGCTGGAATGAATTAGCTATTTTCAGCAATATAATGATCCAAAGATATTCTGAAGAACTAATTATAAATATTTATCTCCCTACAGAACAATTATTGATAAAGTCTGAATATAAATTGAAGATTACATCTTTCTTATTCATGGGGTTGTTTTGGTCTGTGTTTTCCTTGCAACGCGGTTAATATGAAATATTTTGCATGACTGCACATGTATAATCTATATCAATTTGTTTGCTTTCTCAATGAGGGGGAAAGAGAGTATGGAACTCAAAATTATAAGAAAAAATATTTAAACTTTTTGTTCACATGTAACTAAGAAAAAAATAAAATAAAAAGTAATTGTTTAAAAAATGTCTGGTTGATTTTCTTTCTGATTTCCTTATTCATTCCTAAAGCCAGCAGCATTCCAACTAAACTTAATTTGCATTGCATGTAATAAATCAGGACTAACACTACTTCCTTTTATATTATTAGCATCTGTTTCTATACATCTCCACACTGGAGTAATTGAGGTAAGAATGGAATAGAATTGAGGGAAATGGTTTTGATCCTATAACATACACCTCCTGAGTAATAGATTTTCTGCTCATTCTTTTTTCTCTACAACTGAGCCTATAACAAGAGTAGCCTTTTACTTGGATAACTTTTTTTGTTACTTCACTCTACAATTTCATTATGATATCCAATATAGTATTGATTGAATAAGAGTCAGGGTTGGGAAAAATGTAGTTTAGTTACTAAAGAGACCTCATTTTTTTTGACAAATTCTACAATAAAGTGAAACTGTAAAATGGTTCCATTATACATCTATGACTAGATCAATATTATAAGAATAATTATCTTACTTTATCTCAGATATCTCAGGATTCACATGAGTAAAAAAAAAATACCAAATATGTTGTGTGTTCCTTAATTGTCTAAACTGAGAAGTTGACATGATTGGAAAGGAAAGTGTATCTGTAGCTATACTCCACAGTGAACATATTTAGGAGGATACTGCAGCAACACAAGTGTCAAGTAATATTTTTTTAAAACTCAGTATCAACTATGGGAAAGTACAGAATGAGTTTTTCCAAATTAAATAATGGTACTTGGTGCCAGGGTTTGGTGAAGGAATCAAAAATAACGGTAATTTTCTGAAGCCAAGTAAATGAAAAAAAGAGGTGGTATACTTCTTGGGTTCTTTAAATCACACATTGTTGTTAGCTATGACAAAGACTACAATGCTTATCTAAGCTTTCTATTTCCCTTCATAAACCTGAATCCAGAAGTAAAGTTCATTTTTATAAAACAGGCTTTGGTTACACTGAAATATTGTACACTGTACTATGATAGAATGAAATGTATTGAGAGGTGATATGGAATCCATCTTACTTTTTTGTTTTATTTTGCTTTTTAATTTTTTTGGCTCAGCTATGCTTTCTCTTTTCCTGTCTCCCATGTGAAGAGAGTCCTTTGAACATATTGTCCAGCTCCTGAAGGTCTTAACTTAATGAACTAAAGTAATTTGTCTGTCAAGTGCTGACTAGAAGACACTGCATGGTGTATTTCGAGTCTAAAGATTACATTATAAATAAACTGTACTCTTTGAGAAAGTGAAACTTCTTTTTTTCTTCTTAGAATGTTTTTTTTTTTCAAGTTTATTTTATATTGTGCCAGAAAGAAATATAACAGACTTTTTCCCAGGTAAGGAAGATGCCAATGATTATCATACTCATTTAAGGCATGGTTATCAATTGTTATGAGAACAGCATTGAAATCTCTTGCCTATAAGTAGAAAGGAACAAAAGAAAGGAAGCTTGGGATAGAGTAATTGTGTTTAATTGACTCTCTCCTACTCAGGATTTTATTTGTTTGTTTTTGTATGTACATATCTGTGTTGGATGCTTTATCTACAAAGATGAGAATAATACGCCAGTGGCTGTTATTATTATGATATACTGATTATTGGCTATAACAGAATATTCATAGCTCTTTTAACCAAGATCCCCACTGTTTCTTATACAGTGAATTTTCTCAGTAGGCTGGCAGTTTTCTCTGCCTACTCTATGCCCTAGCAATCTTTCAAAAATGGTTTGTTTTGTTCTCTTTCCTGGCTGAATTGGGCAGGAGAGAAAAAATAATTTCTTGTTTATATTCTCATGCTTTTGAAAATATGTGTATATGGGTGTATGTGTGTGTATATGTGTTGAAATTTATTTAATAATATTTTATCATACTCTAAACTCTAAAAGTATGTATGGCGGAATATACCCCAACTATAGCTGAGCATTTCATTCTCCACCTCTCAGAGAAGCTAATTTATTGCCTATTTCAAAATAAGTGTTAGGAAAATAGGCAGAGTCTCATACTATTTGTTGCTTGACCTTTTTCTGACTAATAAGGCTGAATTGGTAATCATGAATTCAGTATTCAAAAGATTTGAGGCAATTAATTACTGGTTTCATTATGCCACTCCTTTAACCATAAATCTCCAAAGGCTTCCTATAGCTTACAGGATGAAGTCCAAGCTTCTCCAGCTGATGTCCAAAGCTCTAACTAATCGTATTTTTGCGTACTTATCCAATTTTAAACACTATTGATTCCTAACCCCTACTCTATACAAGAATCACTGTCTACTTAAGGCATTTTCTTGTCTTCTCTTGTCTCTCCTCCTATTTAAATCCTACCCACCTCAATCCAAATGAAATCTCACTTTCTTTATGAGGACTTCTCTAAATAGTGTAGTTTATACTTTTCTTTTGCATATTTACTGTACTTTGGTTTGTATCACTTAATTTTTCATCACTAAGTAATATACTGTTTTGTATTGTTATATGTGTTTCATTGATTTATCTCCCCCAACTAGATTTTTAAACTGCTAAGGGGCTAAGACTAAGATTTTACTTTCTTGGTCAAATGATAACAAGAAGTTTTCATAAAAATAAATCAAATTTATATTCATATGAAAATATGCTCAAAATTACTATTGATCAGAGAAATGCAAATTAAGACAACTCTTAGGTAATGTTTCATATCCATCAGAAATGGCAATGTTGGAAAGGATGAGGAAAAATAGGTACACTAATATACTATTGGTTGAATAATGAACTGCTCCAATATTCTGAAGGACATTTTGGAACTATACCCATAGGACTGTAAAACTGGGCATACTAATAGGCTGCACCACTACTAATTCTGTAACCTAAAAGGATAAAAGGAAAAGTACCTATATGGAGAAAAATGTTCATAGCAAATTCTTTTGTAGTGGCAAAGAATTGGAAATCAAGAGATTGCTTATGAATTGAGGAATAACTGGGTAAATTGTGGTTTGTGGTTGTCATAGAGCATTATTGTATTCTAAGAAATGATGAAGAGGGTAGTTTAAAAAAAATGACAAGACCTAAATGAACTGGCCTAAAGTGAAGTGAGAAGAGCTGGGAGATCATTGTACACAGTAACTGTAATGTTGTAATGATGATGAACTGTGCAAGACTTGGATACTAAGATTAACATAATGATCCAAGACAATTCCAAGGGTCCTATAATGAAAAAATGTTGTGCACCTCCAGAGAAGGAACTAATCTACTTGCAAATTGAAGTAAATTTTGCCCACTTTATTTTCTCTTTTCTTTTTTCTTTCGAATACAACTTACACACAGAAATATGTTTTGTATGATTTCACATGTATAAATGATTTATTTCTTGTTTTCTCAGTGGTTAGAAGAGAATCAGGAGAAAGAGAGAGGTAAAATTTGGAACTCAAAATTTAAAAAGAATGTTATATTTAAAATTAAAAAAAAAAACTTTCCCCCTGAGTTCCCCAACATTCAGTCTTTAAACAAGGATAAGAAAGACCACTTGTCAGGTAAGTTGTCTTAGACATTCATAACTTAGATAGGGATGGAGTTTAAATGATTTCCAAAGTACATTCCAACTCTGAGATTCTGCAATTCTATCATTCTGTTTTAGAATGTACATTGTTAATGCATATTATTTCAAAGTCATTCATGTGCATAATAATTAGAAACTCCTTTGTTGCTTATGGATTTGTTAATGCATCATCAAAACCTTTGAAATAGAACAATTCCCTTATCGAGATATCAGATAAGGAATGATTTCCTTATTTACATCACCACAACCAAACTCAAATTGTTTTTATTTTATTTAACTTTTAACATTTATTTTCACACAATTTTGGGTTACAAATTTTCTCCCATTTTATCCCCTCCCCCCCCAGACCCAAGCTTTCTAATTGCCCCTGTGACCTATCTGCTCTCTCCTCTATCCTCCCTCCCTGCCCTTGTCTCCATCTTCTCTTTTGTCCTGTAGGGCCAGATAGCTTTCTTGACCCCTTAACCTGTATTGCTTGTTACCCAGTGGTAAGAACATTACATTTGGTCCTAACACTTTGAGTTCCAACTTCTTTAGCTCCCTCCCTCTCCACCCCTTCCCCTTGTAATACAGGCAATTCAATATAGGCCATATCTGTTTAGTTTTGCAAATGATTTCCATACTAGTTGTGTTGTATAGGACTAACTGTATTTCCCTCCATCCTATCCTGTCCCCCATTACTTCTATTCTCTTATGGTCCTTTCCCTCCCCATGAGTGTCGGCCTCGTATTGCATTCTCCTCCCCATGCCTTCCCCTCTATCCTCCCCCCCACCCTGCTTGTGCCCCTGTCCCCCACTCTCCTGTATTATGAGATAGGTTTTCCTATCAAAATGAGTGTGCATTATATTCTTTCCTTTAGTGGAATGTGATAAGAGTAGACCTCATGTTTTTCTCTTGCCTCCCCTCTTTATCCAACCACTAATAAGTCTTTTGCTTGCCTCTTTTATGAGAGATAATTTGCCCCATATAACTTCTCCCTTTCTCCTCCCAATATTTCTCTCTCACTGCTTGATTTCATTTTTTTTTTAAGATATGATCCCATCCTCTTCAATTCACTCTGTGCACTCTATCTCTATGTATGTGTGCGTGTGTGCATGTGTGTGTGTGTGTACTCCCACCCAGTACCCAGATACTGAAATGTTTCAAGAGTTACAAATATTGTCTTTCCATGTAGGAATGTAAACAGTTCAACTTTAGTAAGTCCTTTATGACTTCTCTTTGCTGTTCACCTTTTCATGGTTCTCTTCATTCTTGTGTTAGAAAGTCAAATTTTCTTTCCAGCTCTGGTCTTTTCATCAGGAAAATTTGAAAGTCCTCTATTTCATTGAAAGACCATTTTTTGTCCTGAAGTATTATACTCAGTTTTGCTGGGTAGGTGATTCTTGGCTTCAGTCCTAGTTCCTTTGACTTCTGGAATATCCTATTCCATTCCCTTCTATCCCTCAATGTAGAGGGTGCCAGATCTTGTGCTATCCTGATTGTATTTCCACAATACTTGAATTGTTTCTTTCTAGCTGCTTGCAATATTTTCTCTTTCACCTGGGAATTCTGGAATTTGGCCACAATGCTCCTAGGAGTTTCTCTTTTTGGATCTCTTTCATGCAGTGTTCTGCGGATTCCTTGAATATTTATTTTGCCTTCTGGTTCTAGAATCTCAGGGCAGTTTTCCTTGATAATTTCATGGAAGATGATGTCTAGGCTCTTCTTTTGATCATGGTTTTCAGGTAGACCCAGAATTTTTACATTGTCTCTCCTGATTCTATTTTGCAGGTCAGTTGTTTTTCCAATAAGATATTTCACATTATCTTCCATTTTTTCGAATCTGCGCAGTATGTTCTGAGATATCTGTCTTTCTCATAAAGTCCTTAGCGTCCATCTGTACCATTCCAGATTTGAAAGATCTATTTTCTTCAGTGAGCTTTTGAATCTCCTTTTCCATTTGGTTAATTCTGCTTTTGAAAGCATTCTTCTCCTCATTGGCCCCTTGCACCTCCCTTGCCAACTGAGTTAGGCTAGTTCTCAAGGTGCCAATTTCCTCAAGATTTTTTTGGTTCTCCTTTAGCAGGGAGCTGATCTGCTTTTCATGCTTCTCCCTCATCCCTCTCATTTCCCTTCCCAGTCTTTCCTCCACCTCTCTAACTTGATTTTCAAAATTCCTCTTGAGCTCTTCCATGGCCCGAGCCCATTGGGTGGGCTGGGACACAGAATCCTCGATTTCTGTGTCTTTGCCTGATGGCAAGCATTGTTCCTCCCCTTCAGAAAGGAAGGGCGGAAGTGTCTTTTCTCCGAGAAAATACCCTTCAATAGTTTTATTTCTTTTCCCTTTTCTGGGCATTCTCCCCAACCAGTGACCTGACCTCTGAATGTTCTCCTCACACCCACCTCGCCTCCTGGTCCTCCCATCCAGCGTTTGGGGACTGAGATTCAAATGCTGCTTCCCGCCTTAGGGTTTTTGGTGGGGGCAGGGCTGCTATTCAGTGTGAGAATTAAGTTCAGGTGGTCAGGGGCAAGGCCGCCTCTCTGGCTCAGTTCCCTCAGGCGGTTTATGCACAGACCTTCCACAATGGATCCAGGCTCCCGCCCATTTGGGGAGCCCCTGTCTGTAGCCGCCTCTCAGCTTCTATCTCCTTGGGGGACCCAAGCCATGGGTGCACCCCACTCCCCTCTCAACCCGCCAAAGAGACTCTCTCACCTACCCCCATCAGTCACCTGTTGGTGGGCAGGCTTGTGCCGCCTCTGGAGATCCCGTCTCTGGAGCCTTCTCAGATCTGTGCCTCTCGGAGCTGTGGCTGCCGCAGGTCTGGGCTGGGCTCCGTCTGCAGCGCCACGGACCTTTTGCGAGAGGTTTGCAGGTCCCTCTGTGGGTGGGGGGAGCCGCGTGGCCACTGGAGATCCCGTCCCCTAGCCCTCTCGGATCTTTTCCTCACGGTGTCGTGGCCGCGGCAGGGCTGCCCTCTGCTCCCTGTCCCGGCGCCCAGTCCACGGCCCGAAGGACCCCCCGCGAGAGGTTTGCAGGTCTCTCCGGAACAGAAATCTCCCTCCCTCCAATATTCCGTGGTCTCTGGGTGCAGAATTCGCCCTAGGTTGGTCCCCTCTAGCCGTTCTGTGGTTTGTGGGTTCGGAGCTATGTGTGTGTGCGTCTTTCTACTTCGCCATCTTGGCTCTGCCCCCCAAACTCAAATTGTTAAAGCATGTTTCCTTTGGGCATAATAGACTAAAAAGATTTGAGATCTAGTAGTTTAACAAAACACATTTGGAAGGAGCTACCCCCACCCTCCAACCAATGTTTTAATGCTTCATTGGTCACTTCATTAGCCATTCTACTTTTATAATTTTATTATTTCTGAATTTCATAATAAATTATTAATCTTTTTATGTACATGGAATTAGCTTGGGGAATAGCATTTAGTTTTCTGAGCAAAATAGATATCTACTTCATTTTTACAAGGCTTTGTGCCTGAGTGGCTTATTCAATTGCCTCCCCTTCCCCCTTTCATTGCATGTGCGTGTTCTTAGCAGTTGCCTAGCAACTCCTGTAACACTTTGGCAAAAATATTCTCTGGATATTTTTCAGAATAAACATAATGGAGTCATTGCCCCTTTCCAATGACTGAGGTTATACTTATTCAAATGCCAGATTAGGCACTGTGACTAAAGATTAGTATTTAATGTTATAACAAGCAAAAGTTTTTCTTCAACTACAATCCATTTGGTCCAACTGCAATTTTCTCAAATACAGGAAATGTTAATTCAAGGTTTAAAAAATGTATAAACACCACAAGCAAAATTTTTATTGAAATAAATTAAATAAAGTTACTGTATTAACTTTATCTTTTAAAAGGTAAAATTATATATTATATAGTCATACTGTATAATTATAATTAAATTATGTTATAGTGCACAATTTTATAATGATTTTATATTAATAAATTGTGATTACATATCATAATACTAAAATATTAACATTTTACTAAGAAATATCCATTTTTTTCTAGATGGTTAATGTGGCATAATGCTTATAGTTTTCTCTGACTCAGAGTAGGACTTGAAACCAAATCCCTTAGTTTAAAACACAGAATTCTTTCTATTTCACAAGTCTGGCTTTCCTAAAACCTAAGATAAAGTTATTTCAATTAATTTCAATAAGTCTTGTTTGAGCACATTTTATAGACAAGAGCACTTGACTGGGAGTTACAGGTAATATACATTATATTCTAAATGGACATTTGTGTCCTCAGTGAACTGGATAGATTAGAACAAAAATATCATTGATTTAGGTAACTCATTGATATGGAAATTTCCTCTACTAAGGTAGGTAAACACTTTTTCTATAGCTGAAAATCTTAGAGAATTGCATAGAGCACTAGATTTTAAGTGACTTGAATTCTGCTCTTCCTAGCCTTGAGAACAGCTAATTCTCTATGCACTGATGGCCTGAATTAGAAACCCTTTGTCCATTGCTTAATTACTCTCCATGTATCGTGAGGCCAGATCTTTTTACTGGAATGTAACTCCTTCCTTTTTACTGAAATACATTCTCATATACTTTATATAGTCTCCACAGCTTCGCACAGTATTAGAAACACAAAAAAAACCAGGATTTTAGAATTAAAAAGGGCTTTACAAATCACTCAGTATACCCCATTTATTTTATAAATTAATAACTGACAATTTTATTATAATATAAATAAATAGCAGTGAAACTGGAGCTAGAATTTGGCTTCCTTGATGACCAAGAAATATACTTTCCTTACTTTTCTCAAGGACACTTTCCCATCCATACCTTGCCACTTAAATAGGAACTTTGGTTCCCCTTTCCTGAGATGTACTTGTTCCTCAGTTTTCCTCAAAGATTTTGTCAAAATTTCCATTCTGTTCTGAAAATTTCCCCTTCCTAACACATTCCTTTGAAAATATTCTTCACATTTCCTGTGAAAATTCCCCCTTTTTCCATACTAGAAACCAGAAAGAGTGTAATGGAATATTTTTTATTCCCTTTAACCTCATCTTTATCTCCAAATACTCATTTTCATCCAAAACCATTGTATCAATACTCTATTTTTATTCATTATGAATGTCATATGTTTTCACAAAAATGCCTTTCATGCTCTTATACTCCTAAATACCTTCTTTTGTCAAACTCCTAAAAAAAATTTCCCTTTTGAGGTCTCACTTTCAAGCCTCTCATCCCATTTCCTTTCCTGTCTGTCTTCTTTGTTTTTCATGTATAGGTCAGTGGTATTGTTCAGAGATGGAGTTATAAATATTACATGTTTTATTGTCATTAATTGACTCTTTTAAGAAAAAATATTATATACTACAGATAATTATCTAAGAGCTATAAATGTGTTAAAAGTACTCCAATTCCACTAGGAAATATTCATGAATAAATACTTGAGTAGGGAACATTGAAAAAAAAACTACACATTAATTTTCAGTGACGTGGAGTGAAAGGAAGGGAGATATTCCACATCTATCTGAATTTTTTAAACTTAGTCATGATATACAACTAATAAATCATGTGGGATTTTTAAAAAATCCTTGTAGAGTGTATGCTTTTAAAATGTGATCATTTCACTCTTCTAATCTACACAAATGCATGCCAAACTTAATTATGAATAGTTTTCAGATAATATAGCTTCCTGGCTTGGGAACATAAACTAGTTCCCTTCAACAGAGACTTCCCCTGATCAGCAGGAGTTTGCTTATTTCTATGCAGCTTGATGTGGAGAACTTTGAAAAGGGCCTGACAATGAGGAACACAGAGTTTCTAATGAACTGATACTAATTTTTACAGGCTGTCCATCTTCTAAATTCTTTCATATGTGTCAAGGAGGGGAAAGTCATGGTTTGTATTACCCACCACAGAATTACAGTTAGATGCAATCTCAAAACTATTTAGTATAGCAGTATCTATGAATACAGAGCACCCAAAAAGTGATAGTCATCTATACCAAGTGGGGGGTGTAAGGTGTAGAAAAGGATTCTTTGCCTCCAGAGGGAACACAATTGCATTTGGGTAGCTCTAAGTGTTAAGAAATGTTTCTCTATATTCTGCCAAAACTTGGTTCTCATGATTTTAACGTATTTCTCCTGATTCTGAATCTGAGGCCATCCAAAAAAACAAAATCTAAGGGATTTTAATAGTCAGTTACCCAAACTACATCAGACTAGGAATCCCCTTTATAATATCCATGTGTGCATATATGCATTCGTGTATTTACATGTATTTTGACAGTTTCAACTCTTGTTAAAAAACTGAGACATTCTTTATGATATTTAGCTGGATCAGTGGATTATCCAGTCCAGTATACTGACAGTGGCACCAGATATCCTTTCAGAAAAACAAAAAGAATTTATCTTAAGAGGTAAGGTAAGATTGTTTTGAACATGTCAGTAAATTATGATTTTTTAAAGATGTGAACTAACTTACTTTGGTTGCATCACCTTCATTCCTTAACTTATCATATAGAATATATTCAGTGAATATTTGTTAAATTAAGGTTTAACAGCAATAATAATAAACATTTGCATAGTACTTTAAATTTTGCACAAATATTTTCCCATTTGATATAATAACTTTGGAATGTAGGTACTATTTTTCTTCATTTTAAAGATAAAGAAAATGAGACAGAGGTTTGAGTTGCTCAGAGTCCCACAGCAAGTAAATGTGTGAAGAAAGATTTGGACTCAAGTGTCCCTGACTGCAGGCCCAGTGTTCTATGCACTGCTCTATCTAGTTGCCTTCTATGGCAGGGGTCAATTTTTTTTTTCTTTAATGTTTATTTTTTAAAAATTTATGTCAAAGACCCTTTTTGCACTTTGGTAAATACTATGGACCTCTTCCTAGAATAGTGCTTTTAAGTACATAAAATAAAATACATACAATTATAAATGAAACCAATTATATTGAAATAGCTATTATATATACGCATACATATACACATATACATATATGTTTAAATATATATACACATACACATACATGTAAATGTATACATACATACATACATATGCATGCAAATATCTATCTATATATCATTACCCAGTATCAAAATTCAAGTGAAATGACCCCTTACTACAGGAATGAAAGTCTAAAAGAATTGACACTGTTTTCCTTCTATGTGGGTGTTCTTACCCCCCACTCACAGTCTAATAATAGGTCCTAAAAAAGTACAAGAGCTGATTGATTGAATATTATTTTTCCTATGATGGCACAAGTTTTGTCCTGTATGTTACCTTTTCTGGCTGGGCACTGACTTTGGTTTCTGGTTTTCATTTATGTAAAAAAGTTGCTACTATTTCTAAGTCATACTGCATTCTGTTTTGTTATTGTTACTGTTTGGGGGGTTTAGGGGGTTACTTGCCTTAATCTTGTTTGTTACTCAGATTATACTTCTTGATGATTTTGTTTTTTCAAATCTTGAAATATAATTCCTACATCAAACACTTGAAGGGAGGTCATTCAGAAAAGGGATGAGATTTGGTTATGCTTAGAGTCATTGAGCAGTGTTCATTATGCCAGAAGGAAATAGAATGGGATAAAGATAACTGCAATTTATGTGGCAAGATCTCCTAAAGAGGATTAAAAAGAGATTTTTTTTTTAAGTTACTTGTCATGATTTTCCATTCCAAGTTACCTTTATACTCATGCTCTTAAGTGTGGAGATTGGCACAGGAGTTGATGGTGAAAAATATATTAATGAAAACATTTTTAAAATCTTATGGGCTAAGTTTTCAAAGAAAGTGTGCTAAGGTCGGGAAATAGAAATACAAAAAATCATTAGTCTCTGTCTTCAGGGAGTTTGCATTTGAATTGGAGAGAAAGCACATAAGTTTATGATGGCTAGGAAAGTCTATGTTAGTCCAGGAAGTAATCGGGAAGAGAAAGGACCTTTAAGGCAATCAATTGGCATGCTTGTTTTCTGGGAGCACTGGTATCTGATTTGATTACTTTCACAAAACAACAGGTGGATAACCTGGTATGGGTTCAGGGAGGAGATACGCATAGCACAGCACGAAAGGAGCACGAACTAGAGCAAACATCATCGTCAGAGGTCTGGGGTTGATTAAATAGAATTGATAACATAAACTCAGAAAGCCCATATACGAAAATTATAAACATTATTTCTTATAAAAATATTGATATCTTTCATTTCCTTACACTTGCATTTTTTACTACCTTATTGGAACTGTCAAGTATGCCATAGCTTACTTATAATTTTTTTTTAAAGAAAAAAATTCCTTGGAATTAGGATCAGCTAAGCATTATTCTTCAAAGAACACTGACAGATAAAACTAGAGTTAGAGCCAAAAAAAGACATGAAATTAATCAGATTTCTCTGAGTTTTTCTAATGATCTATTTTCCTCAATGTCAATAATGAAACTCACATTTCAAATCTTTCCCTCCAGCTCCTGGAGGGTTTAAAAAATTGAAGTTGGCAATATTGACTAAGAGAACAGACTTGGCTAAATTCATAAAGATGAAAACCATGCTGGAAGCAATATTTTTCATCATCCAATGAGCATGCATTTATTACATGTTATGTTGACATATAACTAGTCTGCAGTGTTAGACAAATCACTTCAACTCTTACATAATTGTTTTCTTATCTACAAAATGGAGCAATATTATCTGGATATTTATATCAAGGGATGATTGTAAGGAAAGCAGTTTGCAGAATTTCAAGTACTATATAAATATACAAATGTGAATTGCTGTTACTATTATTATTTTGTTAGCAAGAATTCATTTTACAGTCTTGTCACCTATTTTTTATCAATAAATTTCAATTTGTGAGGAATATAGCAGTGTGTTTACCTAGTATGAAAGTAACAGAGCTGTGCCCTAACCTCTATAGTGGTTTGAAGCTAGACAGAGACATAATCTCAGTTAGCAACTAGAATGCCTCTCTACCCTCTTCTTTATTTCAACAAAGATCAGCACAGATACCCATGATCTTGATATTTGAATTCTGAGAGCAGTGAAGGGTAAGTCATTCTCTCAATCAAATCCTCAGCTGGGGAATTCAATTTTTCACTGACTATAGGGTGTCACATTCTGTTTGATGATTTTTTTTAAGGATAGCAAGAGGAATAGCTATTGGCTTTATCCTATGACTCATACAGCTACTAATAAGTGGTAGCAGCCCTTCATTGTTGCTGGGTGAGGACAGCACACTGCATATTGAATTTTGCAAGTGAATTTATACTGATAACCTTTCCTAAGAACAAAGGCCTCTGCCTTTATACCACCCACACCCCAAGAAAACAAGGAAAAGCCGAATCAAGCATTACAGTGGACAGATCATCATTTTCATATATTCCCTAGATATTTGTTTAATATTTCAATTCATTTTGTAGTTCAAAGAAATTAACAACAACAACAACAAAACACAAATCCAGTATTCAGCCAGATCTTAATTATTCATGCTGATAGAGAGGTGATGGGATGAAGAATCCAAAATAAATGATTGTTAACGAGCTAAGTATATTTATTTGATTTTGGGATTCATTGAGTGGATTTATTTTTCAGTATATTTACCTTTTTAATTACACTTTATATAGGCCATTGTTTTTTTATTTCCTTTTTACATTTGGACATGTATATAAAATCTTTCCGGGTTTGATGTGGTCTGGCCTCTAGAAAAAAAGTCAAGCAATTGATTTTGTTGTTTCTGGTGGTTTTATCACCTACCGAGGAGCTCCAGGGAAGTAAATTACTTAAAATTTCAATTTGACTCATGTCTAGGCCAAAGGAGCTGAATTTGAGTTGTCTATGAGGCAGGCAGTATGTAATACATATAGGCAGCTGAATATGGGAGAGTATATAAATCTGAGAGTCATCTGGACAGAGATGATAATAATAATTAATAAAATAATAATAGTTAACATTTATATAGTGCTAATTATATGTCAGACACTGTGCTAAGTCCTTTATTATCTCATTTGATCCTCTTAGCAGACCTGGGAGTGGGTGCTATTATTATCATCATTTTATAGATGTGGAAATTGAGATAAACAAAGGTTAAGTGACTTCCTCAGAGTCTTATACTGTACAGGTATCTGGGGACTAATTTGGAGGAGCTGGGTGGCACAGTGGTTAGCATGTCAAACCTGACGTGAGGAAGACTCATCTTTCCAAGTTCAAATCTGGCCTCAGGCAATTATTAACTATGTGACCTGGGCAAGTCATTTAACTCTGCCTTAATTTCTCATTTGTAAAATGAGTTGAAGAAAGAAAAGGATAATCATTTCAATATCTTTGCCAAGAAAACTCAAAGTGGGGTCATGGACTAGTGAAATGGATGAACAACAAGAAAAAACAAGAAGGACCGATGTGGACTCATGTCTCCCTTACTTAGGTTCCAGGGCTCTAATCACTATCATCTACCTTCCACTACTGATAAAGTCACAAAATAAAAGCATTCAGGAACACAGAGCGTTGGGGTATGCACATTTGGGGCAGGATATAAAAAAAGACTGGAAGAATAGTCAGACATGAGGAAAGGGAATTGAGAGAGGGGTGTCTATGTAAACCAAGAGAGGAGAGAGTATCCACAAGAACACCATTGTGAAGAACATCAAGTGCTGTGAAAGGTGAATAAGGATGAACAATGAGAAGGGCCATCAGATTGAATGGTTAAGAGGTGACAGGTAACAGGATACTAAAATCTGAGTTGAATGATGACCTCATAAACATAAACTCATAATAAAACTGCAAAACAGGAGTGAAAGTAAAGTGAACATGTGCAGACTTTTCAACATAATAGCATAATTATCATACAAAGGAAACAATTGTAGGTGTAACATTAAGCCAACATTTCAACAAAGACTTTTTTATCAAGGAAATTCTGAAAATCAACATCATTTTCTTTTATTGGGATTTTTTATAACATTTCTCTTTTATCTGAATTCCTTGGACATCTCTTTGTGTTGACGATTTTCACCTCTAGCCTTTCTTGGTCTCCCTTCCTAATCAGTCCTTCATAATATATGCCATAGATGAGCTAAAAAAATGAAGTTTTGAACCAGGAATTTTAGAACCAGGAATCTTCACCTTCACCCTTGCCATTTTAATCCTACATTAAAACTCTTGCTTTGAGAAATACAATCATGTTAACATTTTTTTTTTCCTTTGGACAGGGTATACCAAATGATCATTCAAAATTCCAACTAGCATCCCTGGAAATTTCCAAATGAAAAGACCTTGCATTCTTTACCTATCACTCCAAGATACATGTTTTCTCCCTTCCATTAAGTACGCTCCTTCAAGGCCTGGATTTTCCTGCTATAGCATGTGTATCAATGTGCTTGGCATGTAGTGTTCAATGTATGATACAATCATTCATACATTCATGAGAAAGGGAAGAAAACAACCTTTAATGTTCTAGGAACCATGCTAAACACTTTCTAAATATTATCTCATTTGATTTTTGCAATAACCCTGTAAGTTGGGTACTATTATCTCCATTTTACAGTTGAAGAAATTGAGTTAAAAGTTAAATGAATTACCTGTGCTCATATAACTAGTAATTTTTGATACCATATTTGAATTCTGATTCCTCACTATAGGCCCAATATTCTGTTTGTTGTGCCACCCAGGAGTCATTCATGCCATGTATTATAGAAAAAAAACCTTTTTTTTTTTATTCCAATTCAGCCATGAAAACATCTCAATTGTTTCATGTTACAATATGACAGATGAGAGAACTCAAGAATCTTGACTAAAATAAATGGATTTGCATTCAATCTCATTTCTCTTTCTTGCAAAGAGGGGATTAATGAGCAGCAATATGGAAAAAAGCTGACAGCTACTGGAGAAAAGGGAGACAAAAATTATACAAACAATCACCAACCAGATAATGCAACCAATGGCTTCCTTTAAATACAACATGCATATGATCACTTGCGTCATATTTTTGTAATGTAAAGAATGAATACATGTTCACAAAAACAGTGTGAAAATAAAATGTAGTTAAAGTGTACAGAATGTTTTATCAATAGTTTCATAAACCTTGCTAATATCTTTTTTTCTTAAAAAATAATTCAACAGGAGCCCCCATTTGGTGACTTTTGCTATATCTGTCATGAGATTTAATTCTGTTTACAAGGTTATGGTGTTTCTTCATTTCATTTGTTTCTCTTGTGCTTGAATTATGAACAATAGATCTTATTTGTCGAAAAGCAGTTTATTCTGTTTGATATGGTCAATTTGTTACTTCCTCTGCTTATGGTAGTATGACTACAGCAATCTTATGTCTGATTAAGGTCTTATTCCTTATCAAGCATCCTACAACTTGCACTCAGTCTTACTACAAATGACACATGAATACACTAATTTCAAGTACAGACATTGCTGTATTGAAAATTTGCATCCTTTTTTATGTGATATATGTAAGTCTCATCTTTTTAATCCCAGCATTACACATAGAACAGTACACAGTTACAAAATCAGACATTCCAAAGACTGTTTATGTTGTAGGCTATGTGATGCCCCCTGATTATGTGGTGCTTGATCTTGATGTCTACAGTGCTGGAAAAGACCTTTAGGAAAATGGTTCTCTGGTTCTTCTTTTGAAGAATTAAATTTGATTTAATTCATTTAGAGTGGGTACATGGTTTTCTAGAGTTCTTCTAACCCATTCACTCTGCTATGCCTTTCTTTCCTCCCTCTTCCTTTGCCCTGTGTATTCACCCTCCACTTTCTATCTCTTTTCCCCTACATACACTGATTGTTCACTCTTATCATTCTAACACAGAAAGTTTATGACATGAACTGTACATTGTAATACATTATAGTGCTTCCGTGTTATCAAAGTAAAATAAGTAAGAATTCATTTAACAAACTTTTATTAAACAATTTCTCAGAGTCTTAATGACTCAATTTGTCCTGTTACGTGATTTTCAAGATTTAGAATAATATGTATATTAACTAAAGGATATAGAGGGGAAAGAGGGGTGGCAGCAGCAACAGTAGTGGCAATTATAGTTGTAATGAAGCTAACAATAATAGTCAGCATTTATAGAATTCTTTAGGGTTTGTGAAGCAGTTTACAAATGTTATTTCATCTGGTTTTCTCCAAATTCTGAGAGGTAGCTGCCATTGTTCTCATTTTGATGGAGCAAGAAACTCAGACAAGACAAAAAGTGGTTGTGACTTGCTCAGTCTTAAGCAGCTAGTAAGTTTCTCAGGTAAGAATTGAGCTAAGATCTTCCTGACTCCAAGTATAAAGTTCTATCTATTGTCTGACCAGATAGTACTATTATTAAGAGTGATAATGACTATAGTAATAACAGGCATTTATACAGGTACTTTATGTAAGGGGCGCTGACCACCACACCATCTGGGTGCCACACTGACGGACATCAGGTAAACTGAGTCCAGTGCAGGGAAGGGTGAACAAGATGGTGCTGGAAGGGACGGCCCCACCCCTGGTTTGTTTTTGTCACTATAGTTCCATTTTGTGTTCATTACTATAGCTTCGGGTTTGTTTGTGTGTGTTACCACGGTTCACTGGGCGAGCTGGCAAAGACTATATAATCGGAGTGCTTGCTTGAATAAATCGGAGTTGCTTCATGACCCGCTCTCCTGCCTCATTCTTTTACTCGCGAGCTGCACAGGAGGACAAGCAGCCTGCTGGTTAGGCATAAGACTTGCTCCTCTTGCTAAGCTATGCCGTCACAACAGCAGCTTTATGTACAATATCTTATTTGAATTCCTTAGTAACATTGTTAGCCCCATTTTCTTTATAAGAACACTGAATTTCAGAAAACCAAAATGGCTTGTATTTAAATCTAAACTGGATATTTACTAAATGGGTAACCATAAAGAAGTCCTTTATGTTTTGGTTTTTGGTTGTGTATGTGCAACATTCTACCCATTTTTCTATACCACCTTTCAAACATATACAACTAAACCTAATTCTCCCTCAAATGAGGAAATGTAAGTCTGATCTTTGAGGTATCTTTCTAATTTGGGATGCTTAAGCTCCAAAAAAAAAAAATAAGAATTTATGTTTCCCAAAGCAAAAAATAATAAAAAAAAAATTTAAAAAGGATTCTAGGAAAGGGAGTGAAAGATAAACAATCAGGTTGTGTTTTTTCTGTTTCTCTCTTTTTCTCTCTCTCTTCTCTCTCTCCAGTCAAAATGAGCAGATGACATTCTGTGGGTGGAAAATGAATGACTAAGGATTCATGTCATGATCGTATTACAGGATTATGTGTAATTGATGCATTTAGCTTTAAAAGCCTTTGGTTCTGCATAGTTTTTGAATCACAACTTGAACAGAATGAAGAAGCTGGGCTTTTAAGATTTACAATGTGATTGCAGGTATTTCTACTCTCAATGATACCCTGGTTTCTCATCAATACATTTACATTTTGCTTTGCAATTTTTAAAGCACTTCCATATCTATGATCTCATTGTACTCTCAGAGAAATCTCATGGGACAAACAGGGAGATAAGATAATGTGCATTTTATAAATGAAAAAAGCTAAAGAGAATAAATGACTTGACCAAGATCAAATGCCCAGTGAAGTCAATTCTTAGATCCCTGATCCTCTGATGTAGTGGCCTTTTCATTTGACCTCATTGCACATTCTGTTCTATTAGCAAATTCATCATAGGCAAGGCTGAGCCTTAAACCTTTTGGAGAGCATTAAAAGTAGATAACAGAAGCTGCCCCTGGGGATTCTGGAGACATGTTTTCTTCTAACATGTAGAATGTTCCCTCCAATTATCACTTTTCTATTATCATGAGCATTCTATATTCTTGAATCATTTTTTGCAAATTAGAGAAAATAATTAGGAAGGAAAATCCTAGGGAATATCTCATCCAATCAGAAGGAGGTAAGGAAATGTGAGAGATAAGTTTAACAGTCCACATTTATATGAACCAAAATCTATTTGGCAGTTTTTTTTACGTGCATCTACTGGGGTAAATTGAATATATGACATCTCTTGGGATAGATAAGCCAAATAAGTTGCAGGGTTAGTTCAGAGGAGGAGTGTTTTCATAACTATAATTTCAGTACAGAATAAACAAAACTTATCATCAATAATGTCATTAGATGACTCCTCTGTACTAATATATCAACTGCTTTTAGACATCAAAGAAAAGCAAATGATTAGAAAAGTGTGCGTTAAAAATAGCCAGGTTTTGTAGATATGTGTTGGAACACTGCTTTTCAAACTCCAGTCTGCACACTGATTCTTCCCACAATCTCACTTTTTCACTTGTGTGTTCCAGTCATTATCCAGAGGATCAAAGACTTTTCAAAAAATCAGATCTCAGCAGTATAAATGGTCTGTTTAGAGACCCTATCTCTCAGAAGGCACAGCTTTCCTCAGTTACATAGCACTATTTCTGGTTTGCCATACATGTTACTCCATCTTAAGCTTTTCTCCACCAGAGAATTCATTTTTGCTAATTAAAATGGGATGGGTTCCTTTTTGTTTATTTTTGTCTTTTACAAATAAAAAAGGATTTTTGTTTTGCAAGTAAGCACACAGAATGTGCTTGGTTCAATTCCA